>NC_048597.1:67354009-67954009 GCF_003668045.3 Cricetulus griseus | reverse complement strand
TTCCCTAGTCTTGCCCTTAACCCAACTTCTCTTTCCCACCTTCAGGTATTTCCCAAGTGGTGAAGGACCACGTGACCAAGCCAACAGCCATGGCCCAGGGCCGAGTGGCCCACCTCATCGAATGGAAGGGCTGGAGCAAGCCCAGTGACTCACCCGCAGCTTTGGAATCAGCCTTTTCCTCCTATTCAGACCTCAGTGAGGGCGAACAAGAAGCACGCTTTGCAGCAGGTGGGTAGCAGAAAGGGAATTAGCCCTGTAGATTTGCCCTGGAGCTGCTGCCTCTGATCTCACTGGATCTGGCATGGGGGCTGGAGTTTTCCCACATGCCTCTCTCTGCCCAGAGACCTCAGGGACATCTCCTGTCTGCAAATCAAGCCTTAGTCTTAGCTCAGCTCCCGTGACAGTGAATGCTGTGTGTCTCTGATAGGAGTGGCCGAGCAGTTTGCGATTGCAGAAGCTAAGCTCCGAGCATGGTCTTCAGTGGATGGTGATGACTCTACTGATGACTCCTACGACGAGGACTTTACTGGCGGAATCGACACAGGTGAGGAACATTTTGTGCTGGTGCTGCCACTGGGGGTGGGCTTGCCTGGTAGGTGTGGTGAGCCTCCCAGAGCACTGTAGCCTTCCTGATAGGAGGAAACTACCTAGGCTGACCTTGACATCCCAAGGACACTGTGTGGGGAACCAGCAGCTGGGAGTGGAACAGCTAGGTCTCCTCTGTAGACATTGAACTGGCTCTCTTCTCTCCCTATATGTAGTAGGCCTTAAGTTCTCAGAATAAAGAAACAAACCCAGAGAACCTGGGGCCTCTTTCCTACATGCTAGTATAGTCACTATTCTAGAAGGATCTGTGGTACCATTGCCTTTGAGGTGGCTTTGGTTGGCTGTGGTAGGACAGATGAGTACAGTGCTCAGCACCTCCCAGGGCAGAGATCCCAAGCAAACAGGAAGGCATGCTGGGCCTGGAATCCTCCACAGGATTCTGGCTTCAGCTCAGCATCTTTGTATTCCAGCCTGTGGGTCTTGCTTTGGGCCAATGTTTGCAACCCTGGGGACTGTGCAGCTGTGCTCAGCTTCCCCTTTCATCTGCCATTCCTTGGACTATGTGGCCAGCTTTCCCTGTAGCTCCTGGTGTCTGGCCTCACAGGACCCTGGCCTCCAAACTCCCAACCCTTTGCATTTGAAGATCACCTATTAGTTACTCCTCTAGAAAACTAACAAGGTTTTCAAGGCCAAACCTGCATTAAAGCCGGCAAGAAGCTGCCACTGTGGTCCAGAGGGGGCTGATTTGAATGCTAAGGCCAAGGTGGAGCCCTCAACCACCAGTATTTTCTGATTCTTTTTGGTCTTTTTTAAAATTTTGTTTTGTTTTGTTTTTGAGAAAGGGCCTCACTATAGCTCAGGCTACTTAGTATGTAGCCCAGGCTAACCTTGAAAGTGTGTGTGGAATCTTTGAGAAAAAATTTAAAAATGCGTAGCTTTTTCTGGTGGGCACAGCCCAATGCTTAGGATGCCCTAAGGCAGAGCGTGGGCAAGTCAGCCTCACTGCTTTGAGTAATGAGCAACCTGTGTGGCCACACAGTGGGCCTGCATTTATTGCCTCCTCTGTTCCAAACTCTTGCTGTGATACTATAAAGTAAATATTATTAGAATTTCTCATTCAGCACTAAGGCATCAAAAATTAAGACTTGTTCGGGTTACCCGGCTCCCACTGACACGCCCTGTTGACCCCTGCCCCCTCAGCTATGATAAGGGTGGACTTGGGTGGGAGGTCTGTGGTCCTGTGTCTTCCACATTGACCAACTTGAATTGAAATGAGATCAGCAAAGCTATTTTTCTTTTTCTTCCCTTCACAGACATGGCTGGGCCTCTGGGGACCCACCTCCAGGACCTCTTCACAGGTCGTCGATTCTCCCGGCCTGTGCGCCAGGGCTCTGTGGAGCCCGAGAGCGACTGTTCCCAGACCGTGTCCCCAGATACCCTGTGCTCTAGTCTGTGCAGCCTGGAGGATGGGTTGCTGGGCTCCCCAGCCAGGATGACCTCCCAGATGTTGGGTGAAGAGCTGCTCCTTGCCAGACTGCCCCCGAGCCGGGAAAGTGCCTTCCGCAGCCTGGGTCCACTGGAGGCCCAGGACTCACTGTACAATTCACCACTCACGGAATCCTGCCTTTCCCCTACTGAGGAGGAGCCTGATTCTTGCAAGGACCACCCGCTACTCTGCCCACTGCCTGTAGGCAGCTGGGAGAGGCAGCAGCAAGTCTCTGACGTGGCCTCTTCTGGGGTCGTATCCTTAGATGAGGACGAGGTGGAGCCTGAGGACCAGTGATCCAGATGTGCTGGGTGGTGGCATGTTTCCCCTGGCTGATGCCCGGGGCAGAGCCTCTGCGGCCAAAATGTGGGCTCGGGAGCTCCGAGGGCTTCTGGGAGCACTCACTTCTCCATTGTGTGTTTTGCATGAAAGTGTTCGGAGAGGAGGCAGGGGCCAGGCTAGGGGCGCATGTACTGCTTCCACTCTTGGGGTTTGCCGGGGTTTGCCCGGGACCCCTGGGGCATGGCTACAGCTGTGGCAGACAGTGACGTTCATGTTTCTTGAATCCAAAATGCCACATTTCCTTCTGGGATGTGAACCTGAGGGGGTTGTTGTGGCTGGGCTGGGAGGGTGGGAATGAAGGAGGAAGCCTGGCCGCCTCCTCCACCCTTCCCTGTGCCCCTTCTCCTCTGCTTCTCTCTTCACCCAAGACCACGTGCAGTGCTTGACTGAACCACCTCCACCTGTGGGGCTGGCTCCTGCCCTCCTGGAGTCTACAGATTGAGCCATCCCCTAAGGGCCCCCTTGCCCAGCTGGGCTCCGCTGTGCTTCACCTCGCCATTGTCTCTAAACCTTTTTTTTTCCCTGAAGACAGGGGGTTTCTGGTCTGTTCTTTGAGCCGATCTTCTCTGGGAGGCACTGGAATGATGAAAGGGTGTGTTCCCTCCTTCCCCTCAACCCTGGCCCTTTACCAGCATGGCAAGGTTGTGTGGGCACATACAGGGTTCTCAGTAGGGTGGAACTGGAAAAAGGACTGGCTCTGGTTGTTACAGAGCAGGGAGTGCCATGCTCTTCTTTCACAGAGGACCACAAGGGGGCCACCTGGGTAGCTGAAGGTTTGTGCCAATGAATGGACAGTCATGAGGGAGTGGCCATCCTTGGGAAAGAGGGTGTGCTTTTCTTGGCTGAATGGAAGGCTTGTAGCCACAGTGATAGGGGCCCCTGTTTCAGGCATGGTATTGCTATCAGGCAATGGAGGCCCCTGGCAGATGCTAGATTCCTGGGAGACAGGGGTCAGTAGGTGGCTGTGGAATGAGTGTCATAGGCTTGGGCAGGTAAGAGGGTCCAAAATGAAAACATGAGCCAACAGCGCAAGTGTTCTATACATGAGTGGCTAATTAGGTGTTTATTCTATTTATTGTTTTATTAAATTAATATAAAAATCTTTGTAAATTTCTATATACATCTTGTCATTGGAGGTTCCAGTATAAATCCATTTTAGTTCTGCCCTTTTCTCAAAGAGTGGGCAAGGGCCACATGACTCCAACTCATCCTGCCAGGGCATTGCTGGTCCTCCAGCAGGTAGGTGTTGAGTTACATTCCAGATAGGACCGCTGGGAGGTGGAGGACACATAGCTAGAGTGGACTTGGGTTCCAGCTTCAGGTTGCTGCCGCTTGCAGAAGGAATATAGGCCATCCGGTGAGGTTCACTGGCACTTGTCATCACTGTCGGAAGGACTACCCTCTCGTGGGAGGCCATGACGGGACCGAGGCCCCCAGAGCGCATGCACTTCAGTGGTCTCTGTGTCACTACTGCTGGTGGCACTATCCCGGAAACTGGCAAGGGGTGGCCTGACTTTTACACCCTGTGCTGTGACAGAGCCCTCAATTGCCTTCCGGAGCTGAAAAGGTAAGAGAGTCAGGTATCTGCTCCCTCCTCAGACCCCTCCCCAGCACCTCTCCTGTGGAAGTGGCTTTGGCCCTGTCACCTCACCTCCTTTAGGGTCACAATCCCAATGAGCCTGCCGATGCTGGTGACGTAAGCGTGGTCCACTCCCAGCAGTGAGAAGATGGTGTGTGTCTGCAGAGCAGGGAGAGGAACACTGGACTTGATAAAGGGGCAGCCCAGGGTCACAGCCAAAGGGGAGAATGCGGGTGTGTGGACTACAAGGGTGTAATAGTGGGGGCACTGCTGGCGGGAAACGCCCTGAGAATGTCCTAGCACCCCACAGCTCAGAACCCAAGGCCTCGAGGCTGCTCATATTGTTGCTTCCCCAAGCCATCAGCCTTCACATTATCAGCAGTTTGCATTTGCCATCTTGAAAGCAGCTCTCGGCACTTCCTGGAACTTGTTATCTACTATTCTGGGTGTACTTGTGAGTCTCTTCGAATAACAGGTGACTCAAGATGTGTAGCACTAACAGCTTCCTGACTGCCCAACAATGTCTTACATTTTAAATATTTCCTTAGTCTAAATTATGGGAAGGGGCTTACAGAATTTCCCAATTTCCTCCATCCTGGGCATGGCCACACTTACGTTTGGTGGCTCTGGGGACCAAAGGCAGAGTGCCACCCATGCTGGGGAAGTCTATCACAGAACTGTAACTCCAACAGAAGTTCAGTCTTATTTCTTTGTGAAAGTCTCACTACTTAGCCCAGGCTGGCCTTGAAGTATTGGATTACAGGTGTGTGGTACCACACCCATCTTAGAAATTCAGTTTTCTGGTGGCACATGCCTTTAGTCACAGCACTCACAGGCAAGCGGATCTCTGTGTTCCGAGGCCAGCCTGATCTATAGAGTGAGTTTCAGGACAACCAGGGCTGTACAGAGAAATGCTGTCTTGAAAAACCAAAAACCAAACCAAAACAACACCCCCGCCCCCACGAAACCAACCAAATAACTCATTTTTTTGAAGAAGCCATGTTTCCTCAATTCCTAATTGTCATGTAGGTAGCAATCTTTTGTTGTATAACTTGAACCCTACATGCTACAAATTAACCTTCATTTCCCTGTCTTCCCCAGGGGATACATCTTTACTATAAGGTATGTTATTTTAACCTCTTAGATGGTCATATAATCCATCTCACCTTCTCCCAAGGAGCCTATTAAACAGTTCCCATGGACCTTTTCCTGCTCATACCCAATCATAGTGATCTAGCAGGCAATAGATCTGCTTTTATAGGCCTGAGAACAACTTGTGCTTGGCAGTTGCCAAGCTTACTGCTCTACTTCTGGGACATCTGTGTCATCTATTCTCCCTAGTTCTGCCTCCCTATCCTCACCAGAGCTAAGACGACAGCAGGATGAGTTTTCCTACTTCCTGCCTGCCCCCTCTCCAGCTGGGCTCTGCCATTCTATGGCTTTCTAAAACTTGAGTAGCACCCGGGACTCCCTAGACTGGCCCGTGAGACCATTTCTTAAGCCAACCCAGACTGGTGTGCCAGCCTGCTGTTCTGCTGTGCCCAGCTTCCAGGCTTTACATGTTTTGACTCTCTCCCTCTCTCTCTCCTTTTTTTTTTTTTTTTTTTTTTGGTTTTTCAAGACAGGGTTTTTCTGTGTAATAGCCCTGGCTGTCCTGGAACTCACTTTGTAGAGCAGTCTGGCCTTGAACTCATAGAGATCCGCCTGCCTCTGCCTTCTGAGTGCTGGGACTAAAGGCATGTGCCACCACTGCCCAGCCAACTTCTCTTTTTTTGAAGTAAGGTCTCACACATCTCAGGATGATCTTGAATTTGCTATGTAATTCACAGATGACCCTGACCACCTGATCCTCCCCCTCCTGAGTGACAGCATTACAGGCATACACCACCGTACTCAGTTTATGTCACCCCTTCTTTATAGATAAAGACACCTGGAAAGGCTAAGCAGCTTCCTTAACTTCTACAGCCAAGTTTATAAGCGGCAGAGGGGGGGTTTAGTTTAGCCAGTCTTGCTGTCACCTTGGGACTTTGGCCTCATCGCTACCCACTTCACCCATGGGCCACTGTGAGGTTCCTGGATTCCCACCCTCTGGAAGTGGGTTACTGCTTACTGCTTTAATAAGGAGATTCTAATTTAGACTCTAATCTCTAGAATTCTAATCTTTTATATTATTCCGGTTCTCTGTACTTTTGTTAGTGGTTCCTCGGCAGCTTCTTCCTTTCCTCTGAGAGTGTAAGTTTGTAACAAACACCTACTTTGTTCTTTCATTCTAATTTAATCAGACACCAGGGAGCCCATTGGAGGGCCCAAATTTCTTGGGCCTGGCAACAGTGGACTGAACAGACAGGGGAAAGGGCAATATGGCCTTCTGAAAGAATTCTGAGAGTAGGGTCAGATATGGGCCCTGGGTCTGACTCTGCCAAACTGAAGCAGGCAAATGATTTTCTCCTTGCATAACTTAGTTTCCCTGTTTTAGAATGGTTAAGACAGGCTTTTGGGTTGGATTGTCTCCGGGTCCAGGCCCAGCTTTGCTACTTCCTACATGTGTGACTTTGGGTGATTTCTTCACAATACCCATTGGCTAGTGTGGCTGTGAGATCTTGGCATGGTCCCTGGCACACAGCAAGCACGTGCACTCCAGTGTTCTTATCACCACTATTATGTGACAGAAAAATCAAGGGAATCAAAGCGGAGGATGATGGTGTGCACCTGAAATCTCCAGAGACCACGGCAGGCAGACTATCATGAGTTCAAGGCCTACTTGGGCTATATGAGATCCTGTCTCAAAAAAAGGAAAAAGAACAGGGCATTGGTGGTGCAACCTTTTAATCCCAGCACTCCGGAGGCGGAAGGCAGGATCTCTGTGAGTTCCAGGCCAGCCTGGTCTACAGAGCGAGTTCCAAGACAGGCTCCAAAGCAATACAGAGAAACCCTGTCTCCAAAAAACAAAAAGCAAAAAAATTTTTTGTTTGGTTTTTCGAGACAGGGTTTCTCTCTGTAGCTTTGGAGCCTATCCTGGCACTTGCTCTGAAGACCAGGCTGGCCTCGAACACACAGAGATCCATCTGCCTCTGCCTCCCAAGTGCTGGGATTAAAGGCATGCGCCACCAACAAAAAATATTTTTAAAAAAAGGAAAAAGAGGGGCTGGAGAGATGGCTCAGAGGTTAAGAGCACCGACTGCTCTTCCAGAGGTCCTGAGTTCAATTCCCAGAAACCACATGGTGGCTCACAACCATCCGTTATGAGATCTGGTGCCTCTTCTGGTGTGCAGATATACATAGAAGCAGAATGTTGTATACATAATAAATAAATAAA
Source organism: Cricetulus griseus (assembly GCF_003668045.3). Classification (NCBI taxonomy): domain Eukaryota; kingdom Metazoa; phylum Chordata; class Mammalia; order Rodentia; family Cricetidae; genus Cricetulus; species Cricetulus griseus. Next base: position 67,946,740 of record NC_048597.1, on the reverse strand, counting down.
ATCTTAAAAAAAAGGAAAAAGATGCTGATGACTGGGACAACTTTAGAGGTCTTGGGGAAGAAAGGCTTTAAGTACAGCTCGTATTACCTTCTGGCCTCTCTCCTTTTCCTTCACCACAGTACAGCAGTTCCTTACTCATTTTGATCTTTACATAGAAGGTCCTAAGTTCCTTTATTTTTGCTGTTTTTCTGTTTGTGTTTCCTATCCTTGCCATCATGGCCTCTGCTTGTACATGCTATGCGGACTTTTTAGCCACAGTTTATATCTAAGCTAGCCACCCAAGCTGAAGACTTGGGACCACTGACCCACACCTGTCACTTCTGCTTGTGCCTGCCAATGGAGGCTTACACATTAAGTCTGCTAAAAAGTGTGATTAAAATACCCCTTGGCTGGGTAGCCTGTATTCCCTGCCTTTACATGGCAGCATTCTGGTACCCAGTTGTGCCCCTGCCTTCCTCATGTGTACGCCACTTACCTCCATCAATGTATACTTATTTCTCTTCCTACTGCCACCTCTGCTGAGCTATCTTTCTAAGTCTCCTCTACCAGTTTTCCTTTGACTTGCTTGAAGTTAGACTCTCTGGGGTCTGACATTCCAAGCCCCCTACTGGTGTCTCTCATCTTTGTTTATCTCTTAGCTGCAGTCGACTCATCCTTCTTGACTGTTAGCTTGTTTATTAGATTTTCTTATCTGGCCTGTTTCTCACCCCCTCCCCTCCCCTCCCTTTTTTTTTTTTCCCCCCAGCGTGGGTGTGTATCAGCCTTGTTGGGCTCTGGCAGCCTCCTGCCTAGCTCTGACCCTGGCCTGGCCTTCTGGCTTCCACCCAGCTCAAGCTGTGTCTTTGTTGCTGCTTTGGTGCAGAATTCTCTGGGCTAAGTCTGAGCAGAGGAAAAATGATGCCTGGTTCTACCAAGCAGTAGGACAAGGCTAAGGAGTCCTGGCTCGAAGGCTCCCATGGCATAAAGCAGTATGTTGTAAAAACAGCATCAAGCATACCATCTCTCATGCCTCCCTCCTACACCATCACAAGACTCCAGACCTACCCTGTCCTACCTTATGCAAAGAAGTCCGCTCCACTAGCTGGAAGGGTGCAGGATCGATTTTGCAGTCACTGAAGTTGACAGGCTCGTCTAGTTGCTGTTCTTCCCACTCTAAGATCTGAGAGTAAAGAGACTGATGATCAGGGAAGAGGCAGCCTGAAGCTCCCCTCTCATCTCTCTGAGGCTGCTTTGCCCCTTTTCCTCCCTGTGATCCATTAGCTGAGATGACAGCCCACCCAGGAAGAAATAGTCTAGACTGTAATGGCATCTTACCTCCTCAGGACTCATCTCCCCTTCCAGGTCGGAGTCACTCTAGGAGGAAGGCAGGGAGGGAGGTGGATGTACCCCTGGTTTGGGAGGTTTGTCCCACCTAGAACATTACCCTCCCCCAGCCCCTCCCCCAGGTCTTGAGCTACAGGGAGAGGGGCACACGTACCGCAAGGGAGATTCGGACCCGCTTCAGCTTGCGCTTGTCACAGGATTCTGACTTTTCCAGCTTTGTCAGAGCCAAAGCAGAGAGGAGTTGAGGTTACGGGGGGAGGGGCATGAAGGGGGAATGGAACCCAGGAAGAAGGGAACACTGCAGGGGCCGAGCTGACAGGAGCAGGAGGCAGGCAGAGTGGGACAGTCAGATAGGAAACTGGACAGGCAGGAGGGGAACATCTGGGCTACTCACTTCTGAGGTAGCCTCCAAAGGTGGACTGCCACAGAAGAGGCTTCTGAGGGCAATGCCTGCTGACTCCATGTTGCCTGTGTTCCAAATGCGAGGTTCAGAGGGGGCAAGTTGGGTAGAGGGGTAAGGTGCAGAAGAAGGGGAGAGGCTTTTCCAACTCCACCGTGTCCGCCCAGGTAGCTCCATCCATCCTTGGTGGCTCAGGCTTTGAGGTGGGTCAGAGATGGCTTACCTGTGGTACTTTCCTGGAGGCTTGTGGTGTTGCTGGACCCTCTCTTTAGAGCAGGCTTCAGGGGCTTGTGAGTCTGCCCGTGGGATCCAGAGAAAGCTGAGTCCTCTGTGTTCACCTGCACAGACAGGGAGGGGCTGGGAGATTGTGGTGCAGAACCTCCAAGACGATGCTTCAGAAGTTACGTGTGGTCATGCAGCATTTTTCCTTACCTGGAAGCGAATGGATGTCTCAGAACTGGGGGGGCTCTCCTGATCTGATGGTGGAGACATCTGGACTTTTCTTAGCTTTTGCATGTGCTGCCGCCGTCGTGCTGGGCTCAGCTGGGCCCCCAGTAACGCTACTACCTGTGAGCGTTCGATGGAGCCCAGCAGGATCATGGACTCTGGATAGAACAAGGGAGGGGACTCAGGGGTGGGTGAGTGAGCTTCTACTTGTGGCCCTCTCTCCATACCCAAGCTGGGGCCCTGGACACGCACTATACACCTAAAGGAAAACCCTGCTTGCCAAGCGTTGACCTATATATACAAGGAGGTGACTGGTTCTGGGCTCCCTAACCCTTTCTGAGCTGACCACCCCCCCCCAAGAGATGCTCATAACACCTGGGACTCCTCTTGGCCTCACCAGGGGACTCTACTAGAGCCAACATACGGCCCTTGGTCCTGTGCAGTGCCAACCGCAGGTCCCGGAAGGTGCAGTTGAGGGCTACATGGGGCACATCCCGTACCATGATGTCCTCTACACGCACCCGGTACTGCCTGGGGATAGAGTCGGGCATTCAGTGTGTGCTCAACATGCAAGACTGGCCAGGGTACCACCATCCCTGTGTCACGAGGAAGGCTGGAGAACCACAGGGGACAGGGGTGGAGGGCCCAGGGCAGATAGTGTTCTCTACCTTCCTTTTGGGTCGGTAGAGGCCAGCTATAGATACCCCAGGGTGAGGGCATCTCAGACCCAGAGCAAAATAGCTAGGGTCTCAGCCTTACTAGTTTGGGACCTTGCTGGAGGTGGGGTTGAAGGGTCCTGGGAGGCCTACCCCTCACTCCCACCCTCTTTGCACTGGGCCCTTCATACTGGTGGCGGCCCCAGCCCAGCTCAGGCAGGTAGGGCAGCTTCTTGATGCGGATGATGCTGTCATAGAGGGAGGGCTGCAGGCTTTGGGCAACAGCATTAGCCAGGATGACGGCAATCATGACAGGCAGAATGTGGGCAATCTGGCCGGTGAGCTCAAAGACGATCACAGCTGTGGACACTGTGTGTGTCACCGCTCCTGCAAGTGCAGCTGCCCCTGGGAACAGCCATGCTCAGTCTCCTCAGGGTGCTCACTCCCCAAGAGACTTTTTCCCTTCCCAGAGCCAAGGTTGCTTAGTGTCCCTCAGGGCCTATGGCCCTACCAGCAGGGGGCACCAGAGCCTCAGAGTCTGCCTGGGCCAGGGCCTCCCACGACAAAAAGGCAGACTTGGGGGCACTGCTGGGACTGTAAATACATCACAGCATGTGCAACACCCTGGGTTTGGTCCCCAGCATCACAAAGCAAACAGAACTGGGTGCTCACCAACCACGGCATAGCCTCCAGGTACAATCCGGTAGGTGCTGCTATCTGTGTGAATCCCGTCTGGGAACCAGGCGGCCATGCTTTCACCCACCAGCCGCCCAAATGCTGCTCCTTCAGGGAGGGTTTTAGGAAGAGAAAGAGGTAGTGGGGGAACACTAGGAAGAGAGAGGGTCAGAAGGTGGGGGAGGGGCCAGTGGGTCATTTAGTACATAGGGCAGTCCCATGGGAGTGGGGGTTTGGGCTAGAGTTGGGCCAAAACCCAGTTCTGGGCAGAGGAGGGATCTACAAGGGACAGCCAGAGGGTATGAAGGGCACAGGCTGGAAGGCAGGCAGCTGCAGACTCACCAATGACAAAGACAGGCATGAAGGCCCCACAGGGCACTGGGATGGTAGTGGCCAGTGCAGACATCCAGAACTGTAGGCAGGAAGGGTTCAAAAGAGAGGCCCCAGGGAAGCACCTCTTACCCATCTACCAAGCACAACCTTCCCAGCTAGCCCAGAATCCCCAGAGATGAAGGGAAAAGAAAGGACTCTGGAACTAGAAGGCTGGGGTTCAAATCCTCTCATCCAACCAACTGCTTTGGCAGTTACTTTTCTGTGTCTTGCCTCACCATCTTTAAGACAGGGATAAGAGTCCCTTTGTCACAATATTTTGAATGCATGGTAAGTGCTTGGGATGGCACATGTTCCTAGTGGCCTGGAAACCAGTAGTGGTGTATAGCCATGGAAGGAGTCTCACCTTCATGAGAATGAAGATGACCAGAGTGAGAAAGACATTGGCACGTGGTGGATTCCAGGCCTGTGAAGTGCTGGGTAGTTGTAGATCCTCTACCAGGCCCTGGCGGACCCACGTCCGGTTGTCAAACAGAGTGACTAGGGTCTCTTTCTGTGAGAGCTAGAGTAAACAGAGTGCTTTAGGCTGGGACACAGGACCCCAGGAAGAGTCCCATAGGAGTCCATGGAAACACGGGGTCGCAGTCATGCTGGGGCTGTTGGCTTTGGAAAGGAATGCATCTGGGTGAGTGGGGGGGGTCACATTTCGGCTAAGGGCTACCTGTCCAGCCATGAACTGTCCAAAGCCAGGGGGGAAGGTCAGAGTGGAGATGAGCAGGGTCACTAGTGCCGGGAAGAGCAGCCGTCTAGAGATGGAGGTTTTACAGCATCAGACAAAAGTCACACACCTCCCATGGACTGATCATAGGCCAGGTGCTCTTATATACCTCAGGACTAAGATCAGAGCAGGGCTTATATATCAAGGTACAGTGCCTGAGAGTAAGTCCTTTTTTAAATTTAAGATTATTTATTTATCCATTATGCATACAGTGTTCTGCCTGCATGTATGCCCTGCACACTACAAGAGGGCACCTGATTTCATTTTAGATGCTTGTGAGCCACCATGTGGGTACTGGGAGCTGAACTCGGGTCCTCTGGCAGAGCAGCTAGTGCTCTTAACCACTGAGTCATCTCTCCAGCCCCCGAGAGAGTAAGTCCTTTTTTATTGTGTTTGATGCCACAGCTCCAAGTGTGATGGTGGATTGGGATTATTATAAGAGCTAGGAGTGGAGGGGTCCTGCCCTAACCCCATAGGGGGCAGCAACAGCAAACCCATCTCTAGCCCTGTTTTGGAGAAGTCTGAGCTGAAACTGCCTCAGCTCTCAGAAGCCCAGTTGAAGGGCGAGTGGTATGAAGGCTTAAAGAGGCCTCTACCACTGTCTGCCCTCAATGGTGACCTAAAAGAGAGCATTGTGAGCTGAGTGTGGTAGCGCACGTCTTTGATTCCAGCACTGGGAGGCAGAGGTAGGTGCACTCTGGAGATCGAGGCCAGCCTGGGCTACACAGTGAGACCCTGTCTCCAGAGCGAAGGCGGTGGTGTAGAAGAAGCTCTGAAGAATGCCTTCCTGTTCCCAGTTCTCAGGCTCATAACGCAAAGAGCTGTGTTCTGAGATAAAAAATATCCATCCACACTGGTCATGGGGTAAACTGAGGTACAAACACACTGTCTGCTATCTGCATGAGGCCTGAAAACCTTGGCCTTTTATGTCAAGTGCCCCTGCCCCTGAGTAAAGTTCAAAAGTAACAGATCCCAGGTGGCTGCCATGGATACAGGTCATAGCATCAGCAGGAAAACATTAGCTGATTAGCTACCTTTTACTCTTTCATATGAGAGACCTAGTGTCACACTGTAGCCACAGTGGGTTTAGACCTTGCTACAATCCTGCCTCAGCCTCTGGAGTGCTGGGATTATAGGTGTGTGGCACTGCACCTGGCTGAAGTGCCTGATTTTGACTGGGCCTCTACTTCAAACCCTCAATGCCTCTCCATCTCCCCATGTGGCCCTTAGACAACCCAGAGCAGCAGAGAAAAGAGTGCGCCACATACTTCCTCATGAGGAAGCGGTTGATGGTTTTTTGCTTCCGCATCACCTGGACAATCTTCCGGTTCAAGTAGACAAAGAGGGCTCCCCCGAAGCCACTAGCAATACTGGAGAAGAAAGAAGTACCAGGGTAGAGGGGAGGCCTTCTCATGGAAACCTCCTTGCTATCCCACACCCTCCTGTAAGCCCCTTACCCAATGACAGCAAAGGCTGGCAGTTCCTGTAGGTCAAAGGGGAAGTCCAGTCGGAACCGAGTTTTGAAGAGAGCAGTAATGGTTTCTGAAGGGAAGAAGTACAGGGTGGCAGGTAAACTTGTGTTCCACTTGCATTACCTTAGATGCCCTCACCGCCCCCAATATCCCCACCTTCATCACGGTTCCAGACTGCCAAGACCCGAAAGATGAAGGCACTGAAGGTGGCCGCAAAGAAGCCCCGCCAGTAGTTCCTAACAGCGAAGAAGGTGGAGGTGACCTCAATGCTGAATAGGACCCCTGCAAGGGGCAGAGGACATCGCCCTTGAGGCCAGAGTATGGCCTTCGGAGGACTTACTCCCAGGAGAAGAGGGGTTGAGGAGGAGAGGCCAAATGTGGGGCTAGGCTATGCTGACTGGAGCCACGCCTACCTCCGATAGGTGCTGCAAAGCAACAGCCCACTCCCACTGCGCATGCAGCAGCCAGCATCTCTGTGTTCCGGGATTCGTTCTGGCAAGGGTGGGGGCACAGAGTCAGTTTGGGCTCAGCGGTTACCCCCCCCCCCGTCAGATATTAAGGTTCTCCTTTTACCTCATAGATGCCCCCAAAGAGGGAGAGGAACTTGCTGAGAAGGGCAGCACACATGCTGGCAATGTGTACAAAGGGTCCCTGGTGGTAGGGGTTGGTTGTGAGTAGGGACAGGGCCTTCCAGACCTTGCCTGGCCTTTTCTTCCAATGGGAGGGGCTCCTTCATTCCCCAACCTGCAATTACCTCTTTGCCAAGGGGCATCCCACTGCCTAGGGCACAAGTTAGCCCAATGACCTTAGCTACAAAGGTCTTGAGGGTGAGGTATTCTTTTAGCACCACTCCCCGAAGGATGGTTTTCATCTCAGGGATGCCAGATCCTGCAGAGGTACATACCCAGGTAAGTCGTCTGACACTTTCATTCAGGAAGCTTGAGCCTCCCTCAATCCCTCCTATCCTACCGACAGCCTGTGGGGCCAGGATCTGGGTGAATCCAGCAGAGAAAGTGATGAGGACGACAGGGTAGGTAACCCAAGCCAGGTACTGGAGTAAGATGTTGGTGTTTAAGCCCCGGGACATCCATTGCTGAGCTGTGGGCACACGACATGCTTGCTGGACTTCTGGTGTACATATCCACACCTTGCCTGCCACTGGGACACACTGATATGACAAGTGTACAGAGCCGGGGCACAGAGAGACTGAAAGGCCCTATAAGGCCTTTCACTGGGACAAAGCCCATCATAGATAAGGCAGATGGAGGGCAGGCAAGAAGGTGTGGCCTGAGCAAGCGGCAGTAACTATGCCTGGAGATGGGCAGTCAGCCTGGCCAGACAAAGTGGCCAGTAGCCAAGTGACTTAAACAACTGTGGCATGGAGGAAACAGGTTGGCCCTTCCCAGCCTTTGCCCTCACCCTGTAGACAGACAGCGATGGCATAGTCCATGGCCCAACTGACCAATGCCATGAGGAGCCCCAACAGGACCAGGAAGATCCAGTCTTCACCAACCCTGGACACTAGGAACTTGTGGCAGCGTACAGAACAAACTGGAGGCAGGGAAGGGAAGATCCATAGAGAAGCTGGTACCAAAGTGCTCTTACTCATCCGTCTCTCCCCATCCCCCATGGGCAGCTCTAATGGTCTCTGCCTCCCCCAGTATAGAACAGTCAGGTCCCTGCCCCAATCCAGGTCTCACTGCGGCATCTGGCACATCGGCTTTGTCCATACTCCAGGAGCTCTGGGGGAGCTCGGGCAGAAGGGGACCCCTTCCAGGGCTCAGGCCCTCCCAGGCGAATCCGAGCAGCTTCCTCTTTGGCGAAGGCCCCAAGTTCCTGGGTGTACCGGCCATACATCTGGAACCACAGATAAAACATGGCATTAGCATGTGTGCCTGAGGTGGGGAATGCAGGGAGGGTTCCTGGGTTCTGACCCTGCTTTGCTCAGCTCCCACACTGTGTACCCCATCTTGAATCCAGTTCTCACTAGGCTCAGAGTGTGGGAACAATGCACATTGCAGACTGCGGGGGCTGTCCTGGCCAGAGTGATGGGGACAGACAAGGTACAGGGACACAACTCTGGGGGTGGCAGAATAATCAGTCCTCTTCTGGCGAGCCAGGAGTGAGGGCACTGGGGAGGAGAGGGAAGGGTCCAGAGGAGGGAAAAGATGGAAAAACCTAAGGCACAGTCTGAAAGTGGGAGGCAGGAAGGTCAGAGACTAAGGGATGGTCAAGGGCGTATGAGCAACAATAAGAGGCTGGTGGAGCTGAGAGCAGCTGAGCTGGGCCTAGGAGGTCCCAGCCCCAATCCTTATCACGTTCCTACTGGGCCTTTGGCCTGTGACCAACTCAGTGGCACCCTTCCCACCCACCCTAATCCCCTTGTCCTCATTCTCCACTCCCAAACCCCCATTAGCCCGGCAGCCCAGCTCAAAGTGGAAAGCCTCTTTGGGTGGGTAAGGCAGTGTTGGGTGATTTCAGTCCCTCTGGAACTGCACTTGGGGCCAGTGACAGGTCTTGGGGACAGCAGAGGTTGCAGATGGCAAGGCTGTGACTGTGGTACAAGGCTGATGGGAAGAGAGTTATGGCTGGACCTGCCAAGCTGGGCGTGTGTTGGGGGGTGGGGAGGAGTAGATTCTGGCTGCCACCCGCGGAGCTTCAAGACACAAAGGGCTCCTGTTGGGGTTGGGGTTTGTGTGTGTGTGTGTGTGGGGGGGGATAGACAGAGCTCGGGTGAGACACAGAGGAAAGGGAGAAGCAGAGGGAACGGAACTATATAGGAAAGAGGGAGAAAGACCCGAGAGCAGGGAGGAGGAAGAGACCAGAGTGTGGAAACACAGCAGGTGGGAGGAGGTGAGGGCCAGACAAAAGGGTAGGAGGGGAAGTGGGAGAGGCCAGAGCAGGGAGAGCTTGACCCTGAGAGCTCATTTCATAGACACAGGGAGATGGAGTGGCGGCTGGTGCAAAAGAGATACCATTTCAGAGTTTAGGTGCCTGGCTTCCATGGCCAAATGCCCCTCTCCTTGACCTGTGCATGGCAAGGATAACAGCCATTGCCAACAAAAGGGCTTGCCGGCACTAGCGTCACTCACACCTACCACCTCTCCCAGTCATCCAGTTTCATACAGTCTCTGGTAATTGGGCACCTCCCTGACTCAGTTACAATCCAGGCCCTCTCTCAAGGAGGTTCCTCCCTGACACCCTCCAGGGCAAATTCCAGCCCGAGCTGATAAAACGGAGCCATAGGGCCAGTTTCTTTCTGTAGGGCTTGGGCCCCCCACCCTAGTGACATGAGGGTGAATGGCTTCTTAACTCTTGACTTGCTATGAGTCATCTCAAAGCTCAGGACCCCTGCTTCTGATGAGGTCAAGGGACACTCCATGGGCGTGGGTGGTAGTGGTGGTGGGGTACCTGCCTAGATCCAGCTAGAACAAAGGTTCCAATTCTCACACCCATTCCTGCTTCCTGCATCAACCCTCAAGCTTCGGTCCCCAGGGTGACAAGCCACCTAAGCCAGCCACCTTTCCCAAAAGTTCGACTGAGGGGTTCTTGTCAATGCTGGACTTTGAGTCTTTAAAGGCAGGGGGTAGGTTTGGATTTGATTACTTCCCTGCAGTCTTTATGTCCAGCTTAATGCTGTGGCATAGTAGGGACACAGGGAAGGTGTAGAATGTGGATAGGCATTTGGAGAAAGTTCACAGGTATCGAGAAAGGGTACTGGGGTGCTGTAACTTGGTAAGTGGAAAAAACAAAATCGTGTCAGCCGAAGGGAGTAAGGGGAAGGACACCTGGGCCAAACACCTGGTGTCATTGTCCTCTCCAGGCCACCAGTCTCAGCCAGAAACCAGCAAGCAGCTTTCAAACACCCTGAACCTATAGCCTGTCGGATCCCGAACCTCAGTTTCCACAGCTGAGGAAGGCTGAGGCCGGGCTTGGGTAGGCCGCCTGTGCTCACACTTCCTAGGGCAACCTGCAGCAGTGGTGCCATAGCGCACCCCTTAGGTTTCACTTACCAGGGTCTGCTCATACTGCAGCGCCCGAGGCTCCATCCCTTCCCCCGCCGCCGCCGCCGCCGCCGCGGCCGTGGCGGCCGCCATCTCGGTGCACTGTCCTCTTGCCTCCCTTGGCTTCTCGGGCTCTGGCCTTGACTCAGCTCCCGGCCCGCTGAGCCCGCGCCCGCACCCGTCCCGTCCCCTCAGCCCCGGCGGCCGAGTGCAGAGTGCGACGGTCCCCGGGCGCGCGCCGCAGGCTCAGCCTCTCGCTAGCGTCCCCTCCTTGGCGGGCGGGCCGAGGGCGGTGCCCTGCTTGCTGCTCCGCCCTGGCCCATCTGCAGGGGCGTCCGGTCGGGCTGGGGTCTGCATTGGAGCCGCCTCCTGGCCTCCGGAGAAGCGGCAGGGGGCGCTTGCAACGCGATCTTGCACCCCTTCTCTGGGGAGGCCGGGGGCTGACCCGGCCCCGAGAGGGTGCGGGGCCGGACGGGGGCGGGTCCGCTGGCACGTGGAGGGGACGGGCTCTCGGGCGGCTGCAGCGTTGTGCGGGAGGGGCTGAGGATGTAGTGACTCCAGGGCTGGGGCAGGGGGCTGCTGACGAGCTATCTCGGGCTCTCCAGGCCAGACTCGACTGGGGCAGCCTCTGCTTCGCGTTTGCTGGCGGCTCAGACGGGTCTGGGAGGATTCCTGAGAGCCCGCTCCCTTATCGCCTCCCTTCCTCCTTTCTTCTTTTCCTCCGGGTTCCCCCGGGAAGGTGCACCTGGAACTGCTAGGCCTGGAGATCGGGGCGGAGGTGGAGGTGGGAGGGGACGGGAAGGGGTGAGGCCCGAGGGAAGGGAGCTATTGGTGCGGGGGAGGCTGCTCCTGGGAGGCGGGCGTGGGGGAGCAGAGGTCGCTCCTCCCAGGCATCGCTTAAAGGGGGAACTTGAGTAGCTGCTGACGCCTCGAGGAAGCGGCCCAGTGAAGCTCTACGTTGTCTTTCGGGATCCTTGGAAGGATAAGAACAGTGTGGCGTTGGCACAAAGAGGATGGACAGCGTTAGGTTGGTGCCACTGGAGAGGACGGTGCCCAGAAATCCGTGTAGAAAGAACAGCATCAGGATGAAGACTCATTCAGCAAACAGAGGGTGGTGCTCAAGGGGAGCGTACGGTGCCCAGTACGGGGGCTGCGATGAAAGGAGATAGCACCTGGAAAGAGCGCGCTGCGAGCTGTCGTTTCCCAGGGAAAGGCCAGTGTCGGGTGGAAGCGCACTGGATCAGTGTCCAGAAGAGGGTAGTGTAGTGGGGTGACAGGCAGTACCAAGTTCAATTGGCAGTGTTCTAGGGGATCAGAGTTAGTGCCAAGCAGGGCCAAGGGAAGACCGGCGTGGCGAGGAGGTGAAGCCCCAGGCGAGGGCACAATGCGGGCTTTCCTTTCCCTGACAGTGACATCACGGCAAATTCCCAAACCGGACGGACCCGGCTCGGGTGACGTCTAGCTGGTCAGAGCCAGCTCGGACCAGCGTGGGGAACCTTGGTGGCCGTCCGAGGGGCTGGGCACTGCGTCCCGCTGGGCGGGCGCTCTGCGGGTGGAGTTCGGCTTCACCCTCCTGCAGCACGGACTGTGCCCTCGGCGGGCACGCGGACCGCAGGGAAGGGCTAGGGCCGGGCTCCCTCTGGGCCAAGGATCAAGGTTCCTGGCTGGGTCCGGTCCCGGAGCCTTCCAAGCATCGGGATCCGGGGTCTGAAGAGGGCGCCCTAGAGCCGGGCGCATCGCGGTACCCGCCGGGGGTGGGACTTAGTCTGTCCCCGCCTTGGGCGGAGTCACCGCGCTTTGAGACTCGCCCACAAGGTCCGAGCCACTCCGAGGTGGCCTTTCCCGGCGGAAGTGAAGGAGCCCCGAGGGGAGGCAGCGGAAGTGGCTGCGTTGCTGAAGCCTGTGCGCATGCGCCCTGCGGCTGGTTGCCGCTTTTTGGGGCGGTACTCTGCCCTGTCTTCTTTTCTCCACGTGAGGGGGTGCGCGAATTCCCAGTGGTGGCCGCGCGCTCCGCACCTCTGCAGTTCTCGTGCCCCTTACGATGGCGGGCATCCTGTTCGAGGATATTTTTGATGTGAAAGACATTGACCCAGAAGGCAAGAAATTTGACCGAGGTAAGGTGTGTAGGGGAGGTGAGGAAGAGGCCAAACATGCCCACCCACCCCAAGTGGCCCGTCCCACCCTCTCGGTACCTCCCTCAGGAAACAGTGTTTTTCATAATGAGAAACTTGGGACAGCTTTTCCTATGATGTTTGCGGTGTCTGGTGCCTCGGTGGCCCTTGGCTTTGGGGTTGGGAAAGCCCTGGACACCTTTCTGACTCCTTATTCAGTATTACGTGCTGTATGTACCGTGCGCCTCTCTCGCACACTTAAGTATTGTAGTAAGAAGTGATGGTGCCCGATCTATTTTGTTACTTAAGGCCGTGCAGCGAGTTACCTCCCTGTCTTCCTAACCCATAGTTTTGTATTGCCCCAAGAATTGTTAGCCCTTTGCCGAGTCCTCTATAAATTTCATGCAGCTGACTGCTTGGTGTATTCATTTCCCAGTAATCCGGAAGTTGTTTCTTCTCAGTGTCACTTTACCTGGAGACAGACCCCCCCCCCCCCAATACAGATTCTCTTTGTAGCTCTGGCTGTCTTGGAACTTGCTTTGTAGACCAGACTGGCCTTGAACTCAGAGATCCACCTGCCTCTGCCTCCCAAGTGCTGGGATTAAAGGCGTGCCCCCCCCATTTTTAAAGACAGGTGTCAGTTCTCAATACACCCTGCCTATTCCCTCCGCAGAGTGCCTACTAGGAAGTGGGGATCTCTGGACTAATGACTATCTTGTTCAGAGTTGAGTTTAGTCTAAATCATCCAGGTGTGCTTAGAGCCTAGAGACGGGTTGCTGCCAGAGAAGTTCTGCTTCTTTCTTGGGATCCTGACACTTGCTGAGGTGTTTACTCCCTTTCTTCTCTGAATCTGATTTGGATTGCACTCTGTGTCTGTGTCCCAGAGCAAGGCTAATGGCTGTGGACTAGTTGAAAGATTTGTTCTCCTGCATTCGACCCCGACTCTGTTGCCTGTAATTATGTCTGTCGCTCTTTCCCAGTATCTCGGCTGCACTGTGAGAGTGAATCTTTCAAGATGGACCTCATCTTAGACGTGAACATTCAGATTTACCCAGTGGACTTGGGTAAGTGTCCAACACAGGAGCTAGCAAGTGAATTTTTTTGTTTGTTTGTTTGTTTTTCGAGACAGGTTTTCTCTATGGCTTTGGAGGCTGTCCTGGAACTAGCTCTTGTAGAACAGGCTGGTCTCGAACTCACAGAGATCCGCTTGCCTCTGCCTCCTGAGTACTGGGATTAAAAGCATGTGCTGCCAACGACTGGCTTTAGCAAGTGATTTTTATCTTTGGTTTCCGCTTGATGCTCTTTTCAGGTGACAAGTTCCGATTGGTCATAGCTAGTACTTTGTATGAAGATGGTACCTTGGATGATGGTGAATACAACCCCACAGATGACAGGCCTTCCAGGTGAGGCGGTGGTAAAGGAGGGACTAAATAGATAAGTAGTACATAGAATGGTCTTTATTTTACTGCTAGAAAAAGACATTACTGCACTTAGAATTCACACAACCAGAACTGGGTGTGATGGTTTGTGTCTGTAATTCCAGAACTCGGGAGATGAGGCAGGAGGATGAGGAGTTCAAGAACACCATTGGCTGCACATCAAATCTGAGACCAACCTGGGCTGGAGACCCTGTCTCTAAAAAATTTGAAAAAAATTTCAAACAACTGGCTTGATTACTTAGTGAGAGCAGTGAGTGGAAGCTTGTGAACTGCAGTTGTTTATTTATTTGAGACAGGGTCTCACTTTGTAGTCCTGGTTGGCCTGGACTATGTAGACCAAGCTGGTCTCAAACTCACAGATGACATCCACCTCCTCTGCCTCCTCAGTGTTGGAATTAAAGGTATGTACCACCACACCCTGCAAATGTAGCTTTTTTAAGGCCTAGAAAATGATTACATAGTAACCTAGATTTTGGTGTGACAGAAAGACTGTGGAGTATTGGGTCTGGTGGTACACACACTTAATCCCAGCATTTAGGAGGCAGAGGCAGGAGACCTCTGTGAGTTTGAGGCTAGCCTGGTCTACATAGCCAGTTAGGACAGCCATGACTATATACTGAACTTTTACTTCTCAGCTCCACTACTTCCATCTTCCATTTCCTTATCAATAAAGTACAGACAGTCATTTCTAGTTCACTGAATTGATGTGAAAGCCAAATAAGGTTGCGCTTCCATGGCATTTGTTGTTATCAGTTTCTATTTTAATTATTTCTATCTTTTTGGTTTTTCGAGACAAGGTTTCTTTGTGTGGCCGTGACTATCCTGGAACTTACTCTGTAGACTGTCAGGCTGGCCGAAAACTCACAGGCCTCTGTCTCTGCCTCTGCCTCTGATTCCTGAGTGCTGGGATTGTGCCACCATGCCTGGCTCAGTTTCCATTTTTAAATGTCTCTTACACTATTGATTGCTGTGAAAAGTAACTTTGCCTATTGTTTGTAGGGCGGACCAGTTTGAGTATGTCATGTATGGGAAAGTATATAGGATTGAGGGGGATGAGACCTCAACCGAAGCGGCGACACGTCTGTAAGTAACATTGTCTGGCTGTTAATAATCCAACCTCCCTGTTGTGAAATTGGGTCATGCTTCTCCTTCTGTATCAGGTTCTTTGTTTTTTCTAGTACCCGAAGCCGGGGTGGAAGAATTTGTTTTGGGAACAGTTTCTAGTCTGAATTTTGATTACTTACATCACCTGCTATCAGGATTTCAAGGCCCTGTGGCCCACAGGAGACTTTGGTAATCTTGCTTCATGAGGGACAACAGAGAACATCTTGGGGGATCACAAGCAGCATTTCATGACTAGGCCTTTTTATTTTTTACTTGTGTATGTGTTGCTACTCTGTAACCCAGACCTTGGTTCTTTAGTTTCCCTGCCTAATTTTTCTTTTTCTTTAAAATTGGTTTTAAATGCCGGGCAGTGGTGGCACACGCCTTTAATCCCAGCACTCGGGAGGCAGAGACTAGTTCCAGGACAGGCTCCAAAGCCACAGAGAAACCCTGTCTTGAAAAACCAAAACAAAATTGATTTTAAAACAATATGGTTGTTAGAATCTTGAAGCAGAAAATTAATGTGAAAAAGAACAAAAGTCACCTAGGAGGACGTTTTTTACAATTTAAATAGCTGGTGTGGTGCACACCTTTAATCCCAGCACCTGGGAAGTAGAGGCAGGTAGATCTCTGTGAGTTCAAGGTCAGCTGGTTTACAGAGTAAGTTCTAGGACAGCCAGAGATAGTGAGACCCTGTTTTGAGAAAACAAAAACAAGCGTTGGAGTGGTCTAGCTGTCTTTTTTCTTTTCTTTTGTTTACTTTTCCCTTTAAGATCCTTTATAATGTTTTCTTTTTTTTTTTGTCTAACATACTTCCCTTGTCAGGTGAAAATTCCCCTCAATTTTATTTTATTTTATTTTATTTTGAGATAGGGTCTCTCTATGTAGCCTGGGCTGTCTTGGAACTCACTATGTAGACCCAGGCTGGTGTTGAACTCGGGAGCTACTTGACTGCCTCCTGATGCTGGGATTAAAGACATGTGCCACCCTCCTGATTCCTTAGCATTTTCAAAAAAGTATTTTTTTATTTGTGTGTATGCATGCACGTGGGTGCTTATATGTGTACCATGTGCAGGTATGAGACCACCAAGGTCAGAAGGGGGACATTGAACACCTTGAAAATGGGGTTACAGGTGGTTGTAAGGTGCCATGTGGGTGCTTGGGGGTGGTGAATCCAGGTCTGCATTCTTCTCTCCAGCCCCTACCTCAGTATCCAATAGCTGTATAATATTGCAATGAATGGTGACACCTTCATTTGTGTGAACAACATTGTAATGAATGGTGACACCTTCATTTGTGTGACTACTCTCCTATTTTGGGCATAGCAGCAGCGTTTACTCCTCCACTAGAGTAAACAACACTGCTTTGTGCATATCTGCATTCAGGTTTGTCCCAGTCTTTGGTTCCTAATGACAGAATGCTAGGGGAGTGCCTTTAAAAAAATGGACGGAGAGCTGCTGGGAAGCAGCTGCTTGAGAGCTCAGACTCAGGACCAGGGACCTTCTGTTTCAGCTCTGCCTATGTGTCCTATGGGGGCCTGCTCATGAGGCTTCAGGGTGATGCCAACAACTTGCATGGATTTGAGGTGGATTCCAGGGTGTATCTGCTGATGAAGAAACTGGCCTTCTGAACCTCGTGGGAAACCAGCCCTGCTGCTTAGTCATTCAAGTCATGGACACTGTTCGAACCTGAGTAGAAGCTGGCGTTGCTGACCTGTGAAAGGAACTGGCTCTGTGTCCACTCTGGATACAGCTTCAGTTTGTCTGAATTCAGTGGAAAAGTGACTTGTCTGTAGAAGGTGCAGCGGGAGAGCGCAGCATGAATCTCAAGTTGTGTATGATTTTTTTTTTTTTTAAATTAAAGCTTACTTTTTCAGACTCTTCTCTTGAATTGGGGGTGGGGTCATCCAGGGTTTACTTTTGCTGTCTAGCCTAGGCTGGACTTGGACTTGATCCTCCTGCCACTGTCTTCTGAGTTTCTGGGATTGCTCACACCTGGCTTATGCAATGCTGGGAGTCAAAACCAAGGCTCTTTTGTGTGCAACAAAGGAGGTATCTTCCCCCCCCAGTGTGTGTGTGTGTGTGTGTGTGTGTGTGTGTGTGTGTGTGTGTGTGTGTGTGTTTCCACCATCTGTGTCCTGGGGGTTGAACTGAGGTTCTCAGGACAAACTCCTTTACTCACTAAGCCTTTTTTTTTGCTGACCCCCAGTTGGTCTCTTGATGCCCTGGGTTTCTCACAGGAGCTGGTGGCCCTGCTGGGATGCCTGGGGTGTTTCCTTTCCCGTCTTTTTTTTTTTTTTTTTTTTTTTTTTTAGTCTTTACAAGAGGTGTTAGAAATGGTGTAGTGTTTAGGGAAATGGGTTGAAAATGAGTGGCCTCAGCGGGGAAGAGCAAAGGTTTTTTCTTTTTTCTTTCCACAGTAGGGTGTGTGTGACATATTGGGGGTTGGGATGAATCTTAATAGAATCTTTTAATCATCCCATGGAGTCAGGTTTTGGAGGGGGAGACCCTCATTAGAAATAAGTGATAGAATGTCAAGTAGACAGTAGGCTGTTCCAGCATAGGAAAGGGGGACTTAAGTAGAAAAGCTTTCAACATTTATTTGTGTGTGAGGGGGAAGATAACTTTGAGAAGTCCCTTTTTGCTGCCGTGTGAGTCACCTTCAGTGGCTGAGCCATCTTGCTATCATAATCCTGTTTTTGTGTGTATGTAGGGGAAGAAGTGATAGAATCAGCTGCACAGAATCAATTTGGTTTAGACTTTTCGCTTTGGTTTTGATGGTGCAGGATCAAACCCAAGGCTTACTAGGCAAGTGTCATGTCACTGAGCTGGTTCTTCAGGCAACGTTTAAAAGTTTTAAAGGTGGAATAACACCTGAAATAACAGCTGAAATAACAGCTGGTCATATAGCCAAGGACGACCTTGAACTTGTGATTCTCCTGCCTCAACCCCACAAAGTGCTGCTATTATCAGCATGCACCGTCATACCTAGTTTCAGGGTCAGTCTTTTTTTTTTTTTTTTTTTTTTTTTTTTTTAAAGATTTATTTATTATGTGTACAGTGTTCGGCACCAAGTCTCATTATAGATGGTTGTGAGCCAATATGTGGTTGCTGGGAATTGAACTCAGGACCTTTGGAAGAGCAGGCAATGCTCTTAACCGCTGAGCCATCTCTCCAGCCCCCCAGGGTCAGTCTTAAGAGGGCAGATTTCAGATTGGTTTACATTGTAGAAACCAGTTTCTCAGATTAGCACGTATCAGATGCCTGGAGCGTTAGCTATGTCGCAGCTCAGTATCCTCACCTGTCTTCTGACCGATGAGAAGCTGAGAACCCACATTTTTGGCTGGCTTATCTTGTTCAGAGTGCCAGCTCTTCTGTGCTGTAAAGTGTTTGGCTTGATGATTGTGGCTTTTGTTGTTTTTGTTTTTGTTTTTACTGTGCTGAGGATTGAACCCCGGACTTTGTGTGTGCTAGGCAAGAGCCCTGCCACTGAGCTATGTCCCTGCCGTAATACAAATTAATTTTTGAGATACAGTACAGTCTTTTGTAGTCCAGGGTGGACTCAGATTCCTTATATAGCGGAAGGTGGCCTTGAACTCCTGATCCTCCTGTCTCTGCCTTCTAAGTTTTGAGTTTACAAGCATGTGCCATCATGTCCACCTTTTTTTTTCCTTTTCAGTTTTATTTGTGTGTGTGTGTGTGTGTGTGTGAGATGTGTGTGAGATGTGTGTGTGCAAGTGTGGACATCAGCATGTGGTGGCATGCATAATGAGGTCTTAAGACAACTTTTGGGAGTTGGTTCTTTCCTTTCCCATGGGTTCCGGGCATCAAACTCATGTCAGGTTTGCACATAAAGCACTTTCACCTACTGAGCCATCTCACTTGCCGTAAATTTATTTTTAAATGTTAAGTTTAACCTCCTTCAGTGTTACAACAAACTACAAACTATACTGAATGATCCTGGGATTAGTCGTGTAGATGAAACTCTCTCCTGTGTAGAAACTGACAGTGCCTTGAGATTTTGATACCATTTTTTAGCTTCATGTATTTGTGGACTCCTGGTTCTGCCCCCAGGGACACCAGGAGATGTCTGAATTGTGACTCCCACCACAAGCACTTGTCTTCTCCTCAGAGCTTCTTAAGAGTGTATTTAGCCTCCAAGGACGTGGACGTCTCTGCTTTGCATAGGCTCACTGAAGGACATATCAGACAGGGCACCACATTGGGTTAGATGAGTGGACTGCCACTCAGGCTGGGGGTCATTTTTCTGTCTGAAGGCTGTGTGACCAAGCCCATCTGGCCTTGGTGTGTTCGTTCATGTGTAAGACAGATGGATAATAATACCCACCCTACAGAATTGTGGGGGAGACTCTGGGGCACCTGTTGCCTCTGTGAAGAATACCTTTCCTTTGCTTTTTTTTGTGGCAGTGTTTAGAACTCTGAGAGCCTTCTTGCTGCCCACATGGTGGCCTTTTCTCCTTTACTCTGGGACAGGAGTGAGGAAGAAGCCTCCAGCAGCTTTCTCACAGACTGTGGTAGCAGGTTAACCCTGGCAGTACACTTTTTGTTTTTATGCAACGTAAACTTCTAGCACCAACAAAGCACTTGCTTGCAAAACCCCAGGAGTCTTGCCTTCATTTTGGGGGTTCCCAGTAGAGTTCATGGTGGCCACACAAGGCTGCTTTTTAGGTGCATTTGTGGAAAGCAGAAAGAGCCACTGCCCAGTGCTTGTCCTGCTGTGTGAGGTCTGGAGCCTAACTCTTGCCACTTCCTGCACTTCCGCCTGACCTCCACAGGAGGGAAGCAGGAGCCCAGGCCTGGCTAAGCTCCTGCTGAGCCGCTGATGCGCTTTGCTGTTTGCTCAGCTGCCACTTCCAGGTCTAGTCTTTACTAAATGTCTGCACAACCTTACCTGGGGTGTGGAGTTCCCCAGGCTTCCTGTTAGCATTCTGGGGAGGTAGGGTGCAGGAGGGCTGTTGTCCCAGTGAAGAACATGCTCCCCTGATTTTTAGTTGGCTTTTGGATGCTCTTATTTATTCTCAGTTTTGCCTCTAAGTAGGGGCAGCCTTTCTAAGAGGTAACTCGCTATGGCTTTATTAAGAGCAGTATCTCTTGAGAAACAGTGTCACTGAGATTTACAGTGAAGGGAATGAGGGCATTGAGGGGCTTAAACTTGAAGCAAAGGAAACTGCCCTTTTGTTTTCTGATACAATGTTAATCCCTACCTTTTTTCAAAGGCTAGGCTAGTCTAGGTCTTTGTAGAAAACACAGAGAATTTGCGATTTTCAAATTTATAGAGAAAATAGACCAAAGATAACTAGCTGCTCTGATGAATATTGCTGATAGGTTAAAAAAAATAGCTCCTAAAACGTTATGATAGCTGGTCCTGTGTATCCCTTTCCCAGGGCTTTGGGTTTCAGGGAAAGCAGGAAGTCTAGTGCAGCTGCAGTTGCCTCTCAGAGCCTCTTCCGGGGAAGGCTTGTGCCTGAGAGACGTTGCAGATGCCGGCTGTGCCTGTGTACCTTATGCTTCCTGAGACAAATTCTGGGGATGAGAGTAAACTCCGACTGGATGAGGGCTGGTAGAGTTAGGCACAGAGGTGGAGGGATCAGGAAACAGATGGAACTGGGGTGGAGACTGATGGGTGGGCAAGGGAGGTGAAGGAGGGAAGAGTGTGTGTCCATCAGGAGCATGGGCAGGAGAAGGAGAATGTCCACTTTGGAGGTTGAGTGGCAGGGAGCCTTTGTTCAAAGCTCCTAGCAGAATGTCTGGGCCTTCCAGGGTCTGAAGTGAGGCTGCAGCAAAGAGCCCTTGAGTTCCATTCAGAGGTCCATGTGTCCTGTTCAGGAATCCAGGGATTTGATCTGGGAACCTGGTGGTTTGATTCAGCTGACCAGGGATAATCTTGGTTCTGAGTCCTTGAAGCCTGCTCAGAAGCCCAGGGCCAGGAGCTCTGGCTAAGACACTGAAGTTCGTCTCCAACAATCCAGAAGTCCTGTTCTGGAGCTTGTTTAGTGTGAGGAGTTGGGAGGTATTGCTTGGGACATCTGTGGTGGGCAGGGCCCGTCGGACGCAGAGGGTGGGACCTTCTACCAGCAGCAGGAAGCGCACCTTTCCTCGCAGCAGTTGTTGCAAGCTCAAGAAGATGGCATTGGGATCCTTGTGAGCTGTGGTCCTGCCCTGTGGGGGAAGCTGAGGGCAGAGGATGGGCCTGAGGCCAGAGAGCAGGCCATGTACCAGGCCTCTCTTGACTAAGGAGAAAAAGTTCATTGCCAGCAGCCAGGTGTGATGGCTGGGAGACAGCACTCCTTTTACACCAGCCTTTCTACACTGAAGGTACCCAGAATCCCTCGTCTCCCCCAGGTCTATACAGGGACTGAGTAAGAAGGTAGTTTCTAGATGTCTTTTGACTGCAGACTTACCTGGGTTCCTAGGAGGCCCTGCAGGGCCCCCAAGAGGAGGCGGACCTGCCCAGAAAGCTGTCCCAGGAGTGATGAGAGGCAGGAGGGTTCCAACTGTCTTCGTGCTGCCATCACTCCCTCCAATAGAAGGGACACGGCCCCTAGAATGTCCTGTGCCTTGGTCTGTTCCTGAGAAAGAGGAGAGAGAAAGAAGTGAACTGCTTCAAAAACGTGCTAGTAATGGGTGGGGATCCCATAGGAGTAGCCAGCGGAATGAATCATAGGAGCTGGGAATTGGACAGGATGAGGGTCCCACCCATCACAGGAATTCCTTCGCAGTCTCCTAACAACTGGCCATTGGCCTCTGCTTCAGTAACACCAGTGTCCATCAATCTAGCCTGGTCTTGCATGGACTTTGGGTCAGAAAGCCACCCCACACCTCAGTGTAGCTTTTAGCTCCAGGATGCAGTGCTGCAAGCCTATTTCTCTGTTATAAAAATTGTTGTAGCACAGCATTTCTAAGCTAAATGCAGCAACAAGACTGTCATGATAACCACGAAGATGTCAGGAAGGGACTTAACAAATGGCAGAGCTGGGTGTGATGGCACATGCAAGTGATGCCAGCACTTGTGGGGCTGAGGCAGGAGGACAACAAGCCTGAAATACATAGTGAGACCCTGTTACGAACACAGAGCTAGAACTGTGATCCATAGTACTAACCCTTCTCCAGACTCAGGACCCCTAGGAGACCTGAAAATGAAGGGGACTCTGGGGAGGACAGGCATGTGCCACCTGGCTCAATTTGCTTTTATTTCTTGAGACAAGGTCTCACTGTATAGCCTAGGCTAGCCTGCAGCTCATCTTTCTGCCCCACCCTCTGAGCTGCTGGGATTTCTTGTTTGTGTCATCATGCTCAACAAGGGTTTAAATCTTAATTTTGCCTTTATTTTAGTGGTACTTTATACTTTCTGTCAGCTGTGGGCAGCAGATCAGACTTCCTTCATGCCGACTAAGATGGCTGTCACGGTAAAGGTGCTTGTGGCCAAGCTTGATGACCTGACTTAATCCCTGGGATTTACATAGCAGAAGGAGAGAATAACTCTTGCAAATTGTCCCCTGACCTCTATATGTACACCATGGCATGCCTCCACCCATATTTATAAATAAATACACTTAAAAAAAAAAGACTGAACAAGAATAAGAATACATCAAAGGTATAGCCATGAGAGGCTTCTAACCATCTTTTTATGGTATTCATTTTCAAATCTATTTAATGTGTGGCGTGTACAGCCAGGGCTACACACACACACACACACACACACACACACACACACACACACACACACTCTCTTTGAGATAGAGTCTCCTGCTGGCTGGCCTTGAACTCACAGAGATCTGTTTGTCACTGCTTCCTGAGTTCTGAGATTAAAGGCATGAACCACCATGCCCAGCCTATTTGATATGTTGGTCAGAATTTGTCAGCCTTTCCTCAAGATCTCATCATAGGTGAATGTAAATCGGGTTAAGCTAGCCAAGTTGAAGGTAAGATTTTAGGAGGTTAGAGAAATGGCTCAGTAGTTAAGAGCACTTGCTGCTTTTCCAGATGACCCAGGTTCAATTCCTAGCATGCAGGCAAAACACCTCTATACATTTTTAAAAAAAGGGGGGGTGGATTTTTAAAGACTATAGGGAACAGTAAGGGTCTGATGATGACAGATAGATGGAGATTTTTCTCTCCCCTCCTTTTTTTTTTTTTTTTTTTGAAATGGGGGGCCCTCACTCTGTAGTCCAGCCTAGCCTGTACTTATAATACATCCTAGGCTGTCCTTAGACTCAAGGCAAGCATCCTGCCTCGGCCTCCACCTTGCATGTGTGAGGTAAGCAGTCCTTGGATGCCTCTTACCGTCTGGGCTTTCCATTCTCCCAGGCTAAAGTCCACAGCAGGCAGCAGGACAGGTGTAGACAAAGGGTTGATGTCAGGGCACTGACCCTGTTAATAAAGATGGGTAGGAAGAGAAGAGAAGCTGAAATAGAGAGCAGGGTGGTGGTCCATGACTGAGGTGGTTTCCTTTGGTACCCCGCCCATACTAGAGTTTCTGAGACACTAATGCAAACCACAGCCCTTGGCAGGGAGGGACCGAGATATGGTGGACCAAAGACAACACTGGAGTGAGAGGAAGTGAAAGAGTGAGCTAAGTGGATAAGAGGCATAGTGCTTGGGGATGCTCACCAGTCGGCTGTGAAGGAGATGGGAGTCACGAAGCAGCTTATTTAGGAGTCGAGGGTCACAGGCAGGAGGAGCTGGGCTGGACAGAGTTATTCTTGCAGTAAGGAGAAGCATGGCCACCAGGAGCAAATCTTAGATGAGAAGTAAAGTTGAAGGGTCGATAAAGAGAAAGTTATTCTTAGGTAGTGACTCAGGGATTCCCCATTTGGAAGCCAGACCTGAAATCCAGGGATCAGCTCCCTTTTCTTGGGGGACTGGGTTTCCCAGCCTTCGGCTCCTGTAGCATTGTCCCCATCTCCTACCCTGCCAAGCCATTCTTGAACGTGTTCCTAGCTTCCCAAGTGTTTTCTTACCAGTCAGCTCCATTCTGGCCAGGGTGTCTGGCTGGAGTGGCTCCCTGTATGGGGCCTCTCCCCTGAATCTTTCCTGGGGCCATGGAGGCGGCTTGAGCTTTTGCACTTGGGCACAGAGTGGTGTGGGGCACAGGTGGGCCAAGGAATCTATCCTGAAAATGGCAGAAATAGTGAGTCTTTTAGTAGGTTTCAAAGAAAAGACCGTTTGGCCTGGGGAAACAGGCTTGGGCCTCTGGCCGGCCAGGGCCAAGGCTGTTAGTGCTCCAACTGCTCCCATGGTTTTGTTGTGACCGAAGCACACAGTGTCTCCTCTTTGTCAGGGCTCTTCAGTGACTCTGATGTGGCCGTGGTGCCCTGTCTACCAATTGTTGCCCTGCTGAGAGTAGCAAGACACGGCATATACACACATATCTTAATTGGGTTCAAATTCCCAGCAACCTAGGCTGTTGTAAGTGGGTGAGAAGGTGGGATGGGATGGAGAAAGGAAGAGATGTGCAAATCTGGAGAAGAGGAGATTAAGAAGAGGAAATGGCAGGTGGGCACCTGTGTGGAAGGACAGCTATAGTGTTAGAAGTGGGTCTGAGGCAGGAGATTGGGTAAAGACAGAACAGAGCACCAGCACAAGGATCACACCGGCTTCTCATTCTTTCCCTGTTTGCCCCACAAATAAAACCCGGGGCTCTTCTTTGGATTTCCAAGTTCTGAAATGCCCCCTTACTCAAATCAAAGGGCTAACAGTACTAGGACTTCCTTCCTGAGGCAAGTGGCCCGGGATGAGGCACCGAGAGCAAAATACCACCTACCTCACATGTATCTCACCTAGACACTTGCAGCACCTACCTCCCCACCCCCTCCAGATCCCTTCAGTTCCTTCATAGGATTCCCCCCCCCCCACTTTTCACAAGTTGAGTGAAGAGGCATTAGGACCCTCCTCTTCACAAGTTGGGCAAAGAGGCCTGCACCTGATTCAATATTGGGA
The DNA here is from genome assembly GCF_003668045.3 of Cricetulus griseus. NCBI lineage: Eukaryota > Metazoa > Chordata > Mammalia > Rodentia > Cricetidae > Cricetulus > Cricetulus griseus. The sequence continues at coordinate 67,922,042 of NC_048597.1, read as the reverse complement.
TCTCCGGTAGGTCTGTCAACATACGCAACCCTCCTCCCATTACCCTCTTCTTGGGCCTTGTCTCACCTGACCCAGTTTTCTCAGCCCCAGGATTCAGAAAGAACCTTAAGCTAACAAGAATGACCATATGAGAATGGGGATTAGGATTATATCCCTCAGTGCAAAGTTCTCTAGCCCTGCATGCGCTTCTTTTCTCATTTTCTCATGGCCCCAAGGCAGCCAGGACTAATCTGAATTCTACCAAGTCTGTGAATAGTCCCTCATAAACCAGTACCCAACCCCCTTTCCCGGCTCTGTCCCGCTCCTCCCATTCTGGGAAGGCTCCACTCTTCTTGACAAAGGTCAGTGCCTGTAGGTTCCAGTTTGCCTGCCCCTCCCCCAGCTAAGAGCCCAGTTCTTTTTTGTTCTTCATACCATACCCTCACTTAACCCCAAACTGTGCTTGTCACTCACCGGGTGGAGAAGGGCTCCAGGACCAAGGTGCACAGCAGGCAGCACTCTGGGGAGCAGGTAGGTAGGAAGACACTCGTTGGGGCACAGCCCCTCCTCTGCAGAAGGGTCACAAGCCTGCCCAGGCCACTTTCACCCAATCAGAAAGCTGAGAGCCACCAAGCTCTGGTGAAGGCCCCGGAAATGACGAGTTCTTTTCCTACCTACTGGAAGTGGAGCTCCTGCCTGGACCATGGTTCATGAACGAAGCCCAGCTCCTTCACCCACCCACACTCCAGGGAGGATTTACACAGGGGGAGCTGTCTCATGTCCTAGGAGATAGAGAACCTGGGATTTGGATGAGGGAGATTGGAGAGGGTTAGTCTAGGAGAAATCTGGCAGAATCCGTTCATTCATGGGGAAGAGAAGTCTTGTTTTAGATTGATGGAGTTTCAGTTCCTGGCTCTACAAATTTCTTTTTCCTGAACACTACAACTGCTATCGAAATCCAATAGCACTTTAGCTTTCCTGGCATTTTCCTTTTCCCACCGGTGGTTCAGCTGTTGCCTATATTAGAGAGTGATCATGTTATAGGAAAGAAGGTATGAACAGTTTGAGGGAGCTGGGGAATGATGGGGTGTGTCTGGTTAACACTGGGCCCAGAGCACATCTTTAATCCCAGCCCCGGGGGAGGCAGAGGTAGGCTGATCTCTGTGAGTTTGAGGCTAGCCTGGTCTACCTAGCATGTTCCAGCCAGCCATGGCTACATAATGAGAACCTGTCTGAAAAAGAAGGAAAACCAGACAGATTGACTGGACTCAGATGCCTTTCTTCTACAAGGGGCACAGGGACCTGAACAACTAACCACACAGCTCTGTTTGTAAGCCTGCCCTTGGTTGCCCAATGGCCCTCTCCCGTTCCTACCACTATACATGTGACAAGAGAAATAACCAGGCCCATCTGTCCCCGTCTTAGGAGAGACAGCTGCTGAGCCTCCCCCACAAATAACTCTGCTGGCTCTTCTCTTTCTTGCCTTGGTCCTGGCTCTAGCTCCGGTGCTTTCTCCTCAGTGCCTGTCTCCCCACGGTCTCTGTCCTCAGGGATCTCCTGGCCTGACCTTGTGCTCTGCCCTTGTTCTTCCTCAGGGTTTCTCCTGTGCCTGCTCTGAAGATGGGCTGTCCACTAAGGAGTATGGCCCAGATCCCGGAATTCTCTAGTTCAATCAGAAGAGATGCCTCCTAAGATTAGGAAGCCGGGTGCTGGGATGGTTGTGAGAATGGTGGGGGTGGAGGAGATGGGGAGGCAGGACAAAGGAGAGGAAAAAGAGTGGTCCCTTGGATGAAGGAAAGGGTGGGAAAGCCAGGTGATGGTTGGATGGACTTGTGAACAGGTTACAAGGGGGAGGTTATTACTCCACTGGGTGCGGGGAGCATTTCTTGATTCTGGCTTGGTCCCTGTGCCTGGGAACTCCAGAAAGAGAAGAGACCCTAGAAGGGAAAGAGGAATACAGCCTGAGTGAAAGGAGGAGGGTGCCCTGGGTCTTAGACAGGGAAGATCGTTGTCCTTTTCAAAGACAAGTCCTCATCCTCCAGGGCCCATCCTGCCCATGAGTGGTACAGGCCGGAGGCCCAGCCTCTGCCCTTTCACTTAGCTTGAGGCTCCTGTCTCTCTGGATGGATACCACAGGGGTGGCCGCAAGGAGTGTGTGTGGGGGTGTCGAAGCCCGCCTCTCCTCCCCCCCTTTGCGCCCCCTGGTTCCTCCCTTCCCCCTGCCCACTCCGCTCCCCCCTCCTCCAGTCCCTCCCTCCTCCCCTGCCGGGTCCCAGCCTGTCCCCCTCCCCCACTCGCGATCCGGCCGCTGCTGCTGGGCCGGACCCCCCGGGCTCAGCCGGGCTCCTTGCGGAGCCGCCGCCGCGCCCCGTTTGCTGAGGAGGAGGCCCCGGGCCGGGACTCCTGGCGCGGGCATAAAACGGGCCGGAGCCAGCGCCTAGGGCACTACAGCGGCGTACGGCCCGGGTCAGCGCCCAGCCGCCCGAGCTCTCCCGCCCCGCCCGGCCGGGAGCGGACTCCGCGACTGCGAGACGAGCCCCTCGCCACTGCCCCCCTCCTGGCCCCGGCCCCCTCCCGCCGGCCCGCCTCCGGTCCGGCCCTACTCCCTCTCCTGCTCCCTCCTCCCGCCCGCCTCCCCAGCTGTCCGCTCCGCGTCATGCCGAGCCTCCCGGCCCCGCCGGCCCCGCGGCTGCTCCTCGGGCTGCTGCTCCTCGGCTCGCGGCCGGCCGGTGGCACTGGCCCCGAGTCCCCCGCGCTGCCCATCCGTCCTGAGAAGGAGCCGCTGCCTGTTCGGGGAGCGGCAGGTAGGTGGGCTCCAGGGGGGAGGCGCGGGCGGGGAGTCTGGCTCGGGGCAAGTCTGCACCCACCGGGACAGGGCCCCGGGCGCAGGTGGCTCGGCGCAGCGGGAGGGCGGGAGGGGTAAGCAGAGGCGGCGGGGCGCAACGGTGCCAAGGGACCCAGGGCCTGGCGGGCAGAGCTCGGAGCAGGCATTACGGCACGAGCAACCGGACAGCGGCCGCCAGCCAAGCCCGTCCCCACAGGCTGCTCCTTCGGCGGGAAGGTCTATGCCTTGGACGAGACGTGGCACCCGGACCTGGGGGAGCCTTTTGGGGTGATGCGCTGCGTGCTGTGCGCCTGTGAAGCGGTGAGTGGATACCGCAGCTGCCCGCCCTACCCTAGAGGGTAGCGGAACGCTGGCGTCCTAAGCCGTAGTAGCCTCGGAGATGCTCAGGGGAAGGCTGGTCCTCAAATCTGGGGAAACCCCTTTCAAGTCTGCGGTGTTGACAGTTATTGATCGCCCACTATGTGACTGGCTTTTAGCCAACTTCCCCCATCCCATTGCAACCTTGCTAGATAAATGGCATTAATTAGCCTTACTTTGCAGACTTAGAGAAGTTAAGAAACTTGTCCAGGGTCATGTAACTTGTAAATAGCGGAGCTGACTGATTCCAGCAGAGGACCTTACCCTGGCGTCTGATGGTTGCACGTTACACTCACTTAATTTCCCTGTGTTCTCTGCCATCAGCCTCAGTGGGCTCGCCGTGGGAGGGGCCCTGGCAGGGTCAGCTGCAAGAACATCAAACCCCAGTGCCCCACCCTGGCCTGCAGGCAGCCGCGCCAGCTGCCAGGACACTGCTGCCAGACCTGCCCGCAGGGTGAGGCCCACTGTCTCCCGTGTTAGGGAGGGTGGAAGGCTCAACACTAGGTTCTGTGCGGCTTGGATCGCTGAGGAGGACTGGCCCTCCTGGTACCCTGCTGAATCTAGTGGTCTTATTCCTTACCCCCCCCAACGCAGAGCGCAGCAATTTGGACCGACAGCCAGCTGGCCTAGTCTTCGAGTATCCAAGGGACCCAGAGCACCGCAGTTACAGCGATCGAGGGGATCCCGGCGCTGGCGAGCGGACACGTGCTGATGGCCACACGGGTAGGCTGGGGTGGAAGTGGGCCTGACGAAGTTTGGGGCCAGCGGCAAGGGTTGACAGTGCTTAGGCCATCCTCTCTTCTCACAGATTTTGTGGCGCTGCTGACAGGACCGAGGTCGCAGGCGGTAGCTCGCGCTCGAGTCTCTCTCCTGCGCTCAAGTCTTCGCTTCTCTATCTCCTACCAGCGGTGAGACCAGGGAAAGAGCAGCGCGGCTAGGAGTAGTGAATGGGGGCATGAAAGGGGGAAGACTGCGGGTTCTGGATCCAGTCTCACTGGACCTTTCTTCACAGGCTGGACCGCCCCAGCCGGGTTCGGTTCACAGATCCCACCGGCAACATCCTGTTTGAACACCCTGCTGCCCCCACCCAGGATGGCCTGGTGAGATGATGCCACTTACGTGTACTTATCCAAAATGGGCACTTGCTGAGAGCATGGTTGGCATTGCCTCCTTTGGTTCTCACAACAGCCCAGTGGGAGAAAGGCCCTGACATTATGATGCCCATTTTACAGAGGAGGGAACTGAGGCTCAGAATAGCAGAATGTGATTTGTTCAAGGTCATTTGGCTAGCAAGTGGTAAGCCAGGACTTGAACTCAAGGATCCTGGGTCCTTTTTAGGAGGGTCTGGGGTCTCCCTTCCATACTCCTCCCTCACCAGGACTGGGCCTCTTAGCTGGCTTGTCCTGCATAGTGACTGTAGACTTCCTTGTCTCTTTGCTGTAGGTTTGTGGGGTGTGGCGTGCAATGCCTCGGCTATCTCAGAGGCTCCTGAGGGCAGAACAGCTGCATGTAGCCCTGGTGACACCCACTCACCCTTCAGGAGAAGTCTGGGGGCCTCTCATTTGGCAAGGTGCTCTGGCTGCAGGTAGGAAGAGTGAAGAGTTCCCAGATAGAAAAGACTGAGCCTTCTCTATCCAGGGGTGGGTGGACTCACGAGAGGCTCCTCTGATGGCTGTCATGCCCTCCATTCCCCAGAGACCTTCAGTGCCACCCTTACTCTGGAAGGCCCACAGCATCGGGGTGTAGGGGGCATAGCCCTGCTCACCCTCAGTGACACAGAAGACTCCTTACATTTTTTGTTGCTCTTCCGGGGTCTGCTGGGACCCAGGAATGAAGGTAAGCAGGTGAGAAGGCGTCCGGTGAGAGTATAGGGAGGGAGCTCAACTTTCAGAAATGCTCACATGTGCAGCCCTTGCAGGTCCCGCTCAGGTTCCCCTGAGGCTTCAGATTCTCCACCAGGGACAGCCACTCCGAGAGCTCCAGGCCAACACCTCAGCTGAGGTAAGGGGAGGCCTGGGTCTTGCTGCTGCTTGCTCTGGCCTCTTGTTGTCCACCACATTCCGCTCTGTTCCCAGGAGCCAGGTTTTGCTGAGGTGCTGCCCAGCCTGACAGACCAAGAGATGGACTGGCTGGTGCTGGGGGAGCTGCAGATGGTCCTAGAGAGGGCAGGTGGGCCAGAGCTACGCATCAGCGGATACATTACCGCCAGGCGGAGCTGTGACGGTGAGGCAGGGTGGGGCTCGGCGCTGTGGGCACACACAACTTAGAGGCACAAACATGAGCTAAAGAAGAGGTCAAGGAAGATGTGGGAGAGAGTTCCTGGGGGTTCTGGGTGTGGGCAAGCCCACTGCTACCTGTCTTGCCCCTGCAGTCCTTCAAAGCGTCCTTTGTGGGGCCGATGCCCTGATCCCAGTCCAGACGGGTGCTGCTGGCTCAGCCAGCTTCATTCTGCTAGGAAATGGTTCCCTGATCTATCAGGTAAGACTCAGAAGCCATAGGAGGTAGGGAGGGCAGCAGGGTAGAGCCTTGACCAGCAGTGGGATCGGCCCTAGGTCTTGGCTGGCAATCCAATTGCCCTCCCCCAACCCTGCCCACCAGGTGCAAGTGGTAGGTACAGGTAGCGAGGTGGTGGCCATGACACTCGAGACCAAGCCTCAGCGGAAGAACCAGCGCACTGTCCTGTGCCACATGGCTGGACTCCAGCTGGGAGGACACATGGTGAGGGCTCCAGGCAGAGTTGTGCCAGGGCTGCCAATACATGGGCTGCGGGAAGCCAGGTTGGTTGAATAGGGGTGTGCCCATGGGCTCTCTCAATGAGTCCTTGATCCACTTGACACATTTTAGTAAACCTTAGGCTGGGACCCTGCCCTCATTCTCAGCAAGCTCACAGTTAAAGAAGACACCAGTCAGGGAGAACCGTGCAATAGATGTGTTGCTACTTTGGAGGATTTGTGTCAGATGTTGCACTGGTTGCTTTATTTATGTATTTTTTTGACCTTCACAGTACCCTTTGATAGGTGAGGAAGTAAAGACTCAATGATATGCAGATCCTCAAGGGTTGTTATGTGGCTAGGAAGTGGCAGAGGAGGGCCTTGAAACTTGACCTGCAAAGTTCTCGTCCAGCAATATTGGCATGAGGAAGGATATATATGTGCAGTGGAGGCATAAAACATGGAAAGGCCTTGGAATCTGAAAGCTGACAGGCCTCATCCTTCTTTGACCCTCTAGGCTGTGGGTATCTGCTCTGGCCTGGGTGCCCGAGGGGCTCATATGCTGCTACAGAATGAGCTGTTCCTGAATATTGGCACCAAGGACTTCCCAGATGGAGAACTTCGGGGGCATGTGACTGCCCTGTCCTACAGTGGGCATAGTGCCCGCTATGACAGTGAGTGCTTCAGGGTCCACCTTCTGTATCCTCTGCCCTGTCACTCAAGCATCTAAGGACTAGTGGTGCCATGGAGTCAGAGCCTTGTGTCCTCTTCCCCCGGAGTTCTGGCTGGCATTTAGAGAGGTGGGGATGCATGGGGGTGCTGCTGGCCAACCCTCCCTGTGGTCATTACACAAGGAATCTAAAACTTGTTGTTCCCTAGGTTCTAGGTTTATGGACAATGCCTTCCAAGCCCCAGAGTCTGTGATGGGGAATGCTGAGAGTAAGAGCTCACTCTCCTCACCTGTCATCTCTCATCTGTTTGAACTCAGGATTGCCTGTGCCTCTGGCAGGGGCCCTAGTGGTGCCCCCTGTGAGGAGCCAGGCAGCAGGTCATGCCTGGCTCTCCCTGGATACGCACTGCCACTTACACTATGAGGTTCTACTGGCTGGACTTGGTGGCTCAGAGCAAGGCACTGTCACGGCCCACCTACTCGGGCCTCCCGGGATGCCTGGGCCCCAGCGGCTGCTGAAGGGATTCTATGGCTCAGAGGTAAGGGCATAGAGATAGGAAGAAGCTTGGATATTTTCTGCTCTTTAGCTTGAAGAACTGTGTGGGCCTGTGGTTGGGCTGGAGAGGGCTGGTGTAGGGTAGGTGTGGCCTGAGGTGTCTGTCAGGCCTAGGTATAAATGGGACTCAGACTTTGTCACATATGCATCTTCTTTTCTGTGTCCTTTGTCCTAAATGAGCCCTGGAATAGAGGTCCTGAGTGACTAAAGAAGTAGGTGGGAGGGACCACACCCCTGAAGTGGTGTGGGCTGCTGTAGACTTAGAGTCAGAGAGACCCGGCTTCCAGTTTAGAGACCTTAATCTCTTGGGTCTGTTTCTTTACCTGCAAACTGGGGACAGCAGGCTTTGTGGGGGCTGCAGAGGTGGCTCAGTGGTGTGGCTGCTCTTCTGGAGTTTCAGTTCCCAGCACCCATGTGGTTGCTCACTGCCGTCTTGTCACTCCAGCTCTAGGGAATCCAATGCCCTCTTCTGGCCTCTGTGGGCACCAGGCCAAAAACCACTCATATGTATAAAATAAAACAATACAAAACTCTAAAGTGCCTTGTTTCTTTTCCTCACTTGGTCTGTCTGCAGGCTCAGGGTGTGGTCAAAGACCTGGAGCCCATGTTGCTTCGGCACCTGGCACAAGGCACCGCCTCCCTATTGATCACCACCAAGAGTAGCCCCAGGGGAGAACTACGTGGGCAGGTATGTGGGGTTGGTGCAGTTGCTGTGTTCTCCAATCCCTAAGGTGCTAGTACTAAATTCTGGCTAGTGATGGGCATGAAGCCACACAGGTGCATGAGGAGGCTGGCAGCTGACCACCCTGGCTTTGTAGCTGGGATGAGTGCTGAAGTGAATAGTCTCTGCCCGGGCACTCCTGCCAACTACCAGCAGCAGTTGTCAGAGATGTGAGGGGGAGCCCCAGCCCAGCCTCAGTTTCTCTTTCTTCACAGGTGCACATTGCCAGTCAGTGTGAGGCAGGAGGTCTGCGCCTGGTCTCAGAAGGAGTGCGGATGCCAGTGGCTCCAAACGGAGAGGCAGCTACATCACCTGCTGGGCCTGGCCCTGAAGCCCCAGCACCAGCCAAACATGGCAGCGCTGGGAGACCCCGAGACCCTAACACATGCTTCTTCGAGGGGCAGCAGCGTCCCCACGGGGCTCGCTGGTCACCCAACTATGACCCACTCTGCTCACTCTGCACCTGCCAGGTAGGATGTCTGGGTAGGGCACAGCTGGCCACAGAATCTGGGGCAAGGGGTCTGGCACACCTTCAAAGCCTTGGCCCCTCTCTACAGAGACGAACAGTGATCTGTGATCCTATAGTATGCCCACCACCAAGCTGCCCCAACCCGGTGCAGGCCCTGGACCAGTGCTGTCCCGTGTGTCCAGGTGAATGTCCTGCAGGGGAGGAAAGGTAGTGGAGGGGCATCCATGGGAGGGGAGTGTTCCAGGGTGGGAAGCAGGAGACACTCTACACCACCCTCTCTGTTTCCACAGAGAAGCAACGCAGCAAAGATTTTCCTGGGCTACCAAACCCGGAGCCAGGAGAGGGTAAGCTGGGAGGCTGGGTCCAGGGGTGAGAAGATCCAAAAAAGCCGTTGGGTTGGGACAAGGGGGCAACAGAATATGTGTCTGGGGGAAGCTGAGGTGCACAGGTTCTAAGCACACCTGATAGTCCTCATTAGTGTTTACTGGCTCTTGGCTTAGGCTGGTGTGGGACTGGCTGGAGGCTTGGTTGTGGGCCCAGCTGATGTACTAATGGCAGCTGGGTACTCTTCCCCACCAGGCTGCTATTTTGATGGCGACCGGAGCTGGAGGGCAGCGGGTACCCGGTGGCACCCCGTCGTGCCCCCCTTTGGCTTAATTAAGTGTGCTATCTGCACCTGCAAGGTATGGTAACATAATCTTCTCTGGTATCATAACCCGACCGGGTCTGTAGATACAGGGAAGGGAGCTGCCTAGAGAGCAAAGCCCACCTTTGATGGGCCTCAGGATGGTATTGTGACGAGGGTCCCTTGGGTTCTGAGAGCGGATTTCCTGTAGGAGAGGGTGAAAGGCTGACAGGTACATGTTCTGGCTGTGTCAGCTGACTGACTTCAAGTGACCCTTGGTGCTTTCTGAATTTCCCCAAGCTTCCCTTTCCTCTCCTGTGGACAAACATAGCACATTACCTTATGAGATACAATGAGGATTTGAATTTGAGTATAGAAGGCAAACTCAGGCCTCTGAGTGAAAGGATGCACATATATTTAACCTGAGGTGGGGAAAGGAGAGAGAAGGATTTTGATTCCCTCTTCCTGACACCCTCTCTCAATGGATGCCTATAGGGGGCCACTGGAGAGGTGCACTGTGAGAAGGTGCAGTGTCCTCGCTTGGCCTGTGCTCAGCCTGTCCGTGCCAACCCCACTGACTGCTGCAAACAGTGTCCAGGTGAGATGCTTGGTCACTGAGGCCTCACCCTTGGGGTTGGGATAGGCCCCTGACCTGTGTTTGGGGTGTGTGATGGGGACAGTAGAGGAGCTTCTCATTTACCAAATTTATGCTTACCCGGGAGCTAAAAAACAGTAGAGAGGATGTGTAAGCTTGCAGAGTGAAGTGATCAGGGTTCCCGTCCCATCAATCCAGCCATCTATCTAACTACCCACCCACCCATCCTTCCATCCATGCATCCACACATCTATCTACATATCCATCCATCCATCCATCCATCCATCTGTCTATCCATCCATCTATCTACCCACCATCCATCTATCCAGCCATCCACTATCTGTCTACCCATCCATCAATCCATCCATCCATCTACCCAGTTACCCTCCATTCATCATTATCTATTCACTCCATCTGTAATTCATCCATCCATTCACTCATCCATCCATCCATCCATCTATCCATCCATCCATCTGTCCATCCATCTAAATTTACCACCTGTCAAGTACCAGAAACTGTTACTTGTTAGGGATTCAAAGAGAAGTTAAAGTTAGTTGATCCTTCCAGACTGACTTTGTCTTTTCTTTCCCAACAGTAGGGACAGGGACCCCTGCCAATCTGGGAGACCCCATGCAGGCCGATGGGCCTCGGGGCTGTCGCTTTGCTGGGCAGTGGTTTCCAGAGAATCAGAGCTGGCACCCATCAGTGCCCCCTTTTGGGGAGATGAGCTGTATTACTTGCAGATGTGGGGTAAGTGGGGGACTTGCATGAGGTGGCAGTATATGCCTGGCCTAGAGTAGGGAAACCTTCTCAGGGAGACAACTGGAGATGGCTTTTCCCGAAGAGGCTAAAGACTATAGTGTCCTGTGAGGAGCCTCAGTATCTCTCCATCCTGCACCAGGCAGGGGTACCCCACTGCGAGCGGGATGATTGTTCCTTGTCACTGTCCTGCGGCTCAGGGAAGGAGAGTCGATGCTGTTCCCACTGCACAGCCCAAAGGTGTAAGTGAAGGGAGCTGGGGCAGCTGCTGTGGGTTGGCCACATGATGCCTGGGAGGGAGGGTGCCCTTGTAGAAGTGAGAACTATGTCTGCTTTACAAGTGCCATCCCAGCCCACCCCTCCAGGCTTGTCACTTATTGCCATTTCTTTACAAATGGGATTTCTGAAGCTCAGGGGAATTAAGCAACTAGACGGCGGTTATGCAGGTAGTATGTGCTGACTTGCTTGGACAATTTGGGCCTTTCTGGGACTAGAGCAGAAATGTTCTGCCCAGCCCCCCATGCCTTCCTCCACCCTGCTCCCTCTCTCTTTCAACATTCACTCCCTTCTGTCTTCAGCAACTTCTGAGACTAGAACCCTTCCAGAGCTGGAGAAGGAAGCCGAAAGCTCCTAGGGAGCATCTAGAAGGCCACGTGACCAAGAGGATGGGCCCAAGCTGGGAGAAGGAGTGGTGCTGAGGACCTGTGGGAAACCCAGTGCCTTTAGCGCCTCTGTTCTGCTTCTTCTCCTCCCTACTACCTCTGGGAACCACAACTTTACAAGGGGAAGGACTGCTGGGTCAGACCAAGGCCATGTCCATGCTAGCTCCTACCCTGTTACTCTCTTGGCCTCTGCTCCAGAAGCCTAACCCTTTTCTTCTGTACATAATGCCACTGGCTTATTGGGGTTTTTAATTTATCCTCACTCAGCACCAAGGGTTCCCTCACACCATTCCTGCTGCCCCTGAGCTGAGCAGAGTCATTATTAGAGATTTTTGTATTTATTAAAACATTTTTTTCAGTCTTTGGGTTTGAGGCAGGCTCTTTGTGGCCATGAGTGGGCCCAGTGGGAAAAGATCTGAAAGTAGGAGGTAAGAGGGGAGTCCTGGGCCCAGACTCTTTCTGACCCTGAGAGCTGGAAGGGGCTTAGGGAACAGGATGGCTAGCAGTTGGATGGCATGTCTAGGTTTCAGAAAGAGGATTGGGACTGTCCATCAAAGGGGTTGGAGTACCAAGAGCCCAGGTCACCTCAAGTTGAGTTACCCATAGGTAGCATTTTTGCTGATGCCATGTCTAAAGCTGCTCCAGAAAGAAACAAAAGTGCCCGGCCTCTATTCTTTGTCTAAAGTGAGGTCCATATTTTCCTTTCTGAGAACAGCTCTCTGCTGACCAGTTCAGGGGTAAGCCCAGATCGGAGTGGACTGAGCTCAGCCCTGATCTAGTTAAAAACCGAGCTCATCTTTGAGATAAAGCGCTGTGTGGGCAGAACAACAGGTGATACCTTCATTTACCTTTTCCGTGTCCCCTCCTCCCTGCTGCCAGGAAACGGACAATCCTTCAGGCCCCTATAGAAACAAGGGCAAAATACTAGAAACCATACACACACATGTGTAAATAATGCAGGATAAATCTGGTAGGGTGGAGGGAGGGAGAAGTCACAGCTGCTGGTGTTAGGCCCACCGAAGGTGTAGCTAACAGTCACTGTCTTCGCCCTTCAAAGCATCAAGTTCTAGTCATTTCACTGAGGTAATTCGCTTCAATGTACCCCACTTCTTTTGTGAGGGACAGGTATCTCCCTTGTAGAATGGAACCATAGCACATCCATTGTACAGCCCAGTACCAGGCAAGTATTGGTTAGAGAAAAGCACTCTAGTTGCGGTGGAGCTTGGCTGAAGTAAGTCAAGAAAACAAGCGAGAGAGAAGTGGGCTTGTGCTGTATGTGGCAGGACATCTGGGGAGGGCCTAGGTTGAGGATGAAGGGTTGATAATGATGGAGATGGCAGGCTTGGGCCAGAGCCTTGGCTGTTGCAGTAGGAGGATCATGAGGGCCAGGCAGAGATGAGAAGGCAAAAGGAATCAATGGGTTTCAACATAGGCTGAGCATGAGGTGTCTCCTGATGGGAGATGTGGCTGTGCCACCATACTGCCCTTACCAGTGAGGGAGCTTCGAGTTAGGTGAGAGTGACCCATAGGGGAGCTTGGTGGCTGTAGGAGACAGGGTCCAGCCCACTATCTTTAGCTTTAGAGACCCAGAGTGACATCAGAGCAGGCCTCAGGATGCCCACTAAGCAAATGTGTGGACAGAATGGATGCAGGCAGGGCTGTTCTCTACACAGAAGCTGCTGGAATAACGGTCCCAACCTAGACTTTGCTTCAGCCAAAGCCAGTCAGTTCTAGGCCCTTCCCTCAAGCCCTAGGGAAGTAGGGTAGAGGCCTGGGAAGTCCAGCCCTGTGGAGTGGGGTCTCTTCACAGTCCTAGCATCCAGAGACCTTAAGAGGGCTTGCCATGCACTCTATGTAAGCAGCTGCATGATGCCAGAGGCCTTTCTTTTTCTAAGCCACAAAAACCCAAAAGAACAAGAAGCATAAAACAACAAAAGCCATGGAGATGTGATATTCTTGGGCAGTGTCTTAATCTCTAAACACTCGATAGTACAACAACATGTGGCCTCAAAGTTTGGGGCCCAGCAGGCCTGCCACACTCCAGGCACACAGGCTGCTATGACAGATGAATTGGTTTTGATACCACTTGCTTTTCAAAGAGAAAAGTCATGTGTAGTCCTACTTTGCCATGTGCCATTTGAACTTCTAGTGGCATTCTTTATGTACTTTTATATGTAGAGTCCAGAGTTTGGCATAACAAGCCACAAACAGTCACCAATTCTAGGACTTTGTTATGGTGGAGCCTTAACCAAGTCACTAGAGCAATGCTGGGGCGTGAGTCATTTATGGCAGTGACTTAAGATGGGTCGTTTCAAACCATAGCTGTGGATGTCTGAAAATGTCTATCAACATGGGGGGCATACGAGTTTTAGCTCCTCAGCTGACAAGTATTGACAGTTGCCTTATCCTGTGGCATCAGAGGTGGCCCAAAGGACCATGGGGAGGAGCTGGAGGGGCTGCTGTTAAGTTTCTTCTGATTTGCTCGCCTTGCTCACTGGCTGAGCCACAGCCTCACTCACTGTGAGACTCCAGGGTTTCTCCTTCAAAGGCCCCATGCCTTGATGAGGTCCCAGCTCTGCTTGGTGACAGAGACTTCCTCACTCACACGTGCAGAGGAATAAGCAGAACACACATGAAGGCAGCAGGTGCCAAGGCAAAGGGAATGTCTGACAATCCTGGCATGGAGCTCTCATGGCGGGGGAAGAAGGGCTCCCGTGTGGGGACTGGGAAGAAACCCTGCCAAGTACGTGCTCTTCCAGCCCAGCAGCTGGTAGGCCTCATGATTCTAGCATGGCTGGTGAGAAGAGCGTGAATCAGGAGCAGGTGGCTGTGGCTGTGATTTTCCACACATGCAGCAAGGACACTCTGGAAATGGCATTTGCAGCTGGCTGTTGCTGGTGGCTCTGACCTTCAAACATGGGGACCTGGATCCCCAAGAAGTTCCAGCCCTGAGAGAAGGTGAGGGAAATCAGGGCACTCTGTCCTGCGAGAATATAAGAAGTCAAGAACTTACTGTTTAAAATTCAAACCTCTGGCAGGCATGACGGCACATGTCTTTAATCCTAGCACCCTATAGGTAGAGGTAAGAGAACCTTTGTGAGTTCAAGGCCAGCCTGGTCTACCTACCAAGTTACAAAGTGAGGCCCCGTCTCAACAAACAAACAAACAAACAAACAAACAAAGCCTTCTCTTATCTTTTCTGCCTTCTGCTCTGGCCATAGAAGAGACATGATATTCCTTATACTGAAGGGAGAGAGTTGGGCCACAGGCCAGGAAGATACAGAGAAAAGAGGTTGGGAAGAAAAGCTGAAGGGGTTTACTATATGATGTCAAAGTTACCAATTATCACTTCTAAAGGTCCAGGAATCACATGCAAAGGTGCAAAATGATCTTCAGGGCACGATTTCTCCCCACTACTCTATCCTGGGCATCTGGGCCCACTCTAGAGAGACACAGTAGCTGAGTCCAGTGCAGAGAACAGTACTCACCTGAGAACAATAAGGCACAAGTCTACCCTGTTGGCATTGTGATGCGTCTCAGCTGTCTGTAAGGTTGTTGAAAAGCAAATGCTAATTCAGAAGGTCTGGGATTCTGCACTGCTGATGATCTGCATACCGTGAGCAGCAGAGATGCAGACAGACCCTCACTTTACATTGCCAGAAGAGCTGCCACACCACCAGATTCTCTTGTGTCTACCCACACAACTCGTATGCATTTAACTATTTACTTTAAAATGCTGTATTTATGTGCACGTATATTTATGTGTCTTTATGTGTGTATGTCCACATGTGTGCAAGTACTCGTGGAGGCCAGAAGAGATTGTCAGGTCCTTGTAAAACAAAGAGTTTAATTGGGCTACGGCTCCAGAGGGTTAGAGTCCACGTTGGTGGCGCTAGGACAGGATAATAGGAACAACTGAGAGCTCACATCCTGGAAACACAAAGCCTATCCCCAATTCTCCTCCAATAAGACCACACTTCCTAATCCTTCCTAAACAGTTCAACCAACTGAGGACCAAGTATTCAAAACTGTGAGTTTATGGGGCCGTTCTCACTTCATTACTGCTGATCCCCTGGGGATGGAGTTACAGGCAGTTGTGACCTCACAGCCTGAGTGCTGGAGTTGAACTCAGGTCCTCTGCAAGAGTAGGAAGTGCTCTAATTGCTGAGCCTCCTCTCCAGCCTTGCAACTAGTATTTACTGAGCATCTTCTGTGACCATACAGTATCTTAGGTGCTGGAGAGATTACAGTGAATTAAATTGAAGAAACAAAAAGCAGCAACAACTATCCTGCCCTTGTAGAATATTTGGGATAGAATTTTGCTGTGTGCTCAGGCTGGCCTTGGACTCGTCATTATTATCCTGCCTTAGCTTCCTTCCTTCTCTCCCTCCCTCCCTCCCTCTCTCCCTCCCTTTTTCTCTTTTATTGATTCTTTGTGGATTTCACAAAGAATTCATTCCAATCCCACTTATCTCCCCGTCCCCTCAAATCCATCCTCCACCCTTGCAACCTCTCCCTCCCCAACAAAATCAAATTTAAAAGAAAAACCAGAAACCAAGCAAAACAAAGAAACAAACCAAACCAAAATCAAAGCCAAAACAAAACAAAAAAAAAAAAACAAAAAGAGAGAGGGAGAGAGAAGAATCTTGCCATGGAAGCTGTAGTGTGACCCCTTGAGACATACAGTTTACCCTTCAGTCTGTTTATCTTTGCTTACAAGTGTTTGTTGCCATGAGTCATCCGTCTGGCTCAAGGCCTCTGGTTTCTGCTACACAGATAATGGGTTCTCGCTGGGGCTTCTCTTGGATATCCTGCTGTTGTCCTGATGTTTTGAATCTGTAGGTTCGTATCCTTCACAAGCTACAAGAATTCATAGATTCAGTGGATATTGGGGTGGACCTAAACATAGCCCTGGTTTTGGGACTGGGTGGTAGCTGGGTTGGTCAGCCAGCCAGCTTTCCCTCATTGTCACTATCCAGATGGCCTCTCCAGCACTGGGCTTATTCACCCAACTTATTCTACAGCAAGGAGTGGGGCAGGTGCTCCTGGCCCTCAGATATAGGTCCCCCTCCCTCATAATCCCTGGGCCATCTCTACTGTTTTACCCAGGCAAGGTGTGGAGGGGGAGGGGCAGGGGTCAGCTCTTCTGCTCTCACACTCTCAGGGCTGGCTTACCTGTGACCCTGACAACAGGGTGAGCTCTAGTGTGCTGCCCAGGTGGGGTGCAGGGCCCACTCTCCTGTGTGCTGCAGCTGGTGTAGGGCAGGGCTGGTTCTTTCTTGTGACTCCAGGGCCAGCTCTCTCTCCTGCGATAGGTAGCAAGGGCAGAGTCGGGGAGAGATGTTTCCCTCACCTGTGCCACTGCATGGCAGATGAGGGGGGAGGTGGGGTCAGCTCTGTTGCTCTCAGCCCTCAGGGCTGGCTCACCTGTCTCCCTACAACAGGTTCAGCTCTAGCGTGCTGTCCAGACAGGAAGCAGAGGCTGTTTTCTTGTGCTCTGTAGCCTGAGAGGGGGAGGGCTATCTTTCCCACTCTTGTGACCCCAGGACCAGCCCTCTCACTCACCACAGATGGTGATGGGTGATGTAGGAAGGTTATCTTTCCCACACCCAAGTCATCACATGGCAGATGAGGGGGGCGGGGTCAGCTCACCTGTACCCCCAACCACAGAGTCAGCTCTAGTGTGCTTTCCAGGTGAGGTGCCCACCTATGGTGAGGGGTGGGGCCATCTGTCCCATGTATAGGGGAGAGCACTCCCCTGAGGAATAGGGCCAGCTTGCCTGCTACAATATCCAGCAAGGGGAAGGATCAGCCATCCCAGGGCCAGCTCAGCACAGCTTGGTTCCAAGACCCCAGCGCTAACACAGGCCGCAGACATCACCTCAGACCCCAGTTGTAGCAGGGTCACATACCCATGCATTGCTCTATGTAGCAGCTCAGTCCTGGACACTACCACTGCCCTGGTGGCAGCACAGGCCCCTCAAATCAGCATGGCTCCATTGGCAGTATGGCCCTTGGGCATCAACATGGTCCTAGGTGGCTGGCTAGAGCATGGGTATCTATAGAGCTCTCAGTGGCAACTGGAACTACAGACGCCATCTCAGACACTGGTCTGCGCAGGGCCATGGACCCAGACATAGCCCTAGGCAGCAGCTCGTGCCTGGATGTCTCCATTGCTCAGGTGGCAGTACTGGCCACCCAGAACGGCCCTGGATGCAGCAAGGTCCTTGGGGAACTGACATGGTCCGAGGTGGCCAATCAGACTCCAGTTATCCACAGGGCACTAGATGACAACAGGAGCCCTGGACATCAACTCAGACCCTGGCTACTATAGGGTCACAGACCCGGACATGGCCTTCTGCAGCAGCCCTGGCTTGGATGACACCTTGGCCCTGGGTGACAGCCACTCAGATCAAGATGTGCCTGGTGGCAGCATGACCCTTGGATGCTCTCATGGCCACAGGTTGCAGCTCAGACACTGAGCATATCGGTGGCCTTTGGTGGCAAAATGGGCCCTGGACATCAGTACAGACCCTGGCTGTGGCAGGACCATGGACCCAAATGTGGTCCTAGGCAGCAGCCCAGGCCTGAATGTCACCATGGTTCCAGGTGGCAGTTCAGGCCATCTGGACTAGCATGGCTCCAGCAGCAGCATGGCCCTCGGACACCAATATGGCCCCAGGTGGCAGTCTAGACTCTCGGCATTAGCATGGCCTTTGATGGTCTCAGGAGCCACAGACATCAACACAAATCATGGATGCTGCAAGGCCACAGATACAGACATGGCCCTCTGCTGCAGCCCTGGTCTGGATGATACTTTTGCCCTAGTTGACAGTCCTGGCCACCCAAATCGGCCTGGAACCAGCAGCAGCATAGCCCTTGGACACCAACAATATCACAGATTGTGGTCCAGACCTGGAGCATCCATGTGGGCCCTGGCAGCAACATGGGCCAGGGGCATCAACACAGACCCTGGCTGCAGAAGGAGCATGGACCCAGATATGGTTTTTGCCAGCAGCCTGGGCCCCAGGTGGCTGTGCAGGCCGCTCAGATTGTCATGGCTCCTGTGGCAGCGTGGCCCTTGGACACCAATGTGACCCCAGGTGGTGGCCCAGACCACAGGCCCCTGGCCCCTAGTGATGACAGGAGTGACAGATGTCATCAACATAGGCCCCTGCCCCCTGGCTGCCCAGGCCCAGACATCTTCCTGGAATCAGGTGGTCATCTTGTCATTCACCTCAGCCCATTCCTCACTACCTTTACCACTCCAGATCTGCCTCCCCAGTCCACAAACCATTCTGTCTCTCCCTCTTTTCCATCTCCCGACCCTGTACTCTCTCACCACACTGGTGCCCAACTGCTCAGCACCAGAGCTTTTGGTTAGGCCATAGGTGGCGCTTAGTTGAGTACTGCTGGCCCCAGGCATAAGGGAGCTGCTGCCTTTCCTGTCTCTGTTGCCTGGGCCTAGAGACTTCAGGCAGGACTCAGTACGATGGTACCTGACCCTCCCATGCCAGAGGCTCCTGGTTGATTGTGGTCCCTGTAGACCCACAAGTGTGTGTGTGTGTGTGTGTGTGTGTGTGTCAGGGGTGGGGGGGCTGTCTTAGCTTTCAAAGTGTTGGGGTTACAGGCAAGTGTTATTATGCCCAGCCCTCATATAGAATTCATAAGCTAGTGAGAGACGTTGGTCAATAAATGTGTTTGTGGTGATATGTTATTTATGATTTATTAAAGCTTGTCTGAGGATTCAGAAAGCAAAGTCAGCTTCAAGCTATAGGGATCAGGCAGTGGTGGTACACACCTTTAATCCCAGGACTCAAGATTAAGAGGGAGACGGATCTCTGTTAGTTCAAGACCGTACTGACTACACAAAAAATGATCCAGTCCTAAAAGAAACAGCTCACACAAAGGTGATCTCAGCATCAGGGATCACACACCTTGAATCCCAGCATTAGGGAGGTATACAAGACAGGAGCAGGGACTCAGGGCTGGCACTCAGTCTGAGAGTCTCTATAGCCACGTTGAGGAGAGCGTAGCAGTCTAAGTGTATCTGAGGAACAGTGAAGTTGGAGCGGTTTGAGGTAGCTCAGTTTGGTCTGAGCTGAGGTAGTGGTAAGAGCTAGTGGCTGGCTGCTTTGCTTCAATCTTTAGCTTGAAGCTTGAACCCCAATATCTGTCTCTGGGTCTCTTATTTATTGTGCTTTCCATTTTTATTTTTTTTAAATTTTTTGGTTTCCCTGTGTGGTCTTGACCATCCTGGAACTGGCTCTGTAGACCAGGCTGGCCTCAAACTCACAGAGATCCACCTGCCTCTGCCTCCTGAGTGTTGATTAAAGGTGTGTGCCACCACCGCCCAGAAGCTTTCCATTTTTATAACAAAATAGCTGAGATGATCAATTTAAAAGAAGGAACCGCTTATTTTGGCTGATTTCAGCCCACGATCACTTGGCCTTGTTGTTTTGGGCCTCATGATGGAGTACCTCATGGTGGGAGAGCATGGTAGAGGAGGCTGGCTCACTTGGAGCAGACAGAAAGCAAAGAGACAGACACACAGAGGGTGGGTGTCCTAGTATCTCACATAAGGGCACTATAATGATGAATTATCAATATGTAGCCAGGTGAAGATTAGGGTATATTTATTAGGGAGAGCCTTACTTACAGAGTCACCTAGCCAGCTGGCAGGAAATGTAGTAAGCAGTGCGAGCTGATGAAGCAGGGAAAAAGAAAGGGCTACCATGTGCATCCCCTCACTCTTAAACCTCCCTCATGTCCCCTGACCACGCCCTCCGGGGTGTGGTCTGGCACACCTGTAGCCAGCCCCTAGGAGGTTGTACCTACAGGGTACAAACACCCGGATGACTTCCTCCTTTGCCTTACCTCCTAAAAGCGTCCATACCTCCCAATAGTGGCTTTAAAACATAAACCTTGGGGGCTTTTCCAACCTGAACTACAGCAATGAACATAATAAAATGTGGTAAGTGCAGTATATCAATAAATACAGCATGCTACGTATAGAGGACAAGGTGCTGTTGGAAGATAGAGCAGATGGGGCACTGGCAGTTCCAGGGGCAGGGTGGGCTGCTGGGTATGCCAGTAAAAAGGATAGCCTGGCCAAGTGTGGTGGCATCCAGGAAGTTCAGGCTGGAGGATGAAGAATTCGAAGCCAGAGAGCATGGTGGTCTGGGTCTTTAATTACAGCAGTACAGAGGCAGAGGCAAAGTGGGTATTTGTGAATTTGAGGTCAGCCTGGTCTACATAGCAAGTTCCAGGCCCCCCAAGGCTACATAGTGAGACTTTGTCTCAAAACAAACAACCTCCCCCGACAAAAAAAACCAAAAACCAAAAACCAACACACACACACACACACACACACACACACACACACACACACACACACACACACAAAGAAAGAAAAACCTCTCTTGAGATCTCTATGATGGAAAGGCTGTGATGTAATCACAGACTAGAGGCCAAAATGCCACACGAAGCCTGAAAGGGACGAAGCGGTCTCCAGGCTGGCAGACACTGCAGGCTGCAGTTTGAAATTCTTAGTGAGGGTTGCAGATAACTGAGCACCTGGAAATGAGGAACGGGGTTACCAAGAAAAAAAAAAAAAAAGGAACAGAGGAACAACGGGGCAAAGGCACCTGGTAACACACCACGAAAGGATACACGCCAGATGCTGAAGGACAAAAGATGTCTTATTTCTTCCCCAGTGTCTGTAGCAGCTGGAATAGTTTGCCATCCCAGGGAAGCAGGGAGCCTACCTGGGTGAGGCCTGACCCCCTCCCTTCCCATTGTCCCCAGCCCCCTGCCAGGTTCCAGGAAATCTAAATCAGACCCCACCTCCCATTGGTAAAAACATAACTGCACCTGCTGGTTGACTCCTGGGATTCATTAGAGATACTTTTCCTTCTGAACCTGGAAGATGGGAGTTTCAAAATGGCTATCGACTGGTTATGAGATTAGGCCTTTCATTAAAGTATAATCTGTTAGTCAACAAGCACACGAGATTACTGCCAGAGTGTGTTACTGTGGGAGCAGAGAAAGGACAGTGAGGTAGGGAATGGGGACGTGGCCACCAGGCAGGGACATCCACAAGGATGGACTATTTACCTTCCACGGTTCCAAGGGAGGAATGTGTGTGCCACACATCTGTGCACTCGTCTGGCTTAGCGGGCGCTCTGCCATCTGGACATCTGATTCATATCAACTGTGTTTTTCATGAGGTTTTGACTTTTTTTTTTTTTAATAGCGAGGCTGACATCACTGTGAAGGAGCCTTTCTTTCTCAAGAGTTCCAACCAAGGTGCTGCCTGAAGTGACATGAGGGGGGAGCTTTGGAAGCAGCTGCCTGACTGCCCTCTCCTTTGGGGTGTGGGGGTGTGTGGCATGTGAGGTTGTGGGGGTATGGGGTATGGGGGAGTAGGGGTGTGGGGTGTGTGGGGGATGGGGTATTTTATCTGATCACAAATTCGACGATCCATCATTAGGAAAGAGGTTCTGGAATGCATGGCTTCATAGGAGGAAGACAATTTTAAGTTAATTATTTAATAAAATTAAAACTGTGATGCACAGTGATTTATTTAATCCTCATTAACCTTTAATTTTCTTCTTAACAGTTTTTTTTCCTCTGAACATTAATTACATTAATGTTACAGTTTACCTTAAAACTTTAGGTGGCATTTTTAGTGAACTGTGTTTTTATTTTGTTCTATAGATAGGCAGGGTCTTGTTGTGCACAGTAATCTATGTGGTCTCAGCTTTGTGACCCTTCTGAATCAGCCTCCTGGAGTGTTGGGTTACAGATGTGTGCCACCACTCCTTACTGACTGACCATGTTTCTTAATTATAAAAGTACTCAAAGTAGAAAATTTGGTTAAAAATTCAAATAAACAATAAAACCAAACCAGGCTGGAGAGATGTCTCAGAGGTTAAGAGCACTGACTGCTCTTCCAGAGGTTCTGAATTCAATTCCCAGCAACCACATGGTGGCTCACAACCATCTGTTATGAGATCTGGTGCCCTCTTTTGGTGTGCAGATGTACATGGAAGCAGAATGTTGTATACATAATAAATAAATAAAATCTTTAAAAACCAAACCAAAACAAAAAAACAATAAAACCAAACCAAACCAAAATATAAGGTGTGTATTAGGATTCACCAAAAGAACAGAATTGATGGGATATTATATATGTATGAGCCAGGCACCATCTTTGTGGGATAGACTTGCCCTTGGCAAGTGAGTGACTTCACCTAGAGTAAAAGGGAACAGAGTCTGGACACCAAGAGAGTCTTGGTCAGGGCAGTGAAGAGCCCTCAGGGAGCAGTGAGCACCCAAGGTTCTCCAGGGGTGGTTGAGGTCGGAGGGTGTGTGAGACTCCACTGCAGGGGAGTAGCGGAAGCCAAGGTCAGACAACAGCCGCTGGAAGCTGAATGTTCTCTCCCTCGATAGCAGTGGCTACCTTAATGGTTTGCAAACATACGCATTAATTTGGGTTTCCAAAGGGCCTTCGCTGCAAATAGACTGATGTTTGTGAGAAGAGAGGCGTTGAGGGCTGGAGGAGCCTCCTGAAAGGCAAGACCATCTTACTTTGCTAGCATCCCCCACCCCCACCCCCTGACAGTCATACATCTCATTTAATTGATTGTGAGAATGACCCAGAAATATGCAAATCTTGAACAGGCAGCAGGGTTTTTTTTTTTTTTTTTTTTTTTTTTTTTGTTTTTGCCCTTGAGTCAGGGTTTCTCTGTGTAACCACTGTGGCTGTCCTGGAACTTGCTGGCCTCAGACTACTGGAAATCAGCCTGCCCAGTGACTGGCAGCAGTTTAAGTAGGTGCTTTCTGGGTAGCTAGACTTGAACGCTCCTCCTGTTTCAGCCTCCTAAATGTTAGGAAAATTTAGGTGTGAGCCACTATACCTGGCTTCATTACTCTTGTAAAGGTCCAATAATATCCTACGATATGTACACCCCATATTTCTTTATGGATCTTTTTCTCTTGATTGGCATTCGGGTTGTGTTTTGTTATAAGTGAAATCACTATAAACATTGATATTCGAGTGTATTTGGGTTTTCTGTTTTCAATTCTTTGGATACACTTCTGCAAGATAATTGCAGGATCATAGGCAATTGCATTCTGAGTGTTGAAACTGAGAAGTATCTTGGTTGTTAAAGTGCATCTTTTGTATCGTATTTCTTTTTGAAAAGGATTTATTCTGTTATTTAATTTATTTCAAATGTGTATGTGTGTGGGCCTTACAGTATGTGCTCTGTGTGAGTGCAGTATTCCAGGAGGCCAGAAGAGGGAGTCGGAGGCCTGGATACCGAGTTTCAGAGGGCTGTGAACCACCTGATGCTGGGAACCAAACCTGGGTACTCTGCAAGAGCAGCAGGGGCTCTTAACCCCTGAGCCATCTCCCCAGCAACTTACTATATTTCTTAGATAATTTTATTCTACTATAGTCCCTTCTCTCTTTATTTCATGCCATTTGCGTTTTGAGAGCCTGGATTGTCTCTAGAGTATGATCTGCAGTCTAAATTTTTGTTGCCAACTATTTTTTTTTGTGCCACTTAATAGATTTCTTCAATCTCCAATTTTCTGTTGAAAGTTAAATAAAGGGTCTTGTGTAGATTCTGGTTCAAGTTTTTATAACAATGTGCTAATTTTTATTTATTTATTTTTATTTGATGTGCAATGGTGCTTGGCCTGCATGCTCACTAAATTATACCTGTACACATAAATGCAAACCTCTGAGAAGGAACCCAGGTGTGTGGACAATAAAGCTGCTTTATTCTCTGACATGCATTTGTTTTGTTTTGTTTTTTTCCTCAAGACAGCAGTTTCTTTGTGTAGCCTTGGCTGTCCTGGAACTCACTCTGTAGGCCAGCCTGGCCTTGAACTCACAAAGATCCGTCTGCCTCTGCCTCCCGAGTGCTGGGATTAAAGGTGGGCGCTACCAACCTGCTTGCTTTCTTAGTTTTGTTTGTTGCATCTTGGGTGGATTTCCTCTTCACAGAAGACGGCATCAGGTCAGGTGTGCAGATGCAGTTCTGGTAAGTGGCCACCTGGGGCAGATCTTACTCAGCCACAGATTCCAGACATCTTAGTTTGTTTGAGGGCACAGAGTCAATGCCCGGGATCCATACTGCCCTGAGGAAGGAGCCATAGGGACTCGGTTCATGGAGCTTCTTATAAGCCTGCGTTATCTCGTCACAGGTCCGAGAGCTGCTCTGTACAGACAATGGGAAACACAGCTTTTTCACCTGCGGACCACAATCCCATTAAGGGTTGCATAACTGAATGGAGGTTTAAAAATATTTGACAACAGTCAAAGGTTACTGAATGTGTGGTGACCAAACAGTAAGTCAAAAATCAAAGGTTCGGTGACTCTGAGGTGCTTCTGGCTGCCCCGTGTGACGTCACCGCTTCACTGCAGCCTTGCTCTGAACACATCACACGCACACTTCGCGCTGTGCATGCTGTCATACAAGAGATGGCAACGAACACTGCCCGAAACAGTTTAACTCTGATTCTAGACCATTGATTATGAATTTACGTTTTTAAAAACTGTATAGGTACATTTCTTTTCTTTTGGTTTTGTTTTTGTAGTTGTTTTGAGATAGGGTTTCTCTGTGCAGTGCTGGTTGTCCTGAAACTCACTCTATAGACCAAACTGGTCTTGAACTCAGAGAGATCCGCCTGCCTCTGCCTCCCAAGTGCTGTTAATGAAGAAAAACAAATATTTTTAGTATTTTCCTACTGTCATTCTTTAGAATGCAACAAATTAGTTATCTTTGGATTGTATTGTTTTAGAATGTTTGATTTTTACAAGTTGCTGTGTGAGATGATGACTTGAGTTTCATTAAAAAAAATCATTGAATGAGTTTGGCTTGGGATTAGGACAGAATTTCCAACAATTTCTAAAAGTGATCCTAGACACACTTCTGCTATTTTTATTACATATTTATATGAAGTGGTGTTTTTACCCTTGATGATCATAAAAATCAAAATATTGATCTATTTTCGAAAACAGTGAAGAGACCCTACATTGTGCCTATTTGTTTGACTGCTGATTTTCTTTAGAATATTTTGCAACTATTCTTTGGCAATTTTGTATATATATATATATATATATATATATATATATATATATATGTAAAATGTGACCAGATCATAGTCAACACAAATTCTCCCTCCCTCTCTCCATGGATACCCCTCTTCAATACTTTCCCTTTTCTTTTTTTTTCCCCTTTACTATTTTGGAGGGGAGGATTGAGACAGGGTTTCTCTGTGTTGCCTTGGCTGTCCTGGAATTCACTCTGTAGACCGGGCTGGTCTCGAACTCACAGAGATCCGCCTGCCTCTGCCTCTGCCTCCGGAGTACTGGGATTAAAGGCATGTGCCACCACTCCTTGCCATAGACCTTTTAAAAAGGAGATTGCAGACACTGAGTTTCCATAAGGCTTTTCTATACACGCTTGGTTTGGGTTGTCCTTGCCCACTCTGCCCCCCAGTTTTCCACACCTCTACTTTTATGTCACACGCCTTCTGTCTTTTCCTCCTTACTTAAGACCTCTTCCCTCACACGACCTTCCTAGCTTCCTGACCGCTGTGGACACTCCAGATTAAACACTCAAATCTAAACATTTGAAGCTAGGATCCACATATGAGAGAGGGCATGTAATGTTTGTCTTACTGGGCCTGGGTGGCCTCACTAAGCAGAGCTTCTCCAGTTCTATCCATTCCTTTGCAAATTCCACTTCCTTATGCTTAAATAAAATTCCACTGTGTATAGGTACCTGATTCTGTTTCCTAGTTGTGAACATGGATGCACAGTGTCTCTGTAGGAGGGTATGGAGACCTTTGGGTAAATGCCAAGGAGTGGTATAGCGAGGTTATGTGGAAGCTCTATTTTTAGCGTTTTAAGAAAGTGTCACACTGATATCCATAGTGGCTACACCAATATGCACGTCCATCAACAATGTTCTTCTTTTTCCATATCCTTGACAGTATTTGCTGTCATTTTGTTTTTTGATGACAGCCATTCTGACGAATAGGCTGAGATAGAATATTAAGCCCCTCTCTCTCCCTCTCCCTCTCCCCCCCTCTCGTATGCGTCCTCTCACCCATGGAGATGCTTCATAAGTGAGAGTGAAATAACATGGTTCTTCTCAGTCCTCTGAGGCAAAACAGTTTTTAAAAATTTATTTTGAGCCGGGTGTTGGTGGTACACACCTTTAATCCCAGCACTTGGGAGGCAGAGGCAGGCAGACCTCTGTAAGTTTGAGGCCAGCCTGGTCTACAAATCAAGTTCCAGGACAGAGAAACCTGTCTCAAAACAAAACAAAACAAAACACGCCAAACCACCCCAAAACAAACAACCAAAACCCAAAAACCAAAGCAATGAAAAAAAAATACAGGGAATCAAAATATTTAGAGGGACAGCTCTGCACCTTTGTACAAGTGATTGTGAAATTTAATTCTTGGTTTCCTGAGCAAGGAACCATTGATATTGATAATTGGAAACATATAGGAGCTAATGAAAAAGAGCCCATGAAAAAGGGGATAAACTCCCTGTCAATTATTTTGCAGTCTGGACTCTCTCAGAAGGATCATCATCATCATCATCACACACACACACACAGTCTCTCTCTCTCTCATACACAGTTTCTCCCTCTCTCTCCACCCCCCCTCTCTCTCTCTCTCACACACACACAGGCAGACACAGACACAGATAGACAGACACAGACATAGACAGACAGAAACAGACAGGCAGATAGACAGACAGAGTCCTCAGCTGCTCTGGCTTCCCAGCAGTACTGACATTGCTGAGCCAGGCAGCTGGCCTGATGGGTACTCAGAGCCTTCTGCCCACTCCATCCCCTCCCCACCCCGGTCCAGCCAAGGGGAGCGAGCCCCATAGCTGTTGCCTCCTTTTGGTCCAGCAACGAGCTGGACAGTGCTGGATGCAGTGCTGGTGCATCTGTACCCGGGCTCAGCTGCCCCAGAGACCCCTTGGCTGCTGGTTTCTCTCACTGTGGTCTGACCCAATATGGGTTGATCAGTGGCTCCTTCATGAAAAAAATTAAAACAGGCCCAAATTCTAGTACAGGAACAACTGCAACTAGAACATATAAAACCTTTAGTTAGTTCTTGCAATTTCCCTATTTTGTAATTCACAAAAGGGCAAATAGTAAATTTCAGCCATTACATGAAAGCTACTGTGTAAACAATGGGGGTCCTCCAGCCAGGACCAGGTCCTAATAGGATTCCTGAAGGACATTACAATTTTACCCATTACTTAATGACCGAAAGCTCTATTTCTTTACATCCTGATGATAAGGAACAATTTTCATCATCTGTTCCTACTTTAAACAATAATCAGCCAGTGAGCCAAAATAGCGAACAGCTTTACCACAAGGGATGAAAAATAGCGCCACCATACATCAATATAATGCAAGAAAGCACTTGAGCCCGTCCCAAGTACATTTCCCAAGGCACTGGACATTCAATATCTATATTTCTCCTCTCCTAATTATTTAGGATATATTATTACTTCTCCACAACAAATTCACCATCATTCTCCCAGCTTAAAACTCCCCAAGCAGGGCACCCTCAATTACTTGCAAAAAATTGGACCACGTCAGTTGGATGCATCTTTATCTGCCTATTACTACTCAAGAGTTAACTCTGCTCTTCAATTTCTTCCTGGCGACTCTTGGTTAAACTCCATAAGAAACATAACACCCAAAGGGGAGTGAGTTATTAGCTTATTAAATCATGCTGCTGCTAACGTTGTAACTCATAGAATTAATCCCTCACTTCCTTATCAATTACGTATCCTTCCTCCTCCTCACCTAGAATTGTTTATCATCAAGATAATTGTGTATTATAGAAATTTCTGCATGTCAAAATTTTCTTCATTGATCTGGAACTCCTTATTTATAAGACATTATAGACTTAATAACGGGGGGAAGGACACATCTTAAACAATGTACTGGTAAAGAACCTGCAGCAACCATTGTTCCATTTAATAAAATACAGGTTGATTGTTCCACACCAATAATAACTGGCAGGTAGCATTAGCATTTTACTTGGGATCTATAGAGAATCATTGTCCTAAAATCCCCTTTTAGGTGTTTTGGGTATACCTAATAGGTATTAACTAAAATTACATCTAAAAACACCATAGAGATTGCTTTTAATGCTTTTATTGGTGGCTCCCCAAAAGGACAAAGAGCTTCTGTTTTATTTACAAATTCCACATACTCTACAAGAGAAAGATTGTACCCACGCTGGGTTATTCATCTCAACAATCTGAATTCACTGTAATCAATCAATTTTTATTAGATGTTTCGACTAACTCTGCATATTGTGTTCAAACTGTTTCTTCTTTTAGAAACTGCAAGACTTAACCCCAACCGCACTACTAATGTTATTTAACAATTATTTCTCTCCTTTCAGACGTCTATGAGACAGACAATAGCAACTTTTCCCCATACCTTACATTCATGCTCATTCTAACTTTTCAGATCTGTTAACATCCCAAGCTGATGTGCTCGCCTCCTCCTCGCTCCAGTACACTCTTACCCAGCTGCTCAAATATCTCAAACTCCTTCATCAAAATGCAAGAGCTTACAGGTATGAAAGCTTTTGAGCCTGCCACCCTTCTTTGTCTTTCACCTTACTGCCCTCTGCTGGCAGAATAAATCCTGGAGGGTTAAGATTTAATGTCATTTGTCATATCTCAGAATTTGGACATTGAAAATATTCATGCAACAGCTGATACTTTTTCTAATATGATTGTTGGTCACTCACTGGGCTGGAACAATCTGGGATGCCATTAATCATGTATTATATGCCTTCTCCTTTCTAGGACTCCCATTTCAAATTAAAAACTGATAATGCTAGCAAATGCTTTAAGGAATTTTGCAATTTATGAAATATTAATCATGTTACTGGAGTCCCTTACAACACACAGAGTCAAGCTATTGTGGAATGACATCATCAAATATTTAAATGGCAAATTTTATAAATAAAAGGGAGTATATACACTTACCTAAATCCCCTCATAGTGTGCTACTCCTAGCCATGCTAACTTTACGTTTTTTCACTTTAAGAGATAATGCTTCTGCTGACTACAACATTTTTCCCTAAAGGAGACACAGCCTAAAGTAAATGTTAAATGGAAAGATCTATAAACTAATCAACAGAAAGGGCCAGATGTTCTAACATTGCGGCAAGATCTTTCCAGGAAATGAAGTCCCAGCTGGCTCCCATTCCAAAGCATCCGACCAGGACAGTATCCCAGAGACCACCAATCAAAAGAAGCACATGAAGATAAACAACAAACCCACTGAGGGGAGACATCAAGACTTTAGCTTGTCAAGCTGAGACCTTGGGGAGACAACAAGGACTCAATACTAGTGACCCACAAAATGCCGTTATGCTTAGTGACTGTATTACATGCTAGTTCTCAGCTTGTCAACCCAGACTCCATATGCTTTTTGTCAGCAGGGATAGCAGTCATGTCTGTAATAGGGGAGAGGATGGTGTTGTTTTGCCATGCTAAGGATTGTTTTTATTCTAGTCCCAGAAGTGATTACCAGAAAACAAAAAGGAGTTTCAAAAACGGCCTGTGTGATTAGTAAAATTACTAATATTACAGCAAAAATATTAGCAGAAAAATGAATCAAGAGGTGGGTGAATTGAGAACTACAGTGTTTTCTTTTTTGTTTCTTAGTTTTTATTTATTTATTTTTATTTTTGAGGCAGGGTTTCTCTGAGTAACTGCCTAGCTGTCCTGGAACTAGCTTTGTAGACCAGGCTGGCCTCGAACTCACAGAGATCCTCCTGTCTCTGCCTCCCAGGTGCTGGGATTAAAGGTGTGCGCCACCACTGGTCAGCTTTTTTTTTTTTTTTTGAGACAGGGTCTCACTATGTAGCTCTGGTTGTCCTGGAACTCACTATGTAGACGAGGCTGCCTTGAGCTTGGAGATCCGCCTGCCTCTGCCTCCCGAGTACTGGGATTAAAGGCATGTGCCTTCACTCTATTTTTAAAAATAGAGCTACTATAGATTATTTGTTGTCCAAGCATAGTAATCAACAATTTCCTGGCATGTGCTACTTAAATGTGTCAGATTTCTATAACACTATCAATGCTCAAATTAATGACCTGTGTAGAGAGATAAGATCTCTCAAGTGATCTTTGAATGACCATCATGGTTAAGGTGGCTTTCTTCTTTCTTTGGTCCCCTGCTAGCTATTCTCACAGTTCTGTTATGCTTGCCTAACCATTCATCCTTGACTTCTATCACAGCCACACTCTTCTCTTAAAAAAAAAAATAAGAAGGGGGATCATAGGAGGTATGTTTGTGTTCACAGATAAGCACTAGGAGAACATGGAGTGTTGAGTATACAGAGTTGTTCCTTCAGGGGAAAGAATGAAATACCTGTTGTCCACCCAGAAGGCTGGGAGCAGGAGAGCTTACTAGCCTGGTGACCTGGTGACTGTGTGGCTAGAGATGTTTCCAGCACCAGATCCTCCCCCAGATCTTCATGAATTTGTTTTCCACAGTCAACCTGCAGATTTTTCTCTTTATGGACTTGACAAAGAGTTTTGATGTGGTCACATTGGATCTGTACTCAGCTTACTCTGTTCCTCAGGAGGTTCTATACATACTTTGTTGTGCATGTGGGATTGAATCGGTTATCATCAGAATAATTTTCACCAGTCTGTGCTGTGACTAACTATGCCTAAAACAGATCACTTGGGGTCAGACTCCTGAAGTTTGAACCAGCACTGGATATCCAGCTGTGCTGAGCTGAACTGCATTCTTGCCTTCTGTGACTTGTCTCTTTGTAGCCTGTTAAGGTGGCAGAGACCCCTGCAAGATCCCTTGGAGCTGGAGTTTCATGTGGCTGTGAGTTACCTAGCAGGTACTGGGAGCTGAAAAACTCAGGTCCTCTAGAAAAACAGCGAACACCCAAATGTTGCCCCATGTCTCTAGTATGTATGTATGTATGTATGTATGTATGTATGTATGTATCTATCTATCTATCTATCATCCATGGCAGAGACTCATCATAAAGCCCTAGCTGACAAGGAATTCACTATGTAGACCAGGAACTCACACTGCACTTGATATATTTTTAAAAGATTTATTTTGTTTTTAATTTTGTGTATGCCTGTCTATCAGTATGTGGATAAGTGCACATGAGTGCTGGTGCCTGAGGAGACCAGAGGTGTTAGATCCTCTGGCTCTGGAGTTGTTAGAAGTTGCATGCCAGCTGATGTGGGAGCTGGGAATTAAACTCGTGTCCTCTGCAGAAGCAGTAAGTGTTTTTAACTGCGGCACCACCTACAAGCTCTCAATGTAGTTTTAATTTACGTTTTTTCTGAGGCCCAATAACAATGTTATTAGCCATTTGTATTTTTCCTTCTGGGAACTTTGCTTAGCTCTTGTGGTGGTTTGAATGAAAGTGTGCTCCCCAGCCATACATTCATAGGGCACTATTAGGAGGTGTGGCTTTGTTGGAGTAAGTGTTGGAGGAAGTGCATCACTTGGGGTGGGCTTTGAGGTTTCAGATGCTCAGGCAGGCTCAGTGCCTCACTGGCTCTTCCTGCTGCCTTCCATCCAGATGTAGAACTCTCAGTTCCTTCTCCAGTGCCATGGCTGCTTGTATGCCACCAGGCTTCCTTCCTTCCTATAGATAGATAGATAGATACATACATACATACAGTGGACTAAACCTCTGAACTGTAAGCTAGCCCCAATCAAGTGTTTTCCTTTATAATAGTTGCAGTGGTCATGATATCTCTCCACAGCAATAGAAACAGTTCCATAGCTCATTTTTGATTGGGTTGTTTGTTTTATGTGTGGTTTCATTGTTTTGCCTTTCTGTTCTTGGTGTTTAAGGAGGCAGGCTGGAGCAGGATGATCAGGCAACTGAGGCATGGATGTCAGGTTTGCAGGGGCCGCCTCTCTGGATGTGAAGAGCTTGGGTGAAGGGCCCAGAATGAGCTTATGGGGTGTGGGAAATTGGGGTGCCGAGATGGGGATTTGGAGATAGGCTACGTGCAACTTGGAAAGACAAACTGGTTGGAGAAGCCTCAGGGTCTCAAACCAGAAGTTTTAGAACTGCTGCCTCCTGGTGGCGGCTTCAGTAGGCAACGGCCTGTCTAGCCCAAGAAGAGCAGCTTCCATAGGGCAGCCTCAGTTTCCCTGTGGGCGACAGGCGCGCGGCACCTACTCCAAGGCAGTCACCAAGACTTCGTTGTCTTCAAATGTGGATCTCAGCCACACCACTCCTCCGTGGTGCTGGACAGCTCCGACCGCACCTTCTTCAGGTTGGCCCAGGCTGCCCCAGCTTCTTCGGCCAGTGACTGCACCAGCAGTTCACGCTCAGGCTAATAGTTCACAAAGGACTTAGTGGTGGCGCCACCTTCGGCTACCAGCCCGACGGGCCGCAGAACCTGCAGAGTGGGACCCTGGGATGCCAGGACGTTGATACCATTGAGGAACATCCGAGTTGGGGAGGTGAAGGTGAAGGACTTCTGTCCCACCCTGGGAGGGTGGTAGGCAGCTGTTTAGGTGTGGGTGCACGTGGTGCATGCAGATCCTTCTAGAGCAGTGCGCACAGCAAGGTAGGGAAGGCGACAGGATTCCAGTGACACCAATGGACACACTGGAACCATAGCAGCATTGAGTTAGGGCGGGGAGGACCTTTTTATGTACTTTTGAATTTTGTCTGCAACCATTTTGTTGAGAATTTTTGTGTCTCTGCTCATTAGGGAAGTCGATCTTTGTGCCCCCGCCCCTCCCCAGCCCCGTGCCTTTTATCTGTTTTTAGTATCTAGCTTTGTGAAAAAAGTTTCATAGTGTTCCTGCTTTTCTTATGTTGTGGAATAATTTGAGAAGCATTAGTTTTAGCTTTTATTTGAAGGTCTGGTAAAACTCATCAGTGAATTCATTTGGACTGGGACTTTTTTTCTTTTTTTTTTAATCGGGAGATTTTTAATTGCTGCAAAAGTACCACTGGTCCTTTTCTTCTCAAATACTTTATTTATTTATTTATTTATTTGTTGGGGTCTTTCCGAGATAGGGATTCTCTGTGGCTTTGGAGGCTGTCTTTTAGACCAGGTTGGTCTCGAACTCACAGAGATCCTCCTGCCTCTGCCTCCTAAGTTCTGGGATTAAAGGCTGCGCCACCAACGCCCAGCCCAAAGACTTTATTTTTAATTGCATGTACATGTATGTTGTGAGTATACGAACGTGAGTGCAGGTCCCTCTCAAGCCAGAAGAGGGCATTGGATCCCCTTGAGCTGGAATGATGTGAACTGCAGGATTTGTCTGGGAACTGAACTCGGGGTCCTCAAGACCAGGATGTACTTTTCACCACTGAGACATCTCTCCTATTCCTCATCACCTCTCACAGATCTCTTTAATTTTTAAAAAATCATCTTGGTTCTATGTATCTAGGCATTCATCCATTTCTTTTAGATTTTCCAATTTAGTGGAAGACCTAATGGCTTTTTAAAATTTTTTATACTTATTTATTAGTTAGGGTTCTCTAGTGGAACAGAACTTATAGAATGAATATATGTGTATATATGAGCTTTATTAGAGTGGCTTACAAGCTATGGTCTTGCTAGTCCAACGATGGCTGTCTACCAACAGGAAGCCCAAGAATCCAGTAGGTGTTTAACCTTTGCGGCTGGATGTCTCAGCTGGTCTTCAGTAAACACTGGAATCCTGAAGAAGTAGGTTCTAAAGCCAGTGAAGGAATGGGCTTTGTAGTGAGATTAAGGGCAAGTAGGAAAACAGCAAAGGCTCCCTTCTTGGGCTGGAGAGATGGCTCAGAAGTTAAGAGCACCTACTGCTCTTCCAGAGGTCCTGAATTCAATTCCCAGCAACCACATAATGGCTCACAACCATCTGCTATGAGATCTGGTGTGCAGATATACATGGAAGCAGAATGTTTTATACATAATAAATAAATAAAATCTTAAAAAAAGTTCCCTTCTTCCATGTCCTTCATATAGACTGCCACTGGAAGGTGTGGCCCAGATTAAAGTTGGATCTTCCCGCCTCAAAAGATCTGGGTTTAAAGTGGGTCTTCCTACTTCAAATAATTTAATTAAGAAAAAAAAATCCCCCAGCCTTTTGAGTTTTAGTTAATTACAGATGTAGTCAAGTTGAAATCAAGAATAGCCATCATGTGTACTTATTCCATGGGTGGGGCACAAGAATGCCATGGCATGTGTGTGGAGATGACAACTCTTAGCTGTTCTCAACTCCCACTGTGAACTCAGGTGGTCGGTTGTAAGCAAGTGTCTTTACCTGCAGAGCCATCTTCCAGCCGAAGGCCTATGGATTTTCTGAATTTCACTTTTATCTATTGGGATGGATTCCTTTTCATCTCTAATTTTATTAATGTGGGTCCTCTCTCTCTCTCTCTCTCTCTCTCTCTCTCTCTCTCTCTCTAAGTATGAATTTGTTGAGATTTATCTTTTTAAAGAACCAAATCCTTGTTTCATTGATTTTTTTTGAATTTCTGTCTTGATCTTTTATTTTTTTCCTCCCCCCCCCCCCCCTGTATAACAGCCCTAGCTGTCCTGGAACTTGCCTTGACCATGTTGGCCTCAAACTCACTGAGCTAAAATTTCAACCCCTTGATCTTTTTTTTTCCTTCTGATTTTATAGTTTCTTTACATCTTCTGATTTGGTCCCCCACTCCCAAGGCTCTGAGGGGTATCATTACATTATTATTATTATTATTATTATTATTATTATTATTATTATTTGGTTTTTCGAGACTGGGTTTCTCTGTGTAGCTTTGGAGCCTCTCCTGGCACTCACTCTGGAGACCAGGCTGGCCTGGAACTCACAGAGATACGCCTGTCTCTGCCTCCTGAGTGCTGGGATTAAAGGTGTGTGCCACCAAAGCCCGGCTTAAAGATTTTTTTAAATTTTTTTTCAAGATTTTATTTATTTATTATGAATACAGTCTATACAGTCTTCTGCCTGCATGCCAGCAAAGGGCACCGGATCTCATTCAAGGTGGTTGTGAGCCACCATGTGGTTGCTGGGAATTGAACTCAGGACCTTTGGAAGAACAGTCAGTGCTCTTAACCGCTGAGCCATCTCTCCAGCCCCCAGCTTAAAGATTTTTATTTATTTATTTATTTATTCTGCATACAACATTCTGCTTCCATGTATATCTGCACACCAGAAAAGGGTACCAGATCTCATAATGGATGGTTGTGAGCCACCATGCGGTTGCTGGGAATTGAATTCAGTACCTCTGGAAGAGCAGTCGGCACTCTTAACCTCTAATTCACCTCTCCAGCCCCTGAATTTTTCTTTCTTTTTTTTTTTTTTGAAACAAGGTCCCACTATGTAGCCTCAGCTGGTCTGGAACTTACTATGTAGACCAGGCTGTTCTCAAACTCATAGAGACTGCTTACCTACATTTCCTGAGTGCTGGGATTAAAGGCATGGACCAGCTTGAAATATCTCTGTTTTTTAATAGTGTTTATGTTGCTGGAGTTTTCTTGTCCCTTCAGGTCCTGCTGCCCTTCTCAGGCACAAATAAACACACAGACGCTATATTAATTATAAAACTTGGCTGATGACTAGGGCTTCTTATTGGCTAGTTCTGTCTTAATTATTAACTAATTTCTATTAATCCATGTATTTCCACGTGGTCTTAGCTTACCAGAGAATGCCTGGACCTGTTTCTCCTTTGATGGAGACATGGCTTCTCTCTGCCCACCTTTCCCAGAATTCTCCTTGTCTCCTAGTCATGTTTATTCTAAATTATGTGCCTATGTGTGGGTTTGTGAGCCTGAGAGCTGGTGTCCAAGGAGACCAGAAGTGTTAGATACTGAAACTAGAGTTAGAGGCTGTGGACTGCCTAGGCAGATGTGAGTGTTGGTAACTGAACTTGCGTTCTCTGGAAGAGCAGTGAGTGCTCTTAACCACTGAGTCCATCTCTCCAGTCAAGAATTTCTCTCCTTCCTTCCCTTCCTTCCTTCCTTCCTTTCTTCCTTCCTTCCTTCCTTCCTTCCTTCCTTCTTTTTTGTTTTTTTTTTTTAAGACAGGGTTTCTCAGTGTAGCCTTGGCTTCTCCCTGTTTTTTTTTTTTAATATTTATTTATTATGTGTAGAGTGTTTGGCTTGCATGTATGCATGCAGGCCAGAAGAGGGCACAAAATCTCATTACAGATGGTCGTGAGCCACCATGTGGTTGCTGGGAATTGAACTCAGGACCTCTGGAAGAGCAGGCAGTGCTCTTAACTGCTGAGCCATCTCTCCAGCCCCTCCCTGGTTTCTTAGAAAGTTAGAGCTATAAACTCAATTAGGTGTAACCCATTCCTTGCACTAGAAGCTTCATTTTGTAACAAGAGATATCCAATAGAGGCTTGTCTCCCTTGTTATTTTGTGATTTCGTTTAGATCCCCTTCATATATGTATATAGTTTATGAAGCTTCTATTGTAGTAGGTTTCCATATGCCCCTCAAATGGCCCTAGTTTTAGCTGTCCTTTTTTATATTCCCTCTCTTTCCTCTCTGTTCCCCTATTTGATCCTCTCATTCCGGGCCCCCTCATACACCTCATCTATCCATAGCTAGCTGTTTTATTTTCTCTTCCTAGGGACATCCATCCCCCGACCCTAGTCCCTTACTTGATACCTAACCTTTATGGTATTAAAAAATGGATGTTTTTGGCAGACCCAGATGAAAATAGAGAGACACAGGGAAGAATAAGAAAGGGCTTGGGAAGATTCATGGGCTTTTTGATCTGGCAGGGTGGAGGGGAGAGTCAACTGATCGGTTCTCCATTGCTCTGTGAATCTATCCGGTTTATACCCTAATAGCTGACTCCTGAGTTTTATTTATTACTAGCACAATAAAAGTAGCCACTATAGATGGAGATGTGTTAGAAGGGGAGGAAAGAGGGAGTCCACAGGAAGTGGGGAAACAGGGTTTTCCATTAGGGTCTGCTTAGTCTCCTGGGAACAAGGGCAGAGAGGAAGAAGATGCCACAGCAGTCTGTTACAGACCTGGTGATGAGACTGGGGTGGGGGGATTGGAATTCTCAAGTGATGCTCTGAAGATCTCCTACCTGTCTCCCTGGCCAGGCTGCTATGTTCCCAGGGATGCCTGTGGGAGTTGGTGCCTGAGAGAAAGGGATTGGGTGGTGAGGGGACTGTAGGACATCATCATGATCCGCTGAAGACGGACACAGAGAGCACGTCCTATGGAGACGGACACAGAGAGCGCGTCCTATGGAGACGGACACAGAGAGCGCGTCCTATGGAGACGGACACAGAGAGCGCATCCTATAGGTTTTGATAAGCTGTTTCATTTTCACGTGACCCCAAAACCTAATTTTTTTTCTTGATTTTCGTGAATGATCTGTTCACCATGCAGTGTTGCATTGTTTAATTTATGGAAGTTTACATGCTTTAATCCCAGCACTCGGGAGGCAGAGGCAGGTGAATCTCTGTGAGCTCAAGACCAGCTTGGTCTACAAGAGCTAGTTCCAGGACAGCCTCCAAACCCACAGAGAAAGAAACCCTGTCTCAAAAAACCAAAAACAAACAAACAAACAAACAAACAAACAAAAAGAAAGTTTACATGCATTCTTGGGTTTTTCTCACTGATTTGTAGTCTTGTTCCATTGTGGTGAGATAGACTATGAGCAGTTCTTTCAGTTTCTTACATTTTTTTGAGAGTTGCTTTGTCTGCTAAAATATGATCTATTTGAGAAAGTTCCATGGTTTGCCTAGGAGATTGTGTACTCTCCAGTGTTTGAAGGGAAAGTTCTGTAGACATTGTCTGTTAAGTCCATTCAGTTCACACATTCCTCCATTTAGATGAGAAGGGATATCACAACCACAGTTGTTCCGGAGTTAGCTTATGGCTTCTAGCAGTACTTGTTTTATGACATTGGATGCATGCCTGTATGTTTGGGATTGAAATGTCCTCTTGATGAATTGTTCCTTCAGCATGAAGTGACCTTCTTAACCCCTTCTCACCAGTTCCAGTTTGAAATACATTTTGTCAGCTGTTAGAACCAAGACACTTCTTGTTTCTAGGTCCACTCAATTGGAGGCAACACAGAGATGGTGCCTGTACTTTGAACCAATACACTATCTTGTATCTTTTCACTGGGAAATTGAGACCATTAGGATTCATTCATAATTATTTCTGAAATAATTATCATTGTATTATCCATATTGATTCCTGTCATTTTGTTGATTTTTTAGTGTTTGTATTTTTTCCACTTTCTTACTTACTATTATTCTTACATGGTTTATCTTTTCCTATGGCTTTGTGGGTGTTTTCTCTTCAGTCCAGTAGATTTCTTCAAGTATTTTTATAGAGCTGGTCATAGATTTCTCTAGCTTATTTTTAAAGAATAATGCTATTTCTTATTTGCATTTTCATAGTAAAGTTTAAAATAAATTTATAAGTAATCATAAATAAAACACATTTTAAATCTTTTTTTTCTATTTATGTGGATGCATGTTTTGCCTGCATTTATGTGTGTGTACCACATGCATGCCTGCTGCCCTTGGAGGCCAAAGAGGGAGGCAAATCCCTTGGAACCAGAGAAGTTCAGTTCCTACAGAATACCACCTGAGGTCATCCTCTGGCCTCCACATGCACTTTTAGCTTATTTTCTCTCATGGCAAGCTTTTATTTTTCCATGTACCATGACAGAGAGTTCTTCTGGGTATAGGTTGGCAGTTGTTACTTTTCAGGACTTAAAATATATCATTTCCAGCCCTTCTGGCTTCTAAAGTGTCAGTTAGACAATCTGCTGTTGTTCTGATGGGCATATCTTTATATGTGACTTTATGTCTCTCTCTGTCTCGCTGCTTTCTTTTTTTCCCTTTCAGCGTGTAGGTGCTGGGACTTGAAAACAGATCATTGGGCTTGGCAGCAATGCCTTTACCTGCTGAACTGCCTCCCTGGCCCCTCTCTTGCTGTTTTCAATATGCTTTCTGTGCTCTGTCTATTTAGTGTTTTAATTATGATGATGGGTGTCTCAGTTATTGCTGTGATGAAGCACCATGGTCAAAGAAATGTGGGGACAGCCAGGCAGTGGTGGTGCACACCTTTAATCCTCCTACTTGGCAGGCAGAGGCAGTTCGAGGCCAGCCTGGTCTACAGAGTGAGTTCCAGGACAGCTAAGGCTACTACATAGAGAAACTCTGTCTTGAAACAACAAAAACAACAAGGAAAGAGAGAGATGGGGGGGGGAGAAAAGGGTTTATTAGGCTTACACTTGTACATCTCAGTTCATCATCAAAGGAAGTCAGAACAAGAACTCAAACAGGTCAGGGACCTGGAGACAGGAGCTGATGCAGAGGCCATGGAGGGGTGCTGCTTACCGGCTTGTTACTCCTGGCTTGCTCAGCCTGATTTCTTATAGAACCCAGGATCACCAGCCGGGGGATGGCACCACACACAATGGCTGGGCCCTCCCCCATCAATCATTAATTAAGAAAATGCTCTACAGGCTTGCCTGTAATCTTATCTTAAGGAGGCATTTCCTCCCTCCCTCCCATCCTCTCTCCCTCTCTCTCTTACTTTTCTTTTTCCTTCCTTCCTTTCTTCTTTTTCCCCCCCAAGACAGGGTCTCACTATGTAGTTCTGCATTTTCTTAATTGAGGCTCCCTTCTCTCAGATGACTTCAGTTTGTGTCAAGTAGGCATAAAACTATTCAGCACAGGAGGTTTTTTTTTCCCCCTAGTTTCTCTGTTTGGTCATAAATGCCTCTGGTATCTTGGTCAGCATCTCTTTTCCTAACTCTGGAAAATTGTCTGTCATGGTTGTTTTTGCAATTTGTTTTTATGCCTTCATAACAAGCTTCTTCTCCTTCTTTGCCCATAGCTTGTAGACAGTCTTTTCAGAATGCTGCAATTCCCACTGGTACCCGGTTAATATTTCATCTCTGTCCTTGCTTGATTGTTAATTTCCTTCACCTTGTCTCCGAGCTCAGAGGTTTTCTCTTCTCCTTGATCATTCTGTTGTGAGACTTTGCACAGAGGTTTTTGTTTAACTTATTTATGCTTTCATTTCCAGTATTTTTTCAGGTTTTATTATTCATTGTTTCTACCTTTTTGTTTAATTCCTAGTTCGTGTCTCACAGCACCCTCCTCATTCCACACAGGTGGTGCCTTCTCATTGGTTGGAGGATCTTCTTTCACTAAGCACCCCGACACTAGCACACCAGCGAGAGTGGAGAGAGACGGTCTAGTTTGTATTCTCTTTTTGTGCTCTGAAACCACAAAGTGAGATGAGCAAGCAAGCAGGATTTTACAGAAGCCTGTGTGGCAGCCGGCAGGTCGGCAGGTCGTTAAGGGCAGCAGCCCATTGTTTGAGCTACCTCTCTAGGTCATTCTGCCCCAGGTAGCAAGTGAAGTCATGCTTGGCAGTGCAAGCAGGGCTTTAAGTAAACCATCAAATAAGTCAGTATCTAATAATTGGTCTTTTCTACCCTGCTCTACTTTGTTTCCCCCTCTTCACCTTCATAGTGCTTTCTAAATTCATCTTGAAGAAATGCTCCAGGTGCCCTGTCTGCATTGTACTCCATTGGCTCTTGTTTGTACCTCTGGCCTTAATCCATTTAAATGACTTTGGCAATTTTCTCATGTTATTTCTAACTGACTAGCATAAGAATAGCATTTCGCATTCAAGACCATGTATTTATCTCCCCTTTCATCGATAACCTAATCAAGACTAATCCCCTAGGATTTTGGAAGGTCATTGTTGTCAAAGAATCTGTTTCATTCTGAAGAGTGACTATGCTTTCTGGAACAGTAATTCAGTTTTTCTTGATCTCAATAGAGATCTGGCTATGTTGGGCTTATTGGATGCCTCTTGCAGTAACACCAGCAGTCCATGTACTTGTCAGGGCCATTCCTTGCAGGACTTCTATAAGTACAGGAGTGTTTTTTTTTTTTTTTTTTTCCTTGAATCTAAAGGACATAAATATGGCT
Organism: Cricetulus griseus; assembly: GCF_003668045.3. Lineage (NCBI taxonomy): Eukaryota > Metazoa > Chordata > Mammalia > Rodentia > Cricetidae > Cricetulus > Cricetulus griseus. Next base: position 67,881,073 of record NC_048597.1, on the reverse strand, counting down.
GGATCTTGATTCCTGGGAGCACATCTAAGTTGGAAGCCAAGACTACCAGCCCACAACTGCCTCCTGGGTAGCAGGTATGGATACCCTTTGTGCAGGTCAAGTGTGTACCATTAGGAGTTACTGTTCTTTTAACAGTAACTGTTCTTACTCTGGTATAGCCATTTTAATTTTTTACACATTGGGCTTTTCCTGTGACCTGATCAGGTGGCTTAGTGAAACATGTCCCTTTTCTGTTAGTCAGGCTTTAGTTTGTCATTCCCAATCTAGTATAAGTAACCTGGCCTGCTTGTAAGCATACTCAGCGGTCCTGATCTGGGTCAAGGAGCTCCATGGCTGGCATCTGCTAAAGCTGGCATTGTGAGACATGGCTTTCCTCAGATGAAGGGCTTTTAATGGTCAGTTCCCATATGATTTCTCCCTGGTTCTCCTTGTCTTAGGGTTACCACTGCTGTGCTGAAACACCATGACCAAAAAATGCAGGTGAAGGCTTTATTTGGCTTATACTTCCACATTGTGGTCATCACTGAAAGAAGTCAGGACAGGATCTTAAGCAGGGCAGGAACCTGGAGGCAGGAGCTGATGCAGAGGCCATGGAGGGGTGCTGCTTACCAGCTTGCTCAGCTTCCTTCCTTCCTTCCTTCCTTCCTTCCTTCCTTCCTTCCTTCCTTCCTTCCTTCCTTCCTTCATCTCTCTTTCTTACTGGCTTGCTCAGCCTCCTTCCTTCCTTCCTTCCTTCCTCGCTCTCCCTCTCTTTCTTTCTTTTAATTTATTTATTATGTATACAGTGTTCTGTCTGCATGTGTCCTTGCACTCCAGGAGAGGGCACCAGATCTCATTACACATGGTTGTAGCTACCATGTGGTTGCTGGGAATTGAACTCAGGATGATGTCTGGAAGAGCAGTCAGTGCTCTTAACTTCTGAGCCACCTTTCCAGTCCCCTTCATTCCTTCTTTCCTGTCTCCCTCCCTCCCTTCCTCCCTCCCTTCCTTCCTTTTTTGTTTTTGGTTTTTGAGACAAGGTTTCTCTGGGTAGCCTTGGTTTTCCTGGAACTCACTCCGTAGATTCCCCTACCTCTGCCTCCTGAGTGCTGAGATTAAAGAAGTGCACCACCACTGCCCAGCTCAGCCTGCTTTCTTATAAAACTCAGGACTACCAGCCCAGGGATGGCATCACCAATCATTAATTAAGAATATATTCTACAGACCAGTCTTATGAAGGCATTTTCTTAATCGAGGTTCCCTCCCCTAAGATGACTTTAGCTTGTGTTAGGTTGACAAAACAATGTGGCACACCTCTCAACCAAAGGCCCCACGGCCTATATGTTCTTGTACAGGAGCCCCCTTCAAGCCCCTTTCGAGGCAAAGTCCATGCTTGACTAGTACTTAAGACAAGACTAAAGGTCCCCCCACAACCCATAATTATTCTTCTGTCTACTGGCCACTTGTCCACAGGCTGTCACTAGGACACCAGAAAGCTGAGTAGGGGCTGGGCTGTGTCTCCGTTCCAAGCTGGTTTGGAGCTGGTCAATTTTAAAGGTTGCTCTGGGGCAGCTCTCTCAGTTCAGTCTTGGCTTGGGTCTACAGCTGCCTTGGTGTGAGTGTGGTATACCCATGGCTTGACACCTTCAGATCTGAGGGGTGGGCAACTTTTTGTGCAGTGTCAGTTAAATCTTTCAGGAACCACGGGAAGTGGGTGTGTCCCCACTCTCAGAGGTCTTTTGAGTCATTTGGGATCATTGGAGGTGGGTGACCAAACATAATCTCAAAGGAAGAGTAATCACATTTACAGGGTGTGCGATGCACCCTAAACAGTACACATGGCAGAACTTCTGGCCAAGGGAGGCCTGTTTCTTGGCAATGTTTGGCCAGTGTCATTTTAAAAGTCCTATCCATTCTCCCAACTTGGTGAAGATGAAAGTTTCTGTCCCGCCAGGTTCTGCTGCCCTTCAGTCCCAAATAAGCACACAGAGACATATTAATTATTAAACTGTTGGCCGATGGCTAGGGCTTCTTACTAGCTAGCTCTGTCTTAATTATTAACCCATAACTACTAATCTATGTATTTCTACATGGCCTTATCTTCAAAGAGAAGGCCTGGCACATCCTATCTTCTCTGTCTCTATGTTTCCTCGAGGAGCCTCTCTGCCTCTCCCCCAGCATTCTCCTCGTCTCCTAGCCTCTACCTGCCTCTACCAGCCAATCAGTGTTTTATTCATCAACCAATAAGAGAAACACATATACAGATGGACTTCCCCCATCAACCTGGTGTGAAGATTGAAGATAGGACCATGTGCACAGTTTCAAGTCAATTCTCTGTGCAGGTATGAAAGCTTCTACCTAGCCTGAGAAGGTATACATCATACCCAGCAAGCTCTGAAGCCCTCTGCTGGGATGGATGCCAGTGAAGTTCTCTTCTAGATGTTAGATGGTAGGCCCTGTTTTTGTGTCAGCATGGGGCCCTGGGGCCCTGCTTGAGATTGTTCCAAGCACATCACAGACAGGCCTTGCTAGCTTGTTGGGTCAGGGTTGGCAACCTTGGGAAACACCAAATATCTTTGCAACAATTCTTGTAGAGCATTTTTCCCCCAGATGGGTAGCTTTGTGAGCTTGCCAGACAGAGGATATGGATGGAAGCCAGGACAGCTCCCGGCTCCTGCTGGGTCCAGTTTGTATTTTCATCTTATGCTGTGAAACCACACGTGGGGTGGGCAAGCAAGTAAGATTTTACAGAAGCCTACATGATAGCCAGCAGGTTGTTAAGGGCAACAACCCATTGTTGCAGCTATTTATCCAGCTCATTCTCTTCCAGACTACAAGAGAAGTCATGCTTGGCAAATAGGCAGTACAAGCAGTGCTTTGAGTAAGTCATTATGTAAATCAGATACCTATCAATTGGTCTTTTCTAACTTATTTTTCTTTACTTTTGAGAGCTTATTTTTTTCTTTCATTTCTTTGAACATGCTTACCATTTTTTGAAGTTCCATGTCTGGGATTTTATCTAACTCATTCTCACTGGATGCCATTACTGTAGGATTAGTAATTTTTGGAGGAGTAATATTGCTTTGATTTTTTTTTATGTTTCTGTGTTATGTTACTTTGGATTTTTTTATTTAAAAATTACTATTATTTTATTCTATGTGTGTAGGTGTTTTGCCCGCATGCACCATGTGTGTGCCTGATGCCCAAGGAACCTAGAAAAGAGCATCGGGTTTCCTGGAGCTGGAGTTACAGATGTTTGTGGGCCACCATATGGATGCTGGAAATGAAACTCAGGTCCTCCGGAAGAGCATCCAGTGCTCTTAAACACTGAGCTATGTCTCCAGCCTTGGATGCCTTTTTACTTTAGCAGCTATATTGTTTCAGTCAATTATTTTCAGTGCTGGACCTTTAATGTGGTAGAATGTGTAATTCAGAAAATAGTTCCCCAGTTCAAGAGTCCAAGGAGTCTGGTGTGGACTTTGTATTATTCTCAGAGTAGAATAGTAGAAGCAAGAGCAGCCACAGCTGTTGGGTATTCCCAGTATGCAAATGTACCAGTCAACTAACCAGACTAGCCCCAAAGTCAATAACCAAAGATAACATGGGGCATGCTCAGATTTTAGTTACTAATATTAGGAGTCAGGGAAGTATGTTGGATGAGGAAGGGATAAGTATCAGATTGATTGACTTTTTGTTGCAGGGGTGGTGACAGGGTTTCTCTGTGTAACAGTCCTAGCTGAACTGGAACTCACTAAGTAGACCAGGCTGGTCTTGAATTCACTGAGATCCATCTTATTCTGTCTCTAGACTGCTGGGGTTAAGGACATTTGCCACCACTCCCAGCTTGGATTGATTTTGAAAAGAACAAAACAAATGAGTTGGGTGAAGTTTCTTGGAGGGAAAAGTTGGGAAGTTGATAGGGTTCACTAGAGATTGTTAAAGCTAAGGAAGGCTTTAACTAAGAGGTGGGAAGAGACAAGGATGAGAGACAGAGGGAGAATTGCAAGAACAAGAGGGGAAGTTCAAGCCAGGCGGTGGTGGTGCACGCCTTTAATCCCACCACTCTGGAGGCAGAGGCAGGTGGATCTCTTGAGTTTGAGGCCAGCCTGGTCTACACTCCACTGTGACCTTTCCTGGTGTTGCAGTTTGGTGCGGCCTTTGAGTCAGGGTCTCACTGTGTAGCCCTGGCTATCCTGGAAGTCACTATGTAGACCAGGTTGGCCTCAAACTCAGAAATTCACCTCCCAAGTTCTAGGATTAAAGGTGAGTACCACCATACCCGGCTAAGATTTAATTCTTTTGTTGTTGTTTCTGGGTTTGTTTGTTTGTTTGTTTGTTATTTGTAGTTTTTCAAGACAAGTTTTTCTGTGTGACAGCTCTGGCTTTCCTGAAACTTGTTTTGTAGAACAGACTGGCCTTGAACTCACAAGAGATCCACCTGCCTCCACCTTCAGAGTGGTGGGATTAAAGGTGTGCACCACCACACCTGGGTAAGATTTAATTTTTTAATCATTTATTTATTTTTATCTTAGGTGCATTTGTATTTTTCTGGCATGTATGTAAGAGTGTCGGATCCAGTGGAGGTGGAGTTACAGGCAATTGTAAGCTGCCATGTGGGAGCTGAGAATTGAACCCAGGTCCTCTGGAAGAACAGCCAGTGCTCTCACCTGCTGAGCCATCTCTCCAGTCCCAAGATTTAATTCCTTAAGTAACAATAGACAAGCATGTCCATCTTATTGATATACAAATTTGGCTTTATCTGTAATAAAACATGAAAATTTATGTATAACGAAGGACTGTTTTAAAACAAGTATCTTCATGATTTTTTTTTTTATCTGGAAATGTTTGATTTGCACATCATTGTATATACACCTGTACTGGCTGGTTTTGTGTGTCAACTTGACACAAACTAGAGTCATCAGAGGAAGGAGCCTCAGCTGAGGGAATGCCTTGATGAGATCCAGTTGTAAAGCATTTTCTCATTTGGTGATCAGTGGGGGAGGGCCCAGCCCATGGTGCCATCACTGGGCTGTTGGTCCTGGGTTCTCTAAGAAGGTGCGTTAAGCAAGCTATGGGAAGCAACTCAGTAAGCAGCACCTGTCCATGGCCTCTGCATCAGCTCCTGTCCAGTTGGATTCCTGTCCTGCCTTCCTTCAGTGAAGAACAGCAATGCTGGAGTGTGAGCTCAATAAACCCTTTCCTCTCCAGCTTGTTTTTGGTCATGGTGTTTCATCACAGTAATAGTCACCTTAACTAAGACCACACCCGTGTACACAGGGCTGTGTAAAGATCTGGTTGGCACAAAGTCCTGCTCTACAAGAACAGCTCAAAACACCCATATTTTAGAAGTGACTCCTCGGGAGCCCTTTCATCCAGAGGTTTTATTTATTTTTTATTTATGCTTGAGTGTTTGCCTCCATGTACAAATGTGCACCATGTGTATGCTTGGTAACCCATAACTTGATGCCCTCCAGAAGAGGGCATCAGATCCCCTCGAATTGGAGTTACAGACATATATGAGCTGCCATGTGGGTGCTGGGAACTGGGCCCTGGGCCCTGGAAAGAGCATCAGATGCTCTTGGCTGCCTGACTCTGTCCAGCTCCTCACCCAGCACCTTAGTTTCGGGATTCTGAGGCAGCTGATGAAGACAAAAATGGCTGAACTTGGGGCATGGGCAGGAGATAAGACTGGCTCTCAGGGCAGTGCCCTCCCTCTGAGCAGCTCTCCAGGGAATAGGAAGTGACCTTGGTATACTTAAGAGCCATGGTTGTAGCTGGGTTTTGGAGGTTCATGCTAGGAGGATTGCTAAGAATTTGAGGTAGTCTGGTCTATATAGTTAGTTTAAGGGTTGTATGGACTACATTTTGAGACTAGCTTTAAAAACAAAGGGTGGGAGCATGAACTTAATCTATTGCCTGTGCTTCAAGAATCTACACACTACACATTCACATAACAAAGACATATGTTCAACCATGTTCATAGCAGCATTATTTGTAATAGCCAGAAACTGGAAGCAGCCTAGATTCCCTTCAACTGAAGAATGGATAGAGAAATTGTGGTACATTTACACAATGGAATACTACTCAGCAGAAAAAAAACAATGGAATCTTGAAATTTGCAGGAAAATGGATGGAACTCGAAGAAACCATTCTGAGCGAGGTAACCCAATCACAAAAAGACAAACATGATATGTACTCACTCATATGTGGACCTGCTTTATGATACACAGTAGTGACCATGCTTTATCAGAGCTGTTTTTAATGATGTTGCTCAGATTGGTTTCCTCCCAGATGATGACTGAGAAACTAATTTAAAAAAAAAATGTTGCCAAGTACCATAAGAGTAACAGAACTGTGCTGTCTTCTGGGATTTTGTTTTTTACTTTTTTTTTTGTTGTTTGTTTGTTTTTTTTGTTTTTGTTTGTTTTTTGTTTTTTTAAAATGGAGTGTGCTGGATGTCTCTACAATTTTGTTCAAAGGACTACAGAACGTGGAAAAGCTGTTGCTGCTATTGATGCATAACATATTGCCATTATTGCTCTCTCTCTCTCTCTCTCTCTCTCTATATATATATATATATATATATGCAAAATAAAATAAAATAAAATAAAAAAAAGAATCTACACACTAGCCCCGGTGAGTTTGGCTAACATTAGAAATTTGTCTCTGCAGTGTGCCTATTGCCTAGGACTTCATGCATTTAGACAAGCACCCTACCGAGTAAGCAACATTCTTAGTCTGAAATCACCTAATGTCTTTTAAAAATTATTTAACGTGTGTGTGTGTGTGTGTGTGTGTGTGTGTGTGTGTGTGTGTGTAGTATAAGTGCATGGACACAGAAACCAGAAGATACTAGATCCCGTGGAGCAGGAATTACAGGCATGTGTGAGCCCTCTAACATAGGTGCTGGGATCTGAACTCAGGTCCTCATGATTGATCAGTGCTAAAGATTGTGGAGCTCACTTCATGAATTAAAAATCTATGTCTGGAATGTGAACTGTCAGCAATGGGAGTGGACACGAAGAGAACATTCCAGAAGTTTTAAGAAGCCAGAATTCCTCTTACCCTAAGCTTTTATTAGAAGCAACAGTATGTGAAGACACTATATAATCATTAAACTGGGCTTACGGGTGATAGAAGGTTCTAATTAATGTGTCGCCGGGGAGAACAAAGACAAGGAAGTATGGGTAGAAAAATTCATGGGAACATAGCACACCTTTACACCTGATAAACAGCATCTTTGGCTTCCACGCTGGGAACTTACTGTACAGACTGTCTTCTGTCCTTAGTGTGCCAAGAGTCAGGCTGCTCTCAGGTGTGGAATGCTTTTTTCAGGCAAGGCTGTTGGCAGCATTTCCTGCTCCCTAGTCCTCATCAAGGTAAACACGACTGATTTCATATAATATTGAAAGATATTAAAATGGCATTTTAAACGCTATGATCTTTGAAGACCTTGGACTTGTTCACCTAACCAACCTTTAGACTTCTTTAACTGCTGAATTTTACTGAGAATCTTTTGTCCAATGTGGATTTATGCTTGTCAAGTTTAAGTAGAGTTCCTTGAAATTCTTGCAGAAAAGAAGCACGCGTGTGCATGCGTGTGTGCGTGCGTGCGTGCGTGCGTGCGTGCGTGCGTGCGTGCGTGTGTGCGTGCGTGCGTGTGTGTGTGTGTGTGTGTGTGTGTGTGTGTGTGTGTGTGTGTGTGGTTGTGTCCCCTGCCCACCAGCGCCCCCTGCAGCTGCTGTAGCAACAATGGTGGCTGAAAACATAATTGTAACAATAACTGTAACAATTGACCACCTTATAAACCTCTGGTGAGTCTCACCATTTCATGCATTAAGAAGGCTACAGTTGTAGTGTCTTGCCAGAGCTTTGCAAGGCAGAACCCTGGGCAGTACTGGTCTTTTAAGGCTCATAATCACAAAGTCTTTTCCTGAATGAGTACCATTAATACATTGTTGCAAATAATGGTCAAGACATGTAATGCGATATTAACAATTGATGTTCAGACTTGTGATACATGCTGATACAGGAACTTGCTTATTTGGGTTTGTGTTTGAATGGGCAACATTTTAAGTTGCATGCTAGGGTTAATTTCCCTTTACAGGCCTCACTTCCAACTTCCAGAGATGGTTTTGCATAGGTCCAAATGCTATCTTGAGAGCTGAGGAGGGTGATAACCTAACAATAGCCCATTTCATAGTGTTATCGGAATAAAGCACCATGTGACATGAGTGATTAAATTGTTTTTATTGAATCCCTATCCCAGCATCCCATTTTATCCATCCACCAATTTTTTTTTTTTGGTGTTGTTTCCAATCTATCAGTTGTCCCTCAACTATGTTTTTATTACAAGGATGTGTGGTAACACATTCAGACAACCTTAAAAGCTCATCTGTTGGGGTCCTGTTGTCTATGTTTAGCACAGAAAAGTGTATTATTAACAGCAAGGTATAGTGGAGGTTGGGACGCTAAACCAGTGTAGTTAAAAGGACTCCGTCTCTAGGCTGTGTTGCAAGTAAGGGTTCAAACAACCTCTCAGTTAGGTTTCTATTGCTGTGATGAAACACCATGACAAAGAACAACCTGGGGAGGAAAGGGTTTATTTATTTATTTATTTGGCTCACATATCCTGGGCCATGGTCCTACTGAGGCAGGAACGGAAGCATATACCCTAGAGGAACAACACTTACTGCCAGCTCCCTGTGGCTTCCTCAGCTTGCTTTTTCACCTCAGGGCCCACTGAGCATGGTGAGCTAAGTCCTCCCACATTAATCATTAAATAAGAAAATGCCCCACAGACTTGCTGATAGAGAAATCTTGTGGGGACATTTTCTCAGTTGAGGTTTATTCCTTCTCAAATGAATTTGTGTTAACAAAAATCTCACCAAGGCATGCATGTATTCAGTATTATTTTTAAAATGCCACCAAGGGGTCATCAAACCAAGTGACAGGATGAGCTACATCAGGCTGTGCACATGTAGGAACATGTGCCCAAATGAATCTGCTCATATGCAGAACCAATCAAGACCCTGATCGTGGAGTGTAATTGGACTTTCTTATTGGACTGGATCATCAGCCCCCAAATAATGACATGGAGACTTATTGTTAATTATGAAAGCTCAGCCTTTAGCTTAGGCTTGTTCTCAACTAGCTCTTATAGCTTAAATTAACCCATTTATATTAATCTATGTTCTGCCACGTGGTACTTTACCTCTCCTCCATTCTGTACATCTGGCTCCCTCTGTATTTCATTGGTGTCCCCTTCCTGCCTAGTCTAACCCTGAGTTCCTCTCTCTCCACGGAAGTCCTGCCTATTCTCCCCATGCCTAGCTATTGGCCATTCAGCTCTTTATTAAACCATTCAGAATAAAACAGTGACACATTTTCACACAGTGTGATCAAATGTCCCACAACAATGGAGGCCACTATAAAGAAAATATTTGTAGAGGGAGGGAGCTGGCTCAACTCTCATAACTCTTGTACATCATCAGATATCTTTTTCACTTGCTTCCAGGCCAGGGATGTAGCCTTGATCTGAAGGCATTCCTGGCCTAGGCTTTACTGCACCAGAGCTGACATTTTTTTTTTTTTAACGTGGGACCAAAACACAGTCATGACTTATCCCAAGTAGGAACATTTGAGGGCCATTCTGTGTGCCATCCTGTGTGCCATCCTGTGAATCTTGCCAGAAAACCTTTGGGTAAGGTCTAGAATGGGAGGAGGACTCTGTGAGCTACCTTTTTACAGGAGAACATCCACCATCACCTACAGAAAGAAATGAAAGGTAGTAAGCTTTTGAGATTATTATATATTATCCTGTTCACTTATATATTATATATGTACACTTATATTAGATCAATAGTGAATCAGTAGGCTTAGAGGAGCTTATTTACTTCCCCCCTCTGTTTTTGCTTTAAATAGACTGACCATTAGTATGTTTTACCAATGGTTTGTCCAGAAGGATTATATGGAATACTGTTTTTATAGGTAAAACCCCAAAGGAACAAAAGTTTTGGAAAGCTTGGGAAGTATATGCAGGCCTTTTATCTGCTTTGATCCTGTGGGAGGTGCCTAAAACAGCCAACACAGCAAGACAGTGTGACCCACCACACACCAATACCTCCCATGCCTCCCCATAGCCATGTAAACCACCACATATGAATGACTCCCCATAGCCCATGAGAATCTGGACTAGGAATTTACCAAAACATGCACAGAGGCCAAATGATCAAAAGACTTGGCATGAGGGTCATCCATTTGTCATTTCTGTTGGGCTTTTAAAACACCAGGACTAGGGATGGAGAGATGGATCAGCAAGTTATTAGCACTTGTTCTTCCTGAAGATCGGAGTTCAGTTCCCAGCACCGATATGGCAGTTCACAGCAATCTGTAACTCTAGTTCCAAAGCTCTCTTCTGGCCTCCAGAGGCACCAGGCATGCAAATGGTGCACATACATACATGCAGCAGAACACCCAAATACGTAAAAATAAATAAGTAAATATATTTTAAATCACAGGGATTAGCTCCACCTGTGGGAAACAGAGGATTAGTCTCACAGAGGGAGGACAGTAGTGTAATATGGGTATGTGTCAGTGAATGAAATCATCTGCAAAAAGGAGTGAACATTTTGATGTAGCAAAGTATGAGAATTTTGAGCTCAATGAGAAACTGACACGGCCAGAAAATCAGCTGTGCTATCTGTAAGTCAGTGGTCTTGGTGAAGTATGAAAACATATGTTATGGGTTATGTAGAAAGAGGGTGTGACATTGAATGGCTTGCTGAAGTTTATGAACAGGACATCTAATGGCAGAGTTTTCCTGTCCCACAGCTGCTCTCAGATAATCACTCAGAGGCTTACTATTAATTACAAATGATCAGCCAATAGCTCAGGCTTATTACTAGCTAGCGCTTACATTTTTAAGTTAACCCATATTCCTTATTTACTCTCTGCCATGTGGCAATACCTTTATTAACATGGATCATTCACATCCTGCTCTCCCTGTGTCTACTGGTGACTCCTCTGACTCTGCCTTTCCTCATCCCATCATTTTCAGTTTGGCTTTCCTGCCTAACTGTATCCCATTCAGCTACTGGCCAGTCAGCTTGTTTATTAAACCAATCATAGGACATCTATTCACACAATGTTCAGAAGGATTATTCCACAGCAGACATTGCATGTTTTTTTTTTTTTTTTTTCAGGCAAGGTTTCTCTACATAGTTCTGGCTGTCTGGAACTCTGTATGTAAACCAGGCTGGCCTTGAACTCACAGGGGTTTACCTGCTCCTGCCTCCTGCTATGGAATTAAAGGCCCATACCACCTCACCCCATAGGACATCATAATTTTGAAGGAGTTGATTTTATCTGGACATTTTAAAGAAGGCTGTGACCCCCTACTGTATATTACAAATCTAGAACAATAGTAATAGGAGAGCCTCTGTCAGTAAAAGCTATAAGAACAGCAAATAACTCAGTTTGCTGCTTGGAGGAATTAACTTGATGTTTCTAATGTCTATCTTGGGATCAATAAGCTGTTTTATCTAAGGGGGACCATTAGTAAAAAGTTGGAGGGCATTGGACAAGGGGGTAAGAGGAAGCAATGGTAGGAATAGCAAAAGAGGTACATTGTGGGAACTGTAGAATATTATCCCTGGGATAATTATCCCTGGGATTATCTCCTCCTGTAGAGGAGACTACTTGTGTCTGCTATGGGAGACCAAAAGTATATAAAGAAGTAACATGGGCTGCTTCAAAAGGACAGCATTTAAAATCTAGGTATCGTCGCTCTAATAGTTGAACTGAGCACTGTGGGGGGGGTTAACTGACCTTTGGGGTTGAGATGGTAAATGTATCTATTCTGTGATTGCCAAAGGCAGTGACTATAGGAAGTGAAGGTATATTCAAAACAAATGAAGACAAAGGTAAGTTGTAGTTAGTTTTTTTTTTTTTTTTTTTTTTTTTTTTTTTTTTTTTTTTTTTGAGACAGGGTTTCTCTGTGTAGCTTTGGAGCCTATCCTGGCACTTGCTCTGGAGACCAGGCTGGCCTCGAACTCACAGAGATCCACCTGCCTCTGCCTCCCGAGTGCTGGGATTAAAGGCGTGCGCCACCAACGCCTGGCTGTAGTTAGTTTTTTTTTTTTATTTTTTTAAAAGATTTTATTTATTTATTATGTCTTCTGCCTGCGTGCCAATAGAGGGCACCAGATCTCATTTAAGGCGGTTGTGAGCCACCATGTGGTTGCTGGGAATTGAACTCAGGACCTCTGGAAGAACAGTCAGTGCTCTTAATCACTGAGCCATCTCTCCAGCCCTGTAGTTAGTTTTTATAATGCTGTTTTGTTCAAATGTAAGGCTTCACGGCCTCCTTTTGGGAGTACAGGGGAAGCGAGGTCAGCATCACCTTTAAGGGTGTCAAAGAGGGGTGTAAGCCTGTTGTAGATATGCGTAACGATGGTCTAATCCAATTAGCATCGCTTGATAGGTTTTGAAAATCATTAAGTGTCTTAAGGGAGTTTTCCTGTAATTATGCCTTTTGGGAATGGATAGTTCAAGAATCAACAACAAGGCCTAAAACCCAAAGCAATGGAGATTGCTGAAAAAAAATTTTGTTTGAGAGCTGTGTAGGTTCCTTATTGTTAAGAATGGAGACAAAAAAGCAAACTTTGTCTTGTCCTTCTAGGTTTAAGGAATAGCAAAAAAGGCAATCTTTAAATCTATCACAATAAGAGGCTGATCTGCAGGAATGGCAGTGGTGAGGGCAAAGGTCCCATGGGATGCATCACTTTCTTCACAGCACTTAAGCTTGTAGCCATCACTGTCCCCCTGCTTTTGCTGGGCTGGTGAACACAGGAGGATTTTGCTTTGTTTTGTTTTGTTTTTGCTTTTTGAGACAGGGTTTCTTTTTTTTTTAAGATTTTATTTATTTATTGTGTATACAACATTCTGCTTCCATGTACATCTGCACACCAGAAGAGGGCACCAGATCTTATAACGGATGGTTGTGAGCCACCATGTGGTTGCTGGGAATTGAATTCAGGACCTCTGGAAGAGCAGTCGGTGCTCTTAACCTCTGAGCCGTCTCTCCAGCCCGAGACAGGGTTTCTTTGTATTGCTTTGGAGCCTGTCCTGGAACTTGGTCTGTAGACCAGGCTGGCGTCGAACTCACAGAGATCCACCTGCCTCTGCCTCCTGAGTGCTGGGATTAAAGGCGTGCGCCACCACCGATGGGCCACAGCAACATTTTTAAGGACTACTGGAGGACTCTATGCTTAGTCTCCAGCTGCAGTCCTAGCAACTTTAATTGTTCTGGTTTTCATCATGTGCTCTGAGCCACTTCGCCAATCTCTTCAGCCACCCAGAAATCACCTAAAATCTTTTTTAAAAAATTAGTTATCTGTTTATTTTTTTAGACAGTGTCTTACTGTAGACCAGGCTGGCCTTGAACTCACAGAGATCTGTCTGCCTCTGCTTTCTGAGTGCTGGGAGTACAGGTGTGCTCTACCCATTCCACCTAAACTCTTTTTTTTTTTTTTAAATTTTCAAGTCATTGTATCTTTAATAACCTGGCAGTAATTCAAAGCTTAAAAATAAAAAAGACTGTTCCTTTTACGGGCAATGTCCATCACGACAATGTCAATCACATAGTGAGATAGAATTCCTAACAGCACAGGAAGGCTTCTCTGCTCACGACTGACTAGTTCAGTTATTGATAATCGATCTTGGGGCAGGCAGCACATGACATTAATGAGCTGTCAGAGAACAAGGTGGGGTTAGTAGGTCAAGAGCACCTTGTATTGTTTCTTGATGGTGATTCGGTGTCTTGAGTATTTGTTGTCAGGGGATAACTGAGCAGGATGGGTAGAGCAAGTCTATTGTCCCATAGGGTCAAATTTCTTCAATTACAGAAGCGATCGCCCTGCTTGTTGAGGTAATACTGGAGAAACCCCCACACCTCAGCAGGAAGGTGCTGACCTGTCTGCATCCAGTCACGTTTACCTCCTCAATCATGCTCTCCAACATCCCTCCTTTATCAATCATCCTTTATTTTTAATTTATGAGCATTGTTATTTTGCCTGCCTGTGTATCTGGGCAATGGTGTTGGATCCCCTGGAACTGGAGATACAGACAGTTGTGAGCTGCCCTGTGGGTGCTGTGAATTGAACCCAGGTCCTCTGGAAGAGCAGCCAGTGTTCCTAACCTCTGAGCCATCTCCCCAGCCCCCCTCCCCCACCTAAAATCTTAGTGCTCAGAAATGACTGCTGTTATGGTCTTGGTGTAACAATCTAGACTTTCCAATACAGTTATATGTAACAATAAGTCTTTACTCCATCTGCCTGAGCCCCACCGCCATGTGGGCACCCAGAATAACACACAGTTTTATATTAGTTTAGAATGCTGCTGGTCAATTGACTAGGATTTCTTATATGCTAGCTCAGTCTTAATTATCATAAATCTATATATTTTATAAGACTTATCTTATCGAGGATGCCTTCCGCTGGTGTCTTCTTCCCAGGATCACATGGCGGCTCTGTAGAGAAGAGAGCAGGAGGAAGAGGAAGAGCAAGGGAGTAATTTCCTGCTTATATTCTGAGTCTACTTCCTGCCTGGATTGCAAGACTTATCTTTACTACATTTCCCAGAATCCTCCTTGACTCCTAGTCCCACCTGTTTTGCTTTCCTATTGGCTAACAGTACTTTATTTATCAACCAATAAGACAAACATACATGGAAGGAGTTGCCCCATCAGTTATAGGTTTCCATGACTGAGGTTGTCGTTGTTGTTTCTTCTTCTTCTTCTTCTCTTCTTCTTCTTCTTCTTCTTCTTCTTCTTCTTCTTCTTCTTCTTCTTCTTCTTCTTCTTCTTCTTCCTCCTCCTCCTCCTCCTCCTCCTCCTCCTCCTCCTCCTCCTCCTCCTCTTCATTCTCTTGTGGTCCTAGCACAACTTTCTTAATTAATGATTGATGTGGAAGAAACCAGCCCATTGTGGGTGGTGTCTTCCCTGGGCTGGTTGCCCTGGGTTCTATAAGAAAGCAGGCTGAGCAAGCCTTGAGGAACAAGCTAGGAAGCAACACTCCTCTATGGCTCCTGCCTCCAGGTTCCTGCCCTGCTTGAGTTCCTTTCCTGACTGTACACTGATTTGAAAATGTAAGCCAAACAAACCCTTTTCTCCCGAAGATGCTTTGGTCATGGTGTTTCACCACAGCAGTAGTAACCCTGACTCAGACACTGGGGCTGTCCATTTCAGCTAGATTGGCTTGCCAGAAAACTCGGGGAGCCTCCTGTCCCTGTCCTACAGCATTGGTTATAAGCATGTGTCACTGTACCCCAGCTTTCTCATGGATGCTAAGGATCCCAACTCTGGGCTCATATTTGTCAAGTGAGCAGTCTACCATCTCTGTGCACACCTCTTTCTTTCTTCCTTTCCTTCCTTTCCTTCCTTCCCTCCCTCTCTTCCTTCCTTCCTTCCTTCCCTCCCTCTCTTCCTTCCCTCCTTTCTTTCTTTCTTTCTTTCTTTCTTTCTTTCTTTCTTTCTTTCTTTCTTTCTTTCTTTCTTTCTTTCTTTCTTTCTGGCCCTGACACCTCTAAAGGTCTTTATGTTTATGATGGGGAAGAGACCTAAGTGGAATCAAGAGATGGAGAGGGGGATGAGCTGTACTGTGTGAAGATAGCAGGCTTGAAGATGTGTGAGCTCAAACTGATGAATTTGAGTTTCCAACACTTGTTTCTTTAGTGCAATTTGACTAATACCACTCTCATTTATTTATTTATGTTTTTTTTTTTTTGAGACAGGGTTTCTCTGTGGCTTTGGAGACTGTCCTGGAATTCGCTAATACCACTTCTTTTGGTTCATCTGCTCCAGTTCCCTTCTCTGGACTTGAGTACAGCAATGTGGATAACCCCCCCCCCAGCCTGGCTATTTACACTTATTTCCAGTAATAACTAGAGATTCTCTGGGTATTTGAACTCATATTACCGCGAAGCAGTCAGTGGACACCTATTTTATCCCACTCCTTCAAAGATGGAGTGGACAAGCAGCAAAGTGTACAAGCCAGAGGCACTTTATTATCAGGTTGGAATTAACAGCCCTCAAGGGGATGAAGCAACTTAAAACTGATTGCTACATGGTATTTAAATGAAACCCGGTTGAGCATTCAGCAGCTGGATGCTAGCCAAGATCTGTTACAACTCCTGGGAAGCTTTGCAGCTCAAGAGCTCCCAAAAGGCCTTGAGGTGCTTATCAAGAGCTGCCCTTCCTGCAGCAAGTCTGCAGGTCACCCACAAGGGTGGCAGGAGCAGGAGGCTAGAAGCAGAAGCAGGAATGAATTCCTTTCTGCAGGCCAGCTGAGTGAGGAATCTTGGAGGCTGAGGCAGGAGGAATGAATTCCCCAGCCTGAAGCTACTGGCAGAGTCTTGGAGACTGTCTTGAAGGAGCTTCCTGCCTGGGAAGAGACTACCCGCAGTGAGTCTTGAAGGCAGTGTTTTCCTCTACGGAATGAGTCACCTGGGAGCTGGATTCTGATGTCCTTAGGCTTCTTTGCTGAAGACAGGGGGAGCATGTCAAGCCAGGCTCCTGTGCACTGTGATCTGCCCTTCCCCACAGCAGCTCCATCTCTACAGTCCTAGAATGTCAGAATATGGAGAGGTGCCAGGGTGTCAGCTGAACTCTGATTGGCTGAATGTAGGTATGCAGATAAGGTGAAGAAATTGGACCAATCAGAGAAGAGCTATTAAACCTTGTCAGAGGAAGGGAAGAATCCTGAACCTATGCAAAGTTGCTACAGTTCACAATTAGGTTCACTAGTCTCTGTAGAGGTAGGGAAACTTGTAAGAATGTGTTTTTTTTGTGCTTTTCTGACCTTGCCTTGGTCACCAGAGGTTAGGTGCCTGCCTCGTGGCAAGGAACCAATCAGAAGTTAGCTGGTGGTGGTATGCTTTACGACTCTGGGTGTGCTTTACAGACAAGCGCACAGGACAAGCGCACAGCAATGACTCGCAGAGCATAGCAACCACCCTGGGAGGGCCTATGGGCCATAGCAACCAGTTGGCCAATCAACACAGGGCAAGCCCTCCAAGCCTGGAGGCACACCAATCCTGAGCCTGTGCGTACCCCTAAACACTCCCCTTACGCTGCCCTGTAAGATCTCTATGCAGCCACTTCGAGCTGTCTTTGCTAGCCATCCTCCATGGCAGGTGGGTGAAAGACCCGAGCTAACATGGGATTAGCTCGTTAAACAACAATAAAGCCTCATGCAGTTTGCATCAAAAAAAAAAAAAAAAAAAAAAGAGAATGTGTTTTTTATGACTTCATTATGTGGGCTGTTAGGCTTTTTCCTACCATAGAGACACTTGTTCTGGACTTGAGTACAGCAATGTGGATAAAGTCCAGCAACCATGTTCATTGCTGCTCTACTCCTAATAGCCAGAAATTGGAAGTAATACAGAGGTTCCTCAACAGAAAAAATGGGTAAACAAAATGTGGTACATGTACACAATGTAATATTAGTCAGATGTACTTAAAAAAGACATTAGTATATTCACAGGCAGATGGCTGGAACTAGAAAACAAATCATTCTGAGTGATTTATCCCAGACACAGAAAGACAAATTGGTACATACTCACTTACATGTGGATGTTAGCTTTAAGTCAATGATAACCAAACTACAACCCACAGAACCACAGAGGGTAGGTATAGGATAGGTATTGGGGGTACAGACAGCTCTTGTTAAGAAAGGGAAATAGGGTAGTAGATATGGATGGATGGATGGGGGTGATGGGCTTGAATGGGAAGATCAAGCAGAGGGGGAGAGGGGAGGGAGAGGTGAGGGAGGGAATACAGGGAGACACAAGTAAAATTAAGAGCCATTTGAAAAACCAAATACAGTAGAGCTTCCTAAAATATACACGTATATGAAGGTGATCTAAATGAAATCACCGAATAATGGGGGAGACAGAGTCCCAACTGGACATCTCTTGTCACCAAATGAAGTTACTGGGATTGGGTTTTATCTAATTCAGTTATTGGCCAAAGGGTCCCTATGGGAATCACCAAACAGCCCAGGCTGTTGCCAAGACTATAGGTTGCTCTCCATAAACTGACAGTAAGGCTCCATTTGCTGAAGACAACACCTATACAACTCATTGAACACAGAGAAGTTGTGTTGGTGCTGGCCCACAGCCTTCACCCCTATGTTCTGGTGTCTTTGGTACAGGAAGGTACTCTGTGTGCTACCAAAAGAGAAATGTAAACACCAACACAGCCACCAACTCTTTGATCTACAACGGTATTCTGCCTGCAGAATATGCTAGTACAATGGTGGCACAGAGCTTGTGGGAATAACTACAATAACTAAATTACCAACGTCTGATTTGACTTAAGGTCACTCCATGAGAGGGGACCCATATCCAACACTGCTTGACTGACCAAGAATTACATAGCCCAGGGACCTAGGGGAAAACCAAACACTACTATTCTAAACAAAATAAGACTGTAGCAATAAAATGACTCCTAATGACATTCTGCGATACTCATAGCTCAGTGCCTTGCTCAGCCATCATCAGAGAAGCCTCCTTCCTGCAGCAGATGGAGCAAATACAGAGACCCATAGCCAGACATTATTTAGAGTGAGATACCTTGGAACACTCAGCTTTAAAAGAGATATCTCCATCCAATCCCTTCCCTTGGGGCTCAGGGTACCCTGTGTAAGAGCCAGAGGGGATTGAAGACACCAAGAAAACAAGATCCTCTAAACCACAATAATCAAAGCTCATATGAACTTACAGAGGTGGGAGCAGCATGCACAGGGCCTGCATGGGTCTGCCCATGTTCTCTCTGTATATATCATGGCTTCTACTTTAGTGTTTTTATGAGATTCTTGAATGTGCAAGTGAGTGGATCTCTGATTCTTGTGCCTTCTCTTGGGCTCTTTTCCTTCTGTTTGTCTTGCCCAAGTCCAGTAGGTTGGTTTTTTTATCTGATATATATATTTATATATAAATATTTATATATTTATATAATATTTATAAATATTCAATAAATATTTAAATATTTAAAAATAAATATATAAATAAATATAAATATTTATATATATTATATATTATATTATATGTAATATATTATATAATATATATATATAATATATAATATATATATAAAGAGAGTGTGTTCTATCTTTTCACAGGCACCTTTTTAGCCCTTCAGCAGAAGATTGCTGCTACCACTGCTGCAGTGTGTGCTCTCTGTGGCTACTTTGTCCCCTTGTGCTTGAGCCTGCTGTCTGTCAGACAGTGCCCTGTGGGGAGGGGGCATCTACTCCTAACACCTGAAGACAGAATTTGGCCAGCGGATGCAATCAAGCTGGAAAATTATGGCTGCCAGAGACCTTTGTGAGAGTGTGGAATGTGGGTGGCAGACAGGGACTTATGGGAAGTAGGGGGCTTTATGGGCCAGGCATTCCCCCCTAGAGAATATGTTCTAGGGATCAAAGACATATATATATATATATATATATATATATATATATATATATTTTTTTATTTATTTTTATTTTTATTTTTTTTTGGTGAGGGCAGTGGAAGTGGAGATACCCCTAATACCCTGATTTCTCATATGCCAAGACTTCTTATTGTGGGTCCCCTGATTCCTGCCCCCTATGAGGGTCTTCCTTATTGTCTGGATTCCCCTCTCCAGCCTTCAGACTAGTTAAGGCTTTGCTCAGTACAAAGCTTAAGTTTGGGATGTTGTTTAGCTGGTTAGAGGTCTGTCTGCTTTGAGCATTAAGTGATATGTGAGAACAGGTGAGGGAGGGGAAGTATTCCTAGCTGGGAGAATTAGGGCTGGAAGTGGTGCCTGAAATCAATGCTGGGTGAGCTCTAAGCTTCAGACACTGAAAGCAGAGGCCTGGGCAACCTAAGGAGGTCTGGATCGTTATACATACTTACACCAGAACAACCAAGGGACCCAAAAGCTCAGAGTTCAGAGAAAACTCTGCCTGGGTCAGTACCATCCTCACATGTGGACATGTAGGTCACTGCCTGGGCTGGCCGTAGAGTCTGATGCTTTAGAATGTCTCTCTTAGAATGTTCTAGACTCCCCTTTGCTGCTACAACTGTCTGTGCTAGCGACTGAACCAGAGTTGTGTCTGTGGGGCTCCTGGTCTCCAGGAGGCATTTTCCTAAAACTTTTTTTCTGATGACTAAGAGCCTTGTTACTCTCTCGTGCTATTCTCTGACTTCTCTTTCAGGGTTAGGATGAATGCACACCTCTGGTTTAGTCTGAACTTGCAGGAGGGCAGCTAGTGGGTAGATTGCTGGTGTTCCTATTTCTTTTGTGGGATCACATGATCGGGGTTACCCCAGTTTCCAGGCTCTGGGCTATAAACAGTTCACTGAGAACACTTAGACTTGACTGTATGTCTGTGTGCCAGTTCTCCCCACTGGGGCTGCAACAAAAAACATTGCCTTCATCTGTGGCATCTGAGAGCAGCTAGAGAGGCAGTACCTATGACACCATGACAATAAGGTATTAGTCCTGCCCCTGCAGTCTTCACACTAAGTGGCAGGCAGTCCTCTGGAGGTGGCTCATCTGTCTCCTCCAAGTGTTCTCAGAACAAGCTCTACAATGCCCAGGAACCTGCACTACAAATGTCCTTACTTACCTTGACAAATAGGTGAGCCCAAATGATGCTGTTTTTCCTACTGTCCATGCGTGCCTTGGCCAATCCTTCCCGTTAATGGCATTTGGAAGCCAGGGCCTGGTCCACAGGGCAAGGGATTCCATTCTAAGGACCACCGGCTACGGCTAAAGAGTACCAGAGGAGTTGTGAACAATTGGACAAAAATTTCCAGTGACAAACAGTGTAATAAGAGAACAAGTCAAGCCGGGTAGTGTTGTTGCATGCCTTTAGTCCCAGCACTCGGACTAAACTATGTGAGTGTGTGTGTTTGCCTACTTTGATCAAGATTCACATTCATGATCTTTATCAAGAAATCCTTGAAGAAAATCTCCATGAGTCAGCACCCATTGCTGTACGGTGGATGGTGCAACATCATGAACAATGTTGGATTTGGTGTTAAAAGGCATGGTATTAAGGAACCGTAGAGACCAGAAGATCTGCATTGTTTTAATATGAATATCCTCAGAGCCAGATTATTGTGAGAAATACAGCCTTGTAATCTGAGACTTATGAAGTCAGCCAGGAGGGCCAGTCGCTCACAAAGAGCATGAAGACATGGGTTCTGGGCTGTGCAGAGAGATGGTATCTAGTGCTGTGGAGAAGCTCCATGTGCACTGACCCGGCAATAAACAACCATGTGAGCATTTCAGTTTAGTGAGGGTCAGCGGTATTCTGCAATGCATTTTAAAGGCAAACTGCTTTTGTTGACAAGGGCTCTTGAAAATGTATTTGCTCAGGGCTAACACATCTCAGGGAATTGATGTCTTGGGCAGTGTTTGAGAAATGACAGGTCCTTTCCCTTACCACTGTGGGTAACATTTTATCCTGGTCTTAAGAAAATGGTCACTGACCTCCCTTTGAATGAAGGCTCAGCATTCTGTGCTCCTTGGCTGACAGGTACCGTATACCGGGGGGATATGGGATGTACAAATGCTGTTGGATGGCTAGAGGGTCTGGACCAGTGGAGGAAAAGACTACAACCTGCGAGGAAGAGGGCATTGTTGAGGAAGGACATACTGGCTGCTTGAGCCATAAAGCAGGGTGTGTCCTCGGGCTCCTCTGGTACCTCACCCCTGTTCCCTACATTGGTCACTGTATCCAGTTGATTTTGCCTTGTACACATACATGCTCACACATATAATACATACATAAATGATAAGGTAGTTTGGATTGGCTGAAATCACTTTGGAAATTGCAAAGCTTACTACCTGCCATCTGTATGCAAGCTGGGGCCCCAAGAGACCTAGACTGTCATTCAGTCCAAGCCCAAAGGCCTGAGAAGCAGGAACTCCAGCATCTAAGGCAAGACTTGCCTTAGCTCAAGAAAGGAGGATCTGGTTCCTTCTGCCTCTTGTTTCATTAGGGCCCCAAGGGATTTGGACAATACCTGCCTACACATGCTGTGAGTCCTCTCTTCCCAGTTACTGACTCAAGTGCTGGTCTCTTCTGGAAGCCTACATGGCAGCTCATGGTCTGTAACTTGAGTTCCAGGGGATCCAGTGCCTTCTCTGGCATTGGAGGTGTTACACAGAGATACAAGAAAAGCATCCATACATGTAAATAAATTAAAATAACAATGTAGAAGGCAACCAAAGGCTCAAAACAGTGACCTCTGCTATTTTCCCTCTGCTTGCTGGGAGTGTCTACTTTTCACCCACAGAGCTGGTTGCTTTGATAGTGTGTGTATGTGTATGTATGCTCATGCTCGTGTGTGTGTGTGTGTGTGTGTGTGTGTGTGTGTGTGTGTGTGTGTGTGTGTGTGTGTGTGTGTGTGTGTGTGTGTGTGTGTGTGTGTGTGTTGGGGAAAGAATGCTTGTCTGCAAGCGTTGCAGGCTGAGACCTGACTGCTTCATGGGGAGTATGAATTTCACAATCTGTAGGGCTTCCTCCCTGGGCTTGTGAGCACCTCTTCCGGTGCGCACCCCCAACCCCTTGGGGGACTAAGAACTGGTTGCCAGGGTTGAAGAGGTAGGGAAAGAGGCTGGGATGGGGCATGTCTCTGGGTTCAACTTCTACCCCCCATTTGATCCATTTGCCCTCATGTGGCTTGGTATACACGTGTCGCCACCCCTAGCTTCACCCTCCCAAGAGGGAATCATTCCATTTGTCAGGATGAGGAGGGATGGACAGCGGTTGTGGGTGGGATGGGTGGTGGCGGACGTCCTTCTCTTTCTCTATATATGTTTCTCTTATTGGTTGATGAGTAAAACACTGTTTGGCCAATAGAAGCAGGAAGATAGGTGGGACTAGGAGACAGGAGAATTCTGGGAAAGGTAGGCAAAGGGAGATGCCATGTAGAGACCAGGAGGATAGGACATGCAGGGCATTCTCTGGTAAGATAAGGCCATGTAGAAATACAAAGATTAGTAGTTATGGGTTAATAATTAAGACAGAGCTAGCCAATAAGAAACCCTACTCGTCGGCCAACAACTTTATAATTAATATAGCGTCTGTGTGTTTATTTGGGGCTGAGAAGGGCACCTGGACCTGGCAGGATAAGAAAACTCCAGCAACAGATGGGCCTGAGCCTTAATCTTTATCTGAATTCCTTTCCTCTCCCAGAGGTCACTGGGATCATTTGTTTATGGGCAAAACAAGAATTGTTCTTCATGTTCACCTTTTATTTTTATATATTATTATTATTACATCCTGACCGCAGTTTCTCCTCCCTCCTCTCCTCCCAGTCCCTCTCCCACTCCTCCCCTCTGTCCCTCCAACCACTCCTCCTCTAGTTCTATTCAGAAAAGGGCAGGCTTACCATGGATGTCAATCAAACACAGCATATCAAGTTGCAGCAAGACTAGGCACCTCACCTCACATTAAAGCTGGACAAGGTAACCCAGAATGAGGGGAAGGGTCTGAAAAGCAGGCAAGAGAGACAGCCCCTACTGCCACAGCTGGGAGTTCTACAAGAAGAGTAAGCCACACAACTGCAACATATGTGCAAAGGGCCTAGGTCAGTTCCATGCAGGCTTGCTGGTTGTTGGTTTAGTCTCTGTGAGCCCCTGTGAGTTGGTTCTGTGGGTGCTGTGTTTTATTTTTTAAGATGTTAGTGCTAAGGATGGAATTCAGGGCTTCACACATGCTAGGTGAGCATCCATCCCTTGAGATGTATTACATACTCCAATTTTTTATGGAATTAAAAAAGATTTTGTTTTATCTGTATGAGTATTTTGCCTGCACACACACACACACACACACACACACACACACACACACACACACACACACACACACACACACACCGCATGCATGCTGGTGCCCACAGAGGCCAGAAGAAGATATTGGATCTCTGAAAACTGGAGTTACAGACAGCTGTTAGCCACTATGTGGGTGCTGGGAACCAATGTTCACAACTATCCACAACTCCAGTTCCATGGGACCTGACACCCTCTTCTGACCTCCTCAGACAGCAGGCATGCACATGGTGCACATACATGCATGCAAGCAAAACATTCACACACATAAAATAAAATAATAATAATAATAATAATAATAATAATAATAATAATAAAGAGTAGCCAGTGCTCTTAACTGCTGAGCCATCTTCCGGCCCGCTTTATGAATTTTGTTGTTTGTTTATTTTGGAGACAAGGTCTCACTGTGTAGTCCTAGCTGGTTGGGACTTCTCTATGGAAACCAGTCTGGCCTTGAACTCAGAGATCCACTTGCCTCTGCTTCCTGAGTGCTGGTTTTAAGGACATGTGCCACCATGTCTGGTCTCTATGGAGTTTTAGTCTTTATATTTTGACAGTACTGGACATTGAACCCAGGACCCAGTACATGCCAGGAAAGCACTCTACCATTAAGTTATACACCCAGGATATGTGTGTGTGTGTGTGTAGTATGTGTATGTGATGTGTGTGTGTGTGTGTGTGTGTGTGTGTGTGTGTATGTGATGTGTATGTGGTGTGTATATGGTGAGTGTGTGTGGCGTGTATGTGATGTGTGTGTGGTGTGTGTGGTGTACATGTGTGTTATGTATATGGTGTGTGTGTGGCGTGTATGTGAGGTATGTGTGGTGTGTGTGTGGTGTGTAAGTCATGTGTGTGCCATGTGCACATGAATAGGTCAGAGGACAACTTGGTGGAGTTTCCCCTTCTGTCTTTATGTAAGGTGGGTCAGGCTTGTGTGGCAAGTGACATCACCTTTTGAATCTTCTATCTGATTCCTTCCTCCCTGCCCTCTCCCCTTCTTCCCTTCTATCCTCTCCTTTCCTCTCCCTCCCTCCTTTCCTCCCTTCCTCCCTTCTCCTCGTCTTTCTCCTCCCTGATCTCCTCTTCCTCATTTTCTTTTTTTTTGAACATTTTTTTATTAATTTATTTTTTACTTTCCAATCCCAGTTTCCCCTCCCCCTCTCCTCCCCCTCCCTTCTCTCTTCCCACTGCCCCTCCCCCTCCCATCTGCTCCATGGAGAGGGTAGGGCCTCCCCTAGGAAGCCTGCGAAGTCTGTCCCATCATCTAGTTGAGGTAGGACCAAGGCCCCTCTCCACCCCCACAGTCCCGTGTTTAGGCTGGGCAAGGTATCTCTCCATATAAAATGGGCTCCACTAAGTCAGTTTGTGCATTAGTGTTATGTCTTGGACCCACTGCCAGTGGCCTCATATTTGTCCCTGCTGCACCATTGTCAACTATATTAAAGGAGTCTAGTTCAGTCTTATGCAGGTTCCCCATTTGTCAGACGGAGTCAGTGATCTCTCACTAGCTCAGGTCAGCTGATTTTGTGGGTTTCCCCATCCCTTTCTTCTTTTGAGATGGCCTCAGACTGTTTATGTGGGTGAGGCTGGCTGGGAACTACGAACCTCCCGCTTTTCCCTCTCTGGATTACAGATGCTCACTACTGTATCCAGTGCCGGATTAAGTGTTAATTTTCAAAAACAAAATAAAGGGACTTCAGGAAGAAGTGGAGATGAATGTCTGTGCCTAATCTACCAGCATATTCTATTAGAGCGGTCTTCTTAACCTGCAAGCCTGAACCAGGGTTCCTGTTTAAAACACTCCCACAAATCACTCTGATAATAGGGTGCAAGACAGCAAACACTTAGGTTCTGTCTCAGGTCAGGGCTTCTCTCCCCACAGACTAGGCTATTCTTGATTTTCTTTCTTTCTTTCTTTCTTTCTTTCTTTCTTTCTTTCTTTCTTCCTTTCTTTCTTTCTTTCTCTTCCCTCCTTCCTCCCTCCCTCCCTCTCTTCCTCCCTCCCTTCCTCCCTCCCTCCCTTCCTTTCCCTCTCCCTTCCACCCTTTCTCCCTCCTCTCTTCTTTCTTTTTTTTTTTTTTTTGAGACAGGATCTCAGTGGCTTGCTGGAGCTTGCCATGTAGATTGGGGTGACCTTGAACACATGGAGATCCACCTGCTTCTTTCTCCTGAGTGCTGGGTTTAGAGGTGTGTACCATCATAACTGGTCTGATTTTGTTAATTTCAATGAGGCTTAAATTGAATCTAGAGATTTCTGGGCATGTAGAGACATGTAACATGAAAAATAAAAGACCCAGAGACTGATATTGGGGTTCAAGCTTCAAGCTGAAGTTCAGAAAAGCAAAGCAGCTAAGCCACTAGCTCTCACCTCTACTCAGGCTGAAAGGGCTGATCCTGTCTCCACCAGCTCTCACCAAGTCTCAGACTTCTGCCTCTCCTCTGCACGGCTAGAGACTAAATCTCAGAATGCAGCCTGAGACACTGAGTTCCTGTCTTTTATATACTTCTCTAGGGCTGGGATTAAAGGCATGAGCTCTGTTACTTTTTCAGACTGATTCACTCTCATGTAGCTCTGGGTGGCCTTGAACTCAGATCCACCATGAGTCCTAGGATTAAAGGTGAGTGACACCACTGCCCAGCTTCTATAACTAACTAGTGTGGCTTTGCATTTTGATACTTCAGGAAATCTTTATTAAATCTTAAATGATATATCATCACAGAGACAGGAAGGAGCAAAAATTGACTTTGTTCTGTTAAATGCCAGTTCTGAAGCAATGCTTGGCTGGAACCTGCACCAGTTTAAGCCCACCGTTGCTTAGTAGGCACTAGGATCCCCAAGACAGCTGGGTAGCTTATAGCTCTGTGATGGCAGAGCTTGTGGTCATATGTGCACTCGGCAGCCTTGAGTCACTGCTGGGAATTTCCAGTTTATGGTGCCATAGGAGGCAGACCATCTTTGGTGTTCTTTCTGGGGCATGAACTGCAGCTGGTGATGAAATTCACTCACTCCTAAATCATATTGGACCACACAGGGGGCTGCCAGGTTTGTCCTGTTAGAACTAAACCAAAGGGACAGGCTTTCCTCTTTAAGTATTAGAGACTTTGTATATCAGAGGGCGAGTTGGCAGGGCCACCCACGGAAAGCACTGGGATTGGCATCTATTGTCTGTTACATTGTGATAACGTGAAAAGAATCATTTCAAGGAAAGTGGAGTCCTCTTCAATGGACCTTGCTCAGAAAAGAGGCTCTGTTCAAGCTTTGATCATAGTAAGAAAAATGTCCTTGTTGGTGGCTCAGCAGGGCCTGAGGACAGTGGGGACTTTACTAAGAGCCTCTGGTGACAGGCAGTGAGAGCTCTTCCTGTACGCTTGCGGCGCATTAGTCTTGCTTCCCAGAACACATCACATGCTCTCAGTGTCCGCCGCACAGCACGGCTGATACTGTCCAGAGGCGGCTTAACCTTGACCTTGCTGTTTTGCAAACATACCAGTTGTATTCCCATCCTGGAGCCTTTGCACTCCTCTTCTGCCTACTTGGTACGTTCTTTCCCCAAGTCTCCTCACTTCCCTCAGACCAATTTCTGGATCATCACTATTGATGCCTTATACTCTAAGGCCACTAGGTAGACCTATCTGCTGGTAAGCACACTGCACACTGGCTTGTTGCTTATTGCAGTGAAGGGGAACACAGCCTGGGGCACTGTGGGGGTCTTAGTAAGAGGGTTTCAGGAAGGACTGAGCAGTTTCGTTCAGGATTGTTCTTGTCTAATTCCAGCACAGTCACTGGGTAGCTTGTCTGAGGTTGATGTCCTGTGAAGTTGCTTATATTCTATATGAAAGCACCCAGCCTTCCTGTGAATGTCACCCAGACAGAGACCTCGGGGATTGCTTTCTTGTCCCTGGGTTCAGTGTAGAGAACAGAATCTCTCTCTCTCTCTCTCTCTCTCTCTCTCTCTCTCTCTCTCTCTCTGTGTGTGTGTGTGTGTGTGTGTGTTTACATGGTAATGGGTGTTGAGGGAAAGCACTTTAAATGATCTGATGAGGTTGAGGTTATATTTAGCTGTCCAGCTAGCAGCCCCACTTCTGATAGCTATGTCAGCTCTCCCAGGCAGACTTGATCTGTGGTCCCATTTGTTGGTTACTTAGAAGTATAGGCTCCTCTGGGTGCTGTGTCCTTCTCCCCAAACAAAAACACAGAACAAGCACCTACGACTTTGATTTGTCTGTAAGCACAGCTTGGTTGTGTTTGGGCGGCATGCTGGGCAGGGGCCCTAGACTGCACTTGTGTTCTCTAGGGTTCAGGCCTATGGCCACACAGGGTAGAAGAGAGGGAAACAGAGACTTGTATACACTTACCATAAACACCAGCAGTGTGTGTGCCTATGGTTCTTTGGCCCCCATGTGGGGCTCCTTCTTGTACATACCATCTGGGCCTGGTTCCTCTCAAAAAACTTCCCTTCATTTCGGCTGCCTAAGGCTCTGAGGAGCTGACAGGCCTGAATGACTCAGGAAAGGGCTTAGACGGGTGACCTCTAAGACTGAACATAGACAAGTTTCTGGGTTATCTGGGTCTCACTATCTGATTCTAATCCCTCAGCAGTCTGTTCAGGATAGACGACCTGGGTTCGGTTCCCAGCACCCTCGGAGTAACTAACAACCATCTGTAACTCCACTTGTGTATGGGGGGGTCTAAAACACTCTTCCGACCTCCTTGGGCACCAGGGACACATGCAATACACTCACATACACGTAGGCAAAACACATAAAATAAGTACATCTAAAATTAAAGGTATAAGCAGTTACACCCTTATTTTACAGGCAAGGAGCCAGTGACGAGTGAGACGTTGTATAACTTGTCCAGAGACACAGACAGGATTCAGACCCAGGTCTGCCACAGACTTCCTCTCAGTTCTGTGGGCATTAATGGAGGGGACTGGACATTTGGGTTGAGGAACCACATTAAAGGACACTCTACATCAGTGGTTCTCAACCTTCCTTAATGCTGTGACCCTTTAATACAGTTCCTCATGTTGTGGTGACTCCAATTACTTTGATTGCTACTTTATAACTGTAATCTTGTGACTATTATCTAATGTAAATATGTTTTCCAATGGTCTTAGACAACCCTTTGTGAAAAGGCTATTCGACCCCCAAAAGAGGTCGCGGTCATGAAGCCTCTACAGCAAATGCTCAGAAGAGCCAATAGGGTCTGAGCTGGGTTAGAGTATGGAACCTGTACCCAAAGGCGAGACAGGGAGAAGACTGCACTGGACCCTAGGTTAAGTGGACCTTTGGGCTACTTGTGCTGTTTCCACAGGTCCCAGACCTGAAGGGTTGGGGGTGTAGGAACCTTGGTTCCTTGCTAATCTTTTTCTGAGAGTGCCGCAGCTTCCTCTTGTGGCCGCCAGGGGGAGGCGCTACCCTGTAACTCCAAAAGTGAGTCACATTCCGAGCCCCGTTCTGGTCTCTGGCCACCCTGATCCTCTGTCCAGCTTTGCTCCAAGGAAGGGGAGGGGAAGAGGGGGCTGGCTGATGAGGCCTGGCCGGCATGCTGTGGCTTTCACTTTCAAAGAGTAGTCTGTGTGTGGGTGTGCACGATGGCGTGAGGGGATGGGGCACAATACCTGCATTGCCTCCGACCTAGAAGTATGTTCCACTGAAAACCGCTGGCCCTCTGCTAGTGTTCATGTGTTAGAACTCCTGGAGTTTTGTAAAAGAGCCTCTTCTACATTTAGTAGAAGACAACATGGGGCTTTCCTCCTGATACGACAACCACACAGCTCAGTCCCTCCTTTGCAGTCAAGTTGGTATTAGTGAATTCATCCTGTAATTTCCCCTAGGTAACAACCAGGTAGCAAAAAGAAACAAAACAGGGCTGGGCAGGAAAGGCGCTAGCTGAACAAGTCCGTCCCTGCAACTCATGTGAAAACCTAGACCCAGCGGCACACATTTGCAGTGCCAGCACCCCTACTGTGAGATGGGAGGTAGAGCCCGAATTGTCTGAAAGCACAAGGGCCAGCCCAGAGTGTGCAGCTTGGCAGAAAGCAGAGACAGCCAGCTCAAGCTGGAAGGTGAGAGCTGACTTTCAAAAGCTTTCCCTCTGAATTGTACACTCACAGACATGCACACACACACACACACACACACACACACACACACACACACACACACACACGTACAGTAACAGCAACAAAAGACAAACTAAAAGATATAGTCAGTGTGTAGATCAAAATGGATATTTGTTTGTACTGGAGGCAATTTAAAAAAAAAGGCTTGCTGGCCTCAGAGTCCAGAAACATCAGGGGCCTCCAGAGGTGCAGCTCCTGATAAGTACATCTGAGGTGCTCCATGCAAGACAGAGGGGTACAGGAAGGTTCCTTCAAGCCAGGGGTGGGTGAAGCTCCCTCTACCTGTAATAGGAGGCCAGGAGGGGAAAGCTCAAGTGTGACAGTCAGCCAGGAACACAAGGTATGTGAGGATGTGAGTGAGGACAAAGGCCCACAGCAGCTGAGCCAAGCCGTGCCTCCATCTGGCTGAACCTGGGGTGTCCTCGTGTCCTGAGGGTTGGAGGCCCAAAACACTGAGACAAGATTTGGTCTCTACTAGGCCTAGGATCCCAGTTTGAGAGAGTTGGAGACAGTGTGAAAAATGCATGTGAAAACAACAAAATCCCCTGGAGGGGGTAATATGAGCAAAGTACAATGATGTATGTGTATGAAAAGGTCATAACAAACTCCATGATTTTGTAACTTGAAAGCTCAACTGGAAAAAAGAAAAAAAAATAATACTGATTGGTCAGCAGTTGTCTCAACTCTGTGTTGAGGCCAGCGTGGCCACAGGAGACAAATCTCAGGTTCAGACTGTGACTGTATAGCTCACCACATGAACTGATCCCCTGAACTGTCAGGATTTGGTATTAAGCTGAATACTGGAAGGCACTCAGATAAAATTTTAATACCATGAACGCAAAGTCATGACTGGTAACCAGAGTACTTCAAACATGAATTTTCTGAGAAATGAGGACCTCTGCCAAACCAAGTAAGAATATCTGATAATCTCATCAACTTGCAGGATCACACTGGTGTGTAACATTGCCTGAGGAGACGTGAACCAACACCTCTCTACCCCTGACAAGGCAGATCAGAAAGAAAGGGAGCTGTGGAAATGTAGCCTGGTGAGCGGGTGAATTCAACGGTGAAGAATTACTCATAGGTGCCTGGCCGCTATATCACCGCTACCCCAGCTCAACCTGCCCACTAGTCTCCTCTTTTCAACTGTTGGTGGCTTTTGTAACTTTAGGGAAAAGCCTTGCTGTCTGTTCTGTACTCTCAGCTCCGGAGTCTTGTGAGCCTCTCTCCTTCCTGGAGTGACTTTTAACTGGAAGCAAACAGCTATAATATATCTTCACACATGTGCTCCAGGGCATCAGAATAGATACAGATGTCTTCGATGCTATTGATCCAGGCAGAGCCTGCTGTAGCCCCCAAGACTCTGCACTCAGCTGGCCGGCAGAAGGGAATTTTTCTTACAGCACCTTCCAGCCTTGGAGCCCACATGGTGGTCTGTTTTAAGTTGTTTTATTCTATTGAAATCTTGTTAATCCGGGACTGACAATGTAGCTCTGGTTGGTACTCTTTGCTGATTCCACTGTTGGAAGAGAGTGGGAAAAGGACCAGATAGGAGACAGAAGATGGGCTCCACTGACAAAGATCATCACAGAAAGTTCTGGAAACAGAAACATGCCCCAGTTTCTTCTTCCCACGTCTAATAAGTCAAGTCTCATAAAACCAATAAGCAGATTCCAAATAAGGGTAAACTTTCTAATGTTCATGTACAATGAATAAATGTTTTCTGAGAAGAAAATCTCTCAACTCACTGTGAAATTATAATTGAAACATATGAAAAATAATTTGATGGTTAAAGGAAACCAAATCCCAAACCCAACGTTTGGAATATATGAATCTACTCCAGATTAAGTTGATTTTATGACAGACTCCAAAGATGATTATTAGAAAGACAAAAAGGGCAAATGAAGGCCTAAAATCCATTTGGAAATAACCAGCATGAATGGAGGCATAAGTAAAAGAGCAAATAGATATGACATTATCAACTACAGCATACACTGTACAGTAGACACACAGAATTACCAAGACAAGAGGAAGGACTTACAAATTAACACTAATATGAAGAGAGAAGGATTAATTTAGAGTCAGAATTTAAGATTAAGCATCATTTATATGAAGTACAGACTCTGCTGGGTCAAGAATAAAAATTAGCCAGGTGTAGTGGTGCGCATCTTTAATGCCAGCACTAGGGAGGCAGAGGCAGGAGGATCTCTGAGTTTGAGGTGGCCTGGTCTACATAGCAAGTTCCAGTCCAGCCAGGGCTACATAGTGAGACCGTATCTCAAAAAAAAAAAAAAAAAAAATCCCCCACACAAAAAACAAACCCCCCAAACCAAAAACCCGTGTTTTAGACTTGAAGGCAGGTGAGCCATTTCACTGACAGTCCCCAGGATTCTGTCACTAACCACAGCAGACTTCTGAATAAGAACCAGGAAGAACTGCTTCCAGATCTCTGACTAATAGAAGCCTATGGATGATAACAAATGATTGCTATTACACAAAGCTGATAAGCTTGGAGAATAATCGCTTGCATCAGAGGTACTGTGTCATCTCACACCACCCAGTTCCTAACCCCTAAAGCAAACACTTTCAGCTCTCCACACCTAGTATTTTGTTGTTACTCTGGTATCGACTTTCATATTTTTCACTTTAGATTATATACTTTCCCCTCTCCTCCACTTCTCTCCCTATCTCAGTTTTGGTAATAGCATCTGACTATTCAGACTGTGCTAGCGTTGAACTTGCTGTGTAGCCCAGGGTAGCCTGTAAATTTCCATCTTCCTGCCTCTGTCTTTTAAGTGCTGGGTTTACAGGTGAGTTCTATTGTGCCTGACTGCTGACTTCCTATTGCAGATAATGGGGAAGTGGTTAGTGGAGACACTCTCCTGCCTGCACTGGGTTTGTGTCTTGAAGCAAACAGGAGGTATTTTATTGTCAACTCGATCAGCAAACTTAAATGATACAAAATAACTTAAAACAGATCACTACATTAATACAATTTACTGCTAAATTTTATGCTGTATTGGGCTATACCCTCTGCTTTCCCTAGTGATGGTGGCCTGCCCCCTCAGCCTGCTGTAAAGTTATTTAAAGCACTGATTCAGACAATGAAAGATCAGGGGATTTGTTTGATGATAGTGACTGTAATGCCTTTGGTAAGAAATTGACGGTCCCCGGTTCGCTCCCTAGCACCCTGGGTATGCCCCTGTAACCCAGCACTGGAGAGGCTGCTGTTTAAAAATGGAGAGAGAGGGGGGGAGTGAGGGAGGGACAGGGGGGAGTGAGGGAGGGACAGGGGGGAGTGAGGGAGGGAGAGAGAGAGAGGGAGAGCACATGATGTGAACAGAGCAGGGCTCACTTGGAGGGTTTCTTTATTTGGGGAAGGGAATAGAAAAAAGGGGGGAAGGGGAGACCAGCTTCTGGAGACAGGAGGGGCAGAAGAGAGAAAAGAGAGGGAGAGAGAGAGAGAGAGAGAGAGAGAGAGAGAGAGAGAGAGGAGAGGGAAAGAGCCAGGAAGTGGGAAGGGCTCACCTTACATAAGGGAATATAACAAATGTACACAGGAGGTGCTCTTAGTGTCTGCAGCTGAGGACTTATCCTGTCAGGACCCTAAAGGCAGGCCACTGCAGATGCCTGAATACTAACATCCCTCCCATTTGCTTATTATAAAAGGTGAGGAGTTAAAAAGGGGGAACAGGTAAGGCAGGGATAAGGACACTGTTCTAGAGACTGCTTCTTGCTAACCTGGGGCCGTGGCAATCTTTGGAGAACCTGAGAAAGCTGGGGTGCTGGCCAAGCCTAGGAATAGCTGGCTATTTCACTTCACTGTCCAGGCTTTGTGGGGCCATCTGAAAAGATGCTATTTGAGGTGGATCCAAGTCGATTGACTGCCTGGATCTTACAAGAATTTTTTTGAGTTTGTGAAAAGATAAGTTTTAGACACATAAGCATTCCCAGTGTGTGTAATCTGTACCAAAATCCACTTTACAGAAAAGTCAGTATTAGTGGTATGGTGGTAGTACTCTGCCAGGTTAATAGCTGGCAGGATGTTGCAAATGGGGATATAGAGTGCTTGCTGGGAAGCAGCCATTTGGATTGATATCTAAGGGGTATTGAAACCGAGTCTGACTGCAAAGGTGGATGCAGTTCCCACGAGTGATGCAGAGAAATAAGATCCAGGAGTCTGCAGTTTCTAGCATCCCGGGAATTCAGAGTGAATCGGTTAAGTAGGCACAGGCTGTCCTGTGCGTCATCATGCAAACAACAGGGCTAAGGCTCGGAGCCACAGAGAGTCATGGTTGCCTGGTACAAGGACTTGACGATGCCAAAAGGCGAGAAGCCACGCTTGGGAGATGAGTCCTCACTCATGGGAAATGGCCAGAGGTGGAGAAGGGGGCTCACCAATCATGCCCAAGTTGGCTGTCGTACACGGACCCGGTTCCATGGTCCCAGAGCACCTCAGGCACCAATGTTGTTGTTTAAAAAATGGTGGGGGATGGGGAAGGGAGAGAGATGCCATGCGACAGGGCTCATGTGGAGGGTGTCTTTATTGGGGGAAGGGAGTAGGAAAAAGGGGGGAGGGGGAGCTAACCTTTGGAGACAGGTGGGGGAGGAGCAGGAGAGAGAGAGAGGGAGAGGGGAAGGGAGAGAGAGAGA
This sequence comes from Cricetulus griseus, assembly GCF_003668045.3. Classification (NCBI taxonomy): domain Eukaryota; kingdom Metazoa; phylum Chordata; class Mammalia; order Rodentia; family Cricetidae; genus Cricetulus; species Cricetulus griseus. The sequence continues at coordinate 67,846,441 of NC_048597.1, read as the reverse complement.
CAGGAGAGAGGGAGGGGAGAGGGAGAGGCGGGAGAGAGAGGAGGAGACGGGAGAGGGAAAGAGACAGGAGGTGCGAAAGGCCCACTTTTTTTATAACGGATCTAGTGAATGTGCACAGGGGGTGCTCTTAGTTGCTGCAGCGGAGGGCGTATCCTATTAGGACCCCAAGGGCAGGCTGGGATTAACAGGGGCAGGATTAGGATGACCCTGGGGCTTGCTGGCTGCTAGTGTAACGGAATTGGTGAGCTCCAGCTCCAGCCTCAAGTGAGAGACTGCCTCAAAAAGTAAGGTGGAGAGAGTGATGGAGAACACCTGATGCTGAGTCTCACTTCACACACACACACACACACACACACACACACACACACACACCAGTAAATAAACCGAGGAAGAAAATGGAACTTTTGATTTTATAAAGTGGATTAAAATTAAAGCTTGAAGATAAGGACAAGCTGAAGGATCAGAATATAATGTTTAGTTTCCAACCCACAGACAAAAATAAGAGAACAAATAAAACTCTGAGTCCTCCAGAAAACAGCAGGGGTTTTGCAACAACAACAACAAAAAAAAAAAAAAAAAGGAAAGGAAAAAAGTTGTTAAACAGGAACAAAATAAAATAATACTAGCAAACCAAACTATGCAAATAATCATTTATATGTGACTGAATTAAATGCAGAGATAACCATAATGCACAAATGGATTTAAAATAATCATATACAGCTCATTAAGGCTGGGTGTGGTGGCGCATGCCTTTAATCCAAGAACTCAGAGGCGGGGGTGGGGGTGGGGGGGATGTCTGTGAGTTCGAGGCCAGCCTGGTCTACAGGGTGTTCCAGGACAGCCAGGGCTATGTAGAGAGACCCTGTATAACTTGTACGATACTAATGTTTTTCTTTCTTATGTGTATGGTTTTGCGCAGCTAATTAACTCACACATGCTCTAAAATAAATGTATGCTTTGGATTTATTGATCTTAATAATCCTGCATGCTTATATGTTTTTATATTTTGCATTTTTCTCTTTAAATATTACGTATTTATTCTAAGTTTAGGTTTTTCTCAGAACTTCATACATGAGCACTGCATTTACTACAATCCCACCCTCCCTCCCTCTCTAACTCCCAAGTTCCCTCCCTCCTCCCAAATTAATGACCTCTTTTATTACTGTTGCACACACACATATATGCACACATTTATATATAACCTACTGAGTTCATTTAGCTATTATGTCCAGGGATGAGCACTTGGCCTTGTACAGCTTACGTGGGAGCTTGTTCCTGGGGGACACTGATTCTCTCAGCAGCCATTTACCACCCAGAGCACTTCATCTAGGGGTAAAACCTTGTGAAGTTTTGCCTGTCCGTGTTGGTTTGTCAGCTAGTATTGTCATCAAGTAGTCTTGTTCAAGTAAACTGGGCCTTTTATGTGTATGTGGTTGTTTCTAAGTGTATGTGTGCACATCTGCAGAGGCCAGAAGAGGGTGCCAGACCTTCTGGAACTGGACTTACAGATGCCTGTGAGCCACCTTGTGAGTGCTGGGAACTGAGCCTGGGACCTCTGTGAGAATAGCCGGTGCTCCTAAGCACTGAGTCATCTTTCCCGTACCAAGGGAAAAAAAATAACAGTATCAATAACTAGTATTTTTACATGTTTATCTATTTAGTGTTTGGGTGTGTGGTCAGAGGACAACTTGTGGGAATGGATTCTTTCCTTCCACTATATGGGTCCCAGGGACCAAAAGTAAGTTGTCATACTTGATGGCAGGGGTTTTTACTGCTGAGCCATCTCACTGGCCAAAGATACAAAACTTTCAATGAGGGAAATTACAAAGCACTGAGAAATTAAAAAGAAGTCCAAAAATCAACGGAGACATGTTCATGGACCTGAAGACTCGGCGCCCTGCAAACACCTCCCAAGCAGTCTGCTAATCCAATTAAGATTCATGGATTGGAAGACTGAACATCCTGGTGAGGCCTCTACCAGTAATCTGCAATCCAATTAAAATTCTACCCAAATCTCAATGAAGTTTTGTTTCGGATGGAACTCGACAAGCTGATCTTAAAATTCACAAAGAAGATCAACAAGGAGATAATTTTGGAAGAGAACACAAGGCAGTGGGGTGGAGAAGACTTAATCTACAGACTAATGAGACTTAGTGGTATTATGGAGGAATAGTAATTAGAGAGTGGGGTGCTAAAACAGAACAGAGAGCCCTGCAAGAGACCCACGCACATATGGAAAAGACAGACAGCAGCTGGGATTCCAAATCGCAAGAGAAAGAAATTACTTTGAGAAATAGTTGGTGCAGGGTTGGAGAAATGACTCAGCCAGTAAAGGTGCTCAAGGCCAAGCCAGACGACCTGGAACCCACTCAGTGAAAGGAGAGAATCATCTCTCTGGCTTCCACAAGCACGATACATGCACATACTCATACATGCCCTCATATACACACTCATACACACGAACACACTCATACATACACACACAATCACACTCATACACAAACACATGCATGCAGACTCATACATACTCATGCACACTCATACACACATACACACAAACTCACACACATTTTCATACACACATACACACATTCACTCACTCATACACTCATATACACACACACACAGTCATGCATACACTCATACACACACATACTCATACATAGGCACTCATACATACATACACACACTCACACATCCATACATAAACCCACACTCATACACATACACACATACACACACTCACACACACTCATATATACATACACACACAAAACATATAAACAAAAAAAGCAATGCTTGGAAAAGTGAAATGTGGACAAACATAAAATTAGGTTTTTAACCTCACTATCCCCAAAAGAAACATCTTAAAAGTAAATATTTAAAGTGTTTAAAAGATGGTAGAGAGGTCTTTACAATGTTTGGGCAGAAAAGAATTACTTCTTTTTTTCTTTTGAGATTTACTCATTTTATTTTATGTGTGAGTATTTTGCTTGCATATATGTATGTTCATTCATGCTTGGTGCCTGCAGAGGTCAGAAGAGGGTATCGGATCCCCTGTAACCAGAGTTCTGGATGACTTTGAGCCACCATGTGGATGTTGAGACTCGAACCCAGGTCCATCCTGAAGAACAAAAAGTACTCTTAACCAATGGGCCATCTTGCCTGCCCCCAAAGATTGCTTAAATGGGATATAAAAACATAAGGAGAGGGTACCACTTTTCAGACTTTGGTTAGGTGACTCCCGAGTCACAGAACTGGAGACAAGACTCAAGACAAGGACTGAATGTGTCCATCACTCAGAAAACTGGCAGCTTAGCACCTGCATTTGTGAAGAAGCCCTGTGCTGTAATAGGAAGGCACTGAACACTGAGACGGAGAAGGAAATCAGTCTGACAGCTCCATTAATAGTCAAGGAAATTACTATTAAACCACAGGCGATATGGTCTCATACCTCTCACACTGGCAATGGAGCAGTGATGCCATCAGGCACTTAGACAGAAGACCAACAAAGATAGACCGTCACAGGCTTACATGAGAGAGTATAAATTGGTGTATTCACTTTGAAAAAACTAATCTGGCCATGCTGAAAATACTTCAGTTTCACAGGTCCTTCACTTGCACAGCTGTCTTCTGAATTAGCTGTAACACTACACTGTTCATACTTGGGAATACCTGAAAACCAACTTCCCAGCTATCAAAAGGAGAGAGAATAAATAAACCCCCTAAGCATTTATTTACAGAGCAGTGAAAATGCAGCACATGTTAACTGAAAAATTTCAAAAACCTAATGTTGATCTAAAAAAAAGAAACTCATTGAAAATGACATATAGAGTCCAGCATGGTGGTGCACGGTTTTTAATCCCAGCACTCAGGAGGCAGAGGCAGGTAGATCTCTGTGAGCTACCCTGGTCTATAGATTGAATTTAAGACCAGCCAGTGAGACCCTATCTCAAAAAATCAAACCGAACAAAATTTAAAATAGACACAGAGTATGATCCATTAAAGATTTATTTTTAATTTTATGCGTGCATGTGTGTGTGTGTTAGGGTTTTTATTGCTGTGAAGAGACATCGTGACCACAACACCTATAAAGAAAACATTTAATTGGGGTTGCTTATAGTTTCAGAGGTTCAGTTCATTATTGCCATGATTAGGGAGCATGGTGGTATGCAGGCAGTTGTGGTATTGGAGCAGCTAAGGCAACAGGAAGTTGACTGACTGTCACATTGAGGGAAACTTGAGCAAAAAACCTCAAAGCCCACCTCCACAGTGACATACTTCCCCCAACATGGCCACATCTCCTAATAATGTCACTCCATTTGGGAGCCATTTTCTTTTAAGCCACCACAGTGTGTGTGTGTGTGTGTGTGTGTGTGTGTGTGTGTGTGTGTGTGTGTAACTCTGGAGCTGGAGTTACAGGCAACTGTGAACCACCTGTCATGGGTTCTGAGAACCCAACTGTGGTCCTCTGAAAGAGCAGCAAATGCCCCTAAGTGCTGAGCCACCTCTTCAGGTAGGTATAATACATTCCATGTGAAGTTTTGTTTTTTTTTTGTTTTTTTGTTTTTTTGAGACAGGGTTTCTCTGTGATGTTTTGGAGCCTATCCTAGAACTCGTTCTGTAGACCAGGCTGGCCTCAAACTCACAGAAACCTGCCTGCTTCTGCCTCCTGAGTGCTGGGATTAAAGGTGTGCGCCACCAGCGCCCAGCCCATGTGAAGTTTAATGACATGTAACAGATATATAATTTCAAATACATTATACAGTATGAAAATGCAGGAAAAAGATAAATGCCAGAATTCCATAGATCTGGATGTTGAGGGTTTGGATGCCAGATTTGTCAGTGTCTTTACTTCTTCGAAATGTTACAGCAGAGGCTGGCTGGATGACTTCTCAGCTAAGAGTGCTTGAAGCTCAATCAGAATTTGTTTCCCAGAATTCATATCAGGTGGCTCACAACAACCCGTAAGTCCAGCTCCAGGGGAACAGATGCCCCTCTGGTCTCCAAGAGCACTCTGCATGCACATGGCACACACACACAGATGGATAGAGGTTCCTGTTTTATTCATTTTTGGTTTTTGAGTCAGGGTCTCTCTATGTAGTCCTGCCTGCCCTGGAACTCTCTCTATAGACAAGACTACTGGCTTCAAACTCACAGAGATCCTCCTGCCTCTGCCTCCTAAGTGCTGTACGCTACCATGCCTGGCGTCCATGTAATTAAAAGAAAACTATTGCAGCTGATGTAGTCTAAATTTGCATAGCTGTCAATTCGAAGAGAACGGCTTTTGAGTGCTTATGTGTCTGCATTCCACTGCATTGTGAGCTCCCTCGTCTCAGGGATTAATTCTCCCTTCATAGTCCCAGGATCAAGCAGAGCAACCTGCGTCTAGTGACTGGCTGGCAGATGAAATGCATGAAAGCCTGGAGAAGGAGAGGAATGAAAAAGGGAGGAGGGAGGAGGGAGGTGGATAGACTTTGAGAGGTTTTTTGCCCATGCTGAGAAAGTACTCTACTGACGGAGCCGCATCTCCAGACAGGAGTGATATGTTTGCCATTGTCATTTATTGAGCTTCCTTATATGTCAGACCCTATGCTGAGAGTGCCAACACCTCTGTGTTTGTGGGTGGTTTGGCATGGTAGGCAGCAAAAACATACTGAGAGGAAGTGGAAGTACAGCCTCGGGAGCTGCCTTGATGTCTGGTGTTTGTGGCAAGAGTGGGTGAGGTAGGAGGTGACTATGGGCTGAGAGAGCGGGCCGTGGGGTGATATCTTGCTTGTACAAATAAAGCCTGTCTGGGGGTCAGAGAACAGAGCTTGCCAGGAGGCCTGTACAGACAAACAGGAAGTGAGGTAGCAGCCTGGCAGAAACAGGGGAGTGAAGTGCAGCTGGGATTTGAGGCGGTTCAGCCAATAGCTTTGATTTCTTTGAGGAGGTACAGAAACAACATATTTGCCACAGGAAACACAGGTAAAAATGCAAGAAAGTAAGAATGTTTGAGTTCCAAACTCTGTTGTGTATAAAGCACAAAGGTACAAGCATACATTCATAACAGGGAGTTTGGGAATTTAACAGGACCCCGTAGGCCCTGAGACCTTAGCACAACTGACTCCATGATGGAAATGCCATTCAGGCCATAAAACTCAACATGTAGACAGCACAACCTGCCAAAACTAAAACAAAGGTCTAGTCCATCAAAATCCATAGCTTTGGGAAAGTCTCTAAATGTACTAACTGCACCTTTTGGCTTCTGTAGTTCTGCTTCTGGTTAACTGTTCTGGTTAACTGGGATATGTCATCCCAGGACATGGTTTTTGTGCTTAAAAGCTCACCCTGAGAAAGTCTCAGGTTAGTAGTCATGGACCAGCTAATGAAGACTTTCTACTGGCATAAACCCATGTCTGAGCAGTGTTCTCTGATGGATACCCCACAACAAGGCAGAGTCAAGATAACCAGCCTGTCAGAACCCTAGGCCTATAATTGTGGGTGCTAAACAGAGCAGCTACCATGCACAGAGGAGTGCTGTTGGACCCCAACCTTGCATAGGAAACCTCCCACAGTTGCATCCTGAAGACACCCTCCTCTGGGGAGCTGTGGGGAGAGGGTGGGCACCTTTGCAGTGGGCAGAGGCCTGTCTCCATAGATTGCCTCCTGAGGAATTTCACACTTAGATATGTGTTCATCTCCATCTCCAGTGGCTCAGGAGCTTCCTATTATGAACCACTCGTGTATGAGAACAAAACCATAAACACACCTGCAAGTATGTTTGTATTTTTGTTTTAAGGTAGACTGTCCTGGATTAAACTTGCACGTGTGTGTGTGTGTGTGTGTGTGTGTGTGTGTGTGTGTGTGTGTGTGTGTGTTCCTCTGTCTGGAATAAGGGCCCAAACTACATCCTAGCTTCAAAGAGGTAGCTCCTACCAGAAGTGGGGCCTCTGGGGTAACTGAGGGAACATTTAGAGGATGAGCCCCATTGTTCTGCTTGCTTCATTTGTTGTTTAAGGTAGGGTGTCACCTTGTCGCCAGGCTGGTGTTCACTTGTGGACTCTGGTGCTTGGAACCTCTGGAGTAGCTGGGAGAGTTCTGCCCATTGAGTAGCCAGTTGTCTGAGCAAATGACTCCCTTTGTGTTTGAAGGGTATAGTACAGACAACAGGCCCTCTGAGAGGGATGCAGGAAACATGCTGTGGACTGTAACCTAATTGTTTGACCACTGAGTGGTGCACCCAGCCTGCACTTTGGCTTTTCAGGCCTGGCCTACAAAAGGACCTGATCAAGCAAGAACACCTTTATTACAAAGAAAGGATCCTACTCTGCAGAGCCTTTACTTAGTAATATAGCACAAGCATCTTTCCTCTCCTCACTAGGCATTCTACACCAAGATGTTTTATGAGCACTCACAGGGATGGGCTTCTTAGCCAACCTCCTACACTGGAAATGCTCGGCACACCCAGCTGCTTGCAGCTGGCCGGTACCATATTCGTCATAAGAACAAGCTTCATGGACTCCTACATCTTCTCGCGGTGTACAGCGGTTGCACCACTCCTTGAGACAGTGTAAGTTACCCCCAAGCTTACAGAAGTCGTAAGGAGACACACCAGGAAGCAGCAAGGCAAAGATGAAGGCAAAGGCAGGGCTAGAATGACCCCCATTCCCTTGCAGCTGCGGACTCAGCTGGGCCAAGCCTAGCACTGTCCTCACAGTTTTTGGCTTGGATGCCAGACTGGGTGAGTCAGCTAACCTGGCACACTCCTCCAAGCCGAAAGTCACATCCAGGGTGTTGCCAGATGCTAGGACTGCCTGTTTCTCCCACAGCCCAAGCTCTCTCAGTCCTCGAGGCCCTGATAAGCCCTGTACAGCCGGGGCAGAGTCAAGACATAAAGTACATGTGAAGTAACATGTAGTTCCTGGGTGATCTGGATTCCGCTCATGTGTCTCCACAACCCCCCCCCCCCAAATTTGGGGCCAGAAGGTGCCAGACAGACCTGATTATTTGGGCAATACTGACCTTACCATTCTGAGATCTCAGAAATTAGTTTTCCTTATCCTTTAGATGGAAAATGTTCCATGTACATATGAAAAAGGAAAAGTGTCAATGTGTTTAAGTGTTATACAGCCTTTGTACTGGCTGGTTTTGTGTATCAACTTGACACAAGCTAGAGTCATCAGAAAGGAAGGAGCCTCAGTTGAGGAAATGCCTCCAAGAGATCCAACTATAGGCAGTTTCTCAATTAGTGATCAATGGGGGAGAGCCCAGCCTATTGTGGGTGGTGCCATCCCTGGGCTGGTGGTCCTGGGTTCTGTAAGAAAGCAAGGCTGAGCAAACTATGGGAAGAAAGCCAGGAAGCAGCTCCCCTCCGTGACCTCTGCATCAGCTCCCGCTTCCAGCTTTCTGCTCTGCATGAGTTCCTGTCCTGACTTCCTTCAGTGATGAACAGCAATGCTGAAGTGTCAGCCAAATAAATCCTTCCCTCCCCAACTTGCTTTTAGTCACTGTGTTTCACACAGCCTTAATATCAAATTTCAACCAAGCACTAATATGTGCCATAAATGGGAAAATCTAAAGCTAGAAGCCAACTTGTCCTATGATTTTTCTTTAAAAAGGGAAAACAACAGCCAAAAATCTATCCCAGGAAGGTTGTGGTGTGGATGAGATGGCTCAGCATATAAAATCATTATTTGCCTTGAGCCTCACGACCTGAGTTCAGTGAAAAGAGGGGACCAACTCCATGGATTTGCTCTCTGACCTCCCTGACATAAGACCATGCTGTGCCCCACCTTCATTCCATAAAAAAATAAAATATAATTACAAACGATTTTTTTGATCCCCAGAGCACTCCGAGGCTCTGAAGAAGCATTTAGCAAAGAGACGGAGGGTTTTGTGACGAGGATATCCTTGAAGAAAGCTGCACTGGGAATCTCATCTCAGGGACGGCTGAGCCCTTGGCTTCCTTAACTGAAGTTCAGTGAGGGAGAGGGTCCGCCTGCCAAACTGACGGTGGGGTTATGGATCACAGGCTGGTAATCCTTTGTTCTATGCCTAATATCCACTTATGAGTGACAATGGGAGAAAGCTGCCCTGGGGGAGCTTCTGCCACGTCACTGGAATCAGCCTCATGTGCTTCCGGAGAAGTTTCAGGGTTTGTGAAGCATGAACTATTCTGGACAGATTTGGGACCTGCAGTAAAAGAGAACCGGCATGGGCTCCTGCCTCTCTCTCTCTCTCTCTCTCTCTCTCTCTCTCTCTCTCTCTCTCTGTGGTGTGTGTGTGTGTGCAGGCATGGAGGGATCCCCCCCCCCTCTCTCTCGTGTGTTGTGTGTGTGTGTGTGTGTGTGTGTGTGTGTGTGTGTGTGTAGGCATGGAGGGATCCCCTTTCTGTGTATGTGTGCAGGCATGGCCACACACACACACACACACACACACACACACACACACACACACACATGCTGGCATGGCTCACAAGTGGATGTCAGCAGACATATGTAAGTGTCAGAGAGCAACTCCAAGTCTCTTCCCTCTCTCCACTTTGGGTCAGAGGATGAGTTCAGCCCTCAGGCTCACACAGTAAGCACTTTGCTAGATGACCCCCGGCCCCACTCCTCCCTCCCTGGATGACCCCTCACTTGCCCCTCCCTTCTTGGGATGACCCCTTCACTCACCCCTCCCTTACTGGATGACCTCCTCACCCTCCTCTCCCTTCCTGGATAACCCCATCACATAGTCCTCCCTTCCCCCTTTTCTTTCTTTAAATTTTGGAGTTGGTATGTTTTTTTTAAAAATTATTTAAATTAAAAACAATCTTATTTTACATACCAATCCCAGTTCCCTCTTTCTCCTGTCTTCCCACTCCCCCCACCATCTCTCCATCCACTCCTCATTCGCTCCTCAGAGAAGGTGAGGCCTCCCATGGGGATCATCAAAGTCTGTCACATTATTTGGGCCAGGTCTGAGGTCCTTTCCCCTGTATCTAGGCTGAGAGAGTATCCATCTATAGGGAATGGGCTGCAAAAATCCAGTTCATGCACTAGGGATAAATACTGGTTCCAGTCATGGAGGCCCCATAGACTTCCCAAGTGCCCCCAACTGATACCCACGTTCAGGGGCTTAGTTTTGTCTTAACCCCAGCGGTCAGTCTGGAGCCTGTGAGCTCCCATTTGCACAGGTCAGCTGTTTCTGTGGGTTTCCCCAGCATAGTCTTGACCCCTTTGCTCATCACTCCTCCCTCTCTACAATTGGACTCCAGGAGTTTGGCTCAGTGCTTAGCTGTGGATCTCTGCTTCTGCTCCCATCAGCTGCTGCATGAAGGCTCTAGGATGGAATTTAAGGTAGTCACCAACCTCATTATAGGGGAAGGGCATTTAAGGTAGTCTCCCCACTATTGTTTAGATTCTTAGTTGGGGTCAATCTTGTGGATCTCTGGACATTTCCCTCGTGCCAGGTTTCTCGTTAATGCCGTCCCTCTATCAAAGTATCTCTTTCCTTGCTCTCCTTCTCTGTCCTTCACCCAGCTCGACTTTCCTGATTCCCTCATGTTCTCTTCCCCCCTCCCCTTACACCCTCCTCTCTCCTACCTCCCTCCCCTCCCCAACATTCCCAATTTACTCAGGAGATCTTGTCCCTTTCCCCTTCTCAGGAGGACCATGTATGTCTCTCTTAGGATCCTCCTTGTTTCCTAGCTTCTCTGGGGTTATGGATCACAGGCTGGTAATCCTTTGTTCTATGCCTAATATCCACTTATGAGTGAGTACATTCCGTATTTGTATTTCTGTGTCTGGGTTACCTCACTCAGGATGGCTTCTTCTAGTTCCATCCATTTGCCAGAAAATTTCAAGATGTCATGGTTTTTGGCTGCTGAGTAGTACTCCATTGTGTAAATGTACCACATTTTCTTTATCCATTCTTCATTTAAGGGACATCTAGATTGCTTCCAGGTTCCAGCTACTACAAATAATGCTGCTGTGAACATAGCTGAACAGATGTCCTTGTGGTATGAATGTGCATACTTTGGGTAAATGCCCAAGAGTGTGATTTCTGGGTCTTGAGGTAGATCAATTGCTATTTTCCTGAGAAACCACCATACTGATTTCTACAGTGGCTGTACAAATTTGCACTCCCACCAGCAGTGGAGGAGTGTTCCCCTTTCTCCACATTCTCTCTAGCATAAGCTTTTGTTAGTGTTTTTGCTTTTAGCCATTCTGACAGTTGTAATATGGTATCTCAGAGTTGTTTTGATTTGCATTTCCCTGATGGCTAAGGATGTTGAGCAATTCCTTAAGTGCCTTTCAGCCATTTGAGATTCCTCTATTGAGAATTCTCTATTTAGTTTTGTACCCCACCTTTCATTGGATCATTTGGTGTTTTGGTGTCTAGTTTCTTGAGTTCTTTGTATATTTTGGAGATCAGCCCTCTGTTAGATGTGGTGTTGGTGAAGATCTTTTCCAATTCTGTAGGCTGCTGTTTTGTCTTGTTGATGGTGTCCTTTGCCTTACAGAAGCTTCTCAGTTTCAGGAGGTCCCATTTATCATTGTTGCTCTCAGTGTCTGTGCTACTGGTGTTGTATTTAGGAAGTGGTCTCCTGTGCCAATGCTTCCCAGTTACGCCAGCACCGCTTGTTGAATATGCTTTCTTTTTTCCATTTTGTATTTTTAACTTCGTTGTCAAAAGTGTTCATAGGTGTGTGGGTTAATATCAGGGTCTTTGATTCGATTTCATTGTCTGTGTTTGTGCCAATACCAAGCTGTTTTCATTACTGTAGCTCTATGGTAGAGCTTGAAGTCAGAGATGGTGATGCCTCTGGAAGTTCCTTTGTTGTACAGGATTGTTTTTGCTATACTGGGTTTTTTGTTTTTCCAAATGAATTTGAGTACTGTTCTTTCAAGGTCTGTGAAGAATTGTGCTGGGATTTTGATGGGTATTGCACTGAATCTGTAGATTGCTTTTGGTAAGATTGCCATTTTTACTATGCTGATCTTACCTATCCAAGAGCATGGGAGATCTTTCCATTTTCTGATATCTTCTTTAATTTTCTTATTTAAAGACTTAAGTTCTTGTCATACAGGTCTTTCACTTGTTTGGTTAGAATTATCCCAAGATATTTTATGTTGTTTGTGGCAATTGTGAAGTGTGATGTTTCTCTGATTTCTTTCTCATTGCATTTATTAACATCTGTATATAGTAGGGCTACTGGTTTTTTTGAGTTAACTTTGTATCCTGCCACATTACTGAAGGTGTTTATAAGCTGTAGGAGTTCCCTTGTAGAATTTTTGGGGTCACTTATGTAAACCTTATCATCCGTAAATAGTGAAAATTTGCTTTCTTCTTTTCCAACGTGTATCCCCTTGATCTCGTCTTGTTGTCTTATTGTTCTAGCTAGAACTTAAGTACTATATTGAAGACATACAGAAAGAGTGGAAAACTTTGTCATGTTTCTAATTTTAGGAGATTTGCATTGAGTTTCTCTCCATTTAGTTTGATGTTGGCTGTTGGCTTGCTATATATTGCCTTTATTATGTTTAGGTATGTTCTTTTTATCCCTGCTCTCTCCAAGACCTTTATCATGAAGGGGTATTGGATTTTGTCAAAGGCCTTTTCAGCATCTGATGAGATGATGTGGTTTATTTTTTTCAGTTTGTTTATATGGTAGATTACATTGACAGATTTACATATGTTAAACCATCCCTGCATCTCTGGGAAGAAGCCTACTTGATCATGGTGGATGATTTTTCTGATGTGTTCTTGGATTCAGTGTGTCAGTATTTTATTGAGTATTTTTGCATCAGTGCTCGTGAAGGAGATTGGTCTGTAGTTCTCTTTCTTAGTTGTGTCTTTGTGTGGCTTGGGTACCAAGGTAATTGTAGCCTCACAAAAAGAGTTTGACAATGACTCTTCTGTTTCTATTGTGTGGAACAATTTGAGAAGTATTGTTATTAGCTTTTCTTTGAAGTTTTGGTTAGAATTCTGCACTGAAACCATCTGGTCCTGGGCTTTTTTGGTTGGGAGACTTTTGATGACTGCTTTTATTTCATTAGTGGTTATAGGTCTATTGAAATTGTTTATCTGTTCTTGACGTAATTTTGGTATGTGGTACTTATCTAGAAAATTGTTCATCTCCTTAAAGTTTTCCAGATTTGTGGAGTACAAGTTTCTGAATCCTGATAATTCAAATTATAATCCTGGAATCTCTGGATTTCCACAGTGTCTAATGTTATGTCTCCCTTTTCATTTCTGATTTTGTCAATTTGGATATTCTCTCTCTGCCTTTTGGTTAGTTTGAATAAAGGTTTGTCTGTCTTGTTGATTTTGTTGAGGAACCAACTCTTTGTTTCATTGATTCTTTATATTGTTTTCTTTGTTTCTATTTTATTGATTTCAATCCTCAATTTGATTATTTGCTGGCATCATTCCTCCTGCATGAGTTTGCTTCTTTTTGTTCTAGACCATTCAGGTGTGCTGTGAAGTCACTAATGTGGGCATTATCCAGTTTCTTTATGTAGGCACTTAGTGCTATGAACTTTTCTCTTAGCACTGCTTTCAACACTTTCCATAAGTTTGGGTATATTGTGCTATCATTTCCATTGAATTCTAGGAAATCTTTAATTTCTTTATTTCTTCCTTGACTCAGGGGTGGTGCAATTGAGCATTGTTCAATTTCCATGAGTTTGTGGGCTTCTGCAGTTTGTGTTGTTGAATTCAAACATTAAACCATGGTGATCTGATAAGATACAGGGAATTATTCCAATTTTTTTTAAATCTGTTGAGGTTTTCTTTGTTACTGAGAATGTGGTTGATTTTTAGAGAAGGTTCCATGGGGTGCTGAGAAAGAGGTATATTCTTTTGTGTTTGGATGGAGTGTTCTATGGATGTCTGTTAAACCCAATTGAGTCATAACTTCTGTTAGTTCCTTTATTTCTCTGTTAAGTTTCTGTCTCATAGTCCTGTCCAGTGGTGAGAGTGGGGTGTTGAAGTCTCCCACTACAAGTGTGTGGGATTTTATGTGTGATTTACGTTTTAGTAATGTTTCTTTTACAAATGTGGGTTATTTAGGGCATAGATGTTCAGAACTGAGACTTCATCTTGATGGATTTCTCCTGTGATGAATATGAAATGACCTTCTTCATCTCTTTTGATTAATTTTAGTTTGAAGTCTATTTTGTTAGATATTAGGATAGCTATATCAGCTTGTTTCTTAGGTCCATTTGATTGGGAAATATTTTCCCAACCCTTTACTCTGAGGTAGTGTCTGTCTTTGAAGTTAAGGTATGTTTCTTGTATGCAGCAGAAGGATGGATCTTGTTTGTGGTTCCATTCTGTTTTCCTGTGTATTTTTATAGGCAAATTGAGACCATTGATATTAAGAGATAATAATGACCAGTGATTTCTTTCTTTCTATTTATTTTATTAAATAATTTGTTTATTTTTATTTTCTGTACATTGGTGTTTTACCACATGCATGTCTATATGAGGGTGTTGGATCCCCTGGAACTGGAGTTACAGACAGTTGTGAGCTGCCATGTGAGTTCTGGGAATTGAACCCTCATCCTCTGGAAGGGCAGCCAGTGTTCTTAACTGCTGAACCTTCTCTCCAGGCCTGAGAGTGATTTCTAGTGCTTGTTATTTTTGTTTTTGTTGTTGGTGGTGACATTGTATGTGTGTTTCTCTTCTTAGGGAATATTTGGTGTGGGATTACCTGTTGCCTATGTTTTTGTGGATGTAGCTGACTTCTTGGGTCTTGGAGTTTTCCTTCTAGTACTTTCTTTAGGGCTAGATTTGTGGACAGGTATTGTTTAAATCTGGTTTTTGTCATGGAGTATCTTGTTTTCTCTGTCTATGGTGATTAAAAAGCTTTGTTGGATATAGTAGTCTGGGCTGGTATCCATGATCTCTTAATGTCTGCATAATGCCTGTCCAGGACCTCCTGGCTTTCATTGTTTCCATTGAGAAATCAGGTATAATTCTGATAGGTCTGCCTTTATATGTATGTTACTTGGCTCTTTTCCTTTGCAGCTCTTAATATTCTCTCTTTATTCTGTATGTTTATTGTTTTGATTATTATGTGTTAAGGGACTTTGTTTTTGGTCCTGTCTATTTGGTGTTCTGTAAGCTTCTTGTATTTTCATAGGTATGTCTTTCTTTAGTTTGGGAAAGTTTTCTTTTATGATTTTAATATATTTTCTGGGACTTTGAGCTGGACTTCTTCTCTTTCTCCTATCCCTATTATTCTTTGGTTTTGTCTTTTCATGCTGTCACAGACTTCTTGGATACTTTGTATTAAGAATTTGTTGGATTTAAATTTTTGTTTGACCGATGAATCTATTTCCTCTATTGTATCTTCAATACCTGAGGTTCTTTCTTCCATCTCTTGTATTCATTCTGTTGTTTATGCTTGCATCTTTACTTCCTGGTCATTTACCCAGATTTTCCATTTCTTTATTGCCTCTATTTCAGTTTTTAAGTCTTGAACCACTTCCTTCACCTGTTTGATTGCTTTTTCTTGGTTTTCTTTAAGGGTTTGTTGATCTCTTTCAATTTTTTGTTTGTCTTTTCCTCTATTTTTTTTTAAAGGGAAATTTTCGTTTCCTCTTTAAGGGCCTCAATCATCTCCATAAAGTTATTTTTATTGTCATTTTCTTCTGCTTCATCTGTGTTGGTCTGTTCAGGTATTGTTACTGTAGAACCACTAGTTTCTGGTGGTGCTGTATTGCTCTTTGTATTATGGAGTGTATTCTAACTTTGTTGTCTACCCATCTCTTCCTCCAATCATTACTGGTAGAGCCTGTGCTTCAGGGGGTTCCTCTTCCTCCAACTGATGTAGACGGGGGCTGTGGCTCCCTTAAATGCTCCTTCAGGTACAGGCAGGCCTGAGCCACCAGTCATCGATCCTCCAGGTAAGATGGGCCCAAGGCTCATACGGTCTCTATTTTTGGTGTAGGTAGTGCCACAACTCCAATGATCACTTCTCTAGGTGCAGTTGAGGCTGAGGCTGTGGCTCAGGTGGTTGGATAGTTTCTGGATGTGGCCTGCTGTGCACTGACCTGGGCCCATTGTTTTCTGATGATCCCAGCGGCACTTCTTAAGATAGTTTCTGGAAGCAGCTGGTCGATGGTTGATGCTTCTGGGCCTCTCACTGGCACTCTCTCACTCTCCAGTGATGCTCTCTTTCTCTCTTCCAGCTTTCTGGCCTCTTGCTGCTGACATTCTCTCTTTCTTTTGGCTTCCAGGCCTATCATTTGGCCGCTGATGTCGAGTGTCCGTCCCGGTTGTCGTCCCCCTAACCTCAGGAACGTATTCTTAACTATGCACAGAACTCTTAAACTGCAAGGAATATTCTCCCTGATTCGGTCTCACAGTCCCGCCTTGAGCTGTATCCTGAGCCAAATCCTTGACTCTATGATAGGTACCTGTTTACATTGGCTTCTAATAACCATCAGATTAATGGTGCCCAGACAGGAACTATCACTTAATTAAGACATCAATGGTGCAAGAGCCAAAATCAGTTAGCAGAAGCAGAAGGGCCAAGAGCCCTGCAATGGCTGACATCAAAGTTGCTATCTAGGAAGAACCTGGAAATGAGAATGGGAACTGGTTATTCATTTCATCCCAGGTCCCCTCCTTTTGCAATTATTTTTTTGTACAGTCAGACTGTTTATAATGATTTCTGAGTGTTTTGTATAGAAATACCAATTTTCTCTTAAAGCTTTATAATAACCTCCTTGTTTTATATAGAGCATGTCGCGTGCCCGTCATATTGTAGAACTATTTCAGCTAATGAATCTACCTGTTGATAGATCTGGGTCTACTTGGTTTTAACAGGTACCTTTCCTGGTATGCCTATAGGCACAATAGGTAGCTATTTTGCCCCCTATGCCAGGGAGTTTCCTTTTTATCTAACATTCCAGCCTGTTGGGGGACAAGGGCAATGTACTCTCTTCTGTAACTACTTCCTGCTGAAACTAGGATGTTGTTGTCAGGCCCAGGAGAGCTGGAATGACAAGTAGGGAATTCAAGCAATGGGGTGTTCATCAGAATCATCTACTTCACTGACCCAGCTGAAGTGACAGGGAGCAATCACATTGGCTGGACTGGTCCATATCAGCTTTCAGCAAGTCCAGGGCTGGCAGTCATTTGGAGGTTGCAGTCAGATGATGATGCTTAAATGCTGTCTGTCAGCCAAGGGGGAATCTGCTGAGACAGATATAGACTAGGGACAGAAGTTAAAATTTAGGAACTTAAAAATCTTACATTTGGAACTTTCAGGCCCATAGTCCTAGTAGGGGAAGGGAGGAGTCCCAAGACCAGGAGAGAGGGAGAGAGAGACAACATTCTCAGGAATAGACAGGCAGGGAAACTTAGGCTGTACTTATTGGGAGTCTTTTGACTTGTGAAAGGTGGATCCAAATCTAACATTCCTCATTTTTCTAAAGCTTCGATGAATTTTTAGTTTTCAAAAAGACATAAAAGCTTTAGATATATTAGCATTACCAATCTGTACTGAAATGAACATTGTAGAAAAAGGAGGTAACAAGCATCTGTAAAGCAGTTGGAGCAGAGTCACATTTCTGAGTTCTAGCAAAGGCTATAGATTCGAGTTAAAAAGCATGAATATTTTCCCTCTGCTGAGGGAACTAGATATAGATTGGACAGAGATGTCTTTGGCCTGATGCGAAGCACCTTTAAATCTATACATAGAAGACAGACAAAAGAAATGTAAAATCTTGAGTTTGTGATTGACAATAGCAATCAGTTCTCTACCAGCTTATCAGAATCCCATTAATCAATGTTAAAGCTCTGAACCTTTGAAATCTTAGTTTAACAATAGCATAGAAGGGAATGAAAACTGAAGCATATGCTCACTAGGAGTGGTGCTGCCATTCTGTAGGTGGTCCTGAGTTGTATGAGAAAGCAGGCTGAGCGATCCACAAAGAGCAAGCCAGTAAGTGGCATTCCTCCATTACTTCTGATTCAGTTCCTGCCTTCAGATTCCTGCTTTAAGCTCCTGTCCTGATTCCCTTCAGTGAAGAACTAACTATACACTCTCCCCAAATTGTTTTTGGTCATGGTGTTTTATTACAGCAACAAAAATCTAAGATGATGATAGTTTATGGTTTCCCCAAAGTTTATGTGTTTGAAAACTAACTGCCAATGCAACAGTGTTGGCTAGGGGAATCTTTAAAAGACAATTATATAGAGGATTGAAGAGATTGTTTAGTGGTCAAGAGTACTTCTTGCTTTTTAAGAGTTCAATTCCCAGCACCTATGCCTGGTGGCTTACAACCACCAGTAAACCAGCTCCAGGGGATTTGACATTCTCTTTGCACTTCTCTGCATATATTATCACTCACTCACACATACATGCATGCATACAAACATACATACATACATACATACATGCATACATACATGCATACAAACATACATACATACATGCATACATACATGCATGAGAAGTCCCATAAAAGACCACCAGACACTATGCAATCAGCAAGAACATTTAATTCCTGCATGCAGGGGCCAAACCATCTGACAAAGTGGCAAAACGGCAACTTTGCAGGCTCCTTTTAAGCAAGATTAGGGGAATTCCAGGAAGGGGAGGTTAGTCTGGGGGCTGATTGGTGGGTTTAAATAAAAAAGTTTACAGGTTGTGATAGAATTGGTAGGTGTCTCTAGTGGTTAGGGACTTTCCATCAGCAGTGAGGAATGCATCTTTAGCTAGCAGAAGGCTGTGGGTTACCTGCTGATTGGTTGCCCCTGAGTTGTAGTCTACTTGTTCAGTTCCAGTAAACCGAAACTGAGGCCTGGTCTCTGGCAGGGCCACTAGGAGCCTGTCATGGCATTGGTCTGGCTCCCTGGCTCTCTCAACATACATATACATTTTGCCATAGAAATACATAATGGACTAGACAAGTATTTATGAACTCTAAACTGCTAGTTTTTGTGTTCAAACAACACAACAGTAGCAACAAAAATCCTTCTGTGTTACATTTCCAGAGATTTTCTTTGGGGGCAGCAAAGGAGCCTGAAAGCCATGAGTATGCAGACCTGTAGCAGCCATACTCTCTCGCAGAAACTGACAGGCATCATTGTCTTGAATGTCTATCTAACAGACTTGTAGATGCATAGCCATGCTGCCTGTCTCTGGTGCTGGGCCCTGAGCCCTGCTCTGAGCCCCTATCATGCTGTGAGCTCTCTGTCTGTTTGTCCATGGCTTTAATAACTCATCTAATAAACTTTATAGCCCCAGCAGTCTGCCCCAGTGTCCCTCTCAGACACCCACCTAGAACCTTTCATAATGGTGTCTGTGACTTGGATGGCATTTCACTGAAGTGGATTATACTTTGGGGTCTTCTCATCCTTCAGTGGTTTCTCCACACTGTTATCTGGTAACTGTCTCAATTCTTTGGGACACCTGTCATTGCTGTGGAATAATTCTTCTGTATACTATATGAATATATATCGCTATGGTTGGTCTAATAAACAAGCTGACTGACCAATAGCTGAACATGATAAAGTTAGGCGGGAGAGCCAAACTGAGGATGATGGGATGAGGAAGGGTGCAGTCCGAGGAGATGCCAGCCAGATGGAGAATGAGTCAGACATTCATAATGGGATAGGGGTAAAAGCCATGAGCCTCAGGGCAGCACAAAGATGAATAGAAATGGGTTAAGTTGTAGGAGCTAGTTGGTAACAAGCCTGAGACATGTGTTGAGCATTTACAATTTATATTAAGTCTCTGAGTCAGTTATTTGGGAATCAGCTGCTGGTTATTTGGGAGCAGGCAGTAGGACAGGAAAACTCTGCCTACAGAGTGCCGAGTTAGCTATATTCCCCACAATCCCAGCTTGGAGACACTAGTTTGAACTTTTGTTTATACTTCTTACATTCCAGGAACTTTCTGGTCTGGGAGCAGCTGACCCCTTCGCCCTTTTCTTCATTTCCTTTGCATCAATTATTTCTAAACTAGCTAATCCAGAAAGACTGTGTGGCTGGATCCCAGCCAGTGTTGAAAAGACACAGTCACTGTTATAGAAATACCTGTTATAGGAAACACCTGTTACAGAATACACCTATTCTAGAATACACCTGTTCTAGAATACACCTGTTACAGAATACACCTGTTATAGACTAAGAACTGACCGCTATAATGACAAACCCAAGATCTGCTTTCAGGTACCACAATGACTGCTGGAGTGACTAGAAGAAGTTATGCTCCTCCCACATGGCTTCTAGATGGGGAGAGAAAAGAAGTTTGGGCATCATTGACTTTTTAGATTAAAACATCAGTGGCCTGTTTCTCTGGACTATAGGTAAGTGAGTGTTTCTTTGAGCCAAAGCCTGAGAAAAAAATTAATGTTTAAGACAGGGTCTCATCATGTAGCTCTAGCTGTCCTGGAATGTGCTGTGTAAACCAAGCTGGCCTTAAAGTCACAGAAATCCTCCTGCCTCTGCCTCCCGAGTGCTGGGATTAAAGGTGTGGGTCACCATGCCTGGCTCAAGGTCTGAAATCTTATATGGGCAGCATTTTTCTTTCCAAGAAGAAAATTATTAGTGATAAATAGATGTCTACATTGATCGAGTGCCTCAGTGGCAAAAACATGATTCCTAGGAGATTGCAGGTGACTTTGCTTAGCCTTTTGGTCCTCACAGAAAGGAATATCTGTGAAGACAGCCATATCCCAAAGTAGCCAGTCTCCCTTGGGCAAATAATTTCAGGAAGAAGAGACTTCAGACCCACATGGACCTCTAGAGCTGAAAGCAATTTCTCATTCCCAAGCCCCTAGCCCTGTCCCTATAAAGGGTTGCAGCCAGCCTTTTCCCTGGCAGACTCCTCTTTTCCCTGAAGGAGAGAGGCTACACCTCACCGTGTGCCCTAATAAACATGTGATCTCATCTGTCTAGGTTGAACTCGGCTCTCTTTCTGTCTTCCTCTTTACACTGCCTCAGAAGTGTAACATCTGGCACTCAAACCCAGAAGGGAATCCTGCCCAAGCCCTCAACTCAGAGAGCCTTCCTTCTCATCCTAGCTCTGAAGAGGCCCAGTGGGGCCACCTGTCTCCCTCAGGCAGCCATTTCTTTCCTGCTCCATCTTTACCCTTCTATCATCTCACTGTTCTGTTTCATTTTGATGTCATCTGACCTACAGATAGGAGGCCCTTTCTCCATTTAACCAGACCATGCATCCAACACAGCCAAAATATTGAGGCAAGGTAACTTGTAGGACATAACTCAGAGGCAGCCTGGTTAGGTCTCAGGGGCTCAAGGGAGTGCCCCTCTGTTTCATCTTTTGACTTAGCTTACGGTACTGGGAGCTTTCCATGGACCCATGATCTCTTGACTCCTGGAAGGTACTGAGTCTGGGGATGCCCGCTTACCTTCCAAACCTGTTTGGTCTCTCTGGCACTCCAGGGATGCTGTGCTAGATTTGACCCTGGTTTTTACCTTGGTTCAACATCCATGAAGGGCTCCAAATTATCTATGCCAAAACCCACTCCTTTGTTGGTGGGTTAACCTAAAAACAAAACAAAACAAAACAAAAAACCTGAACAAACACATAAACAAACAAAACCTTTTAGGAGACCTCACGCTCACTATTCTTGTTTGGGTCTTCCAATATGGCTTGAATATACATTGAATATACTGCTGGCCTGAATTCAGAACTTTCTTTCTTTTTTCCTTTCTTTCTTCTTTTTGTTTATTTCTATTTAGTGTGTGTGTGTGTGTGTGTGTGTGTGTGTGTGTGTGTGTGTGTGTGTGTGTGTGGCCCTGGCTGTCCTGGAACTCATCCAATAGACCAAGCTAACATTGAACTCTGTCTCCCAAGTGTTCAGTAAAGGCTTCTGCCATCACACTTCACTCACCAAACTCTGAACTTTCAATTTTAAAATCTAAACTGACTTAGATAACTTTTTAAGATGGAATGGAAAATTATCTGAGGCCGAGGCCTCTCCCCAACATAACCCCCAATTTATCTTAACCCTTCTCATTTTGGCCACTCAGCTCCTGCTTACAGCCATACCCAAATCGTGAACTTAACTCCTATCCCCCTTCTCCCAAAGGCTCCCCTAGCCTGTAGCCTTAAGTCAAGATAAGGTCCTAACCAGGACAGCATTTGAAACAGAGCAAATATCAGGCTGGGGGATCTAGCAGCAGGAACTGCCATGTGTACAGAAACAGAGCAGCCCCTCCTAATTTTGTACTTCTGCCACCCCTCAGACCCCAGGCATCCTGGCAGCCTTGACAACCAATGAGTGCAGAACTCCATGTCAGAAAAGCCTCAGTGTGCAAGGTACAGTTTTCTATGCAAGACAAGTTGTTTTGTCTTGTTTCCTGTGCAGTAGAGGCCCTTGCCTGCGATGGAAGGGAAGCCCAGTGTAGACACTACACTGGGTCCTAATGCCCACTGTTTCTACTCAGTCTCCAAAACTGCGTCCCCAGGTAAGATAGTCTTTCTGTTCTTGAGACTCTGGTTTGACTTTCTTTCTACCTCACCAAGACTGCATATTCTCACTTGGGTTTTTATGCTTTCCTGTTTGATGTCCTTTAGGTTACAGGAATTTATATAGTGGCAACTCGATGCACTTGCTAAGCTTTTTGGAAGGTTGTCTGCCTTCATTGGCAGTCACACACAAACTGGTTTTGGGTAAAAAGGACCCTCTGTCTAAAATTGCTCAACAATAACGCCAGCTGTGCCTGCTTAAAGTAATCACAGCTGGGCTCCCTAGATGCTAATGCTCCCTCAGAGAAGGAGGAACTAAGCGAGATCATTGGCCCTTCACCCAAGTGTCCAGTTATTCCCCCAACTGGCTGTATGCAATTAGGCCCTAAGTGCATGAGACCTTAAAGTTTTCTGGAAAAACTAAGGTGTACTGGCTAAAATCTGAATACGGGGAGGAGGTCCACCTATGCATCAATGAAAAAGCTGTTGTATATAGAGTGAAGCCACACATATTACCTAGCATCTCCCCTTAGGAAAATTTCTTACAACAAATGATGGATTTATTTGTTACTGTTATTTCTTAGGGGGTTTAAAGTTTTTAATCAGGAGAGACTGAAATGGCTAAGTGTAATTGCAGATGTCTGGCTCTCTGAAAACGTTTCTTCTTTCTTGGTTTTGTTTACAAAAATGTTCCCAGGTCCCAGGTCATGAATCTTCGAGGCTCTTGGTAGAAGGACAATGGTTAGAGTTCACCCGGCAGGGGCTCTGTGGCCTCCCTGAACAAGCAAGAACACATGACTTGTCACAGTTACAGGACCTTTTGACAGATGCCTCATAGTCACCTCTGAAGGGCAAGGGCCAAGATATTGTCCCTTAAAAAAAAAATCGTTCTGACCACATCCGTATTTATCCCCAAGTATGGCTATTGAACACCCAGAAGGCCAGTTACACCAGTTTGTCCTTTTTAACTACCTGTGTAGTATTTAGAGAAAATTTGGGCAAAAAAACCAAAACTCTTTTAAATATACTTTGATGAGACATACATACATGTTCTTTTCAGCTGGTTCTTGTAATTGTGTACTAAGAAGGGATCAACACCACCATTAATTTAAGGATGGGGCTGGCATAAATGAATTGAACTTTAACCTTAGACATTTTAATATCATAAATAAAGTTTCATCTTTTATGTACATAGTTTTCAAATTTTATTTCATTATGCGATTACTCAGATCTTTGTGAACTTCTTTTAAAAATAAGTTTTTATTGAAAACAATCTTATTTTGCATACCAATCCCAGTTCCCTCTCGCTCCCATCCAAATATGCCCATCCCACCCCCCAGCCACTCCCCAGGGAAGGTGAGGCCTTCTACGGGGAATCATCAAAGTCTGTCACATCATTTGGGGCCTAGGCCCTCCACTGTGTATCCAGGCTGAGAGAGTATCCGTCCATAGGGAATGGGCTGCAAAAAGCTAGTTCATGCACTAGAGATAAATACTGGTTCCACTGCCAGAGGCCACATAGACTGCCCAGGCCCCCCAACTGACAGCCACATTCAGGGGGCCTAGTTCAGTACTATGCTGGTTCCCCAGCTGTCAGATTGGGGTCTGTCAACTTCCACTTGTTCAGGTCAGCTGTTTCGTTGGGTTTCTCCAACCTGGTCTTGACCCCTTTGCTCATCACTGTTCCCTTTCTACTACTGGATTCCAGGATTTCGGCTCAGTGCTTAGCTGTGGATCTCTGCTTCTGCTTCCATCAGCTACTGAATGAAGGCTCTAGGATGGCATATAAGGTAGTCATTAATCTCATTATAGGTGAAGGGCTTAGATTCTTGATCATCCTTGTGGATCCCTACATATTTCCCTAGTTCCAGATTTCTCTTTAAACCTATAATGGCTCCCTCTATTAAGGTGTCTCTTTTCTTGCTCTCCTCTATTCTTTCCCAACTCAATCTTCCTGATCCCTCATGTTCTCCTTCCTCCTCCCCTTCTCCCTTCCTCTTTCTCCTCCACCCCCCACCCGCCCCCGTGCTCCCAATTTTCTCAGATCTTGTCCCTTTCCTCTTCTCCAGGGGACCATGTATGTCTCTCTTAAGGACCTCCTTGTTTCCTAGCTTCTCTGGAGTTGTGGATTGTAGGCTGATAATCCTTTGCTCTATGTCTAATATCCATATATGAGTGAGTACATACCATTTTTTCTTTCTGTGTCTGGGTTATCTCACTCAAGATGGTCTCTTCTAGTTCTATTCATTTGACTGTGAATTTCAAGATGTCATTGTTTTTTTCCACTGAGTAGTACTCTCATTATTATTTTGTTTTAGTACCTGCCATCTTCAGGAGATGGAACATGGAAAAATGATAATATTTAAGAGAACTGAAAAGGAATGGCACCAGCCCACTTTTTCCCTAAGCTTGCCAATTGGTCATTACAGCTAGAAACTAAAAACAAAATATAGGGTACCTGGGGGTCAGTGGGGCAGGGAAAGAATAGTCTATCCCAGATAGAGAAAAACAGGTTTGGAGACATCAGGCAGTAAGAATGGGCATCGGGACCTCGCTGAGTCCACATTATTCACCTCCTGCCCAAGCAGGCCGACTCCTCTTTGCCTCCAGTTGTTGCAGCTTCTTATGATGGTGGCAGCAAATCCTCTGGCACCTGCAATCTATGCTTTGGGTCCCACCAGGTCTAGCCATCTCAGTGTTTGCTCCCATGGGTAGCTGGCACATGGCTGGGAAAAGTCTAAGTTCCCTTTAAAAACCAGTAAATATACATCATGCAAAATAATGTATCCATCCCCCCAAACCATAGAAGTCACTGGTAGAACCTCCTTTGTCTGATACAGAAAATGCATCAACCTTATTGCATGGTACTAGAGCCCATGCAGGAGTCTTCTCTGGGTATTCCACTTCCATGATCCCGTTAAGCTTCTAGGAAGTGAAAACTCAAAGGGAGAAAAATGTTGGGATACGGGGCTGAATGCCTAATGTGTAAGAAACTCTAGAGGTGAGGTGATCCCCTGAGGGCTCAGTGGCAGTGGGAAGTCTTGGCTCAAGCCACATGGCTTCGTCAACAAAAATATCATTTAAGTCTCATGGTCTTTGCCATTTGATGATGTCAGAAGCCAAGATGACAACAAACCACAAGGTGTTTTTGCTTATGGTGAGTTCAGCTCCATGATAGGTAGGATCAACATAATAAAAATGGCAATTTTACCAAAAGCAATCTACAGATTCAATGCAATACCCATCAAAATCCCAATACAATTCTTCACAGACCTACAAAGAACAATACTCAAGTTCATATAGAAAACCCCAAAACCCAGAATAGCTAAAACAATCCTGTACAATAAAGGAACATCTAGAGGCATCACCATCCCAGACTTCAAATTCTACTATAGAGCTATAGTAATAAAAACAGCTTGGTATTGTCATAAAAATAGACAGGTGGATCAATAGAATAAAATTGAAGACCCTGATATCAATCCACACACCTATGAACACCTGATTTTTGACAAAGAAGTCAAAATGGTACAATGGAAAAGGAAAACCTCTTTAACAAATGTTGCTGGCATAACTGGATATTAACATGCCAAAGATTGCAAATAGATCCATATATATTTCCATGCACAAAACTCAAATCCAAGTGGATCAAGGACCTCATCATAAATCCATCTACATTGTAGAAGAGAAAGAGAGAAGAACCCTTGAATGCATTGGCACAGGAGATCACTTCCTAAATATAACACCAGTAGCACAGACACTGAAAACAACGATCAATAAATGGGACCTCCTGAAACTGAAAAGCTTCTGTAAGGCGAAGGACACTCCAATAAGACAAAACATCAGTCTAGAGAATAGGAAAAGATCTTCACCAACCCCACATCTGACAAAGGGCTGATCTCCAAAATTTATGAAGAACTCGAGAAACTAGACATCAAAATACAAAATAACCCAATTGAAAAATGGGGCACAGAGAGAAACAGAATTCTCACCAGAAGAATCTCAAATGGCCAAAAGACATTTGAGGAATTGCTCAACATCCTTAATCACCAGGGAAATGCAAATCAAAATGACTCTGAGATACCATCTTTTTTTTTAAAAAAAAGATTTTATTTATTATGTATACAACATTCTGCTTCCATGTATATCTGCACACCAGAAGAGGACACCAGATCTCATTATAGATGGTTGTGAGACACCATGCAGTTGCTGGGAATTGAACTCAGGACCTCTGGAAGAGCAGCCAGTTCTCTTAACCTCTGAGCCATCTCTCCAGCCCCTGAGATACCATCTTAAACCTGTCAGAATGGCTAAGATATAAAATCCTGAGGACAGCTTATGTTGAATAGGATGTGGAGTCAAGGGAACACTCCTCCAATGCTGGTGGGAGTGCAAACCTGTACAGTCATTTTGGAAATCAGTATGGTGGTTTCTAAGAAAATGGGAATCAATCAACCTCAAGACCCAGTGATACCACTCTTGGGCGTTTACCCAAAGGATGCTCAATCATACCACAAGGATGTTTACTCAACAATGTTCACAGCATCATTATTTGTAATAGCCAGAACCTGGGAACAACCAAGATGCCCCCCAACTGAAGAATGGATAAGGAAAACATGGTACATTTACACAATGGAGTACTACTCATCGGTAAAAAATGATGACCTCATGAAATTTTCTGGCAAATGGATGCAACTAGAAATAACCATTCTGAGTGAGGTAACACAGACTCAGAAAGACAACATGGTATGTATTCACTCATAAGTGGATATTAGATGTAAAGCAAAGAATAACCAGACTAAAGTCCACAGCTCCAGAGAAGCTAGGTAACAAGGAGGACCCTAAGAGGGACACATGGATCACCCTGAGAAGGGAAATTAGATAGTAACTACAGGGCAAACTGGGGGTCAGGGGGATGGTAAGGGGGAGGGGAACATGAGAACAGGAAGTAACAAGATGGCCTAGGTGGGGAGGGATGCAGTGGAAGAGCAATGAAAAAGGTATCTTAATAGAGAGAGCCACTATGGGGTTAGGGAGAAACCCAGTACTAAGGTAACTCCCAAGAATCCATAAGGAGGACCCTAACTAAGACTCCAAGCAATAGCAGAAAGGGTGCCTGAACTGTAATCAGACTGATGAATACATAAGCTGCCATCATAGAGCCTTCATCCAGTAATTGATGTAACCAGATGTAGAGATCCACAACCAAGAACCAGGTCAAGCTCCGGGAATCCAGGCAAAGAGAGGGAGGAGGGAACATGTGAGCAAGGGAAGTCAAGATCTTAATGGAGAAATCTACAGAGACAAGCTCATGGAAACTCATGAACTCTAGACCGGCAACTGTGGAGACTCCAGGGGACTGAACTTGGCCCCCCGTATGTGGGAGACAGTTGTGAAACTTGGACTATCAGAGGGGTCCCTGGCAGCAGCACCATGTTACAAACCTGGTCCATGAGCTAGCTTGTTGGAGCCCATTCCCTATGGTGGGATGCCATGCACATTCTTAGTGCATGGGAGAAGGGCCAGGCCCTGCCCCACCCTATAGTGCCAGACTATGTTGACTCCTCATGGGAGCCCTTACCTGTGAGGAGGAGTGGACTGGAGGTGGGCTGGGAGGAGATGAGGGAGGGTAGGAGGAAGTAAGGGGGGTGCGAGGGAGAACTGTGGTTGCATCTAAAATGAAATAAAAAATAAAACATGGAAAAAAAGGAGTAGAGTAATATAAAAGAAAAAAGCCTTGTAAAGATGGAAAATGCACAGGGTCTGGATCCTGTATCTTATTGTATTGTCTTTACATTTTTTTGGGTTGCTGATGAACAAACAACAGCTGCTGAGAGTCATTGGATTATAAAACTGCTAAATTAAACTAACCTATATATTTTTGAAATGTCTTAACTTCAAAATGTAATTCAAAAAATGTATTATGTTGGGGGAGAGGTGATACTCTTACTTCCTAGGAAATGAGAGGCTATGAATTCATTCCAGGTATATTTGGATCAGGTTTGATCAGGGACCTTGGAAAATCCTAGCTACAGACATAAAGAAATAAACCTAGAAAAGCTACAATATACATTATGTGTCTTACCTAATCAAACATAAAACAAAAAATAATCTCTGGATAACTTGTGTACAACACACAGTCTGTAATTGTGTTAATGCAGATATGTATGTTACTTTTGAAAATTTATGTGTTTTCAGGGCAAAGGGACCAGACACCAATGAAAATGGATGGCCCAGGTAGTCCAGCCACTCAGAGTGCTTCTGTTGTAGTTTCCTCAGATTTCTGCATCCAGAACAGCTTAAAGGCTACTGGCTGAGATGGTCCAGCATCACAGATTACTCCAGCAAAGGCTTAACCATTATCCTGATTTTCTCAAGGTTTCCCCAAAGATGCCAGAACCCCCAGACAACAGGAAGCACTCTAGAGAAAACAACACCCACATTCCCAAAAGATGGGTTATGGTTATGGATTTGTCTTTGTTTATGGGGTTGGCTATAGGTTGTTGCTAGTCATGGTCAAGAAAATACTACTTATAGAAAGTTAGGTTCAGGGATCTCTTTCTGAAAAGAAAAAGGATACAAAAAGAGTAGATTATTGAATCTACTTTAATCCCAAAGGCAACTATTAATCTCAAAATATTTTACATTGGTGTGGATTTTGATTTATTGATACAAATTTCAAGTTATTTGTATTATACTGTAGGTATGTTTCTACTCTTGTTTGGGGTATTGTGCTTATGAAACTCACCTAAAAATGTAAGGTACTGTTAAGAAATACAGGTTAGTAGTTAGTTAACTATAATAATCAAGCTTGTAGTCATAGTAGATATGTTTTCAAGGTTAAACAGATACATTTAGATAGATAGATGGTTTTAAAACACTTCAAAGTCCTACAGAATATGGCATGTTAAATGTTTTAATAACATAATGCTTTTCTTGATTGTGAGATACGTCTGCTCCTGGCAGCACTAATTTACTTCAGAGAAGATGATGGGCATTGAAAAAATTCATATGGAATTTGCTTTCTTTATGGGAAAAGCTCGCCATTTAAGCAAAGAAACTGCTCTTGCCTCAATTTCTGACAATATCCTGTCCAAACTGGGCAAGCAGGACACAAAAGAAAGTATAGTATGAATTCTAATTGGTCTTAATAATAATAAAAAAAAAAAACAAGTCAGATATTGGGGAGAAAGGAAGCTGAAAAATCAGAGAAGAAAAACAGCTAGTCACTATTTCTTACCTCTCAAAAGTCCTCAGACCAAAGGGATAATCCTGTCCTCAGATTGCTTCAGACTGACTGCCTAGAGTGTATCCATCTCTGTGAATTCTCAGACTGCTGCCTCAGACTGCCCTGAGCTCCTGTCTCCTCCTGCCTTACATTCCTCTCTCTGCCCAGACATATCACTCTTGTCTCTACCTCCTTAGTTCTGGGAATAAAGGCATGTTACTCCAAATGCTGGGATCAGTTTTGTGTGAGCTCTGTTTCTCTTTTAGACTGGATCCATTTTGTGTAGCTCAGGGTGGCCTTGAACTAACAGAAATCTGTCTGCCTCTGTGTCCTGAGTGCTGGGATTAAAGGTGTGTACCACCACTGCCTGGCTTCTGTGACTAACTAGTGTGGCTAGCTCTGTCCTCTGATCCTAAGGCAAGATTTATTTGTTAGATCATAAACAAAATATCACCACATCTTCCATTTTTTGTCTAAAATAACTACTATAAGAAAAAACTACATAAAGTAACTACAACAATTACATACAATATATAAGGCAATAAATACATCAGCAATGTCTAGTCCATTTGCATTTGACAAATTCAGAGAAAATAATCCATTGTCTATCCTATCTTGGTGAGTTCAAAGTCTTGTATCTGATTCACTTTCTATCCTAATTTGCATTATCAAATTATCTTTTAATGTTTCTCACATTGTACACTTTACATTTCTTTAGTGAGTTTCTTGGAATCTGGTAAACAATAAAAACTAACTATACTATCTAGTCTTCAACTTCTTCAGAAACCCAAAAAGGAAATAATATTAACTAAATAAGCAGGAAGTGTAAGCAAGCAACTTCCAAAAAATGTGAGGAATGACAGAAACAGCTGGCTCCCTGGACAGTCACCCAAGGTTCCCCTTTAACACTGGGGCATCCAACTGCAGCTTAAAGGCCTAAAGTATTCGACAGATTTTTCTATGAAGCAGGATTTTTTGTTTTGTTTTGTTTTTTGAGACAGGGTTTCTCTGTGTAGCTTTGGAGCCTATCCTGTCACTCGCTCTGTAGACCAGTCTGGCCTCGAACTTACAAAGCTCTGCCTGCCGCTGCCTCCCGAGTGCTGGGATTAAAGGGGTGCACCACCAATGCCTGGCTTGAACCAGGCTTTTTGAAGGGCTGTCCTGTCTTGTCTTGACAAGGTTTGTTAGTCACTCTCTTGTATGTTCTGCTTGTCCAATTTGGACAGCATACTGTCAGCAGTTGAGGCAAGGGCACTTTCTTGCCCAGTGGCTTACTTTTGTTACAAAGAAAGTAAGCCAATAAATAAATAAATAAAAGTAAGCCATATTCTGTAGACCTCTGAAGTGTTTGAAGATTATCTAAAATATATCCATGTTTGACCTTGAAAACATTCCTAATGTGATTACAATTCGATTGTAATAGCAATTGTGACTAATTACTAACCTGCTTTTCCTTATTATCCTATATAGTTGGTAATAATAACTTTCAAGGGCTAGAAATTTGCATTACATTGTTAAATGAGCTGTATAGATACAATACCTTGAACAAGACGAGGAACATATGTACAGAATGCTTTAACAAAATTAATCTCAAATTTGTATCACTATACAAAATTTGAATACAATATACCAAAGTGCAATCCAGTGTAAGATATTTAAAACTAATAGTTGTTTTGGTTTAAAAATAGATTTAATAGGAGTGCGCCTGGCAGCGTGCAGGCAGTTCTGCGGATGGAAGTCAGCGAGGGTGATGGCTGCACCAGTCTCAAGTCATGGAGAGACTGGGTTACTGACGTAACAAGACTAGGCAGAACTGTTGAAAGAAACACGGATATGTATCATGTCCTCGATGAAGGACTTTGGAATCACTTGCTAGGAGTCTTATCTCCCTGACTCCCGCCATCAAGGCAGTACGCCTGATGAAGCAGTGCACATGCCTGTTGAGAGAAGCTACCCGCCTAGTCCCTACCGTTGCCCCAGTTGGCCCAGTGAGACTTGCTGGGGTGGCCTAACACCAAGAGGTGAACTGCCTTATTGAGAAAACCACCGGGCCAGAGGAGCTGCTCAAACTGCTAGGTGGAAGTTATAGCCTGCACCACAATCATGCAGTCCTCATACTCATCTGGCTCTCTTATCTGCAGTCTGAGAAGCCAAAGAAAAAGGCCTTGCTTGTAGAGGATGCTCGCTTTCAGCAACTTGTCAATCGGATTGACAGTCAGGTAACTTCAATCTGGCATGGGACCCTCGTGAAGCTGCTGGGGAGCATGTATACACTAGTGCTTCCTCCAAAGAGCTGCAGTTCGTGGAGCAGGAAGTGCGCTGGCGTCTGCAGAGGTTCAAGTACAAGCACTTGGTCTTCTTGGTTGAGTCCTGTACCTCCTACATGCGGGAATAGCACTTCCAGGAGCTGTTGGCTGAGCTGCTGATGCCCCTGGAGAGGCAAGCGACAGAGATCAATGATAGCTGGACGGTGGTGACCACGATGATGAAGGCAGGGCATCTCTCAGAGTCACTGATGAACCACCTGGAAGACAAGGGACTGCACTGGATGGGACCCCTGCCCCCAGCTTGTCCCAACCACATCAGCTGATCCCTGTACGGCTGTGGTTGACAGTGCCTGGAGCTGGTGGAGCAGTTTGGCCCTGATGAGCTGCCGAAGGTGTTAGTGACGCTGGCAGCACAGAGTGTGTGTGGGCGGGGGTTGGTGCCTCTGCTGTGGGCCATCTCCTACCACCTGGTACAGAAGCCCTTCCCACTGACGTAAGGCCTGCGACCTGGCCTATGCCTATGGTAAACTCAATTTCCACCAGACCCAAGTGTCCCAGAGCCTGGCTGCTGACTTCCTGCCCTTCTTTCCCAGCATGACACTTCTCAAGGTGTCCCCTTGCACCAAGTCCTCTGTCTTCCTCAAGTGGCTGAACCTGCCCTTGTTTGAAGCCTTTACTCAGCACCTCCTGAGCAGAGTCCAGGATATCTCTCTGTCCCACCTGGGCAGTATTCTCACTTTCCCCGTCTGAACTTTCATCCTGAACAAGAAGAAGAGTTCTTCAACTTGGTGCATGAGAAGACGGACTCCAGGCTGGGAGCCTGGAGCTAACCCTGCAGGTGGGCACTCTGTGTGCTGCAGCAGGTTTGAGAAGCAGAGCTGCAAACAGTTCTCCATCCTGGACTCCACACACAATTTCTAGGGAGCAAGTCTCCAAAGGATCAGAGTTGGTCCACATCAGCACCACCGCCCTGCTGGAGCACCCTCAGATGACACCTCTCAGAAGGAGCTGCAGGAGACACTGAAGGCACTGCTGGGGAGCACTGACCAGGGCAGCCTGGAGGTGGTTACCCAGTATGGCTGGGTGCTGGATGCAGAGGTGCTCCTGGATGCAGATGGCCACTTTCTGCCCCTGAGAGATTTTGTTGCTCCTCATCTTGCCCAACCAGTTGGGAACCAGCCACTGTCCCCAGGAGTTAAGGGATTGCTTTCCTGAGCTGGGAGTTCCCTAACTTCAACTGCAGAAGCAAGGACTTGTTGGGCCGTTTTGTCCCAGCCGCTGCAGGCTTCCTGGTAGTAGATGTGCCATCTTATGAAGGGCTGGATCTCAAGTCAGGATGGCAGAAAGGTGCCTGCCTCAAGGACAAAATGAGAGAAGCAGTGGCTGAGGAGCTAGCCAAATGACCGTTCCCATCACTTCAGACTGCTTCCCAGAGACCTGACTGCTCAGTGACCCAGCAGTGAGTGCTGGACAGGCCAGAGTTGTAACCCTTAAAAGGATGAACCATCCCTATAAAACCTTGGTCAGAGTAGTGGATGGCCAGCAGCTCCAGGGGACAGGTGGTCCTAATAAATCTTTGGTTTTGGTGGGGGAAAAAGCAGATTTAGTAATCTACCTTTTTATTTTATCATATTTATGTACTCCCTTTTTTCCTTTCAGAGTAGATTCAATAATATACCCTTTCATACTATCATATCCATATCCCCCCTTTTTCTTTTCAAAACAAGAGCACTGAATCTAATTTCCTTTGTTCAGCTTTTTTTCTGACCATTACCAATGACAACTTGTAACCAATCCCCTAAACAATGACAAATATCCATAACCCAATGAAAACACACATCACCCCCCCCATCTCTTGAGAATGTGGGCATCGTGTTCTTAAATTTACTTCCTGTTCTATGGGGGTGACGGTATCTTTAGGGGATCCTGAGGAAAAAAATTGAGTTAATTGTCAAGTCCTGGGAGAGGTATCATTTGTTGTCCAGTCTCTGTGTAATAGAAAAGTGCAGGGCTTGTGCTCAAGTTCTGGCTAGAGCAGTCTGTGAGGCTGGATTATCTCAGGTAGCCACCTCAAAATTGTACTGAACACTTTGTAGTCCAAAGCTGATCTTTAGTTGGTGTTTTTCAGCTTAGTGGTGTTATCATAGTCCTGGTGGAATTGCAGTTGTGGGGTCCCATCCTCCTTTTGGAGACTTCAAAGGTCACTGTTAGGCGTGGTCATGGTTCACTGCAGAAAACTGTTAGAGATCCAAACCTGAAATCATGTACAGGAAGACAGATGAAGCCCTTTTCTAGAATTAGTTAGTACTCTATATGACCATTAATATCATGTCAAAAGATAGATATATAATATATATAATATATAGTACATATTACATATATTATAAATTTTGAGATAACATTTATACCTTAAGAGGAGCTGTTAGTCAAAACAAAATCAGGGGATTATGAGATTAGTGGCAATAAAATAGTCCTATAATTTTGATTTTTCTTCTGTCCCATATCAGATGACTCTTCTGACATGAGACAGAGATTTTGATTTTTCTTTAACAAGCATGCTTGGGTCTAGAGAAGGAGAGAGCCATTCTCCAACTCAAAATCCAGCTTTAATCTTTAATTGGACTGGGACTACAAAAAGACCAATTGTATTATCTGCCTGTAGAGAAAGGAGAAACAAACATTAGGGAAGATTTATGAATTTTAATACTGTTGTAAATGTGATATACCAATAGGCCAATTTACTCCTTTTCTTGGGACATTTTTCTGGATGATTTGTCCTTTTCCTTCAGATGTCTCAGTGGTCTTAGGATTCCTGAGCTGGATGCCTTTATTCGCCTGCAAAGACAAAAACAAAACCCTTCCCCAACCCTTATTTTGGGGAAGTTCCCTTTTGGGAAGTTTTATCTGATCAAATGAAAAGCATTTGTTAGTTTTAGAGGTCAGTTTAAATGAAATGGCCATGCTGCTTGATGAACTATCACCTCTTCTAATTAAGAGGTGTCTCTTGTTCAAATCAAATCTTTACCAAGTTTGATTGTATCCGTAGCTTTTCTTCTCCTGTGGAAACAGCAAAATCCCTTCCTCAACTTAACACATATCCTGGTTTCCATTCTGAGGACAGCACATCTTCAAAGTACACAGGCTGCTTTAATTCTGTAGTTTTTCTATTGTCCCATATCTCTCCACAGCTGTTGTTCCTTTCTCATTAGCATTTAGAAAAGTCAAAGTTAACAAAGCATTATGTAATCTATTTTGGAGATCTTTATTACCCGCTTCTGTTTATTTAGCATGTCCTTTAGAGTTCAATTTGATCTTTCAATATCTGCTTGCCCAGTAGGATTGTGTAATATGTACACATATTACACATCTGTAATATGCTTTATATTGTAATAAGAAAAAAACTGTTTTATTTTACTAGAGACATATGCTGGAGCATTGGCAGTCTTAATTTGTACAGGTATTCCCATGATGGTCATACTTCTAAAAAATGTATGATTGTGGTGATACATTATTTATTATTTATTAAAGCTTCCCCGAGGATTCAGGAAGTAAAGTCAGCCACAAGCTATAGGAGCCAGGAACACACTTTTAATCCCAAAAGCCAGAAGCTAGGAAGTGGGGGGTACACACCTTTAATCCTAGGACTCCGGATTAAGAGGTAGACAGATCTTGGTGAGTCCAAGGCCATCCAGATCTACACAAGATTGAATTGGTCAAAAAGAGAATAGTAACTCACACCTTTAATTAGCTTATATACATCATGAGATGTATATAAGTCAGTACCAGAACTGAGTAGGTGGCATTTGTTCTCCAACCACACTGAGGAGAGGCAGCAGTTTGAGACTTAGTGAAGAGCTTGTGCCTGAATCAGTCCTTTCAGCCTGAGCATGAGGTGAGAGCTAGTGGCTGGCTGCTTTGCTTCCCAGCTTGAACCCCAATATCTGTCTCTGGGTCCTTTTATTTATTCGTGTTCTATGTGATTACAGAATCAGTCTTTTCAGAACTCAAAGCAGTTGCCCGCTGAAATCCTGACTAGGTATCAATGGTGTAGTGTACATATATTAATTTTCCACATTCTACAAAATGGAACACATCCCTCCACCAGATTTCATTCCTTTGAGTACCCTTTGGGTTACTTCCTGCAAGTAGTGGAATTTTAGTTGTATAAAGAACGGGTAGGAATTTCCTTCTAATTACTTTGCCTTTTTGCCAAGTGATGGGAAAAATCTTTTTTCAAACATTTGCTATTGGCATGATGTCTTTATGAAATTATGGTGTCTCCATCACATTTCCTATCAATAATTGATGAGTTTCCTCATTACCTTGTACTAGAGGGCCTGGCAGACCTGTATAAGATTGGATATATGTTATGTATATGGGATGATTCTTATTCCTGATTATGTCTTGTAACTGGATAAATAATAAAGTCAATTTTGTATCATCTTGTATAATTTCAGTGGTTTCAATATGCAGAACAACTCTTTCTGGCTTTTGGACAGATTTGTAAGGTCTTAGATGCACTCAAATTTTCTGATTTGTAACCTGCCTTTCCTGATTTACTGTATCGGTATAGATTGTAGGGGCTCCAGATATTGGTGTTTGTCATACAGTTTGAGACAGGACCCAGTTAGTTCTCTTTATAAGTTGAACTTGCTTGCTTTAGGGATATTTATTGTTATTCTCTCCCAAAAAAATTGCTGCAAGCTCTTTGCCAGGGTCACTTTCTGCCCATAATTTGTTGATTTTATCATTATTAAAAGGTACTATAATTTCTGCTGCGTCTATTCCTGCTAATTGACAAAGTCTAAATTTTCATTTTAGAATCAACTCAGAGATATTTTCTACATAAGCTTTTAATTTTTTTACTCTGTTTATGTGGTAAAAAGATCCATTCTAAGATAATATCTTCCCTCTGCATTAAAATTCTTGTGGGGGAATGCTTACGGGGTAATATGACCAGAATGCAGTTAAGCTTAAGATCCATAAAATCCACATGTGCATTCTGTAGTTTCTCTCCACCAAAGCTAACTCTCTCTCAACTTGAGATGATAATTTCCAGGGACTATTTAAGTCCTTGTCACCATCTAAGGCTTTGTTTAAATTAATCAGTTCATCAGGTTTTACCCCAAAAATAGGCCATAGATGGAAATTTCTCCAAGCAATCTTTAAATGCCATTAAGAGTCAGCAATTGATCTCTCCTAATTTTCACCTTTGGGGGGCTAATTTTCTGTAGATCTATTTTGCATCCTAAGTAATTAATAGAATCTCCTTTTTGTAATTTTTGGGAGCAATTTGTAATCCCCAACAAGGCAATTATTATTATTTTTTTTTTCTTCTTCAAACATTCTTCCTAAAGTATCTATATTTGAATTGGCTAGTAAGATGTCATCCATGTAATAG
This sequence comes from Cricetulus griseus, assembly GCF_003668045.3. NCBI lineage: Eukaryota > Metazoa > Chordata > Mammalia > Rodentia > Cricetidae > Cricetulus > Cricetulus griseus. The sequence continues at coordinate 67,809,119 of NC_048597.1, read as the reverse complement.
TAAAGTGTAGACTGAGGAAATTGCATTTGTATCATTTCCAAAGGCAGCCATACAAAATATCGGCATAGGGTGGGGATGTTTAACATTCTCTGTGGGAGAATCTTCCTCTGATAACTCTTAGCAGGCTGAGAATTGTTATAAGTAGGCACCATGAAGGCAAACTTTTCTCTTGTCTTTTCTTGTAAAGGTATAGTGAAAAATATTTTAAATTAATAACTATGAGAGGCCATCCTTTAGGTAGTAAAGAAGGCAAAGGGATTCCAGACTGTAGAGAGTCATTGGCTGAATCATCTAATTAACAGATCTTATATCTGTTACCATTCTGCATTTTCCAGATTTCTTTTTAACAACAAATACAGGAGAATTCCATGGACTGGTTGATGCTTCAATATGCTGAGCATTTAGTTGCTCCTGTACCAGCTATTCTAAGGCCTGCAGTTTCTCTGTTGTCAAAGGTCATTGCTCAATCTGTACAGGTTTGTCTGTCAGCCATTTTAAAGGTAGGGCTGTTGGTGCTTATGAAAGATCAGCAGCTGTTGTGACCTGTTCTTGTACAACCTAAATGGCCAGTGACTATTCTTTATAATACATTCTAATATTTTTTCCCAGAAACATAGTATCAGTTTATGGTTTGTTTCTGAGATTGGAGGAATGTCAATCTGGGTTTTTCACTGCTGTAACAAATCACATCCCCATAAATTCATTGCTATGTTAGCCACATTTGGCTTTGATTTTCCTCTCTGTTCTTATGGCCCTATACATCCCACCCATCTCTTGCTCTGTTTTACCTGAGATAAAGTTCCAGTTGGTGGTGCACACCTTTAATCCCAGTACTTGGGAGGCAGAGGCAGGCAGATCTCTGTGAGTTCTAGGCCAGCCTGGTCTCCAGAGCAAGTTCCAGGACAGACTCCAAAACAATACAGAGAAACCCTGTCTCGAAAAACCAAAACCAAAACCAAAATAAAAACAAGTTCCATTTCCTAAAAGCTGAACATTTACCTCTCAAAGAGGCCAATTTGGATGCCAAGATTCAGGTGCAATTATTGTTACATCTGAATCTGTGTCTACCAGACCTTCAATGATAATATCATTCATTCATATTTTTTATTTTGGTCTTTGTTCATTTGTAGAAGGTTGCCAAAATACTTGCTTTATGGTTTTTTTTCCTGAATTTTTTGTTCACTTTGCTATATCTGTTCTATCATCCAGAGCAGTATGGTTTTTTTATAATAGGCATTAAGTTTTTTAATTGCTCTGGGAAGGAGTTTCCTCCACAATGACAGGAAAAGACTGAACTGAATTTGGCATAGGGGTCTGGGAGAGTCCCCTCAAGGAGTATCCTGATGGCAAAGGGTTACTTTAACTGTCCCTTGTTGATCTACAATCATTAATATAATGCCTGTCTTTGCCACACCTTCTGCATAATCCAGAAGACAGGGGTGTTTTGTTTGATTAACCTTAGAAGAAACATTGTTTCTAGGAATGCCCTGTTTACATTTCCTTTTAAAGTTTGACATAAATGAAATACTTGACATTTTGATTTTTCTTCAAACTTCTGGAAATGACCTCTCCTATCCAAACCATGAGATTCAATATTGATTGTATCTCAGATTCGTTCCTCCAAGGATGCTGATCTTGACCTTGCAGGCCTAATTATCCTTTGCATTGAGAGTTAGAATTTCAAAAGCCAGAGATTCAATTATTATTTGTCTAGCTTCTGAATTTGGTTTCATCCTATTTACTACTGATGTCAATCTTTCTAAGAAACCAGTAAAGGTTTCTTTTGGGCCCTGTATGACTTTAGTAAATGACTCAATCTTCTTTTTCTACTTCTTCAATTCTGTCCCAAGCATTCAAAGCTGTTGCATGGCATAAAGCCAGGGTGTGGCCATCATATAGGGATTGCCTTTCTATGGTAGCATAATCTCCTTCTCCAAGATGTCAGTCTTGGGAGATTTCTATACCTCTCTCTCTCTATTCCATTGTTGCATGAACTTAGCCTCTTCTTTCCACCAGGTCCTCCATTGTAATTGTGGACCAGGCTCTAAGACTGCTGTAACCAAGTCTCTCCAGTCTTTATTACAAGTTGACCACGAGTTTAACATCTGCTTCACAAATGGTGAATGCTTGCCACATGAGACTATCACCTCTTTGAATCTCCTTAAATCTATCATGGTCACAGGAGTCCAGTCAGCTCTTACAAACCTTCTATCATTTGGCAATTCCTGTAAGGTTACTGGATATGTTAAAATTGGTTTTTTGAAAGCCTTAGGCTGGCCGGACATTGGTGGCATACACCTTTAATCCCAGCACTCGGGAGGCAGAGGCAGGTGGATCTCTGAGAGTTCGAGGCCAGCCTGGTCCACAGAATGAGTTCCAGGACAGGCTCCAAAACAATACAGAGTACAAAAAAAAAAAAAAAAAAAAAAAAAAAAAAAGAGCATTAGGCTGTTCCTCTCTAACCTTACAATTCAAAGCTGAAATTGGTTCTCCTTTAAATTCCTCTGTCTGGGTTTGAATATCTCTATGATCTGTTTTATTAAGTTTTTCTAAGGCCTGTGTCTTGGCACTTATGGGAAACAATTTTTTAAGAGATAAAGCAAGAATTATCAAAATAACAACAAGGATTATCAAGATGATAATTAACAGTATGTCAATCCCGTTAAGTTGATTATCTCTTCATTTAATTGTTCCATTTTAAAATCTTGCATCGTGTAATCATACAGAAACATAACTTTCTCTATAATAATTGTGTTTTCCCATTTTTTTTTAAATTTTATTTTATTTTATTAGTTCTAGTTAGGGAACAAGCTTATTTCAAGTCCCTTCTCCCTCTCCCTCCCCTCACCCCCAAACTTTCCTCCCCCAACCCCATCCACCCACTACTCCCCAGGCAGGGTAGGGCCCTCAACGGGAGCTCAGCAAAGTCCACCAAGTCTTCCTATGCTGATCCTGGGCCCTTCCCCATGTGTCCAGGGCCAGAGTGTAACCCTTCATATGGGATGGGCTCTCAAAGTCCCTTCTTGCACCAGGGAAAAATACTAATCCACTACCAGAGGCTCCCTGGAGTGCAGAGGCCTCCTTATTGACATCTATGTTCTGGGGTCTGGATCAGTCTTGTACAGGCCTCCTGGACAGCATCTGGGGTCGATGTGCTCTCCCTTGTTCAGGCCAACAGTTCCTGTGGGTTTCTCCATCCTAGTACAGACCCCTTCGTTCTTCATTCCTCCCTCTCTTCAACTAAATTCCCGATTTCGGCTCATTGTATATCTGTGGATGTCTGTCTCTGTTTCCATCAGCCACTGGGTGAGGGCTCTAGGATGGCATAAAGAGAAGTCATCAATCTCATTTTAGGGGGAGGGTTTTTAGGTTATCCTCTCCACCATTGCCTGGATTGTCAGATCGTGTCATCCTTGTAGGTCTCTGGAGATCTCCCTGGTTCCTGATCCCTTCTCGGGCCTACAGTGGCTCCCTCTGATATCGTTTCTCTCATCTTGCTCTCTTTCCTCTATTCTTCCCCCAACTCAATGTTTCTGCCCCTCCATTTCCTCTCCTCTTCTCCTCTTCTCTTGCTCTTATTGTAGCAGCTCCTTCCCCCCCCCTCATGCCCCCAATTAGTTCGGGAGTTCATGCCACTTCCATTCCTGGGGACCATTTAACCCTTAGAGTCCTTCATGTTTCCTAGTTTCTTTGGTGAAGAGCATTATATACTGGTAGTCTTTTGTTCTATGTCTAAAATTCATATATCAGTGAGTACATACCTTGCTTGTCTTTTTGTGACTGGGTTACCTCACTCAGGATGGTTTCCTCTAGTTCCATCCATTTGCCTGCGAATTTCAAGATTCCATTGCTTTTTTCTGCTGAGTAGTACTCCATTGTATAAATGTACCACATTTTCTCAATCCATTCTTCAATAGAGGGGCATCTAGGTTGTTTCCAGGTTCTGGCTATTACAAACAATGCTGCTATGAACATGGTTGAACATATGTCCTTGTTGTAAGTACATGCCCTATTTGGGTATATACCCAAGAGAGGAATGGCTGGATCTTGAGGTACACTGATTCCCATTTTTCTGAGCAACCGCCATACTGATTTCCAGAGTGGTCTTACAAGATCGCACTCCCACCAGCAATGGAGGAGTGTTCCTTTTTCTCCACATCCTCTCCAGCATAGATTGTCATTGGTGTTTTTTATTTTAGCCATTCTGACAGGCGTGAGATGGTATCTCAGAGTTGTTTTGAGTTGCATTTCTCTGATGGCCAAGTGTTTTCCCATTTTTTAACATGGGAAAAAACTCTTTTAACTAATTCCTCCCTTTAAGAATTCCCAGTTTTCTTAGCAAACTTTTCTGCTCATGATTGCAATGAAGAAGTGAGGCTGACTACTGCTTCATAGAACAGTATAAGCCTGACCAGATTTCAAGGCAGCTACCTAGTTTGGCAGCAGCCTGAGAAGGGGGTCCAAGGAAAACCCAGTAGGAGAGAAGAAAGGAAAACCTAGCTGGGAGGGTGATGTCTCTAGCTGAGTGTAGTTCGGCAAATAGCTTTTCTGTGAATTTGTACCCCAAAAGCTGTTCACCAGATGTAGCACAAATTCCACTTGGTCTTCATTAAAAAACAAAACAAAACAAAACAAAACAAAAAAACAAACAACAACCCAGAGTCAGATATTTGGGTGGGGAGTGGAACTGAATGATCAGAGAAGCAAAACAGCTGGCCACTAGTTCTTTCTTCTACTGAATCCTCAGACTGTGGTGATATATTGTTTATGATCTAATAAAGCCACTGAAGATCAGAATACACAAGCTAGGCACACTAGCCATTCATAGAAGCTGGGCAGTAGTGGTGCACACCTTTAATCCCAGAACTCAGCAGACAGAGGCAGATGGATCTCTGTGAGTTCAAGGCCACCCAGGGCTTCATCAGCGTGAATCAGTCTAAAAGAGAAACAGAGCTCAGGCCTTTAACTCCAGCACTAGAAAGGTATATAAGAAGGAGCCCAGGGTCTTGTGTGGCATTCAGTATTCAGACTCAGGGTAACTGGTTTCCAACCACCTAGAGGACAGGATCTCCCCAGACTTAGTAGAGGTAAAAGCTCTCTGGTGGCTTGGCTGCTTTGCTTCTCTGATCTTCAGCTTGCACCCCAATATCTGTCTCTGGATTTTTATTATTTGTGTTACATCAGACCAAAAAGGCAATCCTATCCTCAGACTGCTTCTTCAGACTGCATCCTCAGACTACTTCAGACTGACTGCCTAGACTACATCTGTCTCTGTGAATCCTCAGACTACTGCCTCAGACTGTCCTGAGCTCCTGTCTCCTTTTGACTCCTCTCTCCACCCAGCCATATCTCTTCCTGTCTCCACCTCCTTAGTGCTAGGATTAAAGGCATGTCACTCCAAGTGCTGGGATCACTTGTATGAACTCTGTTTCTCCTTTTGACAGTTTTTGTTTTATATAATGTTAAAACCTTTCTTTTTGATTAGACAAAAAAGGGGGAAAGTTATGAAATAACCTTTTTGTATACTGAGAAGATGTGTGTTTGCCAAGGTGCCTTCTGATTGGTTTAATAAAAGGCTAAGTGACTGACAGATATACAGGAAGAGGTTAGGCGGGATAGCCAAACTGAGAGGACAATGGGAAGAAGAAGGGAGTGGCCATCGGGAGTGGCCAGGGGATACAGAGGAAGCACATGAACATGCCACGCTGAAAACAAGGTACTGTCACATGGTAGAGTGTAGAAAAGCAATATAGGTTGATTTAAGTTGTAAGAGCTAGTTAGTAACAAGCCTAAGCTCTCAGCTGAGCATTTATAATTAATAATAAGTCTCTGTGTGCCACAGCTAAACACTGAGCTGAACTCTGGAATCAGAGAGGGAGGAGTGATGAGCAAAGGGGTCAAGACCAGACTGGAGAAACCCACAGAAACAGCTGACCTGAACAAGGGGGAGCTCATGGACCCCAGACTGATAGCTGGGAAACCAGCATAGGACCGACCTAGACCCCCTGAAGGAGGAAGTCAGTTTGGAGGTCTGGGCAATCTATGGGGCCTCTGGTAGTGGATCAGTATTTATCCCTAGTACACAAATGGATTTTGGGAGCCCACTCCACATAGAGGGATGCTCTCTCAGGCTACACACACAGGGGAGGGTCTAGGCCCTGCTCCAAATGATATGACAGACTTTGAAGATCCCCCATAAAGGCCTCACCTTCCCTGGGGAGCAGAAAGGGATTGGGATAGGAGGTGGGGGTGGGGGAGGAGGGGAGGGAGAGGGAACTGGGATTGACATGTAAAGACACTTGTTTCTAATTTAAAATTGGTCTAATTACAATTATAAAAATAAAAAAATAAGTCTCTGTGTGGTTCTTTTGGGTTCAGACAAAAAATTCTGCCTTCAGTTGGGCACAAAATCCCACGCCTAGACATGAAGCTATTGGTAATCATTAGATGCTCGGAGAGGGAGAGATAGTTTTCATTGACATTATTGCTCCTGGCAAGACAACCATACTCCAGAAAACTACATATCCAAGGATATTTGAATAACACAAATTAGTTTTAATGGTTTATTTTAAAAAACCAAAAAATTGCTGGGGAGGCCTCTGCACTCCAGGGAGCCTCTGGTGGTGGATTAGTATTTTTTCCCTGGTGCAAGAAGGGACTTTGAGAGCCCATCCCACGAGAAGGGTTACACTCTGGCCCTGGACACATGGGGAAGGGCCCAGGACCAGCACAGGAAGATTTGGTGGACTTTGCCGAGCCCCTGTTGAGGGCCCTACCCTGCCTGGGGAGTGGTGGGTGAATGGGGTGGGGGGTAGACTGGGGGTGGAGGAGGGATGGGGTGAGAGGAGGGAGAGGGAGAAGGGACTTACATGTGAAACAAGCTTGTTCCCTAACTAGAACTAATAAATAAATTTAAAAAAAACCAAAAAATTAGGTGGGGGAGGAGTTGTAGATGTGGGAAGAATTGGGAAAGAGATGAATAGGATCAAAACACATATGAAACTCTTAAATAACTAGTTTTCAAAAAGGAATGAGAATAAGATACACAAAGAAAGGGAAAGAAATAAAGACAGATGATAGATAGATAGATAGATAGATAGATAGATAGATAGATAGTACATATTCCAAATATGTTGGCAAGTGTACCAGGTAGGTGGTTAGCATATAAAAACCAAGTTGGCAAAATGATGAAGGTTGGGGGAACCCCTCTTTTCACAGGTTGCTGATTATTAGTTACTGCTGCAGATATATATATATAATATATATATATATATATATATATATATATTTGGGGTGACAATGCTTCCCCCAAGAGCCATAGACTACCTAACAAAAACTCCAGCACACTCCCTGAGACACAGGGGGGTTGGCCTAGGCCCTATCCCAAAGGAGATGACAGACTCTGAAGACCCCCCCTATGGAAGGCCTCACCCTCCCTGGAAAGCAGAGGATATGGGATAGGTAGGGTGTTAGTTGGGGGGGGAGAGCAGGGGAGGAGGGGAGGGAGAGGGAACTGGGATTGACATGTAAAACAATCTTGTTTCTAATTTAAATTTAAAAAATGGAGAGAAAGAAAAAAACAAACAAACAAAATCTCCAGTACAAGGTATGAGAAACCACCTTTTGAGTTGTTGGTTAGGAGAGTTCAAGAGAATCCCAAAATCATATAGGCTATTGCTGTTGTGATAGGTTGACTTCCAGAAGTTAAAGGGAAGTCCCTGTTGTTGAAAACACCGTGTACTTCAGACACAGAACTTATCCCTTCTGAAAGCCGCCTCCCTGAGGACTAGCTTTTGTGATACTAGAAAGTGCTACGCAAGCTGCCTAGGGAGGAAAGCAAAAAGTAGTTCCACCCAGCTGTGATGCCTAAGAACCACAACAATGACCAGCTTGATAAGATATCCCAAAAGGTGCAATAGTGACTCCTATCTTGACAGTGACCGACAGCTGTCTAGGTCACCTTTAGGCACACCCAATAGAAGGGAAATCTTCCCTGGTCCTGTAACCTTGTCAACTAACTCTTGAGAAAGAGAAAATTTGCCTTTCCCAGGAATGAGTCCTGTAATTAGTTACCCAATACCAAGCCCTGAAATCATATACATACAAATAACACTACATGGACTGAGCAGGTTGTTTTTATATACTTATGCACATACATATAACAATAATAATTAATAAAAAAGTAGCTATGAATTTGAGAGGAGGACATGGGAGATATTAGAAGGAGGAGAAGAAGGGCAACAATGGTGTAATCACATTTTAATTTTAAAAATTGCAACAAAATGAGATGTTAATGAGACATGCCAAGCACAAAACTATGTGAGGAATTGTGTATAATAAGGTAGTGTGGAAAAATCCTTCACTGTATCAATGAATCCAAAAACCTTAGTTATAACACATAAATCCTTAGTATAAAGGGTAGCTTGAACTATTGGACTTTTAAAAATCTATCCCATCTCCTCCCTTGGTGATATTAGCCTCTCCTAGTAAACTGTCTTCTCCTAATAGACTTTCTGCTCAATTCTTTCTTTATGGGCATAAGAATCTGAAACCTCTTAATAGGTCCCTTTCCAATCCCAATATCAGGTGATATTACAGGTATGTGAAGAGTTTCAGATTTTGGGTTCAGGAGATACTCTAAGTGTGATTGTTCTTTGGGGGTTGGATGTCTGTAAGAAAATCTGTTAATACTATGGACAGGAAGACAGCAGCATTATGGGGCCTCTGAGGAGAGTCCAGGTCCATGTGGCACAGTGATGGTCTCTTCTTTTGGTTTTCACAAGAATCAGAGTGGGAAGGAAATAAAAAAAAGTTTTGTGGTTCTGAAGGTGGCTGTTTCTAGGGGTAGCCAGGGGTGGTGAATTAAGGAATGTCAGGTGATGAATACCATCTCTCCTGGCTAGCTATTCTTGGGGTTGGAAGAACAGGGAGGGTGGTAATCCAGAGAAACAGATACTTTAGTTTTAGGAAACAAATTACTTTTGTTCCCAGAACTGTCACAATTCAACCAAAATGGAGATTTACAAATGGCATGGCCCAGACTAACAGTGTGAGGCTGACTTTTCTGTAGGTGCTATTTAAAAAATGCTTGCCCAAATTTCATGGGTTAGACATATAATCTCTGAAGTCAAATGTTAATAGCACTTTCAGGTGAGGCCTTTGGGAGGTTATGAAGATTAGAGAAATTCATGAACATTGTTTTATAAGAAAAGGAATAGAGACTTAAATTAGCTGCTTGCTCTACCTTGCCATGGTAATCTCACTTCTGACATGAGATGATGCAATGAAAAGGCCCTTATCAGATTTCACATCGATGCAGGATCATGTTCTAAGATTTCCCAACCATCAGGGTTATTATTTATATGAATTTATGTTCTTTATTCATTACCCAATGTGTTATTTTGAATGGGAAGAGCCACCATAGCCTCATATATTTGAATACTTGGTCCCCAGTTGGTAGAACTGTTGTGGAATACTATTTTAACTAGGCAAAGATGTGTTACATTTCTTTATGCTGCAATTTTTTATTCTGTAAGGATGTGTTACTGCTTCACCTTTCCTGCCTAAGGCATCTGATTGGTCTAATAAAAAGATGAATGGCCAATAGGTAGGCAGAAGAGGGATAGGCAGGGCTGGTAAGCAGAGAGAATAAATAGGAGGAGAAATCTAGGTTCAAGAAAAGAGAAGAAGAGGGAGAAGAGAACAAGGAGAAAGAGGAACACACTAGGGGCCAGGGGCCAGGGGCCAGGGGGCCAGGGGCCAGGGGGCCAGGGGCCAAGGAACAGGGGACAGGAGCCAAGCAGTCACCAGCCAGCCACACGTAGAGAATAGCAAGCAAGAAAGAAGGTAAAAAGCCCTGAGACAAAGCATAAATTAAAAAAATAAACATTAAAATAAGAGCTAGAATAAAGGCAAGCATTCCTAACTAATAAGAAATCTCTGTGTCATCATTTGGAAGCCAGTGGGTGGCCCCCCAAAAAAGAAAAAGCCAGGTACCTAGAACCTTTTGGGAAGGACTATGAGGTGTGATGGTGTTGGAGGAAGCATGTCACTGGAGGTGAGATTTGAAGTTTCAAAAGACTCATGTCATTGCTAGTCCTCGCTCTGAGCTCTCAACTACTCCTCTACTCTGCCACCATGAACTCTAGCCCTCTGAATAGTAAGCCAAATTAAACACTATATATATAATTTTAAAGATTTTATTTATTTATTTATTATGTATACAACATTCTGCTTCCATGTATATCTGCACACCAGAAGAAGGCACCAGATCTCATTACAGATGGTTGTGAGCCACCATGTGGTTGCTGGGAATTGAACTCAGGACCTCTGGAAGAACAGTCAGTGCTCTTAACCCCTGAGCCATCTCTCCAGCCCTAAACACTATATTTTTTAAGTTGCCTCAGTCAACAACCAAAAAGTAACTATGACAGAAGTGGGTACCAGGGAGTGAGCTATTGCTGCAACAAGCCTGACCATGCTGCTTCTTGATGGGATGTGGAAGACATTGGGCCTCCCCCCTTTTTTCTTTTAATTTAAATTAGAAGCAATCTTGTTTTACATGTCAATCCCAGTTCCTTCTCCCTGCCCTCATCCCCTAGCCTCCACTGACCACCTATCCTGTAGGGAGCCGTCCCTGCATTCTCCATTACAAGATGGCGCCTGCATCCGGCAGGCACCGAATGTAAACAAGATTATTGCGCAGGCGCTGGGTAAATTTCCATTCCTTGATCTCTGCCTATTCCGTGGCGTCATATGGCCGGATGAGCTGCAGCCAATCATGGGGTGACATGTCCAAGGCGGCGGTTGCCCTCCTTTATTAGGGGACGGGCTTCTTGGTTCAGGGTCTCCACTCTGGTAAGCTTATGCTCTCCTCTCAAGACGCATTAAAGCTTTCCTGCAGAAGGATCCGAGTGTCCCGTGTATGATTTCTTGCTGGCGAGAAATACAGAGCGGGCGCGGGACATATGGTGCCGAAACCCGGGAACATGTGAACATTTCCAGCACCTCGGAGACCCCTCTAACGAGGCGGATTCAGAACTGCAGGGTGGTAAATTCGGAGAGGTATGTTTTTTCTGGACTTTGGCTTAGGAATGTTGCTATTTTGGGAGGTTAATATAGAGGCTTCTATGCTTTTATTAGGAGCTATTTTGACTTTTCTCACTGTTGTAGCAATCTTAAAGAAGTCCAGAATTACATATCAGAAACCGAATGTAGTGAGAGATGGGGCGCGCCTAACAATAAAATATAAGAAAAAAGGACCTCCCGGGATGTCTAGTGACAAGGGAGTGAATAATTTGTTAAGAGAAACAGCAATAAATAAGAAAAAAGGACCTCCTGGAATGTCTACTGACAAGGGAATGAATAATTTGTTAGATGATTCTATAAATGAGATTAAAGCTTTAAATCTTGATAGCTCTGATGACTCTGAAAGCTCAGGAGATGAAGTCTTAAATACTGGGGAAACAGCTCAGCTAGATGAAAAAGAAACAAAAATGGAGGGAGAGAAAATAGGGGATAACCAGTCACACCCCGGTAAATTTAAGAGACCTGTTAATCCAGCGGGTGTACTTCCATCAGCACCCCCATTATTTGGTACCGACTCCTTTTTACCATCAGAGGAACAGAGAAAATTACAGATGGCTTTCCCAGTCTTTGATAGGGGAAAAGGCCATGCATGTTATTCAACACTGCTTGGAGGCCTGGGATGCCTGGGAAAAGCCTCATATCCTAAAGTTGCTCAAGTAATTTATGTATGCTTGTTTTAAAATGTTCTATTTCCTGGTACGGCCATTTTGTAGCTGGTCACATGACTGACGGTAGCCATTTTGCTAAAGTTAAAAAAAGGATACTTAGACCGCCATCTTAACTAAAGGTTACCGCATGGAAATTAGAGGTACCATCTTAGAAACAAGTTTTTCAGTTAAGATTTAAAATGTTAATGCTTCTATATATTACAGAAAGACCTTAAGGGAATTTAAATTTCTTTTTAAAACCAGTTTTCAAATGTTTGATTTTATTAATGTTTTTACTTAAAGAGCTTCAATTTAGAATTATTCTTAAACAAAGCCTGACAATGTAAAGTTCTTGTTTTATAAAAGATGCTAATCTATTATGTTGGTAGCACACACCTTTAAGCTCAGGGTGTTGGTGACACACGCCTTTAAGTTTTGGGCGTTGGCGGCATACGCCTTTAATCCCAGCACTAGGGAGTAAGAGACAGATGGATCTTTATGAATTCAAGGCCTGCCTGGTCTGGCAGATCAAATTCCAGGACAGGCTCCAAAGTCACAGAAAAAACCCTGCCTCAGAAAGAAGTTAAGCTACTGTTTAAGGAAGTTCAGCTGTATTACAGAAATAAGACTTTACCTAGCCACCTGTGTGCTTCTTAAAAACAGATAATGGGCCGGCTTATACCTCTCAAAAGTTACAGATGGAAATTACCCATCTAACTGGCCTACCTTATACAAGACATTGTGGAACGTGCCCATCGCACACTTAAGTCTTATTTAATCAAACAAAAGGAGGGAATGGGAGCATCCTTACCCTCGGTGCCAAGAGTTGCAATATCCATGACACTCTTTACCCTTAATTTTCTAAACACCGACGCTCAGGGCCATACAGCGGCCAAGCGTCATACCTCAGAGGAGACGGTAAAATGGAAAGATGTCTTAACTGGTCTTTGGAGAGGCCCGGATCCTATTCTCATAAGATCCAGGGGAGCGATATTGTGTTTTCTCACAGGATGAAGAGAATCCCCTGTGGATCCCAGAAAGACTCACCCGAAGAGCCCCTTTGGACCCTCAAAAGTCGAAACTCCACCCTCTCCCCGGGAGTTGAGAGCCGCTATTATCCAGATTAACTCCTGTCTTTGACGGAGGGACTGTCATCATGGATTGCTTCAGCTGTCTCCTATTTTAAGGAAATGGGTGGGGGTGGGATTGTTTGGTGCAGCCGTTTGCGGATTGATGTTACTTTTGGCTGGCATGTAAGCTCAGGGCTCAAACTAAGAGAGACAAGGTGGTTATCGCCCAAGCGCTTGTAGCTTTGGAACAAGGGGCTTCCACTGATATTTGGATAACTATGCTTAAGCAATAGGCCGCTGGCCAGACAGCTCTTGCACACCCGGAGCCTAGGCTCATTGCACAGGGTAGAGTGCCTGGCTTGAGCAGCCCATGAGGGATGTCGAGCAAGGCATCGCACAGAGAGTTGCCCAATATGCAGGCTTCTCTGGGAGGCATGTTGTCCTGCATAAGGGTTGCCTGCCCTAGTCTCCCTTTCCCAGAAAAACGGCAGAGGACAGGTCGAGAGTGCTTCGGGTCAAGCTAACAGCCTAGTTGCGACTCCCGTACACAGTCTTAATGTTTGATTTTGGGAAGGTTCAACCTCTGCCTCTATCCCTCAACATATGGGTGACCTATTTGCTTGTAAAAATATAAAGCCTTATCATTAATTAATAAAAAAAGGGGGATCTGTAGGGAGCCGTCCCTGCATTCTCCATTACAAGATGGCGCCTGCATCCGGCAGGCACCGAATGTAAACAAGATTATTGCGCAGGCGCTGGGTAAATTTCCATTCCTTGATCTCTGCCTATTCCGTGGCGTCATATGGCCGGATGAGCTGCAGCCAATCATGGGGTGACATGTCCAAGGCGGCGGTTGCCCTCCTTTATTAGGGGACGGGCTTCTTGGTTCAGGGTCTCCACTCTGGTAAGCTTATGCTCTCCTCTCAAGACGCATTAAAGCTTTCCTGCAGAAGGATCCGAGTGTCCCGTGTATGATTTCTTGCTGGCGAGAAATACAGAGCGGGCGCGGGACACTATCCCATCTCCTTTCTGCTCTCCAGGGAGGGTGAGGCCTTGCATGGGGATCTCCAAAGTCTGTCCTATCATTTGGAGTGTTGTGTCCAGATTCTGAACCCCCAAATCACCAAGAGACCTGTTCCGATGCAAAAGCAAAGAGGGCTTTTATTGTTGTTGTTTAACAAGCTAACTGTATTAACTGGGGCCCTTTATCCCTTCATTGTGGCAGATGGTGGAAGAAAGACCCCTAGAAACCTCGAGGTGGGGAAGTTACGGAGTAGTGTAAATGGAGTGTCTAGGGCTATGTAACAGTCTGAGGACTGGTGCACTTCTGGGCTTGGACGACCTGTCCTGTGTTGATTGGTCAACTGGTTGTTATGGCCTATAGGCCCTCCCAGGGCAGTTGCTATGCTCTGCACTGTTGGGCACTTGTCCCTTTCTGCTTCATTGGGGGACCCTGTATGTCTCTCTTAGGGTCCTCCTTGTTTCCTAGCTTCTCTGGCGGTGTGGATTGTAGGCTAGTAATCCTTTTCTCTATGTCTAATATTCATATATGAGTGAGTATATGCCATGTTTGTGTTTCTGTGACTGGGTTTCCTCACTTAGGATGGTTTCTTCTAGTTCCATCCATTTGCCTGCAAATTTCAAGATTCCATTGTTTTCTTTTTTTCGCTGAGGAGTACTCCATTGTGTAAATGTACCACATTTTCTGTATCCATTCTGTGGTTGAGGGGCATCTAGGTTGCTTCCAGGTTCTGGCTATTACAAATAGTGCTGCTATGAGCATAGCTGAACAGATGTCCTTGTTGTATGAATGTGCATCTTTTGGTTATATGCACAAGAGTGGAATTGCTGGATCTTGTGGTAGACTGATTCCTATTTTCCTGAGGAACCGCTATACAGATTTCCAAAGTGGCTATACAAGTTGGCACTCCCACCAGCAGTGGAGGAGTGTTCCCCTTTCTCCACATTCTCTCCAGCATAAACTGTCATTGGTGTTTTTGATTTTAGCTATTCTGACAGGAGTAAGATAGTATCTCACAGTTATTTTGATTTGCATTTCCCTGATGGCTAAGGATGTTGAGCACTTGCTTATGTGTCTTTCAGCCATTTTAGATTCCTCTACTGAGAATTCTCTATTTAGTTCTATACCCCACTTTTTCATTGGATTATTATTATTCTTGAGTTCTTTGTATATTTTGGAAATCAGCCCTCTGCCAGATGTGGGGTTGGTGAAGATCTTTTCCCATTCTGTGGGCTGCTATTTTGTCTTGTTGACTGTGTCCTTTGCCTTACAGAAGCTTCTCAGCTTCAGGAGGTCCCGATTATTAATTGTCGACTTTGGGACTTTGAACTGCTAGGAAAGTGGTTGAGCTCTTTAAACAGAATAATAGGCCAGTCTACCAAGCTCTTGGAAGACAATACTGAAAGCAATGTAGGGGTGTAGCACCAGCGCTACAACACTTCTCACAGATTCGGGCAGGGGATCTGAGGGTTCAATAAAGACAAGACAGCCGGTCATTCTTGCAAGGAGAATGCTGTTTATTACAAAGGAGGGAAGGCTTATATACCAGTCAGCAGGCACGGTGGAAAACTACCCAGGTCAGAAGTTCATGTCCCCAGACCCCTCCGGCAGTAAAGATGGGCGGATATTTTTCATTCTTGCATTCAGACCTTATCAGAAGGAGGGAAACAAGAAGTAAGCTCCTAGTGTTATGTTTTTATTTAAAAAGAGGAAAAGAGAAAGATTCAAGATGAGACATGTTGACTAGTTTATTATATGGCCCGGCAGAGTAGGGAGACTAAGAGAGAAGAGGAACAGGGGTAATGGCTGACCGCCATGGCTGGTCACCATAGAGAGACAGAGAAAGCACGTAGGTGAGCGAGAGCCAAGAAGAAACAGAGAGTAGAGAAGCAGCGTAAAGAGAGGAAGCAGAGAGAGAGTAGAGAGGAAGCAGAGAGTGAAGCAGGAAAGTTGGAGCTTTTAAAGGGAAGACTGCACATGCACATTGAGGTTCCACACATGCCCAGAGTCCTCAGCAGGCCATAATGCATGGTGGGTGACATTAGCAAGTTTTCCTGTGCATGCCCCGACTGTTGTCAGGGGGCAGGGTCTGTCTCTTAAGGAGGTAGAGCCGATCAGCGTCAAAGCCTGAACCTTTCACCTACTCCTGAGATGGTCAGCAGACCCCATTGGAACGGCGCAGCATAGGTGCAGGCCTAGCTCAAGAGATTTCAGAGGGGAACAATATTAGCAACTGGCCTAGGGATCATTCTTTTCATATTTTGGCAAAGAATGTGACAGCTTCTGCCCTTGTCCTAAGAATCTGCCTGAGGCTAAACTGAAGAGGTTTGGACTATTTCATTGGTTGAGATGTAAAGATGGCCTTGGGCTTACTCTGTTGCTTGGTTATTAGCAATCACTCTTTTTTAAAAGATTTTATTTATTTATGATGTATACAACATTCTGCTTCCATGTATATCTGCACACCAGAAGAGGGTACCAGATCTCATAACGGATGGTTGTGAGCCACCATGTGCTTGCTGGGAATTGAACTCAGGACCCCTGGAAGGGCAGTCGGTGCTCTTTAACCTCTGAGCCATCTCTCCAGCCCCTAGCAATCACCCTTATTCAAATCTACAATGCAAAACAGCAAGTGAGGGCAGAAAGAAATACAAAATCTACAGTTTGAGAAGAACACCAAGAAATGTCATGTTGGAGTCTAGGTGTGTGCTGAAAGAGATAAGGAGAAGAGGCCTGATCTAAAATGGAATAAAGGGAACCCACTGCCCTCGGGCCAAGACCCCACCCAGCTAAGTTTCCAACTTGTGAAAAGGTAATGCTTGAGGAATTTTTTGCTCCTAAAAAGCAACCACCACGAAAGCTCATGCAAATGTGATTCTAGGGACCCAGGCTCCACCCAAGCAGGCAGCTGAACTTGTCTGCGTTGTCCACCTAGTTCTGGCTTTATGGTCATAAAGGATACATGAATAAAGGAATGTGCATGCTTCCTCTGTGGGTAAGGAGAGTTTCTGAGGCCAGGCAATGTAATGGGAGGCCCTGCATGGTGGCCACTAGAGGGCAAGGGGTCTTCAGAGGTCGCTGTGTGAAGCTGTGAGAGTGAAGCCTGGGCTGCTTTTGAGACCCCAGGGTATTAGAGGCTCCAGAGCTAGGAGATATCTGCCAAGAAGAGCTGCACACAGGGAGTGGAAACAGCCTGAGAAAGAGATGCATGTCACAGGCAGTGAAGCTGGAAGGGCAGAGCTAGCTAAGCCCTCTGGCATCAGATGTAGAGCTACAGGACTTGGGGTTTGCCCTGCTTGCTTTTGGTCTTCCTTGTGTACAGTGTTTCCTCACTATGGCCCCTTTCTTCCCTTTAATGGTAATGTATTTTCTGTACCACTGTATGTTGGAAGTATATGATTTACTTTTTTTATTTTATAGGAAATTGACTTGAGTCTCAAAAGAGACTGGATTCTTAAGCAGTGTTGAGACTGAAAGACTATGGGGACTTTTGAAGTCGGACTAAATGCATTTTGCATTATGATATGCCTACCAGCCTATGGAGACCAGGGACTGGGATATTGTGGTTTGAATGGAAAATGGTCTCCGTGTTAGACCCCCAGAAAAACTCAGGTATCCGGGGTCCCAGCCCACGACTGTGGTCACCCCAATCACCAGGCAGATTCGAGAGCTTGATGCAAACTGCATGAGGCTTTATTGTTTTTTAACGAGCTAACCCCATGTTAGCTAGGGTCTTTCATCCACCCAGCCATGGCGGATGGCTAGAAAAGACAGCTCGAACCGGCTGCCGAGCGATCTTGTAGGGCAGCGATCTTATAGGGCAGCGATCTTGTAGGGCAGCGTAAGGGGAGTGTCTAGGGCTACACACAGACTCAGGATTGGTGTGCCTCCAGGCTTGGAGGGCTTGCCCTGTGTTGATTGGCCAATTGGTTGTTATGGCCCATAGGCCCTCCCAGGGTGGTTGCTATGCTCTGTGAGTCATTGCTGTGCGCTTGTCCGTAAAGTACACCCAGAGCTGTAAAGCATAGCACCACCAGCTAACTTCTGATTGGTTCCTTGTCACGAGGCAGGCACCTAACCTCTAGTGACTAAGGCAAGGTCATAGCGAGCACGTGTTACTGTCATGGCTGCCAAAATGGGGCGCTGGTCCCTTCACTCTGTAGGGTTCTGTGTTTGAACTTGGTTCCTAGTTAGTAGAACTGTTTGGTAAGGATTGGGAGATGTGTCCTAATACTTACCCTCAGTGGTTTAAAAGACTCTTGCCATTCCCAGGGTCTCTCTTTGTGTGTCTTGTGGTTATGGAACAAGATATGTGCTCTCAGCTGTTCCTTTGGCCCATCATCATGAACTCTGGTGTGAATAGGAATGGCTCCCATAGACTCATGTGTTTGGATGCTTGGTCCATAGGGAGTGGCACTACTAGGAGGTGTGGCCTTGTTGGAGTGGGTGTGGCCTTGTTGGAGGAAGTGTGTCCCTATGGGGATAAGCTTTTAGGTCTCATATGCTCAGTCTACACCCAGCGTGGCTCCCAGGCTCCTCCTGCTGCCTGCAGAGCCAGATGTAGAACTCTCAACTCCTCCAGCACCATGTCTGCCTGCACACTGCCATGCTTCCTGTCATGATGATAATGGACTATGCCCCTGAAACTGTAAGCCTGCCCAAATAAATGTTTTCCTTCCTTTATAAGGGTTGCCGTAGCCATGGCATCTCTTCACAGTAATTAAACCCTAATGAAGACAAATTCTAACCCTCTGAAGCCATAAGCCAAATTAAATGCTTTTTGAATAACTTATCTTGTTTTTGGTGTTTTAAAACAGCAATAAAAAAGTAAGGAAAACTCATCTCTCTCTCCATCATCTATCATGTATATATCTGTCATCTATCTATCTATCTATCTATCTATCTATCTATCTATCTATCTGGCTGTTGGTGGAGTTTTCCTGTCCCTACAGCCTGCTCCCAAATAATCACCCAAAATCTTAATATAAATTATAAATGCTTGGCGAATAGCTCTGGCTTGTCACTAGCTAACTCTTTTTTTTATCATTTTTTATTTGAATTAGACACAAGATTGTTTTACATGACAATCCCAGTTCCCTTCTCCCTCCCTTCCTCCCCTACCACCCTCTCAACTAAAACCCTATCTATCACATATCCTTTCTTCTATTCTTCACCTGACTCAACTTTTCTGCTCCCTCATGACCTCTGCATCCTTCCTCTTCTTCCCTTCTCATTCTCGTAGCTCCCTCCCCCCCCTTTCCATGCTCTCAATTTGCTCAGGGGATTGTGACCCTTTCCCCTTCTCCAGGGGACAATGTTTGTCTCTCTTAGGGTCCTCCTTGTTTACTAGTTTCTCTGGCAGTGTGGATTGTAGGCTGGTAATTCTTTACTCTATGTCTAAAATCCACATATGAGTGAGTACATATCATGTTTGTCTTTTTGTGATTGGGTTAACTCGCTCAGAATGGTTTCTTCTAGTTCCATCCATTTGCCTGCAAATTTTAAGATTCCATTGTTTTTTTTTTCCCCCCCGCTGAGTAGTACTCCATTGTGTAAATGCACCACATTTTCTCCATCCATTCTCCGGTAGAGGGACATCTAGGCTGCTTCCAGTTTCTGGCTATTACAAATAGTGCTGCTTTGAACATCGTTGAACAGATGTCCTTGTATGAATGTCACTAGCTAACTCTTACACTTAAATTAATCCATATTTCTTATTTGCACTTTGTCACATGACTTGTACCTTTTCTCAGTACGGCATGTACATCTTGCTTCTCCCTGCTTCTGCTAGTGACTCCAGACTCCACCCTTCTTCCTCTCTGCATTCCTCTAGTATGGCTCTCCCACCCAGCTCTTGGCCAGTCAGCTTCTTTACTAAGCCAATCACAGTAACATATTTACGCAGTGTAAAGGAATGTCCCACAGCATCTATCTATCTATCTATCTATCTATCTATCTATCTATCATCTATGTATCTAGGCTTCAGCATGGCTCCAAGAGTATGAAGAGGCAAGGAATTTCAAAGAGGTCAGAGAAGTCAGGTTTGGGAAACTGGTAGAAACTGGTTGAGCAAGAGGTCTGGAGAGGTGCCTTGGCTGCTGTCACTGCAGCTGTGGAGTTACGATGAAGAAACCGCAATGTTGAGTACAGCTGAAGAGGTGATAGGGCTGGGTCCAGATGAGAGGCTGTGTCAATAGTGGGGAGAAAAGCCTAGATGACGCTGCTGGGACAGTCAGGACTTCTCTGCCAGTCAGTCCTTGACACCCTCACTGGTGATCACTGACAAGTTGCTGGGGCTGCTGTCTTTGCAGTGCTAGGTGTACACCTCACTATGGGGTCCAGGTGAAGGTCTTTTCTTTGTGTCTAGTAAGCTCTTGGGCCTGGCTTTCCTGGCATGATCTGCACATGCCCATGTGTCTCGCCTCAGTCCTGTAAGCCTTGAGCACAGCATTCTCTTTACTTCCAGGAACAAGTTTAGGTCTCAATAAGGTCATCAACTCCCTGGGGCTTCATTCTGGGGATCTGAGACTTCTATTTATTTCTAGCCCTCTCAATGACAAGCCAGACGGGGCTCCGGGGTCTTTCCAGACAGAGAAGCACCCCACTGATGAGTAGAGAGCTGGCCGGATGTGTGTTAAGGTCTTTTCCATGTGTAGGAGGGAAGCTTTGGCCTGGGAGCCTCTCAGAGCTCTGACCAGCAGGGGACGCTGGTAATGACAAGGGTTATGGAGGAGGAGCAGTAGTTGGTAGTGTTTGTAGACTGTCAGCAACCAGGAGGGCTAGCCTGTTGCTGTGCTACAGTGAGAGATTAGTCTTCCCAACATTCTTCCTGTCCAGGTTTTTTCTCTGTGTAAATTTCACAGACTTGTTGTTGTTGTGTGTATGATGTATGTGTTGGTACACGTGTGTCACACCGTGAATGTGGAAGTCAGAGGACAGCTTCATGGAATCAGTTTTCTCCTTCCTTTATATGGGCTCTAGGGATGGAACTCAGGCTCGCAGGGCGAGTGCTCCCATCACTGAGCCATCTCTCATGCCCTCTTGTAGGTGTTTTGCAATAAGGAGCAATATTACATTTCTTTTTTAAAAAAAAAAATTGTTTAACTTAAAAAACTTAACTTGCAACTAATAATACCGGTGTTAGTTTACAGTTAACAGACTGAAGGAAACCTTATTTAGAAGCTTTCTATGCTTCCTTCGGAATATCACTGGACCCTTCAAGTATGAAATAACCCATTAGTACCTCCCTTGTCCTCCTTGTCCTGGCTGTTGTTCTTCGAGGCCTTGGTCACACCCTGAGGATCAGCAGGAAACTGTGGGCCTTCTCCCTAGGTCACTCCCTGTTTCTGGAGGTGAGGATGGGACAAGCTTGGGCAGGTCTGGATTGAGGCATGTTTTAGCCTGCTCCTGCAGGAGAGTTCAGAGGGTCCTGCCTGCTCTTCTATTCCTCCATTACTTCTCTTCCTCGATGGTTTGCCACAAGGCTCCCAGGGCCTGCTTTCTGTACACAGACACACTGCCCCATTCAGTAATGCCCCAGGGTGTCTTTAGACTCATCATCTGCCATCAAGGACAACTCTTGCATTCAATTTGGCAATTTGACACAAGCCAAGGTCATCTGGGAAAAAGGGGATGTCAATTGAGAAAATGACTGTGTCGTGCTGACCTGGAGACAAGTCTGCGGGGCATTTTCTTGATTAATTATTGATGTGGGAGGGACCACCCACTGGGAGTGGTGTTACCCAGGGCAGGCAGCCCTAAGTTGTACAAGAGCAGACTCTACAAGCTGTGGGGAGCAAGCCAGTAACCACCATCCCTCCAAGGTCTCTGTGTCAGTTTCTGCTTTGAGCTCCTGTCCTGATTTCCCTTCATGATGGATTACAAATGTAATCTGAAATAAACTCTTAAATACAAAAACCTACATTACAGTAGCTTTGCAAAGACCACAGATACCAGACTAACCAGTTACCTTTATTGACAACCTTCCCAGTTACAGCCTAATGGTCTATAGTTCTCATCAAGCTGGACTTAATGTAACTCCCTCATACATTCTGTGTGATGTTGAAATCTGTCTGCTCAAAACCTTTTAGGAATTCAATTAAATTAAACAACATATACAGGTGTTGTTGCAATTCTAATTATGCTTTTAAAGCACAGGGTAGTAATCAGACTTGAAGCCATCCTCTATTAATTATAGGAATTAGCTATCCCTTGGCATCCTTCAATATAGGAACACCTTGATATCCGGCGCTACCCCAGAAGTTGTGAACCAAATCTTGACAGAGTCCTTGGGAGAAAACTCGGGCAATATCCTTTGGAGTTCTTGCCCTAGAAAAGAACATATTCCGGTTTGGCACAGTTGGGGGTCAGTGAAAGGGTAGCTGGAGGATTTCATGAAATCTGCATGGAGAGGGTGGGTCATTCTACATGCTCTGCAGATGGCTGTGATGAATGATCTGAGAAGACAGGCTGGGGGCGTAGAGTCTTCTGGGAGTCTGGAAAGTTTGAATGCTGATAATTTCCAGGCCTGTGGGGGCTCAGCAGCTGTGCCATGAGTGGATAAATGCTCCCCAAAAGTCCACTTGTTGAAGGCTTGGCTCATAGGGTGGTGCTTTTGGTAGGTGGCGACAGGTTTTTGGAAATGGGGTTGTATTGCAGATCCTGAGGTCATTGGAAGCATGCCCTGGAGGGAATTATGGGAACTTGATCATCCCTCTTTGTTTCTTTTGCTCTGCCATACTCCTGCCATCATGTGCCACCTCTAGCTTTCCTCCAAAAAGGCCTGGCTGGTGCATCCTCCTTGTTAACAGAGGTCCAAATGCCTCAAGAAAGAATGCACATGACAATCACTTAGTTCACAAAGGTAGCCACTGGGGCAAAGGGGAGTAGAACAATTAAGAGAACTTGCTGTTCTTACAGAGGACCTGGATTCTGAGTTCCTACATGGCAACTCACACAGTCCATAATTCCAATTCCAGGGCATCCAGTATTCTTTTCTGGCATATTCAAGCGCCAGGCACACACAGTGCACACAGATATAGGTAGGCATTCAAACATACATGAAACAACACACACACACACACACACACACACACACACACACACACACACCTTGTTTGTGTGTTTGTGTGCCTACTTGACATAAGCTAGAGTTATCTGGAGGAGGAAGCTCAACTGAGAAATGCCTCCCTTAGATTGCCCATAGGCAAGTCTGTAGGGTATTTTCTTGGTTAATGATTGATGTGAGGCTCAGACCACGAAAGACAATGCCATCCTTGGGCAGGTGGTCCTGGTTTGTGTAAGAAAGCAGGTTGAGCAAGCCATGGGGGAGGAGGCAATAAGCAGAACTTCTCCCTGGCTTCTGCTTCAGTATTCAGGTTCCTGTCTTAAGTTCCTGCCTGTGTGCCCCTACTCCGTCCCCCCAGGATGGATTGTAACCGGTGAGCCAAATAAACACTTTCCTCCCCAGATTGCTTTTGCTCATGGTGTTTATCCCAGCAACAGAAACTCTAGATAAGACAGAAATTAAACCTATAGTGATGAGAGACAAGCTGAGACTTTAAGGGCATGCAATTCAAAGCCACAGTGCATGTATTCTGTATTTTATACCCTTAATTTCTCTCTTCTAGGGAACCTCAGAGAGAGACACAGAAAGCTGCTCCCCATAGCCAGAGCTGCAGCAGCTCTCTTCTTTGAGAAAGAACAAAGCTTCTAGAAGTGAGGTGAACTGAGCCTACTTGGTGCTCAGGGGTGGCTTTGGCTTTGGAGCTGTCATCTTGGGAGATGACTCTAGCCAATGACTGGGTAAAACAATGGTCCTCCTCTTTCTATGCAACAATGTCATTGTCTAGCAAGAAACTTTGGGCATTTCTGTTTCAGAGCTTCCCCTGGTTTGAGACCTAACAGTTGTCACTGCTGAAAACACTATTTTGCCTAAATTCACAGTACAGCGTGGCAGTACTATACAGTACTACATGGTGAAAGTATGTTTAGGGCCATGTCAGAAACATTTGGAAATTCTACCTAATCTAATTCTACCTAATGAAACAGAATTTCATTTAATAACTTTTTTTGTTTGTTTTTCATGACAGGGTTTCTTTTTGTAGTCCTGGCTGTCCTGGAACTCACTCTGTAGACCAGGTTGGCCCCAAACTCACAGAGATCCACCTGCCTCTGCTTCCCAAGTGCTGGGGTTAAAGGTGTGTGCCATCACTACCCAGCTCACTTAATAACTTTTAAAAATAAAACCTGTCAGTAACTCAAATGGCAATTTTAGAAATCAAACACTTGAACAATACAATCCAAAGACACACTAAGTCAGTGCTTACATCCTGAGAAACGATGGTAAGATAATATTAAAAGGTTTCTTTCTTTTTGTGATTCAATCTTTAAATCTCTATGAGAGAAAAAGGCTTTCTAGTTTTTCAAGACAGGGTTTCTCTGTGTTGCTTTTTTGAGACCATCCTGGAACCTGCTCTGTAGCCCAGGGTGGCCTTGAACTCACAGAGCTCTGCCTGCCTCTGCCTCCCAAGTGCTGGGATTAAAGACTATCACCACCAGGTGGAAAGCAGAAAGTTTGTATGTTCATGTTGTATTACACAATTCCTGAAAAATATTGCAATTTTTAGACACAAGGATCTGAGTAGCGTGTTCCAGGGTGTTGCGAGGGGTGATGGATACTATGAGTGTTGTGTGCATATAACCAAGGGTACCGGAAACACATTAGGTTCATTCGGCACTTGATTTTAAATTAACTTTCAGTCATTGTTGTTCAGAAACCATTTACTATTGTCGTGTGGGATCTTGGCTCACAGTCTGAAGAAGCCATGAGAGCCAGTGAGATGACTCAGTGGGTGAGGGAACCCTGATGCCCTGAGCTGCCTCGACTTGTGCAGCTTAGGGATTGACTTAACTGGGGCAATAGGGAATGAAGAGGCGACAGACACACATACAGAAAAGCTAGGGTTGGGTGGGCCATGCACTCTGATGGAGACACACCAGCAGTATTGGAGAAACAGTATGTATCCTATACAACTGAATTGAGGAGGCCGGTCTATTGTATACAGCTGAAGAAGGAGGCAGGTCCAGCTCATCTCCGTAGGAGGTCTCTGCAGGGGAGCCATCTCAGGCTGCAAATGTCCAGGAGGAGGGAGCTGTGGGGGACATTTACTGCACATACTCTCAACATCAACTAGGACCCGAGGAATGGTTTTGCTATTCCTATAGGTCCTTGACATGGCCGAGCTCATGTCACACAACACCAGTTCACACAGGACTTCGTCCTCTGTCCACACTGAGTTCAATCCACAGACCCCACACAAAGACGGGAGGAGAGAACCAACTCCACAAAGTTGTCCTCTGTCCTCCACAGGTGCATCATAGTACATGGACACCCATACACAGTAATAAAAAAGTAAACTTCTAAAAGATGCTCTGATGTTTGTTAAGTTCAGACACTCGCGCGTGCGCATACACACACACACACACACACACACACACACACACACACACACAGAGAGAGAGAGAGAAAGAGAGAGAGAATTTGTGGGGGACTGCTATCACAGGTTATATTTCTTTTCTTCTTTAAACATTATCATGTTTAATTATGTATATGTGTTTAGGTATGTGCACTGCTTATATGGACCAGGAGTCAGATACCCCTAGACCAGGAGTTACAAGCAGTTGTGAACTGCTTGAGTGGGTCCTGGGACAGAATACTAGTCCCCTGAAAGAGCAAAAAGTGCTCTTAACCACTGAGCCATCTCTCCAGACCCCAGGCCATCTTTCTATGCTTTTAGTTTCAGCCACCTGTGTCCTTATATTTATTGTTTATTCTTGGAAACAATATTTTTAAAACCCTATTTGACAATAGTTGTCTCTTTCCTTTTTTGGTGTGTGTTCATGTGGTTGTATGAACCTGTATATATGTGTTCATGTAGGCCAGAGGTTGGTCTTTTTTCCTGGATCATTATCCATCTTACTTTTTAAGACAGGATTTACATCACTGAACCTGGAGCCCACTGGTGAGCTCCAGGAACCTGCTGGACTGTGTCTCCCTGCCAAAAATGGCTTTGCAGGGGTCCACTGCCATGCTGGCATTTAAAAAAAATAGCGTTCAGATTTGATTTTATGTGTACAGGTGTTTTCATGCATGTATATCTATTACCACTGGCAGGCCTGTTGCCCCTGAAGGCAGAAAAGGGCATCAAGTCCCCCCGGAAATGGAGTTTCAGGTGATTGAAAGCCACTCTATGGATGCAAGGAATTGAACCTGGGCCTCAGGAAGAACAGATTATTCCATTGCCGTGGAATAATCCTCTGTACACTGTGGAAATGTGTTGCTCTCATTGTTAATAAAAATCTGATTGGTCAATAATTAGGCAGTCTTTTCAGGACAGAGAGAGTGCTAGGAAGCAGAAGGGTGAGGTCTCGGGAGTCTTGAGAGATACAGGAAGAAGCAGGATGAACGTGTCATGTTGAAAGAAGGTACAGACACGTGGCAAGAGGGTGGATAAGAAATATGGGGTAATTTAAAATGTAAGAGCCAGCTAGTAACAAGCTGGAGCTATCAGCCAAGCATTTGTAATTATTAACAAGTCTCTGTGTGGTGACTTGGAAGTGGCTGCTGAGACAGTCCATCTCTTCTGCATCCTAAGTCTGGCTTTTATGTGCTGGGGGTCCATGAGCACTAAGGTCTCCATGCTTGAGCAGCAGACTCTTTACCAACTGTGCTGTTTCCCCAGCCTGACAAGTTTAGACTCCCTCCCTCTCTCTCTCTCTCTCTCTCTCTCTCTCTCTCTCTCTCTCTCTTCATACAGCACATTTTTTTCATATGTTCCCTGTCCCCGAGCTCCTCCTAGATCTTTCCTCCCTTCCTACCCACCCAACTTCATGTTCTTTCTCTCTCTTAGAAACAAAGGAGAAAAAAGCCACTAAAAATCACGTGGCCCAATTTGTGTTGACCAACTACTCCTGAGTATGGGGCCTACCCTGCAGTGTGATTGATGTACCCAGTGCCACTCCATTGAAGAAAACGGACTTCCCGCCCCCCCAGAAGCTGTCAGTTTCAAGTAGCTTCTTGTTTAGAGGTAGAACTTGGTACCCACTTCCCATCCTCTATGCTGGGGTTTTATTTGGCCTGAGCTTGTGTAAGAGAGGAGGTCAAACATAGTGGCTTCTGTGCCTAAGGGAAGAGACAATGAGTCCCTCCATCTGTGGTCATGGAATCAGTCAAAGACGACAGTTCTGTGCCCAGCATCCTTGTTACCTAAGACAGAGCTCAATGCTCCACCTGTAATGGCTAAAGTAAGGCTGACTTACCAATGCGCTCAAACATTTTGACGGCCTTATTTCCCTTTGTTGGACCCACTTACACCTGCTTCCACTCAGAACTCCACATGAGTTCCCAGCTGTGCATACTGAGCTTGTGCCAGGCAGCTCTTCTGCTTTGCATTTGTATATTGACGGTAATCGGTCATGGAGAGTGTTTCCTGGCCATGTCTATTTGGAATTCTAAATGCCTCTCCTGTTTGAATGTTTATTTCTTTCTCTAGATCTGAGAAATTTTCTGCTGTAAGTCATTGAATAGGTTCTCTGTGCCTTTGTATATCTCATTTCCTTCTTCCATTCCATAGCATCTTTGTCTGGAATCTCAGAATTCCTGGACATTGTAATCGTGCTCATTTTTTTTTTCTCGCTGGTATTTGAACACAGTATTTCTGTAACTATGTGCTCTGTGCCTTCTATCTCTTCCTTCTGTTTGGTTGAGCCTATTGCTGATGCCTTCCACTCTTATTTGTTTCACTTTCCAACATACTTATTTGTTGTTCAATTTCCTCACTGAATTCTTGTTGCCTACTTTTAATCCTTACTGCTGATTTTCTCATCCATTTGCTGACAATCTGTGTTGGTTTTCCTCTCCAGATCGTGGACCGAGTACACCTGCTTGTTTGCATCCTCTTTGATTCATGTCATTCTAGCCAGACAACCTTTGAGATCTTCACCTGGCATTTTACCCAAAGCAGGCTTTCATCGTAGTAGCTGGGGTGTTACAAGAAGTTGCATTGCCTAGCATCTTCATGTTTTTGTGTTTCTTTTGCGATATGTGTATCTGCTGATGTGGGTCTCTCTTTTGGATTTTTTTGGAGGGAGGGGCCTTCTTATTGAGCCATCTTCTCTGGAAAGTTGGTGCCCAGTAGCACCTAGTTTGTATGAAATGAACAGCTGCAGAAGCACCAACATCAGTCCATAGGCAATGTAGAAATACACTTAAAATCAAGTACAGCTCGGTGATACTAATTGGTCTGTCTTGGTCAGTGTTCTATTGCTGTAACAAGACACCGTGACCAACTCTTATAAAGGAAAGCATTTAATTGGGGATGACTTACAGTCTCAGAGGTTTAGTCCATTGTTCTCACAGAGGGAAGCAGACAGCTGCAGGCAGAAATAGCAGCTGAAAGTTCTATATCTGGATCTTCAGGTAGCAGAAGAGAGAAATACTGGGGCTGGCATGGGCTTTTGATGCCCTGTGGCTCACCCCCAGTGACACAATTCCTCCAACAAGGCCATACCTCCTAATCCACCCCAAATAGTACCGCTCCCTGATGACCAAGCATTCAAATATATGAGCCTATGGGGGCCATTCTTATTCAACCACCACATGGCCATGGACATGAATACAGCAAGGCTTCTGTAGAATGTATTATGAAGTTAAATTTTATGCAGGGTGAGTACATAAATAAATAGTAAATGGATGAAGTTAAAGAACGAGACTGTGATAGCTTATGTTTTTGTTTGTTTTTATGGACTTGATACAAACTAAAGCCATTTGGGAAGACAGAACCTTAACTGAGAAAATGCTCAACAAGACTGGCCTGTAGTCATGATTGAATGGTAGAGCCCAGCCCATTGTAGGTGATACTACCCTTGTACAGACAATCCTGGATGGTGTAAAAAAAAAAAAAAAAAAAGCAGATGGAACAAGCCATGGGGAGAAGCCAGTGATCAGCATTCTTTTAGGTTTTTAATTCAGTTTCTGCCTTGAGTTCCTACACTGACTCCTGTCAGTGATGAGCTATTATGCAGAAGTCTAAACCTCCTTTTCCTTCCCCAAATTGATTTTGGTCTTTATCACAACCAATCTTTATCACAACAGAGACGAGATTCATCAGTCAAAGAAAAGGTTAAATCCAAAATATCTTTAACACAAAACATGCAGAAAATCTGGGACAGCATGAAAAGACCAAACCTAAGAATTATAGGGATAGAAGAAGGAGAAGTTGAACTCAAAGGCACAGAAAATATATTCAACAAAATCATAGAATAAAACTTTCACAACCTAAAGAAGGACATGCCTATGTAAGTACAAGAAGCTTACAGAACACCAAATAGACTGGACAAAAATAAAAAAGGCCTCTTTCCACATAATAATCAAAAGACTAAATATACAGAATAAAGAAAGGATATTAAGAGGTGCAGGTGACATAAAAAGGCAGGCCTATCAGAATTACACCTGACTTCTCAATGGAAACAATGAAACCCAGAAGGTCCTAGTGAAGTGTTATGCAGACACTAAGGGACCAAGGATGCCAGTCCACACTACTATACCCAACAACCATAGACTGAAAAAAGAAGAAATTCCATGATGAAAACATTTAAATAATACTTACCTGTAAAGATAAATCTTTCCGCCAGACACCCAAATTCCCAAATATTGTTTATAAATGTTTTCATTAAATGGGGTTGGTTATAAATGGTGATGATCACAGTCAATCTCTTTTTAAAGGAAAAAGGGGGAATAGGATATAGAGATGAATACTTTGCATTGGTATGGATTTTCATTTATTGATACAACTTTAAGGTCAATTTAGTAATATGTAAATTTCTCCTCTTGTTTGGTATTGTGTTTATATAGATCTTTTGAAATGTAATGCATAATTAAATACAGATTGTATATAGTCAGGTATAATAGTCAAAGCATACACCGAGGTTAGTTAGGTTTTCTAGATATACAGAGATGTATTTGAGATGGATAGATATTCTTCAAACCTTTCAAAGACCTACAGAATATGGCATTTAAATGGGTTAGGGTTTTTCATGGCAGTGAGACACAACTGCTCCTGGCACACCAATTACATCTGAGAGGAATATGGGCATCGAAGAACTCATTATGGAGTTTGCTTTCAACATGACAAGATTAGCCATTTGGGCAAGAGACTGCTCTTGCCTGGACTGTTTGTTGCTGATAAACTGGACATGCAGGACCCACAGGAAAGTGACTGCTGAACTTGCAAAACAAGACAGTCCTGAAGGGTTCCTACTTCATGGAGAAGTCTGCCAGACACACTATGGCCTGTAGGCTGAAGATGGATGCCCCATCATTATAGAGGAACTTTGGGTGACTGTCCAGGCAGCAAGATGTCTCTGTCAGATCTAGAATTATATATTATCCTTCTGTGGTCTTTGATGGAGTTGAAGACATATAGTTATGGTTATAGTTTTCTTTAGTTATTATAAAAGATAAGTTATATATAAGACTTTAGACTCACAAAGATAGGATAAATGATAGAATATTTTCTTTAGATCTTGCTAAATGTTAATGGACTAAATACTGTTACTATAGTTCTTACTTAATAGCTGTTTTGTTATATATTTTACTATGTTAATGTTAAAACACTTTATTTACACAGAAAAGAAGAGATGATGGGGAAAGTCCTTCTGTGTATATGTCTGTCTTATTGGTTGATAAATAAAGCACTGTTGGCCAATAGGAAAGCAAGATAGGTGGGGCTAGGAGTCAAGGAGAATTCTGGGAAATGTAGGAAAGACAGGGGTCATCATGTGATCGCCAGGAAGACAGGACACTAAGGCCGGCGTCCTCGATAAGATAAGTCTTTATAGAATATATAGATTAGTGGTTATGGTTGATAATTAAGACAGAACTATCAGATAGGAAGTCCTAGTTATTGGCCAGCAGCATTGTACCTAATATAAGTCTCTGTGTGTTATTTTGGGTGCCCACGTGGTGGTGGGGCTCTGGCAGCTTGGTGGGAAGAGTTATCGTTACACACACTCAGCCATACAGAAAGTAGTAGAAGGAAAACTCCAACCCAAGGAAGTCAGCTACATTCACAAGAACAAGAACATAGGTATAGTGGGAAATTACCAATACAGAGTCAGGTAGAAATGTAAGGGTATTTAATAGGGAAAAGCCTTACTTACAGAGCGAACCAGCCAGCCGGTGGTAGTCTGTACAGCAAAGAGAGAAACCGAAACCGAAACGCAGTCCCCCTACTCACTCTGACTATGCCCTCACAAGCCTGCTCAGGTACTCCTGTAGCCAGCCCCTAAGAAGGCGTGGCTACAGCTTCCCCTACACATAGGCAATAGATGAACTTACAGCAGCAAATCCCAAAGAAGGGAACTGGACGCACAATGGCATCACCAACAACTAACAAGAATAACAGGAACTAGCAATCACTGGTCATCAATATCCATTAATATAAATAGACTCAATTCACCTATAAAAAGACAAAAGCTAATAGATTGGATACGAAAACAGAATCCATCCTTCTGCTGCATATAAGGAACACACCTCAAACTCACTGACAGACATTACCTCAGAGTAAAGGGTTGGGAAAAGATTTCAATCAAGTGGACCTAAGAAACAGTCTGGTGCAGCTATCCTAATATCTAACAAAATAGACTTCAAGCTAGAATCAATCAAAAAATATAAAAAGGGCATTTCATATCACAGGAAAAATCCATCAAGAGGAATTCTCAATTCTGAACATCTATGCCCCAAACACAAGGGCTCCCGCATTTGTAAAAGAAACATTACTAAACCTTAAATCACAAATTAAGCCCCACACACTAATAGTGGGAACTTCAACACCCCATTCTCACCACTGGACAGGTCTGCCAGACAGAAGCTTAGCAGAGAAATAAGAGAACTAACATATGTTATGACTTAAATGAACTTAACAGACATCTATAGAACATGCCATCCAAACACAAAAGAATATATCTTCTTCTCAGCACCTCATGGAACCTTCTCTAAAATAGACCACATACTCACTAACATAGCAAATTTCAATACACACACGCACACACACACACACACACACACACACACACACACACACACTGGAATAACCCCATGTATCTTATTGGATCACCATAGTTTAATGTTAGAATGCAATGAAACACTAATTTCAGAAAGCCCAGAAACACATGGAAATAGAACAATGATCGACTGAATCATTGGGTAAAAGAAGAAATAAAGAAATCAAAGACTGCCGGGCATTGGTGGCGCACGCCTTTAATCCAAGCACTTGGGAGGCAGAGGCAGGCAGATCTCTGTGAGTTCAAGACCAGCCTGGTCTACAGAGCAAGTTCTAGGACAATCTCCAAATCAACACAGAGAAACCCTATCTCAAAAAAACCTAAAAACAACAACAACAACAACAAGAAATCAAAGATTTCCTAAACTTCAATGAAAATGATAGCACAACATATCCTAACTTATGGGACATAAAGAAAGCAGTGCTAAGAGGAAAGTTCATAGCACTAAATGCCTACATAAAGAATCTGGAAAAAAATCCCACACTAGGCTGTTTCCAAGATCTGGCTTTTACAAATAATGTTGCTATGAACATAGTTGAGCAAATGTGCCTCATTTGGGTATATGCCCAATAGTAGTATTGCAGGGTCATCAGGTACACTGATGCCTAATTTTCTGAGAAATCACCATACTGATTTCCACAGGCTGTACATGTTTGCCCACCAGTAATGGAGGAGTGTTCCCCTTACTCCACATCCTCTCCAGCAGATTCAGAAATCCACAACTAACCAATAGGCCAAGCTCCTGGAGTACAATCAAAGTGAGGTAGGAGTGATTATATGAACACAGGAGTCAAGATCATGATGGGGAAACCCACAGAATCAGCTGGCCTGATATAGTGAGAGATCACCGACTCAGGTCTCACAAATAGGGAACCTGCATAAGACTGAACTAGACTCACTTAACATAGGTGACAATGGTGTAACTGAGACAATATATAAAGCCACTGGCAGTGGGTCCAAGATCTAACACTAATGGGCAAACTGACTTAGTGGAGCCCATTCTATATGGAGAGACAACTTGCTCAGCCTAGGTACATTGGGGAGGGGGCATGGCCCTGCCTCAAAAAGATGATGGGACAGACTTAGTAGACTTCCTAGGGGAGGCCCTACCCTTTCCAAGGAGCAGATGGGAGATGGAGGTGAAATGAGGGGAGTGGGAGGAGAAGAGGGAGGGGGAACTGGGATTGGAATGTAAAAATTAAATTAATTAAAAAAAGAAAAATATCTCTTTTGAGGTTCAAGTCAATTTCTTAATTGTAACCATGTATAAAGTAAAAAAGTAAATTATATATTCCCAACATAGTGTGGTGCAGAAAATACATTACCATTAAAGGGAAGAAAGAGGGCTTAGTGAGGAAACACTGCACACCAAAAGCAAGCAGGGCAAACCCAAGTCCTGTCGCTCCACATCTGATGTCAGAGGGCTTAGCTAGCTCTGCCCTTCCAGCTTCACTGCCTGTGACATGTGTCTCTTTCTAAAGCTGTTTCCACTCCCTGTGTGCAGCTCTTCTTGGCAGATATCTCCTAGCTCTGGAGCCTCTAACACCCTGGGGTCTCAAAAGACTTCACTCTCACACCTCACACAATGGACTCTCAGGGCCTTCATGCAGGCCCTGCCCTGTCAGTTACTGTGTGGCCTTCGCAGTAGTGGTGCCCACTTGAACCATGAAGAAAGATTCTACAACACCTTTACTCCTGCATTCTTCATGACTCTAAAGCCAGAATATAGCAAGCGTTCTCTGTACCACCAACTCCCAAATAATGACACAGAGGCTTTTTATTAATTATAAAAGTTCAGCCTTAGCTCAGGCTTGTTTCTAATTATCTCTTATAACATAAATTAACCCATTTCTATTAATCTATGTGTTGCCACATGGCTTGTGGCTTTTTACCTCTCCTGCATGTCCTGCTTCTCCCCATCATCTCTGGCATCTCCCCCACCTCTGCCCCAGATTCATCTCGTCTTTTTTTCTCTCTTCCCGGAAGTACCACCTAACCTCTGCCTGCCTAGCTATTGGCCATTCAGCTCTTTATAAACCAATCAGAAGGCATCCTGGCAAAGACACATTGTTGCTGGATTTCCCGCCGGGTTCCACAACCTCTTTGCCCCAAATGAACACTGAGTCATAAATGAAGGCAAGTCTAAAATAGATTGATGGGTACATCAGAGAGATGGATACAGAGAGATGGGAGAAGTTTTTCTCAGGCCCAAGATGATCTTTGATGGCATTCTTAGCTTTTGGATTGGTGGAAGCTAGTAGTCTGCTAAGCTAATAGATTCTAAAGGGTTTTTATCTGTCAGTCACAGGATGGTAGTTTTGACATAGAGGTGAACAAGAATTGGCTGTTCTGGAGAGCTAGAACTAGCCTAAGATAAGGTAACTAACTCAAGATAAGTGTTTGAGTAAAAATGGCTCCCATAGGATGAGGGAGTGGCATAACTGGAGGTTTGGCTTTGTTGGAGTAAGTGTGTTCCTAGCAGGTAGGCTTTGAGATCTCAGAAGCTCAAGCCAGGCCCAGTGGTTCACTTGCTCTTCCTGCTGCCTGCCGACTCTGATGTAGAACTCTCAGCTGACTGGCCAATACCATATCTGTCTTCATGCCACCATGCTTTTTGCCATGATGCCATGATGATAATGAACAAAACCTCTGAACTGTAAGCCGGCCCAATTAAATATTTTCCTTTATAAGAGTCATGGTGTCTCTCAACTGACAATCTAGGCAATGGTGGAGAGGCTACCCTAAATGCCCTTCCCTTATAATGAGACTGATGACTACTTTATATGCCATCCTAGAGCCCTCATCCAGTGGCTGATGGAAGCAGAGGCAGACATAGCTATACACTGAACTGAACTCTGGAACCTAGTTGCAGAGAGGGAGGACTGAAGATCAAAGGGGTTGGGACCAGGCTGGTGAATCCCACAGAAACAGCTGGCCTGAACAAGGGGGAGCACATGGACCCCAGACTGCTGTCTGAAAGGCCAGCATGGGACTGATCCAGACCCCTGAACGTGGATGTCAATGAGGAGGCCTCAGCACTCTATGGGGCCCCTGGTAGTGGATCAGTATTTTTCCCGGGTGTAAGAAAGAACTTTGAAGGGATGCTCTCTCGGCCTGGACACATGGGGGAGGGTCTAGATGATGTGGTGGAATTTGGGGATCCCCGTGGAGGGGGGAGGAGTGGGGGGGAATGGTGGGGAGTTGGGGGGAGAGGAGGGAGAGGGAGAAGGGATTGACATGTGAAACAAGCTTGTTCCTAATTTGAACTAATAAAAAAAATAAACAAAGAGTCATGGTGTCTCTTCACAGCAATAGAAACCCTCTTAGATATGATGATAAGGTTACTAACCCAAGATAAAGTAAGCAGCCTCTAGACCTGCAACATTCCAGTCTCTCCACAGAACGGTAATTCTAATCCATCAGACATACCTTCTCTCTCTCCAGGAGTTCTTGTTCATAACTGACTCATTATGGTATCAGATAAAGGCCTTATTACCTGTAACAGTGGACTGGCATGTAGGAAGAGTCTATAAGTAGTTTCTGAAGAACACCTGGATGCGTGCTGGAGCCACAGATAAGATGACCAGTCACTGGCCCTTGAGCTGAGTAGGAGTTCACAAGCCTCCACAGGCCTCTTTGAGGAAGGCGTGTCATGTTCAAGGGACAGTGGGAGGACTGTGGGAAGATCAGCTATCCTCACTGAGAAGCAGCTTCGGGGATTGGGAATAGGTATTGATGGAGAAGGGCCACCTGCTCTTGGTTGCTCTTGGCTGCAGAAACTGAATGTGGCCAGGAACATGCTGGAACCTGGAGGGGAGTCAACCTCATTGACTCCTACCTTCAGCCCAGGGTCTTCTCCTGAGAAAACTTAGCACCAGGCCAGCTGGCAAAAGAGAGGTGTTTCCCAGCTTGGCACCACACATTGTGCTGAAAGGCAAGAACTCCACCACGGAGTGTGGAGCTCTGAAACTGGAGGCTTTTGCTTAAGATTATTTTAGTTCCATTTGGTAGTACTCAGCCCAAAGCAAGTTCCAGGAAGAATGATTTTCAGGCATGGGAAAGAGGAGAGGGGAACATAAGAGTTTAGGAGATGGCAGGCAGCAATGGCAGGCAACACCACCATCTAGGGAGCAATTCACGGGAGGAGGGAGTCCTATCAATTTTTGTTGTTGTATTTTGTTGTGTTTGTTCGAGGCAAGTAGTTCAGGCTACCCTTGAACTTTTGACCTTCTCGCCCATTCTGTCAAGTGTGATGATTACAGTGTATGGGGCAATACTCCTGACAGATTTTTATTGTTGTTCTTTTGATTGATGTATAATTTAATAGGCAATGAGCTTTACTTAATATTTTGGGCGCAGCTTGAAACAATTTTCTTCAGCCCACATGACCAGCTCCACTCTCAAGACAACACCTTGGAGCTACTTCCCTTTCCCAGTCAGTACAGCCTGCTCGCATTCTGACTGCCAGCACTAGGGCATTCCTACTTTGAGGTTTCATGTATAGGGATTTCTGTGATAGCTACTCTCGGTGTCTGGTTTTGTTGTTGTTCATCATTATGAATGTAAGATTCATCCGCAGAAGGAATAGGATCAGAACAACAGTATTTAAGAGAAAAAAAGCCACACACACACACACACACACACACACACACACACACACACACACACACACACGATACTTGCTCAACTGCTTCCTATGAACATGTGTCATCTACATACCTGTTATCTGTGATGCAGGCTTGTGACCACAGTCACATTCTTGCTGTCTGATTCTTCACTGTGTAGGCTCAGAACCCACTGGTAAATAGAAAAACCTCTGAAGCCCTGGGAGATGGCCTGGGGCAGACCTTAGGCTGTTTGTGTCACTTCTGAATGTGGAGATGGCAGAGTGAGCACGTGGAGAGGAGGTCCAGTTCTCAGCAAGCATCGTACAGCAGGAGCACAGCAGGCTGGTCCACAGGGAGCTCATCTTACAGAGGCTCCGGAGGGTCTTGAGCCAGACTAGAGGGGCCAAGAGGCAGGCACACACCTCAAAGCTTTGTGTTTCCTAAGCAAGTGACACACGGTGGGACTCTAGGGGCAGGTAGTTGAGAGATGATCATAAGACAGGTCCTCAGGCGGCTCACTTCAGTGCCGCGGGGTGGGAGGGGGCAATTGGGACATGGGCTGGTGAGCTAGTTCTTCATTATCCTTGCCAAGAGCTGAGCAAACGGTGGACTTTGTGCTATAAGAAGAATACTGGTGGATTGCAAGGAACCTAAGGGTTTGGGGACCAGAAATGCAAGCAACAAGTGTTTTTCTCTTGCTATTTATGTTGTCCCCTCCCCTTTACATTTTACTCTTCTCTATCACATGCCCAATTAAATGTGTCCCCTACCCCTGCATTCTCTGAGCCCCAGGTAAAGATCTGAAGTCAGAGAAGTGATTCACCAAGCCCTCTGGGTCCAGGCAATTGGGATGAAAGGCAACTTGGCCTAGTCATGGTCCCAAGGGTGTCAGAGACACGTAACTTAGGGAGAAGTGATGGGTGGTTCAGTGCCTAGACAAAGGGACTAAAGGCCTGACACTGAGGCTTCTGCCCAGAGTTCCCAAGCCAGCAAGGCTCTCTCAAGTTGGCTATGATTTACAAGGAACTGAAGATTTGATCTGGTTCTGGAACAGGCTGAGCAGCTCCAGAGAGCTTCAGGGGAACTGGTGACAAGGTGAGTGGGAGCCTGCTGGGCTCCTGTCCCTGGGAGGAGGGTGGTAGGTGAAGACAGGAAGACCCAAATGGTGGAAGTGAGCCCATCAGGAGCAGCATAGAGAAAGACACTTGGTGCCCATAAAGACAAGGATTAAACTCTCTTTCCCACATACAGAACACTAGAAGAGTCATGTACCTAGTCATCTGGCACCAGTTTCCCTGTCTGTAAACTGAGAAGATGTTAGCATGGAGGACATGTGGAGAACCCTGGGGGAGGATCCAAGGGGATGGTGCTGTAGGTAACAGGTAACAGGTTTGGTACTCACAGTTAGTTTGGGGATGGGATCTCACCATATAGCCTGGGCTGTCCTGGGACTCATCCACGTGTGGAGATTGCAGCTATACACCATCAGTTTTATAATAATGCTTGAGATGCTAAATTAAATGATTGGTTCAGAACACTAAACAAAAACACAATTGAAACTTACAAAGGAGAAATAAAAAGTCACTTGCTACTGAGCTGACTCACAGGTGGTATGGTAATTACTGATAAGCTTTATATTTTGACTCACTACTGTGTGATTTTGGGCAAGGCATTGGACCTGTCTGTTTGAACACTGGCCTGCACCTTTAGGTGAATCAGGTGATGCCTCCCTGCGGTTCTGTCTGGGACAGAGTTAGTAAGTGATCTGGGTTGTGACTTGACAGTTCTTTAATGTGCGGTGCCTGGCTCCTCTGTGTTCTCTGTCAAGTATGCTATGCTGAACTAAATCAGTAGTGTAAACCTCCTACCACACCTAAGAGGTTGTAAACAGCCAGCCCTCTTATTGTGGCTCTCTCCCTCCCTCCCTCTCTCCCTCTTCCCATCCTCCTCCTCCTCCTCCTCTTCTTCCTCCTCCTCTCTCTCTCTCTCTCTCTCTCTCTCTCTCTCTCTCTCTCTCTCTCTGTCTCCCTGCTCTCATTCTTACTCTTATTGAAGCTCCTCTACAGGTTGTGAAGGGAAGTCTCTCGTTCTTGTTAAAGCCCCATCATACTCACAAATGCTTGAACTATGACTGTAAGGCCCTTTCCTTACAATAAACCTCATTTCCCAAAGGGAACTCCCGTGTCAGCCTCCCTTTGGGAGTGACCATTGCTGTTCTTTACACAACCCTTTGTGCCAATTTTCTCATTTGTAAAATGAATATTAATAGTTTCTACCTCAGAGGATTGTTGCAAAATACTCAGAATCAATGGTACCTGGCACACAGTAAGTCTGACCGCTGCTAGATTTTCTGTGGAATGAGGACATGCCTTAATATGCTTTGTATAACAGAGCCTCTTAAGTCTCTCTCACTAAGATCTTAAAATATCCCTGCTCCTGTTTGTGTGAACCTGTTTTTTAAGTAAATCAGGTGAAGCCAGGGTTGTGAGCCTGAGGCATGAGTGAGCCTGAGGTTTGAGTGAGCCTGAGGTGTGAGTGAGCCAGGGCTACACAGAGAAACCCTGTCTCAAAAAACAGTGAGAGAGAGAGAGAGAGAGAGAGAGAGAGAGAGAGAGAGAGAGAGAGAGAGAGAGCTATAACAAAATGCCTCTAACCTGCCTGTAAGCCCCACTTGCCCAAGATAAATTCCTAGAATGCTGGGGGCTGTTGTAATAGGATTTCTGCCCTCCCCCATAATAGGTTTCTCCACCCACACTGTAAGATGGATCAAACCTAATTGAAAAAGTATAACAACAGGCTTATTGAGCAAAGTAACTCCCAGACGAGTTCTCCAGTCCCAGAAATGGAGCCTGGAGAAGCCCACAAACTAAAGCAGGGAGACTTTATAGCTTGTAGGCTAGGCATGATGATGTGTCCACCACAAGCAGGGTTTGTTGTTGGGGACCAAGAAAGTTCCATTATGGAATGTCTTAAGGTCCAGCCTCCGGTTTCAGTAAACAGGAGTACCCAGGAGCTCCAGCCTACAATTGCATTGCTAATTTGAGCAAGTCTGCTATTGTATAGCATAGCCTCAGTGTAGAATGTCTCCTAGTTTGCATCTCTATAGGACTAAGTATTTGATAGGCCTGAACCTGGGCTGGAGGTGAGGTGTGTGAAGTCACATGTGAGGACAGAGGTTAGGAACTAGCAACCAGGGAGAGGAAGGAGACAGAAATGGCCTTGTGGCCAGGAAAGCATGGTTAAAAAACCAGCCAGGAAGATGCTCAATAAACAAGAGATTCCAGTTTTACAGTATGGAACTGAGAGCTCTCTAAAGATGACAAGATGCCTGTGCTTGGTCTTTATTGCCCTTGGGTTGCTAGGAGTTTCCAAGTCCAGGCTTCCCCACTCACACTGAACCTCATGGCTGCTGTGGCTTGGAGCCGAGATGGGCCGGGCCACGACAGTTTGTGCCCAAGTATGGTCAGAAGCTGAGCACTTTAGGTGGAGACTTGGTCAACTGGCAACTTCAGGGGAGGAAGCTGCAACAGAACCAAGAATTCAGAACTTGGCTTTTTGGCACCTTCCCTTTGTTTGGAGACTCTCTGAGTGGGCAGAGTTGGAGAGAGACAAGAATGGCGCTTTCCGGATCATGCAGGGATGAGCTGGAGGATCTAACCAAACATGTTGTTCTTGTAAGATAACAAACTGTTAGACCCCCGAAAACTCAAGTATCCGGGGTCTCAGGCCAGGTTCGCGGTCACCCCAATCACCAGGCGGATTCGAGAGCTTGCTGCAAACTGCACGAGGCTTTATTGTAATTTAACGAACTAACCCCATGTTAGCTCGGGTCTTTCACCCACCCGCCATGGCAGACGGCTAGAAAAAGACGGCTCCAACGGGCTCCCAAAAGATCTTATAGGGCAGCGTAAGGGGAGTGTCTAGGGGTACGCACAGGCTCAGGATTGGTGTGCTTCCAGGCTTGGAGGGCTTGCCCTGTGTTGATTGGTCAACTGGTTGTTATGGCTCATAGGCCCTCCCAGGGCGGTTGCTATGCTCTCTACGTCATTGCTGTGCGCTTGTCCGTAAAGCACACCCAGGGTCGTAAAGCATAGCGCCACCAGCTAACTTCTGATTGGTTCCTTGTCACAAGACAGGCATCTGACCTCTAAGTGACTAAGGTTCCTTGTCACGAGACAGGCATCTGACCTCTACGTGACCAAGGCAGGTTTATGGCAAGCACGTGTTCGGCTGTTATGGCTGCCAAAAGGAA
Source organism: Cricetulus griseus (assembly GCF_003668045.3). NCBI lineage: Eukaryota > Metazoa > Chordata > Mammalia > Rodentia > Cricetidae > Cricetulus > Cricetulus griseus. Next base: position 67,768,311 of record NC_048597.1, on the reverse strand, counting down.
GCTGGTTCCTTCAAAACTATGTGTTTTCACTTCGGTAAACACGGTGCAGTAGAAGATGCTCTACAAAGTGTGATTTGTTTATTTATTTGTCTCAGAAGAGAGATAGGCCTGAAGTCTCTAAGTTTGGTAACAAACTAATATTGTAGGAAAAACCTGAAGTACCAGGAATGAGAGGTTATTAACATGACTAACAAAAATTAATAGAATAATCTTTATTGTGTTGAATTCTGATGCTGCTGCTCTAGAAAAACTGTTGCATGTCAGCCGCTTAGTGGGTCGTGATTTATCCCTGGGAGAGCTGATGGGAGAGAGTCTCTATGGTGAGGAAAGAGAAGGAAAGATGAAAACCACAGTGGAAACTTACTTTCAACAGTAATGTCAATGCACACAAAGGCTTGGGGAGCTCTTGTACCTGCTAAAACCCACTTTGTTAAAGGAGGAATTCCTTCCCCAGTGTTGTTAGATTGCTCCAGAGATTGAGTCTCAAGTATGATTGAAGGGACCAGCTTCCCTTTTGGCAGCCATAACGGTCGAACACGTGCTTCTATGACCTTGTTCTAGACACTCCCCTTACGCTGTCCTAACCAATCAGAAGTTAGCTGGTGGCGCTATGCTTTATGACCCTGGGTGTGCTTTATGGACAAGCACAGCAATGACGTAGAGAGCATAGCAACCACCCTGGGAGGGCCTATGGGCCATAACAACCAGTTGACCAATCAACACAGGGCAAGCCCTCCAAGCCTGGAGGCACACCAATCCTGAGCCTGTGCGTACCCCTAGACCCTTACGCTGCCCTATAAGATCTCTTGGGAGCCCCTAGGAGCCGTCTTTGCTAGCCATCCACCATGGTGGGTGGGTCAAAGACCCGAGCAAACATGGGGTTAGCTCGTTAAATTACAATAAAGCCTCGTGCAGTTTGCAGCAAGCTCTCGAATCCACCTGGTGATTGGGGTGACCGTAAATGTGGCCTGGGACCCCCAGATACTTGAGTTTTTAGGGGTCTAACATGATTTGTTGGCCAAATGTGTTTTCATATCACTAAAAAAAATGAGCATTGAGGCTAGGTGTGGTGCACACCTTTAATCCCAGCACTCCGGAGGCAAGAGGGTGGTGGATCTCTGGGAGTTCCAGAACAGCTAGCTTACAGATCAAGTTCCAGGACAGCCAGAAGTACATGCAAAGGCTCTGTCTCAAAAAGAACAGCAAAAAAACAGCTGTTAATTACAATGCAAAGAAAAATATTTTCTGATAAGAGCATGTTACCTTTTTTTTTTTTTTTTTTTTTTTTTTTTGAGGGGAGTGGATTCTTTGCTGTTGCTTGAGATTGTCAGTATTACTCCAGCACAATTGGGGGAACATTCCCATTTTGAGGGCCTAATCTAAGATCCATTCTTTTCTTAGTTCACAGTTTCTTCCAGCTTCTATTCTCTACTCGATGAGACAAATGACATAAATGGCCTCAATAAAATAAACATGGTTCAAAATGGAGTCACGTCAAATGTATGGTTAATAAACAAACAAATGAAATTCTGTTGTTCAGGAGTTCTGTACTACCAAAATAAGAAGGACCATTGAAACATTTAGTCAAAATTATACAACCAAGTGAACAAGCTAATCCGGTTTCTTCCAGGCCTGTTCTCCCCACCCAACACCTACAGAAGTGCTGCTGCTATTCTGCTCAGTCAAATGCTCCCAGAGCGACCCAGGAGACCCACATAGGTACCAGGCTTCTGTCTGTCCGAATGAATGCACATGCCTCAGTAGGATGACAGTGACCCACTTACAGGGCACCCTGAACTCAATGTATTCCAGACATTCTGATCTCAGAATAACTGTTTTAGCTACTCAAGGCTGCTTCAGCCAGACTCGGGCTTGAGTGGGACTTGAGCAGTGCTCAGAGAAAATCAATCTGTGGTAAAAGATGAATTATCTTAAGGTCATTGAATATGGTCTTCGGGACCTTCAAAGTACTTGGATACATCCTTTGAATAAACATTGGCAATTAGTGACAGGATATATGATTTCCAAGGGATTTAGTCATTACCTTATTCTATATCATATATAGAGAATGTCAGCATGACCTTAGCAATAAGTCCCATGCTGTATTCAAAACACAGAACTCAGTTTCCTTTTATGGTAGCCTGTAATTTGCTTGGCATGACATCAGATTCCCTTAGGGTCATTTTTCCTTTCTCTTATCACATGCTAATGATTCTAGTGTGTCATTAAAGATCTTGAAATTCATTTTAACTCCAATATCCTGAACCTCTATCTCTCGATCTTCATTCTCCCATATCTCAGTAAGGTATAACTTCCAATATTATTGTTTTTAAGTCCAGACTGAGTCAAGCCACCATGTTGCCACTGCTGTTCTTTCCTGCTGCAGCTGTGCTGTATCACCAGCGTGGGAAGTTCACATTGCTTTATCCTCAATCATTTTATTTCTTCTGTATCAGTTAGGCTGTGGATAATGACAGCTGCTGCCTTGTGAGTGTTGGTCGGGCACTCAAGAGGCCCCAGTGCTTTCCTGTTTCTCATACGTAAGTAAACTCACATAGAGCTACCATTAGAGAAGGCCTCTGTGCTGGTGACGGCCTAGCAAACAAAGAGCTCTCCTCAAGCTCTGGACACAGGCAAGGTACACTGTCCACAGTGGTGTCCCTTGTCTTGGTCAATATGAAAGGCTACTGTTGGTTTAAGGTTGTTGCTCCAGTCTTGCTCCAGTCTTCCATCTTCTGGATTGCGTATAGTAGATTGTTAACCCCACCAGTTAACAATTTAAGGCCAAATTTTAAACAAGCTTTAATTAGATACTGGCCAGACTGATGGATTCTCTGGCCAGGTCCATGACTGGGTTTCCAGAAAATGGCCATAAGTCATGCCTTGCAGAGGCTTAAAAAGGCAGTCCCACAAGGCCACAGTATTTCCCATTATGTCCAGTCAGGGTTCACTGGTAAGCCCAAGACCATGTAGAAATACTTAAATTAATACATATGGGTTAATAATTAAGAGAGATCTAGCCAATAAGAAGCCTGAACCATCAGCCAAACAGTTTATGATTAATATAAGCCTCTGTGTAATTATTTGGGACTAAGAGGCTGCGGGACCTGGTGGTACAGAACCTCCATCTACACTACTCCATTCACCTGACCCAAAGCAAAGCAGTGTTTCCCTGAATCTCCTCCCAGATTGCCAATAAAAGCTTCAGTCCTATAGTTAGTCCTAATAACCCCTCACTGCTCTTCTCCACCATATGACACTCTTGCAATGAATATTAAAGATCATGTTCAATTACAGCTATATTCTTAAATAAATAATAAAACATTTCTGATCATGCATCTGTCTGTAGGTAAATCATGATGTGTTGTTATGTTTGCAGATGAACCCTAAGTAACTGCTGGCTTTGCAGGGAGACACCCCTCAAGTGATTGCTTAGGGTTGAATAGACTATCCTTCTCTCCAAATTGCCCACATACTAAATGCAGAAAGAATGGATCTCAGCTTAAAATAAATGGCAAAAAGGGCCTGCTGCAAGTCTACCCTGTCCTCTTGGTTCGGAGCCTTTTGCCAATCATGCTGAGCACGGTTTTCTGGTCGCTGTATCTCGTCACTCCCATTTAGTGCATTCACAGATCCCTATCATTTGCTTCTGTCTGCACATCTGGTGTCTCAAGCAACCTGCCAGAAACTGCCTGTTAGACGGAATGAGTGGACACAAGTGACTTTGTGACCCTGTGCGATTAAACTGCCATCCTGTCTTAGTTTTCACAACTTATTGGCTAAGGAGGAGGGTGAAAGCTCAAGATTGTGACCAGTCCCAGGGATTAAGGAAAATAGGATTTCATGCATGGAGTAACAGAGCTGCCAAGGAAAGCCTCGCTTTCCAGCCATGTCACCTTCAAGTTTGCAATCACTCTGTGTTACCACGCTACCTGCTGCTGATCCTTAGTGAACTTGGCAGGGGATTTCAGCATTGAACAGTGTGGAGGAGCAGGGAGTTGAGGTTCAGGACTGTGTGTCAATGTGATTTGATAAGTCCACCAACTCACCATCAAACCATTCTTTTGCTCTAACTCCTCAAGGGCAGGTTTGTTCTTTCATGCCTCCTAAGAGCTTAGAAGTAGGTTAGCATTGCGTGTTACCTAGACACTGAAGCCAATAGTTAAACCACACATTTGTTTTCCTCCTTTCTCTCAAGTTGGGCATGTGAACCTTTGCTCACAAAGATGCAGAGGAAGGACCTATATCCTTGGCCCTCAAGTGGATCATGGAACACTTCCTTCCACAGTGTGTGCTCTGCCTCCCAGGTGCTGAGAAGGTTGGGATCTAAGGTCCTTGTTGCCACTCCAGGAGGAGGAGCAAGGTAGACTTCATGTAATTAAACTGCCATCCTGTCAAAACTCATCAACAGGTGTGGTCCATCTTGTGGCTGGGTGGAACACACTCCTCTCTTGGGTAGCAGCTCACACCTTAAGATCTGACTAGGACCTCACCCTTGGCTCATCTTCCCGGCAGAGGTCAACTGTGTGACTTCTCACCATGCAGAGGGCCTGGGCTAGAGTCATTTATTCTCAGGCCTGATGCCCCCTTTAACAGGAGGGTGGTGGAGCACAGGGACAAAGCCAAGGACACTCTGATAGAACTCAGTTCTGGCATTGTTTGCCAGCTAGTTTCAAGTCCTTGGCAAAAGCTTTCTTCTGCAGCTGGCCTTGAGCTTGCCATCCTTCTGCTGCAGCCTAAGTGCTGGGATTACAGCAATATGCCATATCACCTGGCCACACTTGATAGTCTGATTTCAATTTTTTTGCTTTTTAAAGAAGACTAGGGCTGTGGCTCTGTTGGTATAGTGTTTGCTTAGCATGCATAAGGCCCTGGGTTTGATCACCCCAGACAGCATAAGCCAGCCTGGAGGCCAGCCACCTACATAGGACCCTCAAAAACAATTTAATTGGAAAAGAAATGAAGCTCATTGCTGGTGTGCTTTCTCTTGTATATTATAAGACAATTAAAAGTAACTCCTCACCCCCTCAAAGAGGAAATGAAAATCAAGTGTCTCTCCATGTCTTGTCTTACAGCAACTACTCCTGGGAGTCTGAGTTGCAGGACTGTGAGAACGCTGTGGTTGCCTCTCTCAGAGATGCCCTGGGTTCTGCATCCTCAGAGAGATGGTTTGCAGCAGGAGGGACAGCTTCACCAGGACTTGGTCAGGGGTGGTCAGATGCCCCAAGAGGAGGAAGGACACCAGCAGGACCTTCTGTCTCCCAGGAATTACAGATACAGGAAAGAGATCTGTTTGCATGGGACATCTTCAGTGATGAGGAAGGAAAGGGTTTACCAGAGGGCAGCACACAGCAGTAGTGAGAATCTGGGTGGGGGAGATCCATGGGAATTCAGGTAGGTGATGGAGTGCAGCCTTAATGGGTGGGGGACAGTGAATTGTGTGTAGCAGTCTTCACAGGCCAGCAAGGAGAGGGGGTTTGATTCCATTTCCCACCTGGCTGGCACTCACTGTAATGCTCCATGAGATCCAGAAATGGACTTTAGTCCCACCATACCAAAATGTAGGTGGTAATCCAGATCTGGGTATGACTTAGTGGGAAGTCTTTGTCGCAAGAATGTTTCTTCTCCATTTTCTTTCGTCACCTGGTCTATTATCTGCCTAATACAACAACAGCCACCTTGTTGCTGTAAATTGGGCAGCTCTACAGGAAAAGGCAAAACCAGTTCCACTCATTTGAGGGCTGCTCCTCCTTAATCCTGAAGCCATCTTTACCTGGGAGGGGGAGGAAGAGAAGGGCGGGACAGTAAGAAAGGAGGCTTTGTGAGAACCTTGATGGGCACGTCTGTGTCTGGCTGCTTCTCTGGCTGCTCTTTCTTGGTCTGTCTCCCAGATGTCTCTTCCTCCCCCGGGGCAAAGGTGGTGCCTGCCAGAGCTCTGCTCTGAGCTCTCAGCCCTACATGGTATTTCCTGGTGACTGCCCATCTCTGTGGATTTAACAGTTATACCCTTGCTTGTGAGCCTCGGGTCTCCCTCTCTGCATGCTCCCTTCTCTAAATTCCAGACCATTCAACTAGCCGCTTGCAGACTGTACTGAGCTTTACTGTTCAGTATCCCATTGAACTGCACGCAGCTTGCAGGCAGGGTTCATGTATTCAAGTCACTTCCTTATTCTCAGATCCCATCGTGGAAGCCAATCTACAATAGGTGTTTTGTAAATATGGAGTAACTGCTTAGAGGAACAGACGATCTATTGATGGAGGCCATAAACAGAGACCAATCAAATGGGAACAGGCAAAGGTTATTCGTGGCTTGCCAGGGAGACAGCCACCATCAGGTCAGCCTGTGTTTATGCAGAGACTGCAAGGCCCACAGAGAAGTGAGGAAGCTTTATGGGGCAAATAGAGCTACATTGTGCCCTGATTGAGGCTATTGGGGAACCTGGAAGTGGGCTAACTGGAAGCATGACGTCGTCCTATGTGGTTGGCCAGGCTGTATATTCAGCTTTGTATGCTTGGTCTATACTTGAAAATGAGATAAAAATCAGGAAAGCTGTTAGGTCTAATTAATCAGGCCCTTGCCTTATTAATCAGGACCTTGGGGTCAGTAGGTGCAGGCATTCTTGTTTGGCTTTCTGGACTAGTTGACCGAAATAGCTAACTAACATCTAGCGTTTGTCTAGAATTTAGAGAGCCCGCTGACTTCCTGGCCCTCTACCTTAGGTAGCTGACAGACTTTCTGGGCTGTCCGCTATTGGTAGTAGGCTGATTTCCTGTGCCAGCTACTGTGAGTAGTGAGTGGGTTAACTCTTGCCACTGGCTCGGTAGGTAGCAGGTAACCTACTGGGTTGGGTTGCTGCAGATTTCAAATCATAGTTCTGTTTCTGTAAAGAATCTGGCCAACATTGTCCACTTGTATATTCCATCTCCCAGCCTGACATTTATTGAACCAATTGTGCAACATGATTTCTAAATATAAATGTGTAAATGAAGTACCTCATTTATTTCCCATGATATCTCTGTGGGGCGATGTATTATTTACTTTTTTCATTATTCTGACAAAGTACCTGAGGAAGCAACTGAAAGCGGGGAGGATTTGTCTTGACTCACAGTTTGAGAGGATACAAGTCTGCCATGGCAGGGAAGGCATGGTGGTGGGAGCAGGAGGTGGCTGGTCACACTTGTTCAGAGTTGGAAAGAAGAGAGACAAATGCTCATACTTTCCGTTTCCCCCTTTTTATTCAGTCTAGGACTTCAGTTCACTGGACAGTGCTGCCCACAGTCAGGATAACGTCTTCATTCTAGTTAAAGTCTCTCTCAGAAATACCCTCGTGGGCATGCCTAGAGGTGTGTGCCCTAGGGGCTCCAAACCCAGCCAAGTTACAAATTAACTAGGTATTGATAAACCCAAGTAAATTTGACCTTTAAACTTAGATGGTGAGTTTGACCTAAAATAGCTGCCCTATATACTAAAAGCTACCCTATATACAAACTATGACAACCTGACTCTAAGTCTGAAACCAAGTAACTTGATCTTAGCCAATAATAACAGCTAACTTCCAGCCAACCAAAGACTAGAAGCTGCCGAAATACACCTATCTATGAGGCCTATGATATGGTTTAGTGGGTGAAAATGCCTGCCCCCAAGCCTGATGACCTGAGTTCAATCCTGGGACCCACACAGTGGAAAGAGAGAACAGATTCCCAGGAACCACCCACCTCCAAAGTCATCCTCTGTCCATCATGTGCACACCATGGCACATATTTGTGCATGTGTGTATGGGTGCACATGTACACACACACACACACACACACACACACACACACACACACACACACACAAATCCATAAGTAAATATAAAAAAATGTTTAAAATATGACCATATGAAGTAAGTGGCAACTGTAGTCAATGAGGCTATTGCCTTCTTGTGTAGGGGAGAGGGGGGAGGGGTGTTTGTAACATATATAAAATATATACATGATTGTGTGGGTGTGTTTATGTGGATCTACATGCGTGTATGTATTTATGCATGTAGAGGCTAAAGGTTAACTTCAGGCATCTTTTTTTAAAAATTTCTTTTATTAGTTCAAATTAGGAACAAGCTTGTTTCACATGTCAATCCCTTCTCCCTCTCCCTCCCCTCACCCCCATCCCTCCTCCCCCTACCCCCTACCCCATCCACCCTCCACTCTCCAGGCAGGGTAGGTCCCTCAACGGGGGCTCTGCAAAGCCCACCACATCTTCCTGTGCTGGTCCTGGGCCCTTCCCCATGTGTCCAGGGCCAGAGTGTAACCCTTTACGTGGGATGGGCTCTCAAAGTCCCTTCTTACACCAGGGAAAAATACTAATCCACTAAACTTCAGGCATCTTACTTGTTCTCCACAATTAAGCTTTTGAGATGGGGGTCTTTCATTTAACCCAAAGTGTGCCAATTGACTAGACTCCCTGACCTGTTCGCTCTAGGAATCCACTTCTCTGCCCTTGCAATTCTGGGATTACAGGTATGTGCTGCCATGCCTGGCTTCTCAGTGGATGTTCTCAGACTTGCAGGGCAGGCACTTTATGGACTGAACCCAAGTCCCTAGTCAGGTTGTTTCGGTATGTCATTTCGTATTCTCTGCCTATAAATATAACCTACAGTGGGAGGAGGACATCCTAGAACATCTTTGGTCTGGAATGCTGCCTGGCTTTAGCATCTTTGTTTCTAGTGTACTTTGTTAAATTTAACTGGTCTCACTTTTTACTCTGTGTGTGTGTGTGTGTGTGTGTGTGTGTGTGTGTGTGTGTGTGTGTGTGTTAAATTTAACTGGTCTCACTTTTTACTGTGTGTATGTGTGTGTGTGTGTGTGTGTACCCATGTGTGTGTACCCGTGTGTGCCCATGCAGAGGCCAGAGCAGAACATTGGGTGTCTTCTATCACTTTCCACATTATTGTCCTGAAACAGGGTTTCCCACTGTAGGGGACAGTAAGCCATGCCTATTAGAGGCTGACTACATGTGTGCCTGATATTTTGGCAGACCTCAATCAAAGATAGAAGACCTCACTTAAAGGTACAAATTAGGCACAATGTGATCCACCGGCAGGGAGGGATGCCAATAAGGCGTCCGATAAGATAAGTCTTATAAAATATATAGGTTTGTTATGATATTTAAAACTGAGCTAACAGATGAGAATCTTAGTCATTGGCCAAGCAGCATTGTACCTAATACAAGTTTCTGTGTATTCATTTGGGCCCTAATCCAAGCAGGTGGCTGGCGTAAAGCTGTCTCTCGAATAACTCTATGTCTATTCATTTCCTAGTCCCTATTCAACTAAATCGAGACTGGATTTAGAGTTGGGTTTGGCTTTCCTACTCTAAAATCCAAGCATGTTATTTAACAACATTTAAAAGTTTCTGTGTTATATCAAGAAGCCAATTGCTATAATACAGAATAAATAAAGAATAAGAGGACTATCTTTGTTTTTCTTGGCTTTTCTTTTACACCCTCTCATAATCGTTGTTAGTCAAGGTTCATCAAGGTACCTTTCCCGGTACACATACATAAACAAGTGAACATTTCTCTGATGACACTTATGTTTGAGTCCCATACAGCCATCAAGACCCAGCCTGACAGCAATCCCTACATGCTCCGGAAAAGGAATTGGACTACACCTTCCTGACTACACTGGATTCAACTCCCTCCGTTTCGACTGACACTCCAACCAGAACCTCGAGTAACGACTTCAATCAAGTTGAGGATTTCAACGTAGATCTTCAATCAAACAAATCATATAACATGGACTAGACATAACTCATTAGAGACTTTCCCTGTACTGGCATTTTTTTTCCACAGGGCCCCCACATGACTATCATCGTCCCATTTCAGCAGGAAGTAACCTAGAAGATGCTACGCCCCCGTTCCCCATTATTGTGTATTAGGGTAGTGTAAGCCTAGTTAAGAATAACCTTCTTATTGTTTAGAGTTGGGATTGGAAGAAGGTGTTCAAGTTAGACACCTTTTCCACATGACTTTAAGACTTAGCTAGAATAGACATAGGATGTATCATAGCAGATTATTGTATATTCTTGTATTCCACCCTTATGATTGTTAGTTTTGGATATTTTACACTATTAAGTTTTAATCCTCTCTTAGACTAAAAGGGGAATTGTAGGGAGTCACCCTAGCCCCGCCCAATAGTCCTGGGGCAGGTACCAGGTGGACCTGGGGACTCGCCCATAAGGGCGGGGTGAAGGAAAGCCGGGATGACGTAAAGGGGGCTTCTTAAAGGACTGCACGTGGGGACCGGCTCTCTCTTTGTTCTGGCTGCGCTGGCTGGGTTCTTAACCTAGCTCTGGCCTGTGTTTCACCCGGCTGTGCTTGGAAATAAAGAGACTTTAATCCAATATCTGGTGGTGGTGGGGCTCAGGCGGCTTTTGGCAGAAAGATTTATCATAACAGAATGGTGTCAGTGAGCGGGATAACCCCATGCCCCAAGGTTCCCAGACAAAGAGGGAAACCTGCCGCCACAGCCTGCCCTGTCAGGCCACTGAGAGGCATCGGAGCAGCTTCCACATACTCGTGCCGTCCCGGTGCTTCTGGAGTTTAGACTGGGCACTCCCAAGATGATAAAGACAGATCCAGATGAAGAAAAACGTCTAAAGGTTTACACTGCGTTTAAAAAATATTTGTAGGCTTGTGAGGGAAGGAAGCAGAGGCATGCAGATTTCCACAGAGAAACCCTGTCTCGGAAAAAAAGAAACAAAAGAAAGTAAAAATAAAATAATAAAAAAGCCACATAAAGATAGAAAATACACAGAGAATCTGGATAGTATATGCCATATTGCTGTCTTTAAATTGTTTGATTGCCAAGGAAAGAATTACTGCTGCTAAAATACATTTGATTATAAAAGCTGCTAATTTAATCCAAGTTATACATTTTAAAAATGCTCTAACTTCAAAATTTAAGTTTAAGGACAGGCTACTTAGAAATAAAGGTTTTGCTTGTATTTCCACAGAAAATAAAAAGCTGTGGATTCCTTCCAGACTAATATGGTTTGATCAAGCAAGACCCCCCCGGAAGCAGTGACCCAACTGATCCTACATCCAAAAAAGCTGAGACGATACAGCCTTTCAGACTACGAAAACAAGGACTTGGTCAGGTTTCTATGTTTTATCATGATCCCTATGGTATATGAACATCATCCCCAATCAGCAGGAAGCAGTTTAGAAAGAACAATGCCCATATTCCCAAATATTGTTTATAAATGCTTGTTTTCATTTAAATGGGGTTAGTTATAAATGATAATGAGCATAGTCAATCTCTTTTTAAAGAAAGAAAAGGGGAATAGGATATAGGAATGAATACATTGGTATAGATTTTCAATTATTGATACAACTTTAAGGTCAATTTTGTGAAAATGATATGCATAATTAAATACAGGTTATATAATCACCTATGGTAGTTAGAACTTATAATTAGGTTAGTTGGGTTTTCTAGATATAGAGATGTATTTGAGATGGATAGGTATTCTTCAAACCTGTCAAAGACCTACAGAAATATGGCATTTAAATGGTTTAGGGTTTTTCTTGGCAGTAAGACACAACTGCTGCTGGCACACCAATTATATCAGAAAGGAGGATGGGCATCGAAGAAACTCGTTATGGAGTTTGCTTTCAACATGGCAAGATTAGCCATTTGGGCAAGAAACTGCTCTTGCCTGGACTGTTTGTTGCTGTATAAACTGGACATGCAGGACCCACAGGAAAGTGACTGCTGAACTTACAAAACAAGACAGTACTGAAGGGTTCCTGTTAGAATGGAGAAGTGTGCCAGACACACTGTGGCCTATGGGCTGAAGATGGATGCCCCAATGTTACAGAGGAACTTTGGGCGACTGTGCAGGTAGCGAGATGTCCTGTCAATTCTAGAGTTTATATATTATCCTTCTGTGGTCTTTGATAGAGTTGAAGACAGATAGTTATGGTTATAGTTTTCTTCAGTTATTATAAAAGATAAGTTATCCTTCTTTTATTTAGACAGAAAAGAGGAGATGATGGGGAATGTACTGTGTATGTTTATCTTATTGATTGTTAAATAAATTACTGTTTGGCCAATGAGACAGCAAGTTAGACGGGACTAGGAGTCAAAGAGGATTCTGGGAAATGTAGTAGATAAGTGGTGATCCAGGCAGGAAGTGACATAGCAAGGAGACTCATATCTAAGTGAGGAAACAGGAAGTAGCCTCTTTTCCCCTCCACTCCTGCTCCACCGGCACAATGTGATCCACTGGCAGGGAGGGACGCCAATAAGGCGTCCGATAAGATAAGTCTTAAAAATATATAGGTTTATGATAGTTAAGACTGATCTACCAGATGAGAATCCTAGTCATTGGCCAAACAGCATTGTACCTAAAAAAAAAAGGTATAAATTAATGATAAAATTATTAACAGCATATTAGACATGGGTGCGGACATTACTATTATTACCCACAAGTCCTGGCCGAAGGACTGGCCACTCAGGGAAGTGAATGTACAATTCTTGGGAATTGGAACACTATCTAGAGTTCAACAGAATGTTCGCTTAGTGGTCTACATTGGATCAGAAGGACAAAAAGGGAGACTAAAACCTTATGTGGCAAATATAGCTATAAACCTCTGGGGTCATGATCTCTTACAGCAATGGAAAACTCAAATTAACATCCCTCCATTGTCAGATACAAATTTTGTACAACCACTGGATAGTAGAAAAGATCGGGTAAGACGATATGGGAAATGGTTACCAACCATCCAGGCTGTACAGAAACTAAATACTAATGATAGAACTTCAGAGGAACCAAAGGCCCTGCCATTAAAATGGCTTACAGATGAACCTGTCTGGATAGGGAAATGGCCTTTGACCTCTGAGAAGCTAGAGGCTCTAGAAAAGTTAGTATAGGAACAGCTAGAGGCTGGACACATAGAGGAATCTACCAGTCCTTGGAATTCTCTGTATTTGTTATCAAAAAGAAGTCAGGTAACTGGAGAATGCTGAAAGACCTGAGAGCCATAAATAAGGTAATTCAGCCTATGGGCTCTCTACAGCCTGGAATGTCATTGCCTTCGTTAGTACCCAAAGGATGGCTGATCATAGTAATTGACCTGAAAATTGTTTTTTTCACTATACCATTACAAGAAAGTGATAGAGAAAAATTTGCATTTACTGTACCAACTCTTAATAACTCACAGCCAGTTCAGAGATATCCGTGGAAGATTTTACCTCAAGGGGTGCTAAATAGTCAACACTTTGTACAACAACCTTTGGAAATAATTCATAAAAAATTTCCATAATCCTTCATTTATCATTACATGGATGATATTCTTTTATCAGATTCTGATAAGGAAACTTTGGAACATATGTTTGACATGGTGAAGGAAATTCTGCCTAGATGGGGGTTACAGATTGCCCCGGAAAAGATACAAAGAGGAGATTCTATTAACTATTTAGGTTACAAGATAGACTTACAAAGAATCAGGCCACAGAAGGTACAAATTAGAAGGGATAGTTATCAAACTCTTAATAGTCTTCAGAAGCTGCTAGGAGAAATTTCTCAGTTACAGACGATTATTGGGGTAGATGGTCATGACTTAAAACATTTAAAAATGGCTCTTAAAGGTGACAAGGACCTAAACAGTCCATGAATATTATCCACTGAGACAGAAAAAGAACTACAATGAATGGAAAACAGAATATTGGCTGCGCATGTAGATCGGATAAAACTTGATTTAGACTGTATTCTGGTTATCTTGCCATCCAGAGAATATCCTTCTGGAATTCTGATGCAGAGGGAAGACACTGTATTGGAGTGGATATTTCTGCCACATAAACAGAATAAAAAGTTAAAGACATATATAGAAAAGATTTCTGATTTGATTTTAAAGCGCAAATTAAGACTTCGTCAACTGATTGGGAAAGATCCAGCAGAAATTATAGTACCTTTAACTAATGATGAAATTTCCTCCTTATGGAAGGATAGTGAATATTGGCAAATAGCTCTTACTGACTTTTTGGGAACGATTAGCAACAACTATCCCAAAACTGACAGAATTAAATTCATAAAAAAGACAGTCTGGATTCTTCCACGTATTATAAGACAAACTCCCATTTCTGGAGTTCTTACCTTCTACACTGATGCCAACAAATCAGGTAAGGCTGGTTATAAAGCAGATGAGGCAAATAAAGTAGTTCAAAGTCCGTATACATCTGTACAGAAGGCAGAATTATATGCGATTCTTATGGTGCTTATGGATTTTACAGAACCTCTTAATATAGCTACTGATTCCCAATATACAGAGGGAGTCGTCTTACACATTCAGACTACAGAATCCGTTCCTGATAATATGGAATTAACCTCTTTGTTTTTACAATTACAGGAAACAATCATAAACAGAAGTAATCCTATATACATTACACGTATCAGATCCCATATGGGTCTGCCAGTCCCAATAGCACAAGGCAATGATGAGATTGATCCTTTATTAATTGGTAATGTGCTACAAGCCTCAGAATTTCATAAAAAAAAACAACATATAAATAGCAAAGGTTTAAAAAAGGACTTCTCCATCACTTGGCAACAAGCCAAGGAGATAATGAAAAACTGTTCTATTTGTTCCTTTTATAACCAAACTCCACTGCCAGCAGGCTGTAATCCTAAAGACATTCGGATGAATGAGATCTGGCAGATGGATGTCTTTCACTTTATAGAATTTGAAAATTTGAAATATGTACATCATACTATTGACACATTCTTCAGGTTTCCAAAGGGCTACTGCTCTCAACTCTGAAAAAGCTGATTCTGTTATTACACACCTGCTAGAGGTGATGGCAGTTATGGGTATACCTGAACAAATAAAAACTGACAATGCTCCGGCATATGTCTCCACAAAAATGGAACGGTTCTTCAAATATTATAACATAAAGCATGTCAACCGGTATACCACACAATCCTACAAGACAAGCAGTGGTTGAGAGATCTAACAGGACACTTAAGGAGATGCTCCATACACAGGCTGGTAAGTCAACCCCCCCCAAACATAGGTTGCATAATGCTTTATTGACACTAAACTTTCTTAATGCCAATGACATAGGACAAACAGCTACAAAAAGACACTGGACTATGGAAAAAAACTGCTGAATTAAATCAACCAATATACTTCAAAGATGTACTAACCTTGATATTGAAGCCTGGACATGTGTTACGTTGGGGTAGGGGTTTTGCATTTGTTTCCACAGGAGAAGAAAAACTTTGGATACCATCAAAGTTGATCAAGATTTCAGTTGAAAAAGATAAACCTCTTGACAAGGACGAGTGACAGGTATTTACTGAGGTATATCTCATAAACTAAATAGAAACCTCCCAAAGGAAAGGGAAGTGTTTTGCTTCTATCTTCACAGGAAAACTCATTTCCAGAAATCCAAGAACATGACATGGGTAGATGCTTAAGAAGAGAAGGTAGCTATAACCATCAAACAAAAGGAACGTGCCATACGGTAATCTTTACAGCTGTCTCTCAAATAACTCTATTTCTCCTTATTTCCTAGTCCCTATTCAAGTAAATCAATACTGGATTTAGAGTTGGATTTGGCTTTCCTCCCCTAAAATCCAAGCATGTTGTTTAACTACACCTTAGTGTTTCTGTATTATATCAAGAAGCCAATTGATATAATACAGAACGAGAGAAGAATTTGGGGACTGTCTGTGCCTTTCTTGGCTCTTTCCTTCAAGGTGTACACCATCTCACAATCATTATTTTCCTCAATTGCCTTTTCCAGCATACATACATACACAAGCAAACATTTCTCTATTAACACTTATGTTTGAGTCCCACACAGCCAATGAAGGCCTGCCTGACAGCAATCCCTGGATGCTCCAGAAAAGAAATTGGGCCATACCTCCTCGACTGCACTGGATCCAACTTACTCCATTTTAACTGACAATCGGACCAGAGCTCCAAGTACTGACTTCAATCAAGTTGAGGATTTCAACCTATATCTCCAATCAAACAAATCCCATCTATCATGGACTGGATATAATCCATTAAAGAGTTTCACTATACTAACATTTTCTTCCCACGGGACCCCACAAGGCTACCATCGTCCCATTTCAGCAGGAAGTAACTTGGAGGATGCTACTCCCCCGTCCCCCATTACTGTCTATTAGAGTAATGTAAGCCTAGTTAGGAATAACTTTTCTATTGTTTAGGGTTGGGATTGGAAGGAGGTGTTCAGGTTTGGACACCTCTTTCAGATGACTTTAGGGTTTAGCTGAAATAGACGTGGTTAGAATGTGCAATAGCAGATTTCTTGTATTTCACCTTTATGATTGTTAATTTTAGATACTTTACACTGTTAATTTTTAATCCTCTTTTAGACTAAAAGGAGAATTGTAGGGGACAGTAAGCCACTTCTGTTAGAGGCTGGCTACAGGTGTGCCTGACCATGCCTGTCAAGGCGTGGTCAAGCTGAGGTCAGGATGACGAGTGATGGGCTCTTAAGGGATGGCGAGCACATGGGAGGTCCCTTCTCTCTGGCCTCGATGCCTTGCTGCCCTGGGCACGCTCTGGCTTGCGTTTGGCTGGTATTTATCTGAATAAAGATATCTTAAACCTACAGGCTCTCGCTTTATCCCACTGAACCAGAAACTCGCCATTTCTGCTGGCTGTCTGGCCAGTGAGGTCTGATGCCTTTGCCCCAAATGCTGGGGTGACAGATTTGCAGCCATGTCCATGTGCCTACGTGCCGAGGGTTCAAACCCAGGCCCCACACTTGCAGAGCACACTGAACCATCTGCCTGGCTCTCTTCATTTACTATTTTTGGGACAGGGACTCATGTAGCCCAGAGTAGCCTCAGCTGCAGATCCTGTCAGCTCTGGGATTACAGGTGTGAATCACCACAGCTGCTTTTGAGCCTTACACTCCCTGCTTAACCCCAAACATTTCCCCTCCTAAAAGTCATACTATCCTTATTGCCTTCCTTCTCATCCTTCTCAATGCCAAGAAGTGACCTCTAAGAATTCACTGAGGACAAAGACTCCGGGATTCCCCAACCCAGGGCTGTCATTTCCTTGTATTGTGGGTATCCTTACTCAATTCCCTTCCCACAACACCAGATTCCCACTCTTGGTTTCTTCATCTTTGTGATCTTTGCCTCCTAAGCCTCTTGACTTATCTTGCCTTAGTCACCAAGCATGATCTGAGTCATCAGCAAGAAAGCCCTGCCATCCACCCATCTAGCCCTCTGGCAGGAATTAGTTTGGGATTATGGCATTGGATAAATTTCAAAACACTTTTCAACATTTTCTAAGATGTCTAAAATTAAAATGTATAGTAACAAATTTATGTGTGCACATCACATTGATAATTTTATGTGCATTGGTATGAAGGTGTCAGATCCCCTGGAACTAGAGTTACAGTTTTAAACTGCCATGTGGATGCTGGGATTTGAACCCAGGTCCTGCTGGAAGAGTACTCAGTGCTATTAACCACTGAGCCATCTCTCCAGCCCTACACATTGATAATTTTAAAAAATCCCTTGGACATTTTTGGTCTTTAAAGGTAGCTGTCACCAGCCAGGCATGGTGGCACACACCTTTAATCACAACATTCAGGAGGCAGAGGCAGGTGAACTCTGTGGGTTGGAGTGAGTTCCAGGACAGCCAAGCCTGTTACACAGAGAAACCCAGTGTCAAGAAATCACGCAGAAAGGTAACTGTCCTCTATCTATAAACCCTTCCTCCACTAAATGAAGCTTGGAACCAAAGTTCAGGACAGATTACATGTATATTAACACACTAATCAGATCCTTAATGATAAAATTTTTCTAAAATGAAATTAGTATTGTTATTTTGAAAAAAATCTCCAAAAATGATAAGCTAATAGAAATCATGTCCGGGCTGGAGAGATGGCTCAGCCATTAAAGGCTAGGCTTACAACCAAAAATATAAGAAATCATGTCCAAGTGAATGGTGATGCTCTGGTATGCTGGGTCTGACAGTTGGTTTTCTGTCACCTAGGCTGGGCCGTATTATCCAGTTGTTTGGTCACATATTCTTGTAGATGTTACTGCCATGGTATTTTTCAGTGTGTGATTAACATTTAAAACAGCACTTGAAGGAGAAGATCGCCCTTTACAGAGAGCACAGGCTTCATTCATGCAGCCATACCATAGAAGGTCCTAGAAAAGACTGAAGCCCCCTGAGAGATCTCTATTTGTACAAAACTTAGGAACTCAAGAATGAGCAAGTGACCCTCAACTTGTGTGTAACACAATCCACATCCTATGCTTTTACTTTCTGGCTGCATATGGACAAGTTTTAACACTACCCTCTCAGAAAGAATGTGCTGTCAATCCAGAAGAGATGGGTTCTTCTGACATGTCCTGACAGCACACCGGTGTTATGTCTGTAGGAGAGGTGGAGCCAGGTTCTGGGGAGCACAAAGCTTATGCACCTTAGAGAACAGTTTTCAGAGAGAAAAAAAAATTGAAATCCTCGCTTTGGTGAATGTTCCGTGATAGGCAAATTATCAGTGATAATATGAACACTGCCCCAGGCTCAGGAACATGCTGTATAACACAAGGAGCTTCAAAGCTTAAGTTTTCTTAGTCTCAGAATCAGGTTCTGACTCTGGGATTTGGGGGTAGAAAACGGTTTGTGCTTGGGTTGGTTACTGCTACGCTGGAGAGAGAAGGTTTGGGGTGGGGGTGGGGCGGGAGGCCTGGGTCCTGCTGTTTCAGGGGGACAGGCCCCTCTGCTAGCATCAGTCCCCCTCTCTGCGGCTCTCCGGATACCACCGTCCATGCTCTGCATATCACTGCTTCTTTTCAGGGTGCCTGTGGCATTTAAAAATGGCTTTCTTGTCTGTTATCTACAAACCTCTGTGCTTCTAGAAGCTTTTAGTCCTTCAAGGAGAGCATTCCCAGCTGGATGGAGACAGTAGGTGCAACAGCTTCATGGTGGCCACTTCTCTCCATTATCCTTTCTCCACATGCCTGCCTACCACCCCCTCTTATCCTGGCATTTCTTCAGACTTCAGATGTTGGGTGCCTGCATCTCATTTGGAAATGGCCACAGAGATCATTGGTACCCACCCACCCTCCACAGCTTTTTCTCCCCCACTCCCATTCTCAAGTAAGATCCAATTTTTCCTTCAGTTTCTCCCCAGAAGCACTCACACAGGGTATAATATGCACAACAGAATTTCTGGTGGAGTTGGAACAAGTTGATTTGTATCACAGCCAAAACCAAGTCATTTCAAATTATTTTGTTTGCTTTTTTGATTTTGCATGGCCAGAGACTGAATCCAGGGCCCCAGGCACACCAGGCCCACAATTTACCTGTCAGATACATCCCCAGCTCTTAAATTTGCTTCAACATTTTAATTACATCTTATTATTTTTAGTGTGTGTGTGGTGGCATGTGTGCCACCGAATTGTCAGAGAACAACTTTTGAGTGTCGTGTCTCCCCTTCTATACTGTGCAACCCAGGAATAAACCCCAGGTCCTCAGGTTTGTGGCAGGTGACTCTACCCACTGAGCCATCTCACCAGCTCTAAAATTATGTTTTAATCACCTTATTACAACCACTTTCAAGAATCCCTCCCCAGACTCTTCTCCTGACCTGAGCCATTGGTAAACTACCTGACTCCTCGTCAATGTGACCAATCCCTTCTCAGTAGTCAGTGGATACACTCAGTTTAAGTTTCTTTTCTTCTATAAGAAAAGCTACCCAAAGCTATCACAGGAAAGCGCTGCTTTGATCTTTGCATTCGAATGACCAGAAACCATATAGATAAGGAAACAGGTAAGACACTGACCTGGATGGAACAAAGTGACAACCAAGAAGTCATCTTTGGAGCTAGAAGTTTTATTTAGGGAGAGGAAGCTATTCCTGGGGAAGGAAGCTATGCTGTGGATTCCAGGTTGTGCATATAGAACTCCAGACAGCTTCTGTTTCTACACAACTCCATCCTGCAGCAGGGCTTCTGCCTTGAGCTTTTCTAGTTCTTCACAGCTGGATTCTATCCGGCACCGCTGGTACCTAGCCCCAGGAGTCTTTTTCCATGAAGAGTAGTGACAGTGCCAGAGGCTGCAGAGGCCATAGACGGCAATGAACAAGGCAATCGAAAAGGCTATGTACCAGCAGAAGAAGACGCTTAGGAAAGCACGGTCTGCAGGGCTGTCTGACCGCCAGGGTTGTCCAGTGAGCGGCACATACATCTCACAGATCTGAAACAACCAGTTGCTGAACACCAGCCCCAGCAAACACTTGAGGATCCAGATTGGGGGATGGTTGGGGAGCCAGACCTCCACAGTGGTCACCAGAGCAAGCAAAAAGGACGGCACCATTAACAGAAGATGCACTCGGATCTCTAGGGAGCTTTTGTTCTCGGTGTGGGTTGCCATCAACACTACCAGGACATAGAAAGCCAGCGCTTCGGCTGCGTGTTCCAGCTTCTCACCCCAGCTTCTCACCAGCCGTGACTGGCTCACCAAGTCCACCACACCACTGAAAGCAAAGAACCCAAACATGGTAACATGCTGCCAGTTGTCTTTGAAAATAAATGGCCGCCGAGGGTCCTTCCAATCTATCATCTGCAGACGATTTTCCCCTGGGGGGTAGAACAACTCACAAACAACGGTTAAGGTGCCCATAAGCACCTTTATCAATGCTTCATACGATACCTGCGGCAACAGCCTGTGCCCGCACAACTTCCTCGGGAGCATGGGGTGCTTGAGGACCTTCTGCTCCCGTAGCAGGGCCAAGGATGTTAGCACCGAGTAGTACAATGAGTAGAGAAGGAAGCCCACTCCTGGCATCAGGTGTCCCTCAAGGGTTCCCATGGCGTTTGTGTGTGTTGAGTCTGACAGGACAAGAGCCAGCAGCTGAGGCACACACACCTTCACTGACTTTTGCCAAAAGCCTCACAAGAGGTTCCCAGGGCTTCCAGCAGCCTGGCCCTGCCACCCACATGTAAGAATCTCCTCATCACCGATGTCTGAGCCACTCCCAGGGTGGAGCCTCTGAGTGATGTGGGTTTCAGTCATCACAGAACGTTCCTGACTGAAGTGTGCTGGGCTAAGAGTTCAGCTTCTGTACCACAGGGCCACCACGGCAGACCTGGCTTGCCCTTCCTTCCATTAAGCCCCACGAGAGAGGAAAGGGGCTTTCACAGAGGAGTGGCAGACAGCCTCTGCTACTGTCGGCCGATGCCAGGCATAGTGTAACTATTTCTCTCATTTAAATCCCTCAGCAGGCAGACAGGAGAAATGGCTCAGTGAAGAGGACCTGAGTTCGGTCCCTAACACCCACCCGGGGCAGTTCATAACAGCCGGTAAGGGCAATGGCAGTTTCAGCTCAGGAGATCTGACACCCTCTTCTGGTCCTCTAGGGCACTCCCACACAGGTGCACACATAGTTAAATCCATGAATGACTTTATGACAAGGGACCCCTTTTGTTTAAGACCCATTCCATGTCGCTTTATTATCGAATCTCATGCTGAGGAAGACAGAGTTTTGCTACCATGGAGCTGTTCATATGATTTACTTTCAAATCGCTCTTTCATCGTTTCTGACAGGCATGTCTTAAGGGAGGCCAGATTTATTTTGCTTCTAGGTTTCAGAAGGCTCAGCCCACTGTGGTAGGGGAACAGGGCTGAGTCAACAGCTCAGATCTCAGCCGCAGGAGTGTGGCAGAGGCTGTTCACATTACGGTGAGCTTCATGGCCTGTCCCCTACTTTTCCCAGCCAAGCAAACCTCTTAGAGGATCCACAGTCTCCTAAGGTAGCAAGCAGAGAGTGAGCGTCCAAACCACAGGCCTGGGAGAGACAGTGAGGTCAAATCACAGCTGTGTTGCTATAACAAACACACACACACGTGGCGGGAGACCTGTTAACAGGTGCTGGGTTATGTTTGTGATAGGGAGGGACTCACGGAAGTAAGTCGGACTCAAATCACTTTTTTCCTTGGATGACCATTAGAATCACGTGAGTCTTTAGTAATACCTCCAGTGCTCAGGATTCACCCTCCAAAATTCTCATTTAATTGGCCTGGGATTAGATTTAAGTATTTATGCTTTTGGACTTCTCCTAAAGACACAAAAGGATAACTTCCATAGGATTTCAATTTGCTTGCTTTTTGGGACAGGGTTTCTCTATGTAGCCCTGACTATCCTGGAACTCACTTTGTAGACCAGGCGGCCTTGAACTCACAGAGATCCACCTGCCTCTGCCTCCTGAGTGCTGGGATTAATGGCGTGCGCCGCCACTGCCCAGCTCAATTATTTTTCTTGAGGAGGGGTCTCACACTATAGCACAGGCTTGTGAGGAATTTACTATGTAGCCCAGGCTGGTCTTGAACTCACAGAGATCCTCCTGTCTCAGCCGCCAAAGAGTTAGGATTGCAGACTTGAACCACAATGCCTAACTTGTGGTTCTTCCTATGAAGGATCCCTAAATCAGAAAAATTCTTAGAGGCAAAAAATAGAATGTTGGTCACCAGGAGCTTGGGGAAGATGGGGATAGGCCTCTGTGGTGGTTCAAAGAAAATGGTCCCCAAAGGGAGTGGCAATATTAGGAGGAATGTCCTTGTTTGGAAGAAGCGTGTCACTGTGGGGGTGGGCTTTGAGTTCTAAAACTTCTCCAAGTGTTGCAATTGACTTCCTGTTGCTTTTTGATCAAGATGTAGTCAGCACCGTGTCTGCCTGAACACTGCCATCATCCCTGCCATGATGATAATGAACTGAACCTCTGAACTGTGAGCTGCCAGCTCAGTTACTTGTTTTCTTTATAAGAGTTGCCATGGTCATGGTGTCTCTTCACAGCAGTAGAAACCCTAAGGTAACATCATTGCTTGATAAGTGTGGAGTTTCCCCGGGAATATGAAGGCATATGGAGATACAGGGTAGTGATGGGTACCCAACAATGTGAATGTACTTTCTGCCATTAACTGTTTGCCTAGAATGGTTTGAGGGACATATGTTATGTCTGTAGAGATTTACCAAAACTATTAAAAAGTGAAAAGGGAAGAATAAGACCCCCATGATTCTACTGATGACCATGACGAGGGCCACTCACCCACCCACTGAAGCTGCGGAGCGGTTGCTGACTGTGAGCCTGCCTGCTTATGTGAGCAGATTGATCCCAACCCTAATGTGAGAGTTACCTCAGGTCAGTGCAGGAGCTCAACACTGAGGGGCAGAAAGCTCTGTTTTAAAGAAGTTCTCGAGGCTGCAAATACTGGGGAGTGGTTGAGAACTAGCCAACAGTGCTGCAGGGCTCTGAGTGTGACCCCTAGAGCTGAAGAAGAGAAAACACACACACACACCACACATCATACACACACACACACACAGTACACACAAATATACCACACACACACACACACACAGAAGCACACACACACACACCACACATCATACACACACACCCACACACACACATCATACACACACACACACACAGTACACACAAATATACCACACACACACACACACACAGTACACACAAATATACCACACACACACACACACCACACACACACACACACAGTACACACAAATATACCACACACACACACCACACACCACACACCACACATCACACACACAAACACACCACACACACACACACACACAACACACACACACAGTACACACAAATATACCACACACACACACACAACACACACACACAGTACACACAAATATACCACACACACACACCACACACCACACATCACACACACAAACACACCACACACACACACACACACACATCACACACACACAGTACACACAAATATACCACACACACACACCACACACCACACACCACACATCACACACACAAACACACCACACACACACACCACACATACACCACACACACACACTACACACAAATATACCACACACACACACAAACCACACACACAAACACACTACACACACACCACACATCACACACACAAACACACACCACACATACACCACACACACACAGCACACAGAAACACACCACACACACCACACACCACACACACAAACACAACACACACACAAACACACCACACATACACCACACACACACTACACACAGACACACCACACACACAAACACACCACACATACACACACACAAATACACCACACACACACTACACACAAATATACCACACACACACACCACACACACACATCACACACCACACTCACACACACACCACACAAACACCACACAAACACCACACACACCACACACACACACACAAATACACTACACACACAAATACACCACACACACACTACACACAAATATACCACACACACACCACGCAAACACACCACACACATACACAAACACACCACACACAAACACACCACATACCACACACAAACACACCACACACACCACACACACACCACACACACACAAACCACAGAGTGCCTGAGGTGAAAGCTTTCTGATCTAATTTGATATGGTCTAAATCTCCTATGTCACCCAAAGCTCATTTGTCGAAGGTTTGATTCCATGATGACAGAGCAATGGGGAGGGATGGCCTCTTCATGACGTGGTATTACAAGATTCTTAAGGTCTAACTAAGCTTGACCCCTGACTTCCCTGACATGTTCAGCCATCCATCTATGTCTCCATGCTCAATGTTCCAAATAAAAAAAACAACTAAATACTGAATTGATCAATTTCTCTCCCTTTTAGAGGAATCCTGACGTTATTTCTGGGATTCTAATAAAATTCCATTTCCTGATTAGATGCTGAATACACAGGCAATTTAGGGGGCAGTCACTAAGCTGCGTACTTCTCTGTATTGATACTATGCTTCTCTAAAAAGCTTACATTATAAACTAAATAACAAAGGATCGTTGTGCAATTATCTTTTTTTCCACAGTGAAGATGTGTCATTGCTATTGGTTTACTAAAAAGCTAAACAGCCAATAGCTAGGCAGGATTTACAGGTACAGAGGATACTGGGAAGAAGAAGAAGAAGAAGAAGAAGAAGAAGAAGAAGAAGAAGAAGAAGAAGAAGAAGAAGAAGAAGAAGAAGAAGAAGAAGAAGAAGAAGAAAGACAGAGATGCAGGGGTCACTAGCCAAACGGAGAGGAAGCAAGATGTGTAGGAAAAGAGGTAACAATCCATGAGCCACATGGCAGCACTTAAGTTAGCAGAAATGGGTTAATTTAAGTTATAAGAACTAGTTAGGAACTAGCCTAAGCAATGGGCCAGGCTTTCGTAATTGATAATATATCTCCGTGTGATTATTTGGGAGTGTCTGGTAGGACAGAGAAAGACTCATTACAAAGGATCCCTTCCACAACTGTATGCACAGGTGTGTTGTTCAGCTATTTCCCCTCCCACATCTTGTTACAGATTTCTACAGTGTTTCCCCACCCACCCAGGCCTATATTGCAGAAGTCAGATGTCGTATGGTTAGTTTAGTGTTTTCAAAATACAGTCAAGAGAAGAGCACACACCAGCGCATTGTCACTGATGAGAAACATGCAAATAAGACTTGGTTATACCCAGAGGGCAGTCACATAAGACTAGAAAGACCACACACCTGCCCTGTTCCCAAAATGCCCTCTTTAGCAGATGTCCTTCTGAGCTCACATTTGTCAGAGTCTAACCTTACCGGTAACCTTCAGAGAAGCCTGCCAGGAGCCTAATAGCCTCTTGAGTAAAAGATCAAGTCTTGTGGGCTAGGAAGCCAAGCTAGATCTTAAGACACCCCAGTCTACCTATCTGTGGGCATCTTCAAATGTTTATCATGGGAGCTGGAGAGATGACTCAGAGGTTAAGAGCATTGACTGCTCTTCAAAAGGTCCCGAGTTCAATTCCCAGTAACCTCATGGTGGTTCATAACCATCCACAATGAGATCTGATGCCCTCTTTTGGTATGTAGGCAAGCATGCAGACAGAACACTGTATACATAATAAATAAAATAAAACAAATGTTTATCATGGGGTGAGGGTATAACTAGGGGCGAAAGAACTACTCATCTTGGGCACCCTCGTCCTGCAGGCCAAACTCTACCCTAAAACTGAAGGCCAGTTGTCAACAGAAGGTGGTAGAGTTCCCAGTGGATGGACCCACCCTCATCTGTAGCTTCTGCGACTGGGTGCTGACCAACACACTACCCAGGCCTTGAACAGTCACATCTATAGCCAAGACTCTACATTGATGCCCCAGAGTGTGCTGGTCATGTTGATTCACTACAGCCAACACACATGTAACAAGAAGAATGCCCCAGCGTGGAGAGTAGGGCCTGTTTCTCAGGGTCTTCCCAGACCATCATTACTGTTGCTTGTCCCTGAAAGACCAGAGAACTCAGCAAGGCTGAAGTGAGAGAACCAACCACTTCTCCTCATCTCTCCCATGGTACTGCTGCCTCTCCCCTCAGGTGCCTTGGTAGGACCGCATTCCTGTAGGGCAGGACCTCTGGTCCTGAGAAGAGTCCCAGGCTTCTCTGGCTTTTGTCGGGACCCTTTGGCTATCAGCTGTCTCTGAGCCCTAACTATTAGCCAAGTTCAGGTTTGTAGTTTCTAGGTGTCGTTTAGCCCCACACAATGGGATCCCTAAATATGGTTGTGGTGACCCCCAAGCATAAAATTGTTTTCATTGCTTTTTCATTACTGTAATTTTGCTACTGTTATGAATTGCAATGTAAATATCTGTGTTTTCCAATGATCTTAGGTGACCTCTGAGGAGGGCCATGTGATCCCCAAAGGGGTTGTGACCCACAAGTGGAGAAACCCTGCTTTAGACTATACACAAAATTCTTACAGAACAGTAAGAAAAAACCCTTGGTAACTATGGTGGTTTGACTAAGAATGGCCCCCATATGCTCATATATTTGAATGCTTAGTCACCAAGGAGTGGCACTATTTGAGAAGGATAGGAGGTGTGGCCTTGTTGGAGGAACTGTGTCACTGGGGGTGGGCTTTGGTGTTTCAGAAGCCCACACCAAGGCCCAGTGTCTCTCGCTTTCAGCCTGCAGGTCACAATGTAGCTTTCAACTATGTCTTTAGTACAATGCCGGCCATGCCTGCTGCCATGATCCCAGAAATGATGATAATGAACTAAGCTCTGAAACTGTTGGCAAGCTCCCAATTAAGTGCTTTCTCTTGTAAGAGTTGCCATGGTCATGGTGCCTCTTCATAGCAACAGAACAGTGACTAAGATAGCAACTGCAATAGAAAAAAATGGAAAGGGGCTAGAGAGATGGACAGTGGTTTATAGTGCTTACTGATTTGCAGAGGACCCAGGTTCAGCTCCTAAACACACATATGGTGGCTAACAGCCATCCGTGACTCCAGTTCCAGAAGATACGATGCCCTCTTCTGTACTCACGTGGCATATGGACACACTCAGGCATGCACACATACACATCAAGTAAATGTTTTTAAAAGAAAAGTGGGCAAGCCACAAACAGGCAAACAGATAAGAAATCTAAGCTGATAAGCATATGAAATTAGAGAGATACAAACAACTCAGCATTTGCGTGTGTTGACTGGCCTCTGTTGGGAAGCTTGCTGACGTTAAGCCATAAGAACTTAGTGCCCATAGACGTCAATCTTGAATCACTGAAGCGTAGATGGCTGTGAAAAGGATTAGGAGGTGTGGCCTTGTTGGAGTAGGTGGAAAGGAGGCTGACTCTCCGGGGTTGGAAGTCAGTCTTTCATGGGCATTGCCTCTGCTGTAGCAATCCTTCTCTCCATAGGAAATCCCCATCCAGGCCCATAAGGGAACACAGAGATGGCAATAAATTTCTGCAGAGGAGCACCAAGGGCAGCCAAGTTCCCGCCATTAGGAGGTCAGACATTCCACGAGAGATGTTTACAGTATGGTTGGGTGTTGAAAACTGAGAAAATATTACCTGGGCACATCATCAACAATACACATTTTACCAACAAGAACACATTCAAACATATGTCTGTTACCTTTGGAGGGAAGAGAATGAAGATAGGGCTATGGGTAAAGGAGAAGAAATGAATGAAAAATGTAAGAAAATGAATTTGTGCCAATAATCATATGCAAAAAAAAGTAGAAAAAGAAGAATTCAAACCTCTTCAGCTTAGGCAAATGAGAACAATCACAAGACAAGGGAAAGGATGACATGTGCACAGAATCTTAAAGGTGTACAAATCAGCTCACAGCTGAGGGACACATGAGACCAGACAAAGAGAGACCCTGTAAGTACAGTTAAGAGAATCGGAGTTGGCCTGATGGTGAGGGCATCTGGCTGTGTCAGTGTGACTGCTAAATAACACATCTCCTCCCAGGTAGCTTGTGTAGGAGAAGTTCACTCACAGAGCAATCTGTGGACTTCTCTGAAGAGGTCAGTATCAGATCATCAGATAGGATGGACTCCTAGAACCTCACCAGAGGTGTCTGCTATGTGGGCAGATAACCGAGGAGACAGGAGAGTGGCTGAGTGCAGGGCCCAGGCCTGGCAATCTCTAGTGGCTGCTTCTAGATTACTTTCCATGTTGCACTGTTCTCTGCAGTACACTTGTGAAGCTCAACAGTGAACAACAACAACAACAAAAATCCAAGTTCAAGTAGGAAGAGGTAGAGCACAGGGTGAAGAAATCCTGTATTCTGCTTCCAGCAACCAGAAACTTAGAGATAGCTGTCCTTCCCAAAACGATCACAGGAGCAAGAGACACTAGCACTGAAAACCGGGTCTTTGTTTTTAAAAAGACACATAGGAGGGCCAGGGGTTAGTTGACAAGGGGAAGGCGATCCATGGAAATAGAAGAGACAAAAGCAGGTAATTTGGATGAAGGTGATCAAACATTACGCACACGTATGAAAGTGTCGTATGGAAGCCCATCGTCATGTACGATGGACACAAACTGAGAAGGATATTTTATCTTGTTCTGTTTTGTTTTTTGAGACGGGGTCTCTCACAGAGTCTGACTGTCCTGGAACTCACTATATGCAGACCAGGCTGGCCTCCAGCTTACAGAGATCTGCCTGTCTCTACCTCTTGAGTGCTGGGGTTAAAGGTGTGTGACACCCAGAAACAAGAACATTTTAAAAAGAGGAGTAGAGGAATAGAACCTGAGGGGACTGTACTGCAGTGTGATCATCCATGGGGGAAGCAGTTCCCAGGCCAAGCTTCAATTTCAGAGTGCCTGTGGCCCGCCCCTGCCACCGTGTCTGAGCTGTGTGAGAAGAGCCGCGCTCTGCAGGGGCTGCTGGAACCCAAAGGATGGATGTGTTTGCCATCCAGCAAAGTGGACCCTTTGCCCTGGGCTGTGTCTGCACATGGGGGTGGGGACTGACTCCAATGGTCTACAGAACACTCTCAAGCCCGATTCCAGGTAGCCTGGTGCCCTCAGGTGTTGGGAGAAGGAAGATGCTCTTTTAAATTAGTTCTCAAAATAAATTCCAAATAGATTGCTGGATAGCATGTGGCACATAAAGCATATTAGAGAGAGAGGGGAAAAAACCACACACAAAGAAAACCCAAACAAACAAAAAGCCAAAAAAACCCAGGAGGCAGAATGGACAGACATCATTCTGGACAGACACACATCCAGTATCCCAGCTGCTGTGCTTATTCGATACAGGCTAAGTGAAGTGATGCTGTGTCCATGGAGACAAAGGCAGGATTTACATTTTTATGTAAGGATATGGAAAATCTGGAAGCAACATTTAAAATGAACTACCCACCTGGAACCTTGTTGAAGGAGGAAGGATCGTATGTGTCCCGGAGGTTGAGGTCATCAAAGAGAAACCCACAGAAACAACTAACCTGGGCTCATAGGAGCTCAGAATCTGGACCAACATCCAGGAAGCCTGCATGGACACACCTCTGCCCTCTACATATGTGTGACAGTTGTGTAGCTTGGTCTATTTCTGAGACTTCTAGCAGTGGGAGTGGGGCCTGTCCCTAACTCTTGAGCTGGCTTTTTGGGAACCTATTCTCCATACTTGCCCAGCCTTAAATAAAAGGGAGGCACTTAGTCCAATCTCAACTTGATATGACATGCTTTGTTGACACCCATGAGAAGCCTGACCCTATTCGAACAGAAAGAGAGGAGGACAGAATGGAGGGGGAGGGCGGCAGGGGGAGGGGGACGGGACGGGAGGAGAGGAAGGAGGGGAAACTAAGGTCGGGATGTAAAAGGAATGAAAATGCTTAATTATTTTAAAGAAATGAGCTACCTAGATATAGAACTGTATAGATACAGAACGGTGAAGGAGCCAGCTAAGAAGTCAAAAGAAGAGTTAACAATCAGAGAAAGGAACCATTCAGAACATAATACCAGAGAGGCTTAAAGACCGCAAGCGCAGAATGTGACGGTGATTGACATGTCACCCCATCAGCTGGCAGGGCTGCTCAGCTCCTGCGGACCTGGCCCCTGTAGTCTCCGGGGTGCATGGGTGTATGTGTGAGGAGGTGCTTGGAGGGTCCAGGTCCTTCCCCGCACCCCAGTAGGCTGGTTCAGACCAGAAGCTCCGCCCAATCTCTGGGTTCTGCGAAGCGCACCTGTGCCCTCTAGTGGGAGGATTTGGAACTTCTCTGAGGTTCCGCACCAAGTCCCTGCTGTAGGATCTGGGTGGTCCTCAACTCGGGATACAGGGCGCGGGCAGCCAGGCAGGGACAGACCCGGAGGAATGGACGTTGGTCAGCCTGGGTGGAGGCGATGCGGAGGTCGCCTCTGTCCTCTCCTCAGTCCCGTCCCTCTGTCTTCTCAGTCCCCTCCTTCTCAACCAGCTCCTCGGGCTTTTCACCCTCCTGGGGGTGTGCAGGCCACAAAATGTCCAAGCTGTGTCACCGGGAGCTTCACTTACTTGTCTGGAAATTCATTACTTCTAAGAAAGATACGGAGTGCACACAAAGATTTATGAGGAAATAATGGAAGGCGGGGTGTGGAAGGGACTATAGTTAATATTTAAAATTGGATCTAATGAAGAGCCCAAACAGTTACTAAACCAGGAGGAGGGGACCACGAGGTCAGACTCACGAGTGTATAGATGCATGCCTCTCCTGTGAGAGGCCCCTGGGTTCCTCCTAAACTCCGAAAAACCAGCCAACAAATCACACTTTCAAATCATCGGCCTCTGTTGGCCCTTCCAGATCCAGGAAAAGACAAAGGGGAGGAGACACAAAAGAGGAAGGGGAGGAAAATCCTATTTTAAAAGCACACACACACACACACACACACACACACACACACACACACACACACACACACACACACACACACACACAAATCAGATTTTAAAGGTATAAATGTGTTTGAAGGCCTGCAGTTGAATTCCGCCTTCTTTCTCTGCCCACAGGCCCGGTCCCCACAGTGTCCCATTCAGCTGCTGCCACAGTGGCTTTCTTGCTGATCCTCGGTGTCTCCCACATACCTTCTTCTACCCAGATGGCCAGAATGCCATTGTCCTACTGCAGGCCTTAGCTTGGGTATTTCCCGTCCTGAACAGCCTTCCCGGGCCAGCCTATTTTCCTGCCTCTATTGGCCAAACAGTGTCTTATTCATCAACCAATAAGAGAAACATATATACAGAAGAACATCCCCCCAACACAGCACACAGCACACACACACAGCACACAGCACACACCATACACACATGCACACACACCATACCACACAAGCACACACTCACAGAGTATTTTGACCCAATTATTATAAAGAGAGAAAAATCAGAATACATGAACACAAAATTTTTCTGTGTTTCAAAAGAGCCCATTTTGTTAGTTATAAAGAGCCAGTGAGGTGGCTCAGTAGGTAAAGGCACTTACAGCCAACCTGCTGACCCGACTTTAATCCTTGGGGCCCACATAATAGAAGAAGAGAACTGAATCCCACAAATTGTCTGTGACCTTGATGCACATGCACTGTGCCCACACAAGTAAATAAATAAATATTGTGTTTTTTTATGAAAACTTAAGGATTCAAGACCAACCTGGGTAACATAGCAGACCTTTTAAAAAAAGCTTCACAATAAACACATCAAAATAAAGATGACTTCATAAATATCAACAAGAAGACAACAGCAGTGGACAGGAAGACAGGAAAAGACAACAGAATCAAAAATGTGAATGAACAGATGTCTAAACTCTAAGTCATGGTCGTTGGAGGAATG
This sequence comes from Cricetulus griseus, assembly GCF_003668045.3. Lineage (NCBI taxonomy): Eukaryota > Metazoa > Chordata > Mammalia > Rodentia > Cricetidae > Cricetulus > Cricetulus griseus. Next base: position 67,736,169 of record NC_048597.1, on the reverse strand, counting down.
CAAATTGAAACCATATCGAAACAGTAGTCCACAGCACTGAGAGTGTCAGGGCTGCTGACACTGTTTATCACTTTGGAGAAAGGCTGGGCAGCAACTTGAAGCACAGAAGTCAGCCACGTCTCCCAAATATGCAGCACAAGCTGTCTGTGCATGCTGTAGAAAACACACACACACACACACACACACACACACACACACACACACACACACACGAGAAAATGCCAGCCAGATTGTCCCCCAGAACATGGTTTCTGATAAGGACAACTGCAGCTTTCTGCTTTTGTTTTTGTTTTTGTGACAGTCTCACTATGTTGTTGAGGCTGGCCTCAAATTCGTCATCCTCCCGAATGGTAGGATCTCAGGCATGTGCCACCATGGCACATGGTTAAATACAGTTAATTGACAATATTATACCCCTCTGCAACAAAAATGAAATTTTCTTATTATAATCAACATTAAGCAAGACTAGCAAGGTGTCTCAGGGTGGAGGCATTTACTACCAAGTCCGGTGCCCTCGTGGTGGAGGGAGACGGCCAACTTTCTCTGACCTCCACACACAAGCCTTGATATGCACATGCCTCTCCCAAAATTTATAATAAATAAAATTTAGTAAAAAATAAGCAATAAACAAAAAATATGTAGAAAAAAATCATGTCCCAGACCCTGCTCTAGGCTTCCTTATAAATATTAACTCGTTTACTGAATGAACTGAGCTAGATTTAACCATGTGAATAAATCTCCCTAGCACCATCACCTTGACCAAACAACAAGCCTAGAAATGCTACCCATAAGTGGACCATGTGTGTGAAGTAGGACCATGCTTGTAAGTGCTGCTAAAACTCGACTCCAGCCCAGCGTGGTGGTTCAAGGCTTGGATCCCAGCAGAGGCAGGAAGATGATGTGAGCTCTAGGCCAGCCAGAGCTATATAGTGAGACCCTGTCTGAAACAGAAAAAAAATCAAACAAGAAAACTGTATTCTAGCTGGGTGTGGTGGCAGGAGTCTATAATCCCAACATTGGAGAGGGGGAGCAGGAATTTAAGATCTTCATTAGCCCAAATCCCCATTCTGTAGTCAGGAATCCTCACTCGGGTCCAGGCTAGGTTGCAGTGAGGGAGGGTCCCCTGGGCCTTAACAGTGAGGAAGCTGCAGCCCTAGTGCTGGCTGGTGGGTGGATTATTCCATGGGCCTTAATATAGCTCTAAACTATCTATCAATAACACTTTTTCTTCCTTCCTTTTTTTTTCCAAAGAAAAGCCGCCCACCCTGCTTCCTTCCCTCCAGGCTTCTATTCTTATCATACACGCCTGTGATCACTCCGTGTATGCATATTTATGTTCCATTTCTCTCACCCTGAAGTTCACACATATAATTGAAAAGTCCCTAATGGCAGCATGCTGCCCCAGCTGGGGATGGTCTATAGTACTCATCCACACCTGCCTTGTTGCTTCTAAGTCAACCATCCTCTTGCTTTTCGACATGAAGGAGAGCTGTCTGTACAAAAAGCTTTGGGCCGGTATTTAGGTTCATTTTGATATATTTCCATGAGTAGAATTACAGAATCAAAAGGTATAAAGCATTCGGACTCTTCCTCTACCACACTACAATTTTGTCAAGAGCTGCTCTAATCATGTCCCTTCTGGGCCCTGGAGGTTTATTGAAGGTGTGTCCCCCAAATGCATGCCATTATCTGTATAAGAGAACCCCATTAGTGTTGTGGGGAGAGTGTCTGGTCTCAAAGGGGGCTCTCAGACCTAGTGCCTATCCCTCTTCTCATAAGTTGCCACCAAGAGGTCAAAGGGTCAGATTTGTCAAGTTGGGGGTGGGGGAGGCTTTGGGGCCCTGGACTGTTTCTCAGGGCCTCGGCCCTCCCGGCAAGCATTGCTGTCTAATGAAACATATGCTGTTGGTTTCTCCAAACTGCACACAGGGCCCTTTCACCTTCCCCAGCCCTGCCTTGGAACACACACAGGACACACACAGCGGGGAGGACCCACAGCACCCTTTCCCACAGAGAGACTGGAATTTGGGGGGCAAGTGTGAATTGAGGAAGTAGGGAAGGGAGGGGCAGAGTGGGTGGCAGGCGGGACTGGGAGGAGGGTGGTGGAGGAACAGACAGAGGAAATGGGGGGGTGGTCTTGGGAATATTCACCACACCAGACTGAGGAGAAACAGGATGCTGAGGGAGAGTCGCTCCCCCTCCCACCCCCAGAGGCAGGGGCGCTACAAGGACACTGCCATCCTGCAGCATTGGCAAGTGTACGTTGTCAGGCCCCGGGGCCCTGCTGAGGACAGTGTCAAGAAGAGGACCTCAAGGGCAGCACCAGGCCGGTGCCAGGGATGGGAGAGTCTGAAGAATTTGACCCACCAGGGACCCCCTCAAAACTGAGAAATAAAAACGGTTAGGTGGTGACGTAGCCATTCGTTGCTGGAAACTATGCAGCCATTAAAAACAATGCTGCCCCCTGGGTATTGGACAACCAGCGGCGCCGGGTGGGTGTGTTTCCCATGGGAGACCATTTCCCCCACTCTCAACATTCCCCAGCTGCTCTTCGTCTAGGGTTGAGGCCCATGGAGCTTCCCCGCTCCCATGGCAGCATGGCATTAGGCAGCCATGTTGATAGTGTTCAGCACTGAGATCATGTACATATGTGTAACATTCTGTGGACAGAGCAGATTGTTTTTATGTATTTAGTAATAATACACAAACACACATATGTAAAAGGAGGCTGTGAATTTGAGAGAGCACAAGAGAGTCCATGGGACAAGCAGGAGAGCGGGCAGGGGAGAGGGAAAACAATGGATTATAATTTCAAAATAAAATTTATTATAGCTAAGAAGAACAAAACCAAAACCAATGCTGGAAGAGCACACAGAGTCATGGGAAAAACAACCCTCTGACTGGCCTCTGAAAATACAGGTTCAGATGGAGGTGGGAGACTGCCTTCTCCCGACCACACTAGACAGAGCAACAGAGTAAGGGATCACGAGGCAGTATGTCCAGCTTATTGGGGATGTGGGGTGATAGTATATGCGGCCTTCACCATTTTAGCTTTTTAAAAGTGTGCATCTCATGCTGTTACCAAGCTTGGGAGACCAGACTGTTCAGGGAGATCCAGCTGTCCCCACACCCCATCCCCAAGGCAGCCACACCCAATAAGTCTCCTGTCTCTACTAATGTGGCTTTCTAAAATTGGCTTTCTGGGGAACGGTGGCAGAACCGGGCTGTTAAAGGACTGGCTGTGACACCGTGTTGGGTAATAACACACACAAACAGGTCTGCACATACAGGGAATAAACATGACGAGAAACTCAGAGTTACTGTTCCCTCTAGGAGATGGGATTGCAAGGCATGTTAATTCTTTTCCTTTTTCATCGCTATTTTCTTCAACAGGTACATATTGTGAGAAAAAAAAAAGATTCTCTTGAAGCCATAGATACTACTTTTTAATTTTTTTAAAAGATCATTTTATTTTATGTGTTTTACCTGAAAGTGTGTTTGTTGTATGTGCACCACCTGAGTGTCTGGAGATGGAGGTAAAAGGACAGAAGGCATCAGACCCTTCCGCCCCTGCCCCCCACCTGGAGTTATGGATGGGTTTGATCTGTCATGGAGGTGGCGGGAACCAACCCCTTCCCCCAGAGCAGCCAGTGTTCTCAGAGATTGTGCCATCTCTCCAGCCTTAGATGTTACTTCTACTAAAGAGAGAAATTGGTTTCAACTGGAGTTAATGGCCTGCCTCTGCCTGGCCACAAGAGGGTGGATGCTTATGTCATTGTGTGGCTTGTGTTTCCTTTGGTCTTCTAGGTACGTTCACTCATTATCTCTAAACAAACTAGACTTCAGAGCCAAGTAAACTTGCTCAAAGCCAATAGCTGTCAAGAGGCAGACCCTCTGGGTTTTTGAACTGCAAATATATGACAGGAGAGCCTATTTTTTTTCTTCTTTTTAAAATTTTATTTGTATGGGGCTGGGATTAAACTCAGGGCCTCACAGATGCTAAGCACAAATTTTACCACTGAGCACCTCGACCCCCACCCCCATAGAAACAGATTTGTTTATTTTGAAACAGGATCTCACTGTGTAGTCCAGGCTGGCCTCAAACTCTGGATCCTACTGTCTCAGCATCCTTGGTGCTGGGAACCTCAGCTGTGTAACCCATGTTCTGCTTATCATCCCATGCTGCTGCGTCTCACAAGAACGCTGGTCTGACTTCAGCAGCCCACACTCCAGTCTTCCGGGAGCTTCAGCTTCCACAGTCAGCTTGAGCTGGTTGAAGTTCCCCGGTTCAATGCAGACACCAGGGAGGCTGTGGCCTCACTTAGAGCAAGTGGAGCACGGGGAAGAAGTAGTAGCAACAATCGAGGTAGTGGAAAGGAATGGCCTTATATTCACCAAAAAGGAGGCTTGGCAATATGTGTAAGAAGAAATCCGGAGTGTGGCTAGAGCTGGGGAGATGGCTAATTGGGTACAGCTCTCATTGCTCAAGCATGGGGACCCGACCTCGTTCTCCAGAACCTGTGGGAAAGCCAGAAGGCCTGGGAGCATTTGCAATCCCAGAGCTGGGAAAGCAGAGGTAGTCAGATCTCAGGGGCTCCTTAGTGTAATTCTGACCTAATCAGTGAGCCTCAGGTCAGCGAAAGATCATGTCCCCAAAACCAAGGACTTGGAGAGTTTGTACCTAGAATGTGTAAGGCTCTAAATTCAATTCCCAGCACCGAAATGAAAACACCCAGATGGTGTTTGAGGGGGAAAAACACTCATGGTTGTCCTCTGGACACACATACACAAACAAATCAATCTAGACACTGGTTGCTGGAATTAACTGGGTGTTTTGGTAGGTTTTTTTTTTCTCCTTTATATTTTTCCTTTAATAAAAAAGAGATTCAAGGTTTTCTTTTGTCTTTGAAAAGATTTAGTTTATCAATCAAACAAGTTGTGTTTGACAGGTAATAATTGGAACCTTTATTATTTTAATTAATCAGAATCATAAATAGCAGAACTTCTTTTGGGAGGCGGGGCATTTGAGACAGGGTTTGTCTATGTAGCTTTGGAGCCTGTCCTGGAACTTGCTTGTAGGCCAAGCTGACCTTGAACTCACAGAGATCCGTCTGCCTCTGCCTCCCAAATGCTGGGATTAAAGGTGTAAGCCACCACCACCCAGCAATAACAGAACTTCTAATCAACCTGTACATAATACTGTGTATCTAATTGTATAGAGCCACACTACTGAGAGGCATTTCTACACAAAAGAGAAATCTGTTCTTTTGGTTTTGTTGCCTTCTTTATCAGAGGCAAACATTTCATTGTAGTGAAGGCTTTTGAATGGTGGAAAGGCCTGTGGACCCCTAAGAATTCATTCTAAAGAGATCATTTGTCAATCACAGAAGGAAAATGCATCCACAAAGCTGTCTGTTGCAATGTTTACAATGACTTACACAGAAGAAACATCCTAAATATGTATCTGTAAATTATTAGGGCATATTTGCATATTTACACAAGGGCAATTTTGCAGCCATTAGAAATTATGTTCAGCCTTAGATAGGATAGAGACAGATTTCTTATTCAGGGCACCAAACACAGAAGTCATTAAGGAAAAGCTGACAGATTTTGACATCATAAATACTAAAGAACCTTGTCCTTGAAGGACACCACAAACAAAGTAAAAATACGAGTGGCAAACTAAGATAGAATATGCAATATTAAGCTATCTATTTTTGTTTCCTCTCTAAGTCACACTCTTTCAACTGCTGCCTTCCAAGGCTGAGCTCATTGCCCGGGCAAAGAAAGGACAGACACTAGTCAAGACTAACAGCTCCTGGGAGAAAGAGCCCACACTTCTCTCCTTCACCCCTTCAGCCAGGCAAGAATCTCAAAAGTCAGCCTTTTTTGGAGAAAGAGATTATTTTTCTGAAAGCTGGCCCTCTGGTAAACTAAGGCTTACTTGGGGTGGATTTGATCAAAAAAGTCTACCCAGGGGTGTGTGCTAGCAGCAGACAGTTAGGATATACCATCCCTGCTTCGGAGACTGCAAGGAAGACAAGCAGGCAGAGGTACGAATCCAGAAAGCCCCAAAGGTAGGCTGAAGGCAGAAGCAAAACAGTCAATGAAATTATGGGAAGAGCAGCCTCTGCAGGTGCCCGCCCTGTAGCAGGGTATATTCTGCCAGACTTGTGGATTTCCAGCCTGTTCCTTTCAGAGATCTTTGGGGACCTGTAAGTTACTTTAGGAGTCAATGAAATCCCAGGTATTAGAGGGCCATAGTTGCAATTTTTCTGGCAATTAAAATTTTCTCCAGGAGTTAGTAACATTCTGGTCTGTGTGTTTCTTGTCTGTACTGTGTTCTAGAACCAACCACAGCTAGCCAGAGCCAAAGCTTTGGCAAATGTTGTTCCTTCCTTTCTGGGTTTGGTTATTGTTTTGTTTTGTTTTGTTTTTGTTTGTTTGTCTGTTTGTTTGCTTTTGAGACAGAGTCTTTGCTATGTAGCTCTTGCTGACCTGGTACTCACTTTGTGGCCCAGGCTGACCCTGAACTCACAGCAATCCTCCTGCATTGGCCTCCCTGGTGTGGGAATTACAGGCAAGCACCATCTCGCCTGACTCTAAATTTGCTGACTATGGTTCTGTCTGTTTCTCCTGGAAGGCAGTTCATCTAGTTAAATCTGGCGGATAGACTTTGTTGTCCCCAGTCCTAGAGCCTGGGCCTCGCCATTGACTCTGGATTGGCTGAAGCGGCTGTCTGTCCAGCACTGTGCAGCCTCTGGTCTTCTCACTCATCACTCAGCCCTGCAGTAGACACATGGTTTCTCGCACATGCCCACGGGAGCCCTCAACCAAAGGCAGCAGGAGAACCCAGTGCAGCCTTCTTCTTCTTTTTTTTTTTTTTTTAGATTGGTAACAGGTAGTTTATTAAGAAACAGTACTCACGCAAGTCTGCTTAGCCAGGAGGCAGGAAGCGGCCTGTGTGCATGTCCCTAACTACTAAAACCTTTCCCATGTCACTCTGACCACGCCCACGTGGGCGTGGTTAGCATTACCTCTAAACAGGATTCCCCTACAGGTGGGTCCTGAGTTCAAGGCCACCGGTGCAGCCTTCTAACACTTAAACTTCTCACAGCTCCTTCTCTCTGTACATTGTTCTACAAGTTGCCTCTTGGTTACCCTGAACTCTGGCTTTCTGTTTTTCCAGCCTTCCAAGAAACTATGTTGTGATTGTCACTTCCCTGTGCTATGGATGAAGAAAAAGAGAGAGAAAGCCAGGGCCCAGGAGAACTCAACTCAAGGGACTCCTATCTCTCAGGGTCACCGTCTGGTACTGTCCCTTGATGCCTCTGTCTTATATTTTGCCTGCTTTTATAGTTGCCCTTTGCAGTGGTGACTGACATCTGCTATCAGTTGTTCCATCAGAGCTGTAATTCCAAAATGTAAAGGAAAAATCTACCTCTGGCTCCCTGAAATCTGTGGAGTCAAGTGGGAGTAGAGGAACCAAGCCACAACTAAGCTGATCCTGGTTATGTACTAAAAACCAAATACAAATGGAGAGTGTTCAAAGTAGCTGGATGGGCGGAGAGATGGCTCAGAGGTTACCAGCACAAGCTGCTCTTCTAGAGGTCCTGAGTTCAATTCCCAGCAACCACATGGTGGATCATGACCATCTATAATGAAATCTGGTGCCCTCTTCTGGCCTGCAGGCAGAACACTGTATACATAACAAATAATCTTAAAAAATAAAAGTAAGCTTGACAGAGGACGGGGGTGATGTTCCATGTTAGAATATTTGTCCAGAATGCACAAATCCCTGGGGTTTTTTTGTTTGTGTTTTTTGTTTTGTTTTGCATCTTGTGTGCTGGGTATGATGAGAAACACCTCTGATCCAAGTACTTGAGAAGTTGATATCAGAACACTGCCTGCTCAGGGCCAACTTGGGCTACAAAGTGAGACCTTGCTTTTTGTTTTGTTTTGGTTTGAATCTAGTATGCCTGTATTCATATCAAAGAAGCAAAGATAATAAGGACATAACATTTAAAAGAGTCTATTTATAAAGATATACCTAGAATATAAATACTCTAAATATGTATTATTAAATATCTGTACCTCAAAATACATGAAGTGAAACTTGACAGAATTGAAGGGGGGAAAAAAAACCAATAAATTCATCGTTAAAATTGGAGATTCTGTTTAACATCTCTGTCTTAGTAATTGTTAGACACAGACACTGGAAAGGTGTGCGCGTGAACCTGTCTCACTAGCATGTTAAGTCATTTTCTTTTCAGGAGCATACATGTGGCCCACAGGACAGATCATGTGCTAGAGCAAATGATCTTTGCGTTTGTTCAAAAAACGCAAGTCAGGGCAGGAACCTGGAGGCAGGAACTGAAGCAGAGGCCAAGGAGGAGCACTGCTTACTGGCTTGCAGTCAGTGGCTTGCCCAACCTGCTTTCTTATACAACCCAGGACCACCTGCTCTGGGGTGGCACTGCCTGAAGTGAGCTGGACTTGTCCACATCAATCAACAAAATACCCCAGCAGACTTATTTATAGGTAATCTGATGGGGGGAGTCTTCTCAGTTTCCCTGGTTATCATAGCTTGTGTCAGGCTGACAAAAAAACTAACCAGCACAACTTCTTTTCCATAATAAAGAAGGGGTTACCAAGGGTGCAGAGCACAGGTGAGATGGAGCGTACCCTCTCCACTGCACTTTGTCGTAACAAAGGGGCACATTAAGGGCAAGTGAAGACCCCTGAACGGTGTCAACGCTGGATGCTGGGAATACAAGGCCCATTAACTGGAGTAAACGGAGTCTGGGCCCCTAATCTCACCTAATGGGACCAAGAGCTCAGAGCATAGGTAACTCCCCGACCTCCTCCTCTCTCCACTGCAAGGGCAAGCCCAGCTGCTCCAGCCATCTAGACTGTCTGTTGAGAATGTCCCCTGCGGACACCTCAGGGGGATGACACCGCCTCCTTCCCCACCTCTTTAGGAGAAGAGATTTACTTAAGTTTTTCTTGTCCTCCAGATGGCGTGCTCTCCTGTAGAGTTGACCACCCCAGAGCTTGAACAAAGAAGTGACTGGGTTTCCCCTGTGTTCCAGATTTGATCACATGGTTTCCCAGATGAAAGAGACACTAGAAGCTACAGTTTAACCTGGAAGCTTAACTGGGAAGTTAAACTGTAACTGTTAACTAGGGACCTGAGTTCTGCTGCAGTGCAGTTGCCCTTCAGCAGTTATAGGGGACTGTCTCTGAGATCCCTGCTGCCAGCAGACACCAAATCCTTAAATGCAAACTTTCCTTTATAAAATGATGTACAGCATTTGCATACAACCTACACACATCCTCCCACAAACTTTAAAGTTCTCTCTCTCTTCCTGAGCTCTTCCCCAGCCCCTCCCATATACTTTAAATCAGATTCTTTGCAGTGTCTAATATAATACAAATTCTACCTTACCGATTGTTACCTTGTACTTCTTGGGAAATAATGACAAGAAAAAAAAATCTGCGTATGTTCAGTACCAACACAATTTTTATTCAACAACAGTTTTAAAGACATTTTTATTTCATATGTGTGAGTATATATATGTATGTCTACCATGCATGTGCCTAGTGCCCAGGGAGTCCAAAGAACATGTCAGATCTCCTAGAACTAGAGTTACAGATGGTTCTAAGTCATGGTGTAGGTTCTGAGAATTGAACCTGGGTCCTCTGGAAGAGTAGCTAGTGCTCTTAACCAATGATCCATCTCTCAAGCCTTCCACAAATATGTTTGATCCAAGGTTGGCTGAGCCCATAGATGTTGGAGTCCAGTGAGAGGGGGTTGTCCATATATTATTGAATCTTATATAACCTAACTCGTATTAAACACTATCTTTTGGCAACTACTGTAATAACTTTACATTTAGTCCCAAAAATTTAAAAATAAGATTTACTTTATTTCCAATTTTGTTCATGTGTGTGTCCAGAAGAGGGCACTGGATCCCTTGGAGCTGGAGATACAGGTGGTTGTGAACTGTCTACTGTGGGTGCTGGGAACCAAACCTGGCTTCTCTGCAAAGGCAACAATCAATCATTCTAAACCACTGGCCCATCTCTCCAGCCTGAATCCTAACATTTTTAAAGTTAATTTAAAAGTTAGTGAACATCTGGGTGGTGGTGTATTTAATCTTAGTATTTGGGAGGCAGAGTCAGGCAGATCTCTGAGTTCGAGGTCAGATGTGTCTACAGAGTGAGTTCTAGGGATACACAAAGAAACTGTCTTGAAAAACAAAAACAACAAAAGTTAGAGAGCAATGAGTTTCTCCATAGTTCTTGCAAATATATGTCATTATACTTGGTTCTTATTTGCCCTCACCCTGTGCTGCCCTCCTCCCTCCCTCCCAGAAATCCCTTGAGGTGTGTAAGTTCATCCCCATTTCCCAGTGCGAACCTGAAGCAGAGAGAAATTGAGTTGCTTCTGGTACAGTGCCTGGGCATGCGTTTGAACCCCAGAGCCAGAGTTTACAACAACTAGTCAATACTTCCCCATTTAAAGATTGTGTAACATAGGTGCTGGAAAGATGGCTCGGAGGTTAGGAGAGCTGGCTGCTCTTCCAGCTGATGGGGTTCAATTCCCAGCACCCATAGGGCAGCTCACAGCTGTCTATAACTCCAGCTCCAGGGGATTTGATACCCTCGCAATTTTAAAATAAATTTTTAAAAATTTAAAAAAATTGCATGGGAGCTGGAGAGATGGCTCAGTGGTTAAGAGCACTGGCTGTTCTTCCAGAGGACCTGGTTTCAATTCCCAGTACCCACATGGTGGCTCTCAACTGCCTATAATCCTACCTTCAAGGGACCTGACACCCTCACACAGACATGCTTGTATGCAAAATACCAATGCACATGAAAATAAATAAATCACTAAAAAAAGGATTGCATGCTATCTAAGTGTTTGGGTCAGCTGAGTGGTATTTAGCCATTTCACCCTGATTGAGTCTGTGCATCTACTGGACTCTCGATGCTGCTGCTGCTGCTGTGTAGCTTTTTCCTTCTAACCAAAGCACTTCCTACCAGGAGGAGGGAGGCTTCTAAGATCAAAGCTAACCAAATTTTCAGGGCTCAGGGAGCTCAGAAAGTTACAAGGGTCACACAGTTTTAAAAGTGATCAGATGTTGGGAGAAGAGCCTCTCCAGTGGCCTTGCCAGCCAGTTTGGGAGGAAGCTCCCGGGGTGCTGTGCGAGCCTGCTGCCTGTGAATCACCCACACTCCCCTAAGTAACTTCAGTCATCTCTGGTTTGCCAATCTAGACTTGGGTGGACACATTTCTTGGTCTGTGGTCGGCCCTCTATTTGGAATATTTACTCACATGTCCCCAGGAAAAGTCAGACAGTAAATGCCCACTTTGGAGACTTTAATTTTCCCTGTATAGTATGTGCTGGCTCTTTAAAATTAATTTTTCACTTTTCTTTATTTTCCCGTTTGCTGAATGAGCCAAAAGCATCTGTTTCTCTCTGAATTACACGCTGCATACAAATGACCTCATTATTGACAGACGTTCATTGTTGAAGGTTAAATGTTTGGCTCAGCTCTCCCAGTCTAAAAATTATCCTCTATAAAATATTAATCTGCTTTTGTTTATTTTTGAGTCCCCAAAATACAGACAGACATGGCTTCCTTGTCTTACATAACAGAGAAAATGAATTTTTTTAATTGGCAAAGCATATCACAGCTTATCTGGTCCAACTCCTCAACCAATGGAAAAAAATGGTTCTAAAAACAGCTGGACAAAAATAGAAATTTTATAAACTGAATCACATTTTTTTCACTTAGCAGGCAAGCTTGCTCTCAGAGTCCATGGAAATGCTTCTGGAAGTGGAGATGTAACTTGTGAGCAATCAGCAGCCATTAAAGCCTTCCCTGTAGGAAGGGACCAAACTGCTCGCTGACAAATCGCTCAGCTTTTGAAGTGATCTATTAGGAAATTGCAGTTTGCCTGGATGCTTACTGTACATCAAGCCCCGTGCTCAGCATGATATGGTATTCCTCTCTTTCATCCTTGCAACAAACCTAAAGGCAGACACTGTGAATGGCCCGATTATAAAAATAAGGCTGTGAGCTTGAAAGGGATGCCGGAGGTTGCATCATTGTTAGCTGTTTGTTTGTTTTGATCCAGCCTGGTCTAAAGTCCTGGTCTACCTGCTTCCACCTCACTTTTACTAGAATTGCAGGGATGTGCCACCATGCCCGGCATCAAGTACCATGTTTTGAGCAGCAAAACACACATGACAAAATAGCTCGTGTAATGTGATTGATCTCATTAATAGCTTAGATTCTTTGTTTGACTAGGAGTAGTGTGGGATTCCACTTGGGTAGTGATTCTAATATCCTGAAATCCTTAATTAAAGGAATAGGATAGAGGATTAACTTGTGTGACTATTAGGTTGCTAGACAGGCTTTGGCAACCTTAGAGGTCACTAAGAATAACCCTTCCTTCACAGTCAGCTTTGGACCCCACCTCTCATTTCTTTGGAAACCCTAGAAAGGGAAGCTTCACAACTCCCTCCTTAAGATTTAAGATACAGTATGGCAATGTGGAGGTGTGAGGGCTTTGTTGAGCCCTGCTGAAGGAAAGCTGTTTTACGTTGGGGTGAAAGCATTTGCTGTGTGAGCCTGATGACTAAGTCCCGTCACCAGAAACCGTCCAGGGAGCCCACATAAAAAACTCAGTGTCGAAGCAGACATCTGCAATCCCAGCACTCCTGCCCTAATGGGCGGTGGAGACAGGAGAATCCTCCAGAAGCAGAGAACCAGCTACCATGGAGTCAACTCCTCAGTGCAGAAACAAGAGAGACCCTGCCTCAACAGAGTGGAAAGTGACAACATTCCTGACTCCACACACATGCTATGCACACGATACATTAACTTTAAAAACAAAACAGTTTTTTGAAGGAAAACTAAATTCTTCCTGGTCAAAAGAATAGAATTTGAATTCTACCCCTGACTCTAGGTGGAGACCCTGACATTCTAAACTGGACAAAACAATCCATACTATCGTCTCCTCCCAACTGGATCTGTCAATCATGTGACCATCCCTCAGAAAAGTTGACTGACCACAGACATAAGGAGATGGGAGAAGTAGTCATCCCCTTGATGAGGTATGTAGTTATATACCCAGGAGTCCTCCCTGTGGGTGGTTGTTTACAGATCTTCACCCTGTCTCAACTTACCTGCTCCTAAAGGAAATGCTGGAGTCAGCTTTCCTCCCTTCCCTCACCCCAGAAAGGCCAGCTCTCTCACCATGGATCCAGCGGGCCCAATGCTGAGTCCAATTCAGCCATTCAACATGCAGGGTCCTGGGAATCCCACCCTCGGGCCCCTTTGTGACCAGAGACAAATGAACTACAAAGTCACTGCGCCCAACTCCCAGTGAGATAAGGATGGTGACATCCACTTATCAAGACATCCCTTAGGGAGTGCTGTGAAGGTCTTCAAATCTTTCTATAGCCTATCTTTTCTCCTAAGAGTGTGGGGGGAGGGGGTGGCCGTAATCACACAGCTGTCTGTCCATCTGAAAGTTGTCCTACTATCTTGAGTTCTTGTAGGCTGAGCTTATAGAGGGTCTGGTAGAGAAGGAGCTGGTTTAGGGTGGCAGAGCTGGGAGGCAGGCAGGAAGCATTTGCAGAGGGGGACTCAGTCACCTCAGAAGGGAAAGGTGTAACATAATGTCCTTTTAAGAGAAAGAAGAGAGAGAGAGAGAGAGAGAGAGAGAGAGAGAGAGAGAGAGAGAGAGAGAGAGAGAGAGAGTCAGAGAGAGAGAGAGAGAGAACCTCAATCACATGCTCTGCCCACTTGGACAAAGTCTTCTTTACTCAACCATTCCAGGTAGAACTTGAGGAGTCTCCAGCATTGCTGATAGACACACACCCACACCTCTTGCTGGCTGGTCATTCAAGAGAAGGAAGTACTCGACATATGCAGATAGGGCTTGGTAAGATGCAACCAAGCTGCTGAGCTCATGAGTAGCCTCCATCACTGTACTGTGGCCATGGTACCATCATGCCAGCACCTGGGTGTCCAGAAGGGTGGCTGATGTCGCCACCCAGGTCATTTTGTCTATCTGGTCATTGAGCACCTATCCACAGTGGCTATCCCTACTGGGTGCATCTCTGGGATGTGAAGATATTTATGCTTTGTCCAGATCCCAGATACTGTTGCATATCCTTGACCCAGGGGTTGCATATATTTAAACCTCAGGACAATGCTCTTTCTGGACAATGCAGATCATTAACTGTTTCATCTGAAACTTTGTGTTTAGTGTGTGTTGGGGTGGAGTGGTGCTTGGTCTCTCCAGGCTGCCTCTGAGAAAGGCTGATACAGTTTCCACTTAGCAAGCACACACAGGGCTGCACCTGCTGTGAGCAAAGCTCAGTTCCTTCCTCTTCTAGCTGTCTGAACAGGAGTTCATGCAGCCACTGGCATAAATTGAGGCTAGGGTACTGGGAGGATGGATGGCACAGGCATTATGCAGTTTGCCTGACTTTAGATCTGCCTGTGTTTGGTCAAATGTGCCATTCTAAGCTTATAGTAGACTATTGATGGGCCTGATGGACCTTATATCTTGGTAGATTTCACCAGTCCCACCTCCCAGTGGGCAGTTTAGGATGGATAGTCACTTGGTGCCAGGTCAAAATTTTCACTTTGTTTTACTGTTATTGCATTTGTATATTACTTAGTGAGGGCATGGAGGCATGCATGTGACAAAACACATGTGTGGAGGTCACATGGCTCCTGGGGACTAAACTCAGGCCATCAGTCTTGACAGCAGCACCTCTTGCACCATCTTGTTGGCATCCACCTTTTATACCCATCTCTTACACCCATCTTTTATACCCATCTCTTGCAGGCATCTTTTATACCCATCTCCTACACCCATCTTTTAGTTGGCTTGCTTGCTGGGGGTGAGGTCTCACTGTGAGTGTCCCCTGGAGCTTGCCACGAGCTCTCCGGGCATCTTTACCCACCATTGGTCCCTTGAGTGCTCAAGGGTCTGCTGGATCTAGGCTCAGCTAACAGGGCTGCTGTTACACTAAGCAGGGCAGCCCAAGCATTGAACTCTTGTGAATGCAGATGGAGCAAGAGGGGAAAAAAATTAGAGCTCCTTTGTGCAGGACTCTCATGCCTTTTATTTTTATGTTATATCTTTATCTTTTAAATTACTTATTTTAT
This sequence comes from Cricetulus griseus, assembly GCF_003668045.3. NCBI lineage: Eukaryota > Metazoa > Chordata > Mammalia > Rodentia > Cricetidae > Cricetulus > Cricetulus griseus. The sequence goes on along the minus strand of NC_048597.1, from coordinate 67,720,968 downwards.
GTGTATTGGTCTTTTGCCTGCATGTTTGTCTGTGTGAGGGTGTTGGCGCCTCTGGAACTGTTACAGACAGATGGGAGCTGCCATGTAGTTGCTGGGAATTAAACCCGGGTCCTCTGGAAGAGCAACCTGTGCTCTTAACCGCTGAACCATCTCTCCAGCCTCAACGTCTTCATCTTTTTATTTTAAATTTTATCATTGTCATCTTGAGGGTTGTTTTGCTTTGATTCAGGGTCTCCTGGCTGGTCTGGAACTGGCCAGACTGGTTTTAAACATGTGGTAACCCTCCAGTCTCTGCCTCTCAAGTGTTGGGATTACAGGCCTGGACTATCACACCTGGTTTATTTTGGATCTTTTGTTTCCATATCTGCCTAATAGCAAGTTTCTTTAGGGCTTAATCAGAATTTCAGCTCCTCTACCTACTGCTCTTTGAGCCTAGAAAACGCACTTACCATCTCGGCACCTTCTAGTCCTTCCTTAAAAAGCTGGGACAGTAAGTAGCCCACAGTGCAGTGGTGAGCAGGCCCTGGCGGTCTGCGCCTGCTCAGCACTTCTTGGCACCATGCTCATTCTGAGCTCTAACAAAAACTCAAGGACCCCAGCCTCAGCACCTAGTAAATCAGCTAACTTGCCAATGAGTATGGATGAGCGCATGGAGCCCTTGGGGAACATGTGGTTAACACGTGTGCATTTTAATGGGGCTCTTTTTACAGTGATTCTAATGCTCTGTGGATTGTCTGAGGCCATAAGAGTTGTTCTCTCAAGTTGTAAACTCACCGCTACTGGTTCCACATTCTTCTCTGTTCTGTGGGGTGGGAGTATTGGGAATGTGGCACATGCTCGGAGTTTGCCTATACTGGTTAACTGGGCAAGCTTGGTTGGCTTTGGAATCGCCTAGGAGATACATTTTGAGGTCTGTGAGAGTGTTTCTCGGGAGGTTTAACTGAGGAGGGAGGAAGGCTTACCCTGAATGTGGGAAGCACCACCAGACTGACTGCGGTTCCAGACCAACTAAAAAGGGGGAAAGGAGGAAGCTGGGTGAGTGTCTCCTCCCATGGCTTCCTGATTTCAGATGCAACAAGACCAAGAGCCTCGCATTCCCACTGCCATGCCATCACGGACTGCATCACTAAAGCCAAAATAAAGCCTCTCCCCTCTTAAAATACTTCTTGTCAGGTCACAGCTATGGGGGGGAAAAGTAAACTATCCATTGATATGGTCACATGTGCTGTGTGTGCGCAAGTGCTCTATAGTTAGTCCCCAGAGGCAGGAAAAAGCCAGAGGTGCTGCCTCTCTGGGCTCTCAGCCCTCCCAACTCCCAGAGGGCCATACCAATGCCCTGACCTTTGCATGCCAGCACTTAGCCTTAGGCTCCGTGCTAAATGGGTGCTCAATACACTTTGTGCTCACTGAAGGTGGGGGCGGCAGGGGATGGGAGAAGAAGAAAAAGCATTAAGGCGGAGAGCAGGAGGAATGGCTTTCTCAGGGCAGTGTTGTAGTGCCCTCTAGTGAATTTTCTCTGAACTTCTCAAGGCTCTGGTGGCGGCTCCGGGTCCTTGAGACCTGGGGATTCAAGCCCTTCCACTTACCTGCCCTCAGTCACCCCACTGTCTAGCAGCTAGTGGGACGAGTGAACCTGAGCCTGCAGGAAGCCATGTGGAGGGCTGATGTGGGGAGGCAGGCTTTCTCTTGGCATTCCCTTTGCCGGAGAAATGCTTCAACGGTGTCTATGTCGAAAGAGCAGGATGAAATAAATGTTTACACGGTCAGATATTTTTAGAAGCAGCTTGTTTATGCAGCAAAATATGAAACAAAGGGGGTAGGAGCTGGAGGAATGGCTCAGCGGTTAAGAGCTCACAGGGTTCTTGCAGAGAATCAAAGTGCAATTCTCACTACTCATATCAGACAGCTCACAACGGCCAACTCTGTTCAGAACTCCACAGGCACCTGTGCTCTGGCCCACAAGGCCGCCTGAAAACCTCAGCAGGCATGGGAATGTGGACCCCTGCCTGGCACCTGACCACCCAGAATCTCTGGAAGTTGCCATGCCCATGTGACCAGAGACCAGAGTTCCCTCGGGAGAACAAATTCTGGTGACTTTTATAAGGTTCTTAAATGGGTTGGTCGTGGTGGTGCACACCTTTAATCCCAGCACTCACTTGGGAGGCAGAGGTAGGTGGATCTCTGTGAGTTCGAGGCCAGCCTCAACTACATAGTGAGTTCCAGGACAGCCAGGGCTACACAGTGAGAGCCTATCTTGGGGTGGGATGGAATAATAAAAGAAAAAAGGATTCCTAAGTGGAACCTGACTAAGGACATGGCTTAGTTTGGAAGTGTATTACTACTGAGATCCCTGGATCAGAATCCCATTTGTCCCTCCACAGCTGAGTGACCATGAATGGCATTTACCTGTCTGGTCCTGTAAAGGGACAGAGGTAGTAGACACAGGAGGTGAAAGGAAGGAAGAGAAGGGAGGCATTCTGAGCTCTGCACCAGGGAGAAAGGGCTGACTTTGTAAACTAGCAAATGGGCACATGCCACCAGCTCACCGCAGGCCTGCCTGAGCAGACATGGACCCAACCCCAAGTCCTGTTTTCATGTCCAGGGCCCCTGCTGTCAGGATTTGTTACAGAAGAAGCCAAGATCACACTTCTGGTAGGAAACAAAGAAAATCCCTGGCTACCAAAGCAAGTGCTATGGCCACTCTTGAGGCGGGTACTATGAGAACCCATTTCAGAGATGGATGCTCTTCTAAAGCCACCTGAAGCCAAGTACAAGTACAGGGCTGGAGTTAGAAAGCAGATCTGTCACCTGAAAAGCCCAACAAGAGCGCTGTATACCCACCACCAGCTAAAACAGAAAACATTCCAGACAACCCAAGTCGCTGTACTCTCCCTGTTCGTCCCCATGCTTTTCCTGTCTCCCCACAGCCACTGCCCCAACCTAGTTTGTTACTGCAGACACGTTTAGTGTTGCTGCTGCATCCTGGCATACTTCTGGGCCTTTTTCATACATAGTGTTGCCCCACAGAAACATACCCTTTCCTCTAAAGTGTTCTTGACACAAGTTGACCCGTGTGTTGTCGCTACTTGTTGTTATCTTTATCTTGTGGCTGCTCTGGGCGCCAGCCCAATTTCTGAGCTACACCTCCAGCTTGCTGATGGCTTTCTGAAGCCATGACCCTGTCAAGAGCCTTCAGGATGCTGGCAGGTCTTCACTTACAGATAATGCTATTAAGTAGCAGGTACCGTGGAACATGCAAGAGCTTCCCCAGGGTACATCTGGGAGTGCTCTCTGGGCTGCAGGTACTGTGCTCCGTAGGTCTGTCATACAATTTATTCTCATGCCAGCAGCATGCCGGTGTCTGTGGCTCTGTGCCCTCTCAGTATTGACAGATCATGAAGACAAGCCCTGTTCTTTACGCTACTTAATAGCCCTTTGTGGTTACAAAACAAAACCTGGACTACAATGGCACAGAGCAGCTCATGTGGGCTGTGTTCTGGGTGATCACCACCTCAGCAAACTGTGCCACTTTATGCATCCTGCACAAAGCGTGACGCTGGGGACCAATGATGAGGGGGTGGATTTCGAAAGACTTGTTGGCTGGCTCAACCAACGATCTGCTTCAAGGCATCACCCCTTTGTCTTGAACTTTTATCTGACCGATGAGTAAGGAGTCTGAACTGGGCTTGCCTCGGGTGGTTGCAGTTCAAGCCAGTTGGTCCGGTATAATTATTACTAACACCTCCTTAGACTTTTCAAGTGTTCAGGCTTGAAAGATAATTTATACAAGTTGTCCGCTAGAAAGGGGGCAGTTCAGCTCAATTCCCTATCCTCTCATGCTTCCCTGGGGTCCATGTTGATCTGATGATGGCATAGAGCCCATGGGATGTAAAGCACAGGACATAGAAGCCAGAGGCTTCAGATCCTTCTGGAGGTGGAACTCACCACAGCCTAGGAGCCCATACTTGAAAATGCCTTGCTCCATCACAGTGGAGTTCCAGCCATGCTTTTAGATACACCCTCTCTACCCGGGATTCCACCCCTACGCTGTGTCTCCTGGAGTCAAAAGTCATTCCAGGCCCCCAAATATAGCTCCAATTTTTTGTGAGAGCAATTCCTGGATGCACTATGCAAGGGATTGTCAAGATCTTGTGACACCTGGAATAAAAAAGAATCCTTGTGGGAAGTGGGCTCCAGCCACCATGTGAATGACTGGACTTCCTCTGGCACATTCCTTTCTACACACCCACCATGTTTGCATGCCCCATCCATTCTGCTCAAGACAATCGGGCTATTTGGTCAACCCAAAGAGGAAAGTCAGGGTAGACTTCTAGCATCAAAACTTCTAGAAGAAGGAATGACATGACACAATGGGATATATGTGGGAGTCTGTTCGGGGTGTTGGCGTTCAGTGGTTCCTTCCAGTGTAGTGTGTTCATGGGTCAAAGGTTTGTCCTTAGAAATAAATCCACAAAGCCGGGCGTTGGTGGCGCACGCCTTTAATCCCAGCACTCTGGAGGCAGAGGCAGGCAGATCTCTGTGAGTTTGAGGCCAGCCTGGTCTACAGAGCGAGTGCCAGGATAGGCCCCAAAGCTACACAGAGAAACCCTGTCTCAAAAAACAAAACAAAACAAAAAATAAAAAAAAGAAAGAAAGAAAGAAAAGAAAAGAAATGAAATGAATCCACAAAAGATTCCCAGAAAGGCAGCCTTGGAAACCTAGGCTATTACTTCGAAGGGCAGGTCCAATAAGAATTTCTCATGCTAGTGAAGTTTCAAGACTCCTCTGGGGGATCATCAGTTCCAAAAAAAACCTTTTAACCCTTTGGTGATCTGACCTCTCCTGGTATCGTCTCTGGTAATTGTTGTGCCATTTGCTTTTCAGGCTCTTGCAGAGAGAGGGGACAGGAGCACACGCACAAAGAGTTTGCGTTTGCATAGGCACATGTATGTGTGTTCCGTAATGGAATAATTACCCTCTCAGGAACGGTGACGCCGCTTTACTAATTTTGATACTCCCCTTCGTGCTATAGTAGCTCAATGCATTTTTTTACATAAAGGGATGGGTCAGTCTTCTCATAGTGGGTTTTAGGCCCAGGAGCAGACTGGACACACAACCCAAATAATACTGTCGTCTCTTTTTGCCACCTTCACTTCTTCTGTTTCATTTTCTGTAATTACAAACAGAGAGTTTCTCTTGTGTTTGGAGAAGGTGGCCAACTCCTAATTAAAACACTTCAGTTCTGGGAGGGAGGCTACCCATTGGTCTCCATCACCCTTACAGCTATGGAGTAGGGATAGTAACTAGCTGTTGCCTACTGGGACACAAATGTCAGAATGGGCTAGCTTTGCTTGGGCCTGTACTGCCTACAATTGTGTGGTTGTATGGCTGATGAAGGACAGGTCACTAAGGACAGCTGAGAGGAGGAGAGGCTTCTGGGGACAGATGGGAACAGTAGCCATGGTACTTAATAGCTAATGGTCCGTAGGTACTGTTATTATCTCTGTTCTCCAGGATAGGAAACTGGGGCTTAGAGAGGTAGCGTGACTTGAGGTCCCATCTATAGTGTGTGAAGTCATATAAGCCCAGTTTGCTTGACTGCAGACCCCACGTTCTTTTTGAGGAGCTCCTGGGGACTGTTGAAACAGAATCTTGCTATGTAGCCATGCTGGTCGAGTACTCACTATCCAGTTCTGGCTGGTCTCAGACTCAAGGCAATCCTGCTGCCTTAGTCTTCCAAGTGGTGGGACTGCAGGCCTATGTCACCACTGCTGGCTGAGCCCACATCACTGTATTGACTGCCCACCCAACAAGAGGCGGGTGGCTTGTAGGGACAATCCGTTTGATCGCTGTGGTGGTTTGAATGAGAAAGGCCCACCATAGTTTTAGGTGTTTGAACTCTTGGTGCAGTTGGTGCTCCTGTTGGGGAAAGTTTAGCAAGTGTGGCTTTTCTGGAGGAAGTATGCCATCAGGGGTAGACTTGGGGGGGGGGAAGCCCCGACACTGACAGTTCTCTTTTTGCTTTGTGCTAAGGGTTCAAGATGTGAGCTTCCTGTTCCTGCTGCCATGCTTGTCCACCATGGTCCTTATCCCTCTGGAACCATAAGCCCAGACAAACTCTTTCCTCTACAAGTTGCCTTGACTGTGGTATTTTATCACAGCAACAGAAAAGTGGCCAATTTAGTAACAAACACTAACTTGACAGCAGCTAGGCATTTAGGAACCTGTTAAAAGGTCACCAAAATCTAACAGGCAGAAGAAAAGGATTGAACTACACCAACATAGTAAGCTATGGTGGCAGGGCACAGATAGCAGAATGCCAGGCAAGGAAGAAATGATGTGTGGACTTAAACTCTATCGTGCTTGAGAGCTCATAGGAAAGACCAAGGGGTTCCACAGCATCTGTTTGGGGCACTGTTTCAGAGCTGTGTTTCCCCATGCCACAGAAACCAGGCGAAGAGAATGTGAGGTGGGGGTATGGGGAAAATGGCTATAATTCACACATGCTTGGTTGGAGGTACCTTAAGGATGCCCAAACGGAGATGCCCAGGAACCAAGGGTTGTATGTGGTCAGGAGCATGGGAAAGAGCCAAGTAGGTAGCTGTTTTCCCTGAGGGTACTGTGTGGTATGAAACTCAAAGGACAGAGGACAGGGCCTGGGGAACCACAGTTGAGGCCTACGGATATCAGAGCACTTCTAGCCTTGGGAATCTTGGAACAGTGTTTCATTCAGACTTGTGCATCAGTGTGACTCGCTCCTCTTCCTGCCCTACCTACTCTTGCCACCTGCCTTGCCCTCATCAGTCATTCTTGACAGTTCAGCATCCATAGTATTTCCTCAGTGTCACCTCACCTGGCCTCCCTTTGTAAAACTCTCCTTGTTTTCCAGCACAGCAGTTATCATTGTATTCTAATGGGTTGATGGTGTCAGCAATCACATGAAAACTGAGACTGCACCAACCTTGCTCACTGCGGAACCCCCATGGGAAGAGGAGAGGAGCTTTGTCCTAGCCCTTTCCTTCACTCTACCTTCTCCAAGTACATTATTAGCTTACTTCTCACCTTCTGGGGGCTCAGAGGGGAACCAAGTCACCATCTATTCAAATTCTCTCACATGGCTGTGGCCCCATCTCATCAGCCCCACTGTGTCAGTTCTTGGGTACAAAATTTACACATTGTGTTCAGGGAAACTTCGTTCTAACACTCCCTATGCTTTGTCTTGAGGCTCCTTGGAGGGCCAATCTCTCAGCCAGCTGAGCTGTTATCCTGTTACCTAACCAGGGTTAGAGCTGGAAGGTCTGACAGCGGCCACTAGGTGGCCCTCAGAGCTAATTAAGGTGGGCCTGTATGTGGGGGAGTCACAGCACCCCTACATGCTATTGTAGCCTACATCTCCCCCTTAATTAATTAATTAATTAATTAAAATTTCGGGTAGGGTCTAACTCTAGTCCAGGTTGCCCTAGAACTTACTCTGTAGCCTGGACTAGTCTTAAACTTACAACGATCCTCTTACCTCAGCCTCCTGGAATGCTGGGATTACAGGCTCTTCTTACTTATAGGATAAAAAAGAATGCTAAAGCTCAAGACTTTAGAGCACCCATCAGGAGTGGGGATTGTGTGGTAGCATTAGCTGATAATAGATAGCCAGAGTAAATAAATAGTGAATGGCCCTATCTAACAGTTCATGTCCTGGAGTTGGTGTCATTCATTGTCTTACACGTGAGAAATGGAGAATTAAGGAGATGAGGGCCAAGTTCCCCACCTACTTATCTCTGAGCCTTCTGTTTCCTCCCAGCTGGTGGCTGACGTACAGTGTGATTTAGTGAACAGCAGCAGTAGTCCCCACAGGCCTGAGGAGAGGCAGGTGAGCAGGAAAAGGCTGTCGAGCTTAGCCTTAGAGTGGTAGTGTGTGTGTGTGAGGGGGGGGGGGATAAAGAGTAGCATCCTGCTTCTACTGTGTGAACTGGACACAGTGAAGGGGAAAGAAGCCCCTACTGCTTGAGCAGGTGGCAGGGAGTGAGACCAATAGGGGAGAAAGAGCAGGCACTTCAGATGAGCTCTCCCAGCCTGAAGCTGGTGCAGAGGACTGGGGCTTCTAGAGACACAGGTAGGGGTGGCACAGGCTTGCAGCATCACCCTACCCACTACCTCTAGGAGATGCTGGGCCAGGAGACCTTGAGAGTCTCATTAGCCCTGACGGCCCCGAGGGAACATTTGTAAGGAGTAAGGAACCCCTTACTCCTACAGCAGCACTGAGGGGAGAAAGGAAGAGGAAATGTAAACTAAGAATTCTTCTACAAGCATGATTTTACAAGCCACAGGCCATCACCTGCCTCTGCTTGAGACCTCAAGCTGTCGTGGTTTCCTGCATCTCTCCTCTGAGTTGCATAGCCCTAATTCAGAGGACACACTGCTGCTTGCTATCACCTTCTGAGCACACCTCCTACCTTACAATGTGTATTTTTATGATAGTATTTGCCTTTTGATTTTTATTTTGTATGTGTGTGTTCATGTGTATATACATGGGTAGGCCATATGTCAATGTTGCTTCCCCTTGAACTTTTTAGATAGATTCTTTCACTGAACTTACCAATTGGCTACACAGGCTGGCCAGAAACTCTCAGGGATTCCCCTGTCTCCACCTATTCATTGCTGGGATCCTTGGCACTTGCCTTGGCACACAGCATTTTACATGGGTACTGGGGATTTGAACTCAGGTCTTCATTCTTGTGAGGCAAGCACTTTACTGGGGCCATCTTCCCAGCTGTAATCCCATTGTTCTCCCCTTTTCTCTGCCCCCAGCATTACAGGAATGGGCAGCTGTTGGGAGCCATGCAGCCTAGTCTCAGATCAGCATACAACTCCCTGTCCAAAGAGTTTCCTCCAGGCAAAGCACCTGTGGAAACGAACTCTCACGTAGCAAGGACCAATACTCCACAGGACAGCATAGGAATTTGCAAATTTCATGCAGCTTGAAGGCTCTTTTCTCTCTCATTACATTGGTGATTCTTTGGGTGATTTTTAGTTTTACTTTGTCAATCACACATGCAATAGCTGTAATTTTCCCTGGAAATCCTGTTCCTTTTCAAATATTTTCCCCTAAGATTCAACAGGGGGCTATTGTTTCTCAAATCTCTTATCTGGAATTACTAACTACAACTCTTGGTAACTTTTCTGACTCAGGAGAGAGTTAGGTACATATGAGAGAACAACACTTGGAACATTAACCACGTCTCACAGTTCTGGAAAGGAGAGTAGGGCATGCATACACAGAATACGGGAAAAGGCCTCAGGAATACACACAGTGCCAACTGTTGAGAGTAAGTTCCCTGGGCACCAAGCATATAGAAACAGCTATAAGGGCTGGAGAGATGGCTCAGAGGTTAAGAGCACTGGCTGCTCTTCCAGAGGTCCTGAGTTAAATTCCCAGAACCCACATGGTGGCTCACAACTATCTGTTATGAGATTTTTACGGGACAATTTTACTTATTCATCTCTCCAGGGGTTTCCTCCCCTTCCTGCTCTAGGCACTTGTCTCTCCCTTCCTTCTCCCTGCTTTGTTTATTTTTATTATAAAAGCCATACCAGTGTGCCCTCCTGGGCTCCCATTATGTGGAAAGGGACCCCTTTCTTCTGTGGTTTGGGACATTTCTCTCTGACAGTTTTTTCAGTCCACTGGGAGACTTCCTGGATTGAAATTCCTGTTGCCCCGGCACTTGCTTTTCCTGTTTCCTCATAATTCTCAGCTCTTTCCTGGAATTCCTTCACTTTCCCCTAAGAGCTGTCTGCACTCTTCAATCCTCATTTAACTCTAAAAATCTTTCTCCTAACATATCTAAAGGAATAAACTTTTTCACTTTTCACCTATGGAATGGCTATTTTCTTTGCTGAGGCCATTTTCATTTGTGTTACACTATAAAAGGATCTGTAAAGTTCCCAGTCTCTCTATTGGCTGTATCTATGACACCTTATAAATGATCAAATTTTTTAATATGTTGAAAATTATGCTTACAGCGGTGCTAAATACTAATGTAATTAATTATAAAAATGAACTTTCTTAGTTTCTGTATAAGTTTTCAAAGTTAAACCTAAAACACGTAATTAAAACAAATATGGTTTCTATTTAGATATATGCTTCAGAGATCTATAAAACATGGCATTTAAAATGTTTAAGCTTCCAATAAAGACAATACTGCCCCATGCCTTACTTGTTGCCAGAGCTTTGCTCAAACTGTGGACACTTTTGGGTCAATCACCTTACTTTGCCTGGTCAAGGTGAGGTCAATCCCCTAAGTTATTCCTCTACAGAAAAATAAAAAATCTCAAACCTGGTTCTGACAACCAAAGGCCCATCCCATGTTGCTCTGTATAACAACCAAAGAAAGACCTACAGCTAATGCCCCTAAGGAAACTTTGGAGATCACCAGAGCCTGGGTTAGGTAACCTGTTAGGTAATTGATCTCTGCCATTTTAGTTGATACATAGACATTTAGATTATATTTCCAGTTACAATTTGTCGTTTACAGATCTCCGAGGATATCGACTGACTGTAGCTTTAAGAGCATCAAGCACCCAGCTCCTTTTGCAAGACTCCAGCTGCCTTCTTAGTTCTCTTTTTCTATAAAAATTCAAGTCATAGACCTGGCTTCCCTAAAGCTACTACTACATCTAAAAACAGTTTGCTTTGCCACCAGATTCCAAAGAGGGAAAAATTCACCAACAGGTTTCAAAGTAACTTTTTACTATTCCCTTGTTTCAAGTAATGTGCTTTATAATTAATCCTTCAATAACCAAGCATCTATGTCTCATGATAAACAAAAGGGGGGAAACAGGTACAAAGCTTATACAAGGTCTCAAGATATAAACAGAAAGTATAAGGATCTAAAACAATGTTTTAAAGTAAAAAAAAAATAACTTAAGGAATGTAAATACAAGTTATCAAGGTCTGAGGACATGAAAGCTTAAACAGTGAGGGTCTGAAAAGGTGTTTTGAGGTATGTGAATATAATTTATGAGGGTATAAAAAGATGGCTTAAGGTATATAAAAATGATTCAGATTTCTTTCCCTTACTATGCTATTGTCATATTAAAACTTCAAAGGTTCAGAGTTCTAATATTAAAGCTCTGATAATGTATTAACCTAACTTTGGTAAACACTGACTATTATTATCATAGACACAAGCTCAAGATTTTAAATTTCCCCTTGGCTATTTTATAAATATAGAGTTAAAAATGTTTCTGATTGTGCTAGGACATTTGCCTAATCTATATACACATAGTCTTGCCTAGAAAAATATGTTAATGCTTTTAATCAAGATTACTTTAGGTTCACAAACTTTTACATGAGTCTACTGCCTTTTCTACAATGTGAATTTCAGTACAGATCACAAACAATGATAATGCTAACATACCAACATATCTAAAGCTTTTACCTCTAAATAAATCAGTAAAGGGCCACTATAAGCTTCAGGAGATAGACTTGGATCGGCCTCTCCCAGCTGCCATGACCATGGACCTGGAAGTTTCAAATGTACACCTAAGAAAAACTTTCCCCCCAAAAGTCCTTAACTTTACTTCCTGCACTTAATCATCTGTTCCAGAAGAGTTCCAATTAAGGACTAAAGACTGCTCCATCTGCTGCCTACATGTCTCTAGCCCCAGATGATCTTACAGAACCTGGACAACAAATAAAGCAACTTGCTCTTCCTGGGCTTGGTCAACATTCCAGCCTTTTGGGTCCCTAACGATGTCCCAGTGTCAGCAGGAAGTGGTCAGATATGATTACATCACCCCTTGTCACTCATTCAACAAAAGGGCTGGGATGTTAAGCTTCAAAGATGGGACATATGGCTGAGGTGGTGAGGTCACTCCTCCATCTCTGTTTTGGGCTATCGTTGCCCTGCTCTCCCTGTAGGCACTGCTATCCTTATTACCAGTATGTGCTGCTCAGGAGCAATTCTGAACTTGTGTCAGGGAGCCTCCTCTGTTTCACCCTGCAGCCTGGGAGTCTGAGGAAGGGAGAATGGTGTTAATGGTTCTAAGCTGGTGAGGGGAGATAGAGATGCTTTTTGTTCATTATAAGATTTCTGGTATGGAAACTATACCGGAGCCTGGATACATTTCCCTCTCTTATGGGAGGGACATTGGCGGCTGACTCCCCTAGAAGAACTAAGGATAATAAAAGGAAATCTTTGATTTTTAACTTTTTTCTAAGGGTCTGATGAGACCCTCCCCACTCAGTTGGCTACTGCTAAAGAAATACCATCCCAAGGGGTTCTTGATTGCTTGTCCCAGGGTAAATATAATATAATAATATAATATAATTCCTGGGAGTCTGTTGGTCCAAGTTTGGTTTCCTTGTTTTTTGTCTTTTCTGATAAAGATGTCCCTAAGGACATCCAAGATAAAACTTATAACTGATCTGTTTTTATTCCCTCTCTTGATTATACATAATATCTGATTACCAATGAACAGGGATTTCCTGAGGGAAACAAACAAGTTTCAATAGCAGGACAACCTGTTACTCATTGGTTTTGGGTTGTTCCTGTATTTTTGGCTAAACCTTCACCTCATGCTGTTCTTCAAAGATGTTTATCCAAGTTATTTACAGACACCAATTATACTTATGTTAAGGGGCCTCTACAATCCTCCACAAACATAAATGGCCTTCAGGCTTGTGTTACTGCTCCTTTTGCCATACTGACAGGTGGAGATTTTGAGTCTTTACATATTGTAAAATCAAACTCGACTAATGTTGTTTCCTGTATTAATTATGTTATTACTAACTTTTACTCTGTGTAACCTCCTGATTATTAGATAACCTCCTTTTGTTTCACTGCCTGTAAACTTATTTATGCCTTGGAGATTGTTTCCTAGGCTTTTTCCCATCCAAAACAATTTGTTGCAGCTTTGATTTTGGGTGTTACTGCCCTGGTATCTATTGTGGCTTCTATGGCAGCATCTACCACTGCTCTGGTACAACAAGTACGTGCAGCTGACCGTGCTAATAATTTATCCAAAAATGTTTCTCTGGCACTTGTAACACAGGAGAATATAGAAAAATTGCTAATGGGTAAGGTTAATGTTTTAAAAGAGGCTATATTATACATGGGCACTCTGATTCAAAATATAAAAGTCAAACTCACAGTCTCTTGTTATGCCACTGATAAATGGATTTGTGTTACTCCCTTGCCATGTAATGGCACTGGTTTTACTTGGAAGCAGATTCAGGTACATATTAAGGGAATCTGGAATAGTTCTGATTTAGATATTAATAGTCATGACTCACATCATCAGATTTCTAATATCTCACATGCCCATTTACGAATGTGTTCACTAGAGGGGATTGCAACCTCCTTCCTTTCTGCTATCCAGTCTTGTGTTTCTGCTGGGGATTTAGGTTTTTTATTGTTAATCTGGGCATTACAGTAGGATTATTTTGATGCTTGTTATTCTTTCCCAGTCATATCAAACATTTGAGTTCTGCCTTGTGTGTATGATCCATGATATCCACCTCATTATTTTTTAAAAAAATAAAAAGAGAGAGAGATGTTGGGAGCCACACAGCCTTGTCTGGGATCAGCATATGACTCCCTGTCCAATGAGCTTCCTCCAGGCAAAGCACCTGTGGAAACGGACCATCACTTAGCAAGGACCAATACTCCACAGGACAGCATAGGAATTTGCAAATTTCATGCAGCTTGAAGGCTCTTTTCTCTCTCATTACATTGGTGATTCTTTGGGTGATTTTTAGTTTTACTTTGTCAATCACACATGCAATAGCTGTAATTTTCCCTGTAAATTCTGTTCCTTTTCAAATATTTTCCCCCAAGATTCAACAGGGGCGCTGGAGAGATGGCTCAAAGGTTAAGAGCACTGGCTGCTCTTCCAGAGGTCCTGAGTTCAATTCCTAGCAACCACATGGTGGCTCACAACCATCCGTTGTGATGAGATCCGGTGACCTCTTCTGGGGTGCAGATATACATGGAAGCAGAATGTTGTATACATAATAAATAAATAAAAATCTAAAAAAAAAGATTCAACAGGGGGCTAATGTTTCTCAAATCTCTTATCTGGAATTACTAACTACAACTCCTAATCCTGGTAACTTTTCTGACTCAATGAAGATAGTACATATCAAAGAACAACACTTGGAACATTAACCACGTCTCACAGTTCTGGAAAGGAGAGTAGGGCATGCATACACAGAACAGGGAAAAAGCCTCAGGAATGCACATAGTGCCAACTGTTGAGAGTAAGTTCCCTGGGCACCAAGCATATAGAATCAAAGGCAACAACATCTAGTATATTCCAATGGGGAGGATGCAATGTAAAATATGGAATGGAGAGATCCATCTTTACCATACCCAGGAGCTTATATTTGTGGAAGAAGTATGGTATAGTGAGATGGAAAAAGAGTGCTTATCAGTGTGCCTTTACATGGAACTGTATAAAAATATATCTTACAGATACGAAATAATTGTCTGGATTAGAGCAGTGTTGTCCTTAAAGCATCGCACCCCTATCTATTACTTTTAACTTTGTAACCACAAGTAGCTGCCAGCTGATGTAAGTGCTGCAAGATCAGAATGTGTCTGGCTTGATATTTAGTTAAGGCTGCAAAAATCCTGAACTCTACATCTAGAATAAGATTATTCACGGGTTGGGAAGGTGTACTGGGGAATCATAAAGGGGAACAATGGTGGTTTTCATAATGATCGCGGTGTATTCCTTAAATTGTGATGTAGTTTTTAAAGTCAAAAATAGAAGTCAATAATAAAGCTGTCTGTGTAACCTTGGTGAGAAAAAACAAACAAACAAATAAACAAAAACTCTGTTTAACAACAACAACAAAAAAAAAAGATTAAATTTGCCGGGCGGTGGTGGCGCACGCCTTTAATCCCAGCACTTGGGAGGCAGAGGCAGGAGGATCTCTGTGAGTTTGAGACCAGCCTGGTCTACAAGAGCTAGTTCCAGGACAGCCTCCAAAGCCACAGAGAAACCCTGTCTCGAAAAAATCCAAAAAAACAAAAAATAAAAAAACCTCTGTTTAAGTATAAATAAACATGGCCTGAGCTATTCAGAGCCATTTGAGTGTAATCTACTTGGTGTCAGAAGTTTTTCTTGTGCCAATGCTCCTTCCCTGTCTCAGGACCTGAACCCTAGCTGAGACTGGACCCCAGCAGGCAGCTTTAAAAATGCAACCTTGCACAACCCCTGCCTCAAGTTGTGGGGATGAGTGTTTTTTCTTTTAGAACCTGCCAGGTGACTCCAGTGTTTTTCTGGGTCTGAATGCCATGCCTTTCTTCTCTTTCCTGACCACATCGTCTGATTCCCTAGCCTCGTTCAGTTTCTGCACACTGCCTCCTTCCTGAGGGGGCTTCCCCGGACCTCACTGAGAGCTGTTCTTGACAGTCATCCGGTCTGTACCTCTTTCCTGTGATGTCCTGTGCTTACCCTGTAAGGCCAACACTCCCCCATCTCCCCTGACATAAACTCCTTTGTCTACTGGTTCATAGTTGCATTTCGTGCCTGGCTCAGAACTGTTCAATAAACTGATTGAACACTAAATATCACTTTGAAATCTGTCTTCCTAAAATCTCCCTCTAGCCCTTGTTATTCCATTCTTCCTAATTAAACCCAAAGTTCAAGTCATCTCCAGCTCTTAACTTTCTCTGATGGCCATGGGTTTTGGTCCTTAATTGGTACCTTTGAGTCCCTCTCAAAGGATCTGCCTTTCTGTTCCTTCAAACATCAAAATTTCTTCAGATAGCTCCTGGGAAAAAGATATGAACCTCTCAGCACAAAGAGACCATTTGCAAACACACCGCCTAGGCAGGCTCAAAGGCCCCCAAAGTGTTCCCCTCTCGGGAAGATGTCTAAAGACTCTATTCAAGAGCACAGGGAGGTTTTATCAGTACTCAACCATTTCCTCCTTTTGGAAGCCCACACTGAGTTCTTGCTGTAGAAGGAACACTGCAGAATAACTTCTAGAGAGTGGTAAGGATGGGCCAGGTTGGGTGGGAAGGACAGAAAGGACAGAAGCAGCCAAGAGTCACTAACAGGCTTTGGAAGAGCCAAACGCTTCCCAATGGCCAAACAGCTCAAGGCAATTCCCAAAATGGACTATGGAGGGGGAGACCTCCCTTTCTCACCTCCTTTGAATGGATGACTAGGAAATGGGAGAAAGAGCTAGAAATAACCAAGGCCAACTGCTCAGAGCCTTCAAGGAAGCCAGGCTGTTTGCTTCTCAGGGCTTGGAAACTGTGCAGTCTTCTCATTGTATCCCCATTATGAAGGAAGAGTTGATCAACTGGTCCCTGAGATGCAGCTCAGTTAAATACTAGATATGGTCGACTAGTCTTCATTGGGTTGTGGCTCCCTTGAGTTCCTTTCTCTGAGGTCAGTTTCCTTATCTGAAAACAAGGGGGTTTTTTAACTAGATATCAAAGGTTCCTTCAGCCTTTCCTTTAGGGGACTGGTGCTAAAACAGGAAAGCAGAAAGGTCCATGAGTGAGTGTGGCTCCAGAAGATAATTGGACCTGAGCCCACCTGACATCTTGGATATCTTGCTAGTCAGCACAGTATCCAGACTGGGGGCCCAGATATAAAGGACAGATGAAAAGGCTATTCCCAATCTTGTATGAGATGTTGGATGGAGACTAGTGGGGCTCAAAGAGCTTTCAAAAGGCTCACACAAGGCTGTGTAAGTAGCAAGCAGGAATAGCAGATGGTTATAACTCGGTGTGCCAGTTCTCTGCAGACTGGAAATGGTTTATGGAACATCACATGGATAAAAGGAGTCTAGGATTGATTAATAATGCCTGCCTCCAGTTGGGGACAAGGAAGTGGCTAAAAGTAGCTGGCGCTTGCATACATACTGATTCACTTAGTAAGCTGTTAGTGAGCTGGGACTTCATGCAGAACACTAGTCTTTATATTGGCAAATAAGCAAAGTCCTGAGCTGGAAAGATGGCTCAGGGGTTTAAGAGATGACTCTTCCAGAGGTCGTAAGTTCAATTCCCAACAACCACATGGTGGCTCACAACCATCTAGAGTGGGATCTGATGCCCACTTCTGACAGAGTTGTACAAACACATAGAACACTCGTATAAATAAAATAAATATTTTTAAAAAAAGAGAGAAAGAGAGAAAGAAGTGTTCTTACCCTTGGGAGACTTGTGTTCTATCAGGGGACACAAAGTATGTGTAAACTGATGGTTAACAATGCAATCTTAGCCAGTGTGACTGGTGCCGTAGGCTAGACAGTGATGGTGTGGAGAGGAAGGAGGAAAACCAAGGGGCCAGTCAAGTGACATTTAAGGTGATATCCAAACACTAAGATGGAAGTACTCTAGGCAGAGGGAACAGTGCAAAATTCTGAAGTGGGACTTCAAGTGCCAGGGAGACCAGAGCTGACCGCTCAGAGGGCAGATGAGAAGGGGTGGGGGTGGAGATGTGTCCATATGGATGTCTGACGGGCTCCCATGTTCAGCTAGTACATACAGAACAAACCCCTCAGTCACCGCCCCCATCATGATGTCATCCACTCCGCGTCCTGTACTAGGCCCACTCATTTCCAGGTCCTTTCTTTTTCTTCTATCTAAAGAAGGCTCCTGTCTACCTTTTTGTATGGACCACCATGGCACAACCCCAGCCACTAGTGTCTCCCTGCTAGTCTACAACAGAAAGCCTCTAAAGCATTTATCAAACTTGCTCCCCCACTGCTTCCCGCCCCAAGTTCTCTTTCTCTGTTTTGTCCTTACACATGTGCTATCTCAAGTCATGGGCAGAAGCATTATCTCCTTAAAGGAAACCTGGAGTTGTTAACCGCCACACACATTCCTCAGGCGTCTCCAAAGCAACAGTGCTTGCAGAGAGCATTTGGGAGCTTGACATTTGTTAGTAGGGGGGCCACTTATTTTGGTTCCTCAGATCTTCACCCATCCATGTTCACACGGATACTTGGGTTCAGACAGTTCGGCATCTTCTTATAGACGTATGGCCTGCCAGCTTGGATTCGGTCCTTTTGAGTGTCAAGCTTCCTCCTAAAATCAAACAGACAAATGACGGATGATGTGATCAGAGAAATGTTTTTACCATGGCCTTGCTGTTTCCCCTCCATTTCAAAGTCCAAGGCCAGAGCCTATTCCCTGGGTTCCTTGGTGTCTCAGGTTGGAAAGATAAGACAGTTTGGGCCCTCTGTGTATTTGGTTTTCAGTTCCATTGTGTCCACCTGCTCCCATCTCCTGTACCCTTTGTCGCCAGCTCATCACCTTTTCCTGAAGGCTGTTGTAGCCCAGAGCTTCGGTGCTGTCCAGTCTGTCAACATCTAGGTCAGGAAGCATTCCCGTGGGAACCATGGTGCCAACAACCGGTGAGGACAGGCCCCCATTACCTGCCACCTCTACTGCCTCTGCTATCAGAACCAAGAACAAAGGAGCTTGGTGCCTGCCACCTGGCGGGCTGTTTGTCCAGGGTGAGGCCTAGCCTGGCACAGATGTTGAGTAAACAGGAGTGCCAGCCTCACTAGTCTGCCTTTCAATAAGCAACTCTTTAATCGGGATGCGTTGCCCCTCAGCCACCTGCTGAAAATTCACCCTGTCAGAACAGAGAGGGCTAGAGGGCAAGCAGTCCCCTCTCCCCACCTTGGGATCTCCAGCCCCACAATTGAGAGTTGGATAAGATGGTTTCTAAGATCCCTTCTGTGAACTACAGCTTTGCTAGAGGTTTCTGGAAGCTTTTAGAACTTAAGAACAGATCAGGCCTCTGAATAAGGCATTCTGTTCCTCCATGCACCCACCCCAGCTCCAGGGACCCACACACACCTCCACCTCCGTCCCTGTCCCTGGAAACAAAGCTCTCTCAAACCAATATCCCCAGGCTCTGGATTTATGACCTCACACACCCTGCTGGCGTTTTCCTGAACTGGAGTCTTGGGGTGCTTGGTGGTCAGGGGAACAGGTCTGTCCATTATGATGCAGAGGCCATCTTGAATCTCATTCTCGTTCTTTGACCCAGAAACCAGAGGGTAGGTAAGGAAGGCTCTGAGGGACCATGAGGTGATGGTTACCCACCTAGGACAGTGAAGGATGCATGGTGGTCATGAATTCAGAATTCAGTATACATCAGAACCACACAGAATTTTGGGCTCCACATTGCAGAAATTCTGAATCCTAACGTCGGAGGTGGGGCAGGACAGCTCAAGGGTCTGTTCTGAACACATATTGGTGCTCCTTAGTTCTTTGATGAAGTGAAATGGGTATCTATAGCTATGCAGTCCTGGGTTCAGTTCCTACCTGACTTGGGGCAAGCTGCCAAGTCTTTATACATATCAGTTTGTCTCTGTATTTTCTTTTCTTTCTTCAGTTTTGTCTGTAAAATGAGGCTATAATAACACCTACCTTGAATAAGTGTGAGCTATTGTTTAGGGTGTTTATTGCACCTTGTAAATGTTCTAAGAAATGAACCGCTGGAACCTGGAGGTTCCCTTTGATGTTTCCGACTACCTCTCTCGCCCACCCAGTCACAATTTTTCTGGCAAACTCTATCCCCTAAATAGACTTCAAACTTGTCCTTGCTGGCGCCTCCTCAGAGTTATCACCCTAGTCTAAGCCACCGTCCTGACCACTGCGGCCCCTTTACTAGCCCCCGGGATTCTACACTTGTGTCTGCCTATTTGTCCTCCCCAGGTCAGCAATGCCCCCGCTATTTCAAACTAGCTCTGGGGAAAGCTATACAATGAATCCAAAAAAATATTCCCCAGACCCCTCCACACCTACTTCTCAGCTTCTTTCAGCCTCTCTCATCTCTGCTTCCACACCCAAGCTATTCTGAACTTTCAGATTCTTCCATTCTAGGTTTTAACACAAAGCGTGTGCTCTCTCTGCCTAGAAACGCACTTATTACTCATCTTTTATATTGTCACTCGGATGCTGTTTCCTTAGACCTAACGCTAGCAATGACCCTCATGTGTGCTTCGAAAATCTAGGTTCTTTCTCTGCAGGAATGCTTGTTACTCCCCGCTGTGAGCTTCTAACCTACCTCCACTGCTCACATGGCTCCAGGATAACACAGGCTTCTCTGCCCTAGCCATTCTTTGATACATTGTGGGTGCCCAAAAGTATTTATTGAAGAAAATTATCACATCTGAATGGACGAAAAAATAAACCCTTGAGAAGCCCTGGGAGCCGGCTCTGCCGGTGTGAGTAAACCCCACCCCCAGCCCTTTCCCCACTCGTTGAGGCCTGTGCTGGGTCTGGACGTGCCTGGGAGAAAAAGCCACTTGACAAAGTCCCAGGGGTCTGCTAGCCACAGGAGGGCGCCCCCAGCTCGTTCTATCTGGTTATCACCTCCTAGGACTCGAGCTGGTTACTAATCGCCAATGGGCGAAAGGGGCGGGGTTATCCAGTTGACGGACAGTGTGGCTCCGCCCGATCTAATTCATCTTTTCCTTGGCTCCTCCTGCTGCAGGCCCCCAGACACCGAGGGTGGGCTCGGTGGAGGAGCGGCCAACTGAACTCCAGCAGAGTGCTCTCGCAGCAGAACCAGCTGGCTGGGCGGTCTGTGAGTGGGCGGCCGGTCTCTGGAGGCGTGGCCGGGGTGTTGACGGGCAGGCCGGTAGCCCCGCCCCCCTCGCCCAGAGCGGCCGCTCCAACGCGAGGACCAGCAGAAGTGAGTACGTGAGCGGCGCAGACAGAACCCGGCTCCTACCTCGGACGGCGCGCGCACCCGGAGCCCGGGATCCTAGCTCGGCCCGCCGTGGACTGTACCCGGAGAACCGCGACCACCTGCGCCCTCTGCCTCCCGAGTCCTCCGGCGTCGAGTCACGCAGCGCCCCGGATCCTCCTGGACCGGTCCGTCCAGATTCCCGCGGGACCGACCTGCCGGCATCTCCCCGGAGCGCCGGGTTGGGCGACACCTCGCTTACGGAGCCGCCCGTCTGCTTTGAGCCCCCTCCCTGCCAAGATCTCTTGGACTGTGTGCGAGCCTTCTCCTCGGGCGCCCCCAGCCCCGCCGCGCGGCCCGGCTCGGCCCCCGAGCGCCCCGGGCTATGGCCCGAGCCCGCCGCCGCCGGGGCTTCTGCCGCTGCTCGCTCCGCTGCTGCTGCCACTGCTGCTGCTGCCCGCCGGCTGCTGGGCGCTGGAAGGTGAGCGGCGTCGGGGTCCCGCGCGTTACGGGGGAGCCCCGCCGTGTAGGGCCACGGGCTGAGCACACGTCCAAGGAGGCTCTGGGCTCTAGCCGGCTCCGCAGCCTTCGTTTGGGGGAGCTGCTGGCAGCCGGACTCAGCACCGACTCCCGAAAGCCGCAGTTCGGCCGTGGGTTTTTGTGGGAATAGCCTACACTCTCGGCAGAGAAACGAGACCCTCGGGGTTTCTCACCTCTGGAAGGCGAGGAAATGTGAGCGACCCAGCAGACAAGGCGGGGGCTTGCGGGACTGGGCGCTTGGGCGGGGTGAAGCGGGACTCCCCGGGTTGGGGGGCTGCGCTGGTTGGGAACCCGTTGGAGTTAACTGTGAGCGTGAGTGTGTGCACCCGGCTTTGTCAGGGGATGGCTGCGGGGGTGGAGAGGCAGGGGGCCTGTCATTGTTTATGGTTTCTCAAGTGCCAGCAACACAGGAGGTGTGTGTCTGTTGTACACCTTCTCGGACCCACCCCACCCCCACTTCTAGCAAGACCTTCTTAGGGCTTGGGTTTCCATTGAGCGAGGGTTTGTCCGGCAAGCTCCTGAGCCTGGTAGCTACTAGTCGTCCGTGGCGGAAAAAGGTCAGCCTTGTATGTGGGTTCTGTGAAAGCTACTAAGATTGCTGCTGCTGCTGCTGCTGCTGCTGCTGCTGCTGCTGCTGCTGCTGAGAAAAGATTGAACTTGAACAAACAAACAAACTTGTCTGGGTGTTACTGGCCCAGACAAGAGAGCTCACACGCCACTTGACATGAACCCACAGGGAACACCGGCACAGGTCACTAACACAGTCTAGAGGCACATACAGTGCCCCTGGTGTTAAAAAATTGTGAACCCTTTAAGTGAGGAGTGAAAGCCTTCCTTAGTGTGGAGGGCAGCACAGAATTTGAAGGAAAATTGGCATATTATAGGCAGTACTTAATGTCTGGTGTCTTGGACAGATCTAGACACTTTTTTAGTTGAGAAACAAAAACATGAACCCTATGTAATTTGGTTCCTTCCTCAAATTCAAGGTGTAAACTTAAAGGTTTGAAGAAAAAAAAAATCGCTGAAACAGTTCATAGAGGTTTCTGGTGCTTTGGAATTCGCCCCCTATTATTTTGGAGCCCACTGTGCTGACAGATTTATTTAATAGGGTGGACACATGCAAATTTAGACAGATACACCAAGGTTGCACCCACACTTACACACACTCACCCACATGTCTGTGATAGGATCTCAGGCGTGAGAAACCAGTGTGGGGCTTTGTTGTTGATTTCCTTAAGGGTGTGTGTGAGCCAGGGAGCCTATTGAGTTCCCAGGTCTGTGACTGTCTTAGCTCAGGAGAGGCAACATTGGCACATGCACTCTGGGACATACACTTAGCAGAGCTGTGTGTCACCTGTCCTATGGCCCCTTTGTGCAGTGTGGTAAGTAGTGGTGCAGAGAGTGGAGTGTGTGGGGCAGTGTGGTTTGGGGGAGAGGAGTAAGGGCTACCTGAGGAGGCCCTTCCCTTTCTCCTTTTCACCCGTCACAACAATCCTCAGACCCATTGAGACAGACCCTATGGATAGCTGATCTCCAGGTCTTCTGGGCCAAGGAGTGACTGAGAGGCCCTTGTGATTAGCTGTGAATGGGAGTCAGACCTAGTGCCAGGCTAGGGGATATTAGGCCAGTGAGGGTGCCCCTGGTGAGTGGCAGGGCCTACAAGTGTGGCTTTCATCATTGCCTTCTTTTTTGCAATACCTCATACCCAGTGTGTGATAGAAGAAAAGAGACATAGGTGCTGAGCAGAGTCAGCCCTTAAATCTACCTGCTTTCTGTTCCTGCTCTCACATGGAAATGGTATCAACCAGATTGAATTGTTACTATGTGTGAAAGACTTAGCACAGTTGGTGCTCTTCAAGGATTAGCTGTCGTTATTACTATTATTACCCCAGGGTCTACTCTTAGGAGAGCAGTGAGAAGTGTCCTTATCCTGCTGGAGGGGCCGAAAGGAAGGAATGATGGGGGGTGGGGGGGCCTGGTCTGGAAAGCTGGGTCATGTCTCCCTGCAGCTCTGAGGAGGAAGATAGAGAGCAGAGTCCTGCCTAAATACCAGCTGCCTTCTAGGGCCTGAAGTCTGTGAAGGGTGAACTTCAGGTCCTGGAGACTGTCCATTGAGCAAGGCCTACCATTGATGATCCATCACCAGCTCCCAAACTTTTCAGGTGGTTTGCCCTTGTATTTTGGCTCTCCACAGCAGTTCCATTGCATGTCTGAGCTGTGGGTGCTACCTATGATGTACCCACAAGTTGGCTGCTGCCTGACAGCTGGTTCCTGTTCATTCTCTGCACTTGGAGTTTACCAAGATCCCAGGATCTCATCTTAGTTTTCCATTTGGTAGGAATCAGGATGTTACTAGGCCTTTCTAGTTGAAAAATTACCATTCACCCCTTGCCCTTTGACCACCCCACACTTGTGCACGCTTGCCCACATATACACAGAGTTTGCCCTGGGACCTGCAAGACCACCTCATCACTCACTTTTCCTTTAAGGACTTTTCTCTGGTTTCCCCAAATCATTCTAGGACCATGAATAAGTGGAAAAGGGGTGTTCAGTGGGGTGAAACGAGCTAAGAATGGGACCTGGGATGCGGGATGGTGTCTGCACCACAGGTCGGTTGTATGTATTTGAGAAAGCCCCAGCTGGGAGTAAGCCTTTCTGTGAAAAGAGAAAGAGTTCCAGCTTGTAGGAGGTGGGGTGGGGACATCCCACTTAGCCATGCTAGTTAAGTCCTCACTGCAGAGGAGCCTGGCCCTGGGGGAGAGGCAGCAGAAACCTCTGTCCTCTGAGGTTAGCTGGTGTGACCCTGAGAATGTGGGAACTGCCAGGGGTCGACAGCCCGGGATTATCATGGATTGCTTACTGCCTTTTTCTCTTGTCTCTGGCATTCTTCCACCCCCCACCCCCACTCCCTCACCCCGTTCTTGTTTGTCACCAGGGCTTCAGATCTGAGGAGAAACGGCAGCAGGCATCTAGGAGAACCAATTTGTTCCTCACTGCCCTCCTCTCAGCCAGGGCTGCCACCGCTGCCTGTCACTTTGGCCCAAGCAGCTGAGAGCTAAAGCCTAGGTTGTTGTGGGCAAGGCCTCTGCCACTAGCCTTCCACTAATCAAACAGCAGAAGAGGCTGAATCACCAGGCCTGCATAGTTTGAAAATTGTAGACCTGCCTGTTGTGCTGAGTCAAACTGGTTTGTCAGGCTTGGGCAGGGGGGGGGATGGCAGCTGGGTACCTGATGGGGTGGGAGTGGCCCCTTGGCCCAAGGGCTATCCTAAGGCCAAGTCTCCCATGGTCTGCCTCAGCCCCTGGTCAGGCCACTGGACCAGCATCTAGGGAGGGATGGAGGCCTCATGCCAAGGCCAGCTGTCTATGGTCCAGGCTGGCTGGCAGGGCCAGCCAGGGTGGGAACATTGAGGCCCTTGGGCTCCCTGCCCTGTGCTTCTCCCCTCTTCTCCCTCTCAGGTTTATTTAATTATAAATCCCCAAGATCTGAGGGGAAGAATGAAAAACAAAATGTGTTCTGTGCTCAGAGATGGTCCCCTCCCCACCATCCCTGACATGGGGACCAAGGAGCTAAGGAGCTAAGGATGGAAAGGTGGCCCTGGGGAAGCCAAGCAACTCAAAACAAAGCAAAAGAAAAGAAAAAGAAAGGAAAAGAAACAACAGCACACATACACACACAACTAGCTGCATACACACACACATACACCCTTCAGATCCTAGGGCAGGGTTCCCCCAAACCCTTTCCTCTCAGGACTTTCTAGCTGGTACATCCGTGCACACAAACTGACTCGTGACTGGAATAAGAAATGGGAACCTTGATCCCCTGCTTGGGATCAAGGTAGGGACTCTATGGGGATAAGGACAGCAGGGGTAGTTTCCTCTAACCTGCCACAGACAAGACTTCAGGACACTCTGTCCTCCTGTGCCCACCCCCACCCCATGCTCCCCTAACCCTGAAATGTGACCTTTCCTACCACCTCAGAGGCCTCAGTTTGGGTTTAGGCCAGAGGTTCTTGGTTCTGTCTCATTTCTTGTCTGCTGTTTCCTGGGCCCTCTGTGTCACTTCTGCTCCAGGGCGGAGTATTCCAGGTGACTTGGAACCTGAAGATGCTGTGGGGTCTGGCAACTCCATAAAGTTGAGTGGGCCTGGCCTTTCACCAGGGCAGGCAGCAAGGCTCTCAGCTTGATCTCTTGCACTAGTTTGGTCAAATGAGACCCTCAGAGGCAGGCCAGGGCATCCACAACGTCCCCATCGTGCCAGCTCTCCTGAGCCAGACTGCTGAATGGCGCTTCCCTCCTTACGGCCTAGGAATCCTCCACACACTGCCATTTTGCTGCCAGGGAAGTGGCTTGCTGCTTAGGCAGGGGCTATACCTGGGGAGGCCGCACCCAACCACACCCAGAATCATCTCAATGCCCCTGCCCCACCCCCAGCCTTGTGACCTGACGGCTCCTGATTTAGCTAGGACAACAGGAAGCAGGGCTGGGGTTGCCCTGCCTCTGTTTGAGGCTGGGTGAGAGTTAGCACCTTCTCCCAACTCTTCCTTCTCTACTGAGATACCCCAAAGAAGAGCATGCTTGCTATGCTTGCTGTGTGTGTCTGTTGTATGTAGACCATCCAAGTTGTTACACTAACTTTAGTGATTGAGGCTTTTTTTTTTTTTTTTTTTTTTTTTGAGACAGGGTTTCTCTTCATAGCACTGACCTGAAATTCCCTCTGTAGACCACACTGGCCTCCAACTTTTAGGGCTCTTTCTGCCTCTGCTGGGATCAAGGGTGTGCGCCACCACCTCTGGGCTAATGAATGATTCTTATATCGCATTTCCATGCTCCTTCGTAGGGCCGTAGTATGTGACTCCTTCCATGTGACTGTGTAGGAGCATGTTACAGGTCTTTGCAGGGAAATCAGTACTTGTGTTTGTACTTTATATGCAGGACTGTGTGTGCCTTGTCGCTGTGCAGTTGGGTGTGTGAGGAGGATGTACTATTGGATTGGGTGTGCCGGTCCTTAGAAAGGCTGTGTGGCTGAGAGGGGGTCTGCCTAGGACAGGCTGGTTCTGTGTGTGAGAAA
This sequence comes from Cricetulus griseus, assembly GCF_003668045.3. NCBI lineage: Eukaryota > Metazoa > Chordata > Mammalia > Rodentia > Cricetidae > Cricetulus > Cricetulus griseus. The sequence continues at coordinate 67,694,691 of NC_048597.1, read as the reverse complement.
GATTCGCTGTATGTGAATGTCTAAGGGGACTAATCCATTTGTGCCATGTGCATCTGTGTCTGAAAAAGACAGACTAGCAGTGTGGGGGGCCATGTGCGTGTTTGAGGGTGACTGGGGCTGTGTGTATTTGTCCACCATATGTGTTGACTTGCCCTGAGAACTGGATACTGCCTGTGCAATTGTTGTGTTTGTCCACAGGTGAGAGCCACAGAGTTGCTGCCACTGCTACTTGCTATGGCTGTGGCCCTGTGGAGATCTGAAAGGGTGTTGCATGGAAATCCCCTCTCCAGACCATCGGCTTCCCAGTGATTTTTAAGGGCAATATGAGCCCCGTGTCTAGGGGTGGCCCTCCGTTCTTATCTCTCTCCACAGCCACCTGGTGGGGGGGGGGGGCTCGGTGTGTAAGCAGCAGCTAGGATTATTTGGAGGTTGCTCACGTTGCTCTTTTGTTCTTAGCCCCTGTGTCTTCCGGAGCCGAGAAAAGGTCTCCCTCCCGGTACCATGGGCAGATGAGTGCTATACTCGGCAGTCAGTCCTTCTGAGGCCAGGGCGCTGATATTCAGTCTTCCCTAGACCTCCCTCCCGTGCTTGGGGCAGACTGCAAGGAACAGGCCCCTCCGCTCCCCAGAGAAGTGGGGAAACCAGAGCGGCCCGCCTCCTCCCCACCCGGGTGACCGGAGCCCGAGCCCTTCCTCAGGCACAGGCCTGGAAACCCAAGTCCTCTCCTCATTAATGGGAAAAATGTGCCGAGATTGAGCGATGGCCAAAGGCTGATCCCCTCCCTCCCTCTCCAGAAATTAAACAGAAATGAAGAGCCTCCCTCTCTCCCTCCTCCTGCGCCCGCCTCCAACCCTCCCCTCTCTCCTCCCCCTCCCCTCCTCCCGGAGCCAGCGCAGGGCTTGTTTTAAACTGTGGAGGAATCTGGCTGGAGGGGGAGGGGGCCGAATATTTGGGTTTAAACAGTTCCAGATGGGTTTGGCACAGGCCGAGCAGAAGGAAGTGAGGGAGAGGGAGGAGGGAGGCAGCCCGCGGGAGCAGTGGGAGCCCTTGCCTGCTCCGGCGGGCGGGCAGCGGCGGGCGGCGGCGGGCAGACAAGCAGGCGGACTGGCCGGCTGGTTGGCTGGGGGAGGGGGTGTGCTTGGCTCTGCGCGGATCGGCTGCTCCCAGGGACAAGAGTATTCCAGGCTGCCGGCTGGGGAAGAGGCCACTTGGCACTCTACTTCTCTGTCGATGTCTCTTTGGGCCTCCTTGTCTCTTCATCTTACTGTCTGTTGTAGTCCCGCTGCCCAGCATCCCTGCTGTTTGGTCCCAGCCTGCCAGAGTCCCTTCAGCTTGGCCCATCTTCTGACCCAGCCAAGCCCTCGCTCTGCCTTCCTATCTCCGGGCCCCTGCTTTTGTCCATCTCTGCTTCCCTGAAGGACCACCTGCCAGATGTGTGTGTGTTGGTCTGTCTGACACAAGAGGCTGGGACAGCTTTGCCACGCGTCCAGCCCTTTAAGGACCACCAGCTGTGTAGCTCTAGAGCCTGGCTCCCTGCAATGAGTGCCTACTGCACTCTGCCCCTGTGCCCCCCATCCACTGTGTTCTTTGCCGGCTTCTGCAGGAACTTGTGGGGTTCGGGTCTTGTAGGGACCCTCAGCTACCCTACCAAGGATGTGACATGAAGTTCTGGGGCAGCTCTGCCCATCAAGCCCAAAGTTGAGGCTGCTTTGGCTCTCGGGCTACAGGGAAGAAGCTGGCGGTCTCTTCCATTCCTAGTATCATGCTAGGTCTGATCTTGGAGTCAGGCTGTCTTCAGTTGTCCAGCCAAAGCTCAGAACTGGGTCCTAGGGGTGCAAGTTTGCGTCTGGAACACTCAGGTGCCCCTCCCATGACTGAGCAAGTTGACCTGACAGGGAGCCTGGAGTTAGGAATAGAAAGGGGTTAGCCCTGACACAAAGAGGAAGGTCCAAGAAAGTTTTCCTGGAGGCAGAAGTTTGGCTGGGACATACAGCCGTTTTCCAAGCTTTGTTTGTTTGTTTGTTTGTTTGTTTGTTTTTGAGATGGTCTCACCATGTACACTGGACTAAGCTCCCCATCCCCCAGCTTCAACCCCTTGGTGCTAGAATTACAAGCATGTGCCTCAATGCCTGGCTCTCTGGTCCCTTCAAAGGGTTTGTTACTGAGTCTGCTGGACCTACACTTGAGCTACCTCCAGCCCCTTGTCCCAGGTCCTAACAGTTTTACCAGAATGTGTGAAACTCTATTTAGGCATCAGTCTTCCATAGAGGGCGATGAGCAGTGTTTTCTCTACGGAGTTCATGAAGCTTTGAACTAAGTTCAGTGCTCCTTTACCCCAAAGAGCAAGCACCCTTGCTTCTGCCCCCACAGGTGGCTGAGTGGGAGGCTAGGAGCAGACCCCAGCCTGCCACTGCTCTTCCCTACCCCTCCCCAGGGCAGTTGTGTGAGGCTGGGCCTTTGTGCTGGGAATGGAGTCAGGGGAGGCCCAGGCTGCAGGGTCTGAAGCCCACAGCCCTTTGTTCCAGGATAAAGGCCCTGCTGGCCCCTTTGTGTGGAGATTAGCAGAGCCTGAGGTGTGTGAGCCAGCCTTTGCTCCAGCCTCGTTAACCCAGGCCCAGGGTCACAGACAGACATATACCCCTAGCCAGCCAGACTGACACACCTTTGGAGTTGTGACACCTCTGGGGATGCGCTGAGTCTCCTCTGGGGAAAGGGAGGGGGGTCTTTGGAGATTTGGGATAAGTTGTGCCTGGTGGAAACTGTTTCTTACATCCTTTCCTGGGTGACCCTTGCCTTCTGTTGCTTCCCCAGAGACTCTCATGGACACAAAATGGGTGACATCTGAGCTGGCATGGACATCTCATCCAGAAAGTGGGGTAAGACTCCCCATCTTGTCTACTGATTATTGGTTGCAGTTATGCCTTCTCCCTCCAAGGTCTGGCCATGACTGCCTCTGCCCTCACCTGTGGCCTCTCATTCCCTTCCATTTGTCACCATCATAGTCTGATCCCCCAAATGTGTGAATGTTTGTGTCTCCCATTCTTCTGCTCCATCTTTGTCCTATCACCCTGACCTGGTGGTCCTTCCCAGTCCATCCAGAGCATCCCCCTCCCACCTGGGTCCTCAGAGTGCAAAGCCAAGCATGGTGACACATGCCTTTAGTCACAGAGGCAGGTGGATATCTGTGAGTTCTAGGACAGTATGGTGTACATAGTTCCAGGACAGCCAGGACTACGTAATGAGAACCTGTCTGGAAGGAAGGAAAGAGGGAAGGAAGGAAGGAAATAATAATAATAAAAAGAGCCAGGAAGCTTGGGCCCCAGATATCTACCACCCTGTGTGCCTTTGCTCAGGGAAATTGACTTTTCTGGGTCTCTATTTCTTGACTGTTAAATTCCTGCCATTGTGCTATCTCTCATCTATTGGAATTAACATCCCCAGGGGGCCTTCATGGCTAGGCTGAGCCCTGGGGCCCTAGGTGTGGTGGTAGTACCGGCTCTGCAGTCATCAGGCCAACTGTGATCCGTGCTGGCTTGTCTCTTCTATGAACCTTGGATTTCTTGGGGAATTTTTGTGCCCATGAAATGTGTCAGTAGTGTTGACTGCCAATGTCCACCAAATGTTCTCGCTCTGTTAGGCAAGATTAGCCAAGTTGTGGTACACTGTTTAGTTTCTCATAACCTCATTTAATTCCAGTCCCACTGTACAGGCGATGAAACCAAGGTGCCAAAATAACACACACGTAGGACCCACCTCAGGCTTTCCTGGGTCTCAGCCTCATTCTAAGTGCTCTCTTCATTTAGTTCTGTGTTCCTCAGGTATGTTAATTACCTCTCGATTTCAGACCATGAAACTGAGGCACAGAGAGGTTAAGTGACATAGCCACCCACCACAGAAGTGCCCCTGTAAGGTAAATGCAGCAGCCCCAGACACTAGGCAAGTGGCTCATTCTCTTTTTTTATTTGGTCCACACTCAGTGGGAAGAAGTGAGTGGCTATGATGAAGCCATGAACCCTATCCGAACATATCAGGTGTGTAACGTGCGTGAGTCCAGCCAGAACAACTGGCTTCGAACGGGTTTTATCTGGCGACGGGAAGTGCAGCGTGTCTACGTGGAGCTCAAGTTCACTGTGCGAGACTGCAACAGCATCCCCAACATCCCTGGCTCCTGCAAGGAGACTTTCAACCTCTTCTACTATGAGGCTGACAGTGATGTGGCTTCGGCCTCCTCTCCCTTCTGGATGGAGAACCCGTATGTGAAAGTGGACACCATTGCACCAGATGAGAGCTTCTCACGGCTCGATGCTGGCCGTGTTAACACCAAGGTGCGCAGCTTTGGGCCGCTTTCCAAAGCCGGCTTCTACTTGGCCTTCCAGGACCAGGGTGCCTGCATGTCACTCATCTCTGTGCGTGCCTTCTACAAGAAGTGTGCATCCACCACCGCAGGCTTCGCACTCTTCCCCGAGACCCTCACAGGGGCAGAGCCCACTTCGCTGGTCATTGCCCCCGGCACCTGCATCGCCAATGCTGTGGAGGTGTCCGTGCCACTCAAGCTCTACTGCAATGGTGATGGGGAGTGGATGGTGCCCGTTGGTGCCTGCACCTGCGCTACAGGCCATGAGCCAGCTGCCAAGGAGTCCCAGTGTCGTGGTAAGTGGAGCCTGAGGGAGGAGAGGAGGGAAGCCTTGACCTCAGCCAGGCTTCCTCTCTGACCAGATATGGTCTCAGGTGAGACTAGAGGGCAGGAGAGGGAGGAGCTGCTTGTTGTGAGATAGAGAGCATCCGACAAAGAGGAGACTCGAGGAAGAGAAGAGGGAAATGAAGCTGAGGATGCTCTCTGTGGTGGAGCACTTGCTTGGCCTGCACAAGGCTCTTCCTGCAGTCCCCAGCACCAGGGAGGGGAGGAGCAAGAAAGATGGAGGCTTTACATGAAAAGAGTAGAGACCTTGTGAATGCTTGACGAGTAAGCAGCTCGAACCTAGACAGGTCTTCGAGGCTGGCAGGGATGCCCTCTTAGTCCTGCCCCTGGCGTACACTTCACTGGAAGTTCTAGAGGGGGCTCTGCTGTGGATATCACTTGGCCTAAAGGATTCATGTTTCTTGAGAGGCAGTGTGTATAGCTCAGTAGTTAGGGGACAAGTCCCTCTTGCCCCCAGTCCTCACTTTAACTACTTGTGTGAGCCTGTGCAAGTTATTTAACCATGATAACCTTGGCTTCCTCGTGCAAAATGGGGCAGTAGTAGAGGCTGTTTCCTAAGATTGGAAATGGGAATGAGCAAGTGGTGCCCTGCGCTAGGACCTCATGTCACCATCTGATGGGAGCCACTGGTCCCAGGAGTGTGGAGACAAATGGAGGACAGGAATTGTTCAAGTCCCTCTTTACAAGACAGGCAGGAGACAAGCTGAGTCTCATCAGACCTCAGGATGGCTTCCCCAGTAAATCCCCCTGATGAGAAGGTCTCACTGAAGCCTCACTGCTACCCTGTAGTGATTCCAGTTTCTGCCCTATTTTGCCAGCAAGAACTTGGAGTCTCAGAGAGGTTCTGCACTGCTGGCCTCCCAGCTAGGGAGTGTGGTAGCTGGCATTAAATCCCCACCCAGAGTTGAAGTAGGGCAAGGTGTGAGGGTCTTGTCTCTTCTTCTCTCTGCCCACTTCTCCATGGGACTTGTGATGGTGCCTCCCAGAGTGGGAAATGCTCTTACCATAGCCTTCTGTGTGAGGGGGCTGGGCCATCAACCTAGCCTGCCTTGTGAGGCCCCAGTTTGGGGTTGCCTCACTGCCCACCTCCCCTGCTTCTCTTTAGGAACCTGCTGGAAACTTCCTCTTCCCAAGTGTGGAAAGCGGGTGGGGGTGATGAGCCTGACAGCCTGAAGAAGGGCTAACACTCTGCAGGTCCCTGGCAGGAAGTGCAGGCTGGTTCCCATGGCAACCAGGCTGGCCTGGCCTCTGCCCCCTCCCCCACTGGTTCAAAGAGCTAGGATGGAATATCACCTTCATGAGGGGAGATTAAACCCTAAAGAAGGGCACAGCCCCAGCTACAGGCCTCGGAAAGCTTGGTGACCCCCCCTTCCAGAGGTCATCACATGGATGGACTGACAAGTCACTTCAGTGTGGCCAGGGCGGTCTCCAGTTATGCCCATTGTCCTATCAATCCTAGTGCCCCCTTTCACTCTATAAATGTTCTGATTTTTAATAATAAATATCATGGCCATTCTACACATGGAATATGCAGAGCCCATACCACAGGGGCAGAATGTGGTTGGCAGGAGAGATGGGAAGGGGTGCTGAGGCACTGGACTCTGGATGCTGGGGACAGGTCCCCTGGGGATTTTGAGGCCTTTGAACTCCAGGTGACCCCAGCCTTCTTTCTGTTTTCTTACCCCCTCTTTCCTCCTTTTCTTACTCCTGCCCAGCCCTCAACCCTGCCCTGCTCCTTGGTGGGTGGGGCAGAGGTTTGCCTGGAGCTGTCTGTAGAGAAGGCCCTACCTCCCAGCTGTGGCAGTATCCTTGAGGGTTCTCAAGAATCACTCTCCCAGTGTCTTTTTAGGGGAGGCTGGGCTTCTCAGCGGGGTACAGGGTATGAGGCCCACTGGTGGTCTCTTCCCATCCCCTCCTCTTCCTCTTCTTCCTGCCCTGCCTCAACAAGCCAGACTGTCCCGGTGATGGGCTGACGTCTTCTGGGTGTGTATGTGTGTGTGTGTGGGGGGGGGGTGAAGAGGAATCTGCTGACGTGGGATTTCTGTGGGACGAAAGGGCCCTTTGTAGCCCTGGCTGGAGTTGGGCAATACAAGCATTGCCCCCATGGTCTGGGGTTTGGAGGTGCTAAAACATAGGCTGGGAAAGGGCAGGTTCTCTCAGAGGAGGGAAGGTTTGGTGTCTGCAAAGAGAGATAATATGTGCTGTCCTCTTTTCTCTTGCAGCCTGTCCCCCTGGGAGTTACAAGGCAAAGCAAGGAGAGGGACCCTGTCTCCCCTGTCCCCCCAATAGCCGAACCACCTCACCAGCTGCCAGCATCTGCACCTGCCATAATAACTTCTACCGTGCGGACTCAGACTCTGCAGACAGTGCCTGCACCAGTGCGTGAGCTCCTCTGCTCTCTTTCAGCAGACCTCTCCTTCCGGGGCTAGCCTAGAGAGCCAGAGGCAGTGAGAGAACCCCTCCTTCTAGATGGGGAAACTGAAGCTTAGCCTAAGGCAGTGAGATAACCCCTCCTTCCAGATAGAGAAACTGAAGCTTAGTCTAAGGCAGTGAGATAACCCCTCCTTCTAGCTGGGGAATGCGTTCCAGATGTCACCGAGGAGGTGATCACTCTTGAATTAGAATCCAGCTCAGCTGGCTTGTCCCAGCTACCTGCATTTTAACAAGGTCCCACTAGCTGCTAGCAGGAGTCAGGAGCTGGCTAGGGACCTGCCAGCTCATCGATCCTTTGTCTGCTGTACTCTCAGCCCAGTTGTAGCCATAAGAGGCCGTACCACCTAAGGCTGTGCTGCTCTCACCCCGTCCTTGCCCTTGGTATGCCAGGCCTTGTGCCAGTGCCCTGGATATAAAAGGGAGTGAGATACCACTAAGGACTTTAACATTAAATTGTAGAAACAGATAATGGCCGTGTAATGTGTTAAGTGCTGTGCTGTACCTAGGAATGATGTTATGGGGTACAGGGGATTAGACGACAATAAAGATAGGCTTCTAGGAGGTAACGCTGCTGTGAGTCTTGAAAGATGAACAGGAGTCCTATCTCCCCGTGCAGAAGTGCAGGAAGACTTTTGTGCTTATAAAAGTAGTGGTAGAATTAAGTGTCCAAGGCAGGATGGGCAGAAAGGTGGGCCTAGGCCTCCAACTCACTTCTCCTTTTATGTCCCCAAAGCCGTGCCATCTCCACCCCGGGGTGTGATCTCCAATGTGAATGAGACCTCACTGATCCTCGAATGGAGTGAGCCCCGGGACCTTGGTGGACGGGATGACCTCCTTTATAACGTTATCTGCAAGAAGTGCCATGGGAACTCTGGAGCTGGGGGGCCAGTGACCTGTTCACGCTGTGATGACAATGTGGAGTTTGTGCCTCGGCAGCTGGGCCTGACGGAGCGCCGGGTCCACATTAGCCACCTGCTGGCCCACACACGCTACACCTTTGAGGTGCAGGCAGTCAATGGTGTCTCAGGCAAAAGCCCTTTGCCACCCCGCTATGCAGCTGTGAATATCACCACCAACCAAGCTGGTGAGAAGGGGACAAAAGAGGGGGATCTGGATCACCTTGCCCTAGATACAGCGGTCCTGTGGGAACTGACCTTTTGGAAGGATCCCTGGGCCCAGGAGTCCTTAGTGTCCTTCTTTCTTCACCAGCCCCATCTGAAGTACCTACACTCCACTTGCACAGCAGCTCGGGGAGCAGCCTGACCCTGTCCTGGGCACCCCCAGAACGGCCTAACGGAGTCATCTTGGACTATGAGATGAAGTACTTTGAGAAGGTAAGACTCTCAAGGGGCAGGAAGAGGCTTGGGGAGAAACAGGGACAAGACTACACCCAGACAGTCTGAGGGGGTCTTTGGGATCATAGCCTCAGCTCAGGGCAAGCGTGATTATGGATGAGGATCAGCTGGCGCTAAGACCTACCTGAAGATGCCTCTGTTCTTGTGGCATTGCAGAGTAAAGGCATCGCCTCCACTGTAACCAGCCAGAAGAACTCCGTACAGCTGGATGGGCTGCAGCCTGATGCCCGCTATGTAGTTCAGGTCCGAGCTCGCACAGTAGCAGGTTATGGACAGTATAGCCGCCCGGCGGAGTTTGAGACCACGAGTGAAAGAGGTACAGTCCCACTGCGTGCCACCCCTGCCCCAACTCCATTCTCATTCGTTCACTCACTGCCCATCCTTGGTCTCTAGGCTCAGGAACCCAGCAGCTTCAAGAACAGCTTCCCCTTATCGTGGGCTCCACTGTAGCCGGGTTTGTCTTCATGGTGGTTGTTGTGGTCATCGCTCTTGTCTGTCTCAGGTACATAGCTACCCCACAGACTGACTCAGGCTTCCCTTTACTCTTGGGCTATATTTGTAAACCATCACCTCCCTTCACAGCCGCAGCCATCCTGGTCCTTGGCTTTCCTTGCCAGAGAAGGCCTACTCCAACCCACAGTGTCTTCTGGGTTGTTCCCTGCTCCCAGAGACTTCAGCCCCTACCCAGAGACCTGGGATATGACCACCAACATAGGCTCCCACTCCCATACCCTTGCCTTGTCTGCGGGCTCCAGGGTCCCCTGAACAGAGGGAGCTCTAGCACTTGGCCTTAGGTCGTCTCTCCTCTGCCCCTGCAGGAAGCAGCGCCATGGCCCTGACGCAGAGTACACGGAGAAATTGCAGCAGTACAGTGAGTGTCACCCTCCCCGGTGTCCACCACCTGCAGGCTTAGATGCGATTCTCCCCTCAACTCCCTTCCTTCTAATTGGCTGCTTCTAGTAGGGTACCATTTCTTGGTCCCTCCCTTATTCCCTGAGCTCTCCCTTGCTTGCTAGCCCCAGAGATGTAACCCCTGTTTCAAAGACAGTAAGTCCTGTGGGAACAAGATATCACACACAGGAAACAATTAGGTGTGAATTCCTGTGGCAAAGGACACTAAGAGTTCAAAGAGGAAGGCTTCCTAGAGGAAGTGGCAGGAGGAACAGGGTTGACATGGGGGAAGGAAGACATTCCTGGCCCAAGGAGTCTCTGGAAGGAAGTGAAGAGTGTGGAGAGCCCGACTGTGTGCCCGGCTGTGGGGGTAGTGAGAAGCTTGGTTTGACAGCTGTGAGAATGCCAGGCTGAGAAGTGTGGCCAGCCCTTTGGAGGGTCCTGAACAGCAGGCAGAGTTTGGACTTGACTCTACCACCGGTAATTGGGAAGGCTGTCAGTTGAGGAGGAAGACAGTGAGCGTATTGTTCATGGAAGACACAGGGCGGCTGGGTGGGAAAAGTGCAGAGGCAGAGAACCCCGTTGGGAGGCTTATTGCAATAGTGTTGAAGGCCTGGACAAGGCTGGGCAGTGGGAAGCAGTAAGGGGAAGGATGAACTGGAGAGACGTCTGAACATGATGAGAGAGGAGGGAGAAGACAAGAAGAGGAATCCCGGGCTGGGCATCTAGCTCATGTGGTTCCTCGGCATTCTCATGGGGGAAGGGCAGGGTACTGGGGCATGGCACAGAGGATGAGGCAGGCTCAGCAGGGAGGCTGTCAAGAGTGCGCCCAAAGGGCTGGTCCCTGCATGTGAACTCCCTGCCTATGGCTGTGCCTTCCTCTCTTCCCTGTAGTTGCTCCTGGGATGAAAGTTTACATTGACCCCTTTACCTATGAGGATCCCAATGAAGCTGTCCGGGAGTTCGCCAAGGAGATTGATGTGTCCTGTGTCAAGATTGAGGAGGTGATTGGAGCTGGTGAGTAACCTGGGAACACAGTGGGCATGCGAGGCAGAGTGCTGGGACGACCCCAGAAAAACCGTGTGACCTTTGCCTGTGCTCTGCAGGGGAGTTTGGGGAAGTGTGCCGGGGTCGGCTGAAACTGCCAGGCCGCCGGGAGGTGTTTGTGGCCATCAAGACGCTGAAGGTGGGCTACACTGAGAGGCAGCGGCGGGACTTTCTAAGTGAAGCTTCCATCATGGGTCAGTTTGACCATCCCAATATAATCCGTCTAGAGGGTGTGGTCACCAAAAGTCGTCCAGTTATGATCCTCACTGAGTTCATGGAGAACTGTGCCCTGGACTCCTTCCTCCGGGTAAGAGCCACTTCAACCCTCCTCTTTACCTAGGCATCTATATCAGGCCAGTTATCCCCACCATCAAGTCAGAGACCCTACTCCAAGTCTGCACATATTAGATGGCATCCCTGTACCTGGCCTTCAAGTGCCAACTCTGCTCCTAAATCCCTATGTGACCTCAGTCCAGCAAATACTAACCTCTCCTAACCTCAGCTACCTTAGTTATAAAATGGGGCTGGTAATACATACTGGGTTCTCACAGGGACCACTGGGATGCTGTAGACAAGCTGCGTGACACACAGTAGGGATGCTAACAGCTGTATTGAGCACATTCTGGACACAGTTGCAAAGCATGGTCTCAGAGGGCTCAGAGAGAACAGGCAGGCAAGCCAGGGACCTATGGGGAGGCAGCAGGCCCCATCTGAACTTACCTCTTGCCTCCAGCTCAATGACGGGCAGTTCACAGTCATCCAACTGGTAGGCATGCTGCGGGGCATTGCTGCTGGCATGAAGTACTTGTCCGAGATGAACTACGTGCACCGTGACCTGGCTGCCCGCAACATCCTCGTCAACAGCAACTTGGTCTGCAAAGTGTCTGACTTTGGCCTCTCCCGCTTCCTGGAGGATGACCCCTCAGACCCCACCTACACGAGCTCCCTGGTACAGGAAGCACCCGGGAGGCATTTGAAGAAGGGGAGGGCTGGCCAGGCAGGGGCTCAGGGCTGGGGGTCGGCCTTGAGTCACAAGGTGAAGGGCATATCCCCTCATCCCCAGGGAGGGAAGATCCCTATCCGCTGGACCGCCCCAGAGGCCATAGCCTACCGGAAGTTCACCTCTGCCAGTGATGTCTGGAGCTATGGAATTGTCATGTGGGAAGTCATGAGCTACGGAGAGCGACCCTACTGGGACATGAGTAACCAGGATGTGAGCAGAGCTGGGGGAGAGTGGTGGCGTGGTAGGAGTTGGCAGGGTGTGAAGGGGAGCTCATTTCGTATTCCCTACCATTATCCAGGTCATCAATGCTGTAGAGCAAGACTACCGGTTGCCACCCCCCATGGACTGCCCCACTGCCCTGCACCAGCTCATGCTGGACTGTTGGGTGCGGGACCGGAACCTCAGACCCAAGTTCTCCCAAATTGTCAACACACTAGACAAGCTTATCCGCAACGCTGCCAGCCTCAAGGTCATCGCCAGTGCCCCCTCTGGGTCAGTGTCCTAGGTCCCCTAGGTCCCATAGCCACCCTAACCCTACTCCCTAGCTCCCTGGATGTACCAGGTCACTCTTTTTTTTTTTTTTTCATCCACAGCATGTCCCAGCCCCTCCTGGACCGCACAGTCCCGGATTATACTACCTTCACCACAGTGGGTGACTGGCTAGATGCCATCAAGATGGGGAGGTATAAGGAGAGCTTTGTCAGTGCTGGGTTCGCATCCTTTGACCTGGTGGCCCAGATGACTGCAGAGTAAGTACTCCCTCCCCCCCAAGGTGCAGGGCCTGGGCAGAAGCTCGGGGTTTCAGGCAGAAGGGAGAAGGGAAGGGACTAACTGCTGTGTTTCTATCGCTAGAGATCTGCTAAGGATCGGGGTCACCTTGGCAGGCCACCAGAAGAAGATCCTCAGCAGTATCCAAGACATGCGGCTGCAGATGAACCAGACACTGCCCGTGCAGGTCTGACACTCCTCTCCAACCCGGGGGAGGGTGCCCCCAGGACTGCACAGGGATTCTCACCGGCCCGCTGGACTTTTGGATGTCTGGCCTTTGGCTGTGGTCCAGAAGATGGAAGTTTTGGGGAGGACCCTTGCTGTGACTTCTCCAGGCCTGTGCTCCCTCCCAGGAAGTGTGCCCCAAACCTCTTCATATTGAAGATGGATTAGAAGAGGGGGTAATGCCCCCCTCCCCAGATGCCTCGGGGCCCAGGCCTTTCTGCTCTCCAGTGGGGAATCTTCACAACTCAGATTTGGCTGTGCTTCAATAGTGGAGGTCCTGGTGGGGTCGGGTGGGGGTAAGCCTGGGTTCCTCAGGCCCCAGCCCTGGCAGGGGTCTGCCCCCACCAGGTAAGCAGGGAGTATTCCCTCCCCCAGGAAGTGGATGAGGGGACTCCAGGAATGGGGAAATACAGTGCCCCACCCTGAAGCCAGCTGGTACCTCCAGTTTGCACAGGGACTTGTTGGGGGCTGAGGGTCCTGCCCTACCCCTGCCCTTGGTGCTGTCATAAAAGGGCAGGCAGGAGCAGGCTGAGGAGCAGCCCTTGCCTCCCAGAGACTGACTCACAGAGCCAGAGATGTGTGTGTGTGTGTGTGTGTGTGTGTGTGTGTGTGTGTGTGTGTACTCATGAGTGTGAGGGGGTATGTATGTGTATGTTGGTATGTTGTGCACATGCTTGGCTGCACAGAGAGCATGAGTGTGTACAAGCTTGGCCCTGTGCCCTGTAGTGGGCCAGCTGGGCAGACAGCGAAATAAAGGCAATAAGATGACTCTCGCCCCTTCTCATTCCTCCTCCCAAAGTAAGACTCCTTGATTCCTCATGTTAATCCCTGGCTGCTAGACCTTCACAACTTCCTGGATGGAGTCCGTGGGAAACTACACCGAGGCCTAGCCAGGCCTAATTTCGCTTTTGTAGTTCAGCCCCATTGCTTTGAGCATCTCACAGACTTCTTAGAAGGGATGTATTAACTGAAGTGATCAAGCCATCCTAGAGTTCTTTGCTTCTATGACTCAAGGCAAACACCCTCTTGAGTCTGCAGAGTCCCTGAGGGAGAGCCAGAGGGCTTGTCAGTATCCACATCTCATTTCAGCTCAGTAACCCAGGCAAGAAGAGATGTTGAGTAACTTGACCAGTCCCCAGCCAGCACTAGAGATAGAAGCTGGGGTTCCTGTCTACAGCAGAACCTGCACACGGAAAAGGCTTGGGAAATACATAACAAGAGCCAGGAAGAGGTCAAGAAACTCTCTGGAGTCAAAGGAAAACTTGTGGGGGTGCCAGGATGTGAAAACGAGTAAGGGGCATAGTTTCTGGGTAATGGGATGGGCTTGGGTGAGCATATGCCCTGCCTCTTTTCCCCAGTGGCAGTGGGAGAGGGTGTGAGTGCCAGGGAGGACATCTGCACAAAGAAATGCAGGTTCTTTGGCAGCAAACATTGGGGGGGGGTAGGGTCTAATAGATGCTATCCTCCTGCGGTAAACTTAGGTGCTTCCTAGAACAGGAAGGTCTCTGCAAATCCTAACAGAGTTTCCCTCATAGGGAGGGGCCAGGCAGGCCTAGAAGCATGGGCACACACTTCTAGTTCAAGTGTGGAGACCTTAGTCTTGGGGTTCATTGCCTCCAGACAGAGCAGGGTTTCATACCAGAAATCTAAGTGGGAACAGGGAACTGCAGGCCTAGAAGGTGTCAACTGAGGTTTTAAAGGCATGGGGGTTGGAAAGTTGCTGGCTCCTCCTGGGTCCCTTCACAAGCTGCTGGCTGTACAGGCTCTCAAGACTGCCAAGACTGCCTCTCAGCCCCACACTACTTGGATTTGGTACCCAGAGACCTGCAGTGTCATCACCTTGAGGGGGACACACCCATAACGGGGCCTCAGCAGCCCTGGGCTCCAGGGAGGGGGATGGGCAGGGGCACCTCAGTCATCCCAAGCTGTCAATGCCACAAGGTGTTTCATGGCTACAGAAGGGAGGTGGGCCAAAGGGGCTTCAGCACACTTGGGCAGCATTCCCTCACAGGTCCCGTGTCCACTCCTGCTCTTCTCCAGGGGCTCTGGATCCGTGAGGGATCTGCGGCCCATGTCCCACCCCACAGTGCTGACTGGGGGGGTGGGGCTTCACCCACAGAGAGAGGCCAAGATCTTCAGGGCCAACTTGAACCTAAGCCCAGGGGTACATAAGTGCTTTGCTGGCCGTGTCCAGCCCAGTGCCCTGCATTTCTCTCCACCAGTGTGCCCGTGTACCCCCTGCACTGTCTCTTGCCACTATCAGAGGAGTCAGAGCTAGGGCACATGCAGGTTCTCAAGCCCATTCCGTTACCCCCCCACACACACACACACCACTTGTATTACCCATTTTCATGTCCACAGTTTGTCCACCCTGCCCACCGCCCCCACTCCTAGCCAGGGCTTCCCAGGACTCAGAAATAATGCAGGGGCGGGGGGGGGGCGGGGGTACGAGGCTCACTGCATTCCTGCCAGCAGATACAGCCAACTGGTGTTTTTTTCAGAGGGCTGGGATGTGTTCAGACCTCAGAACCTCAGAACAAGGTTAGGAGGAGAAGCAGAGCCTTGGCAGAGGAATAGAGAGCACCCCAGGAGGGGTCTAGCTCCCCTGCAGGCAGATAAGGACTGGGGTATGGAGTTTTTAGTCTGTCTAGTCTTTGTTAATTACACACTCTGGGGCAGAAGATTAGCTCTCCCGAGTCAATGATTTAAAAGGGAAGCCAGTGGGGGAAGGGCCCTTTCCCGCTGAGGCCAGGTGCTGAGTAAGAACCTGGAAGACCTGGAGTAGTGAAGTGGGAAGCGCAGCCCACACAGAGCACAGGCAGGTGTGGAGCAAAGGACAGCTCTCTGACGTGTGACCTTGGCAGGTCGACATCAGTGCTGTCATCTGTAAGAAGTATAAGAATCGTTTCTATGCCACGACATTGTTAAAATGCTCAATCTTATTAATAAATGTAAGGCCTGTATCCGAGATGGCAGTATGTGCTAAAAAAAGAAAAAAAGTTCTTTTTTTTTATTATCATTATTTATTAACGTGAAACTTGAAGAAAATATAGAAGCTGGCAGAAAAATGGTGGATAGTGCCTGGTATATAGCAGGGTCAAATACAACAAGGCACTAGGGGTTATGCCAGCCTCAGCCTGTAGAAGGAAAGGCGAGGCAGCTAAAGGAGCAAGGAAATGTGTCCCGTCGAGGGGTGCTGGACCTATTACTGCAGGATTAGCCCAGCCCTGGCCCCTGGGTGGGGTTGCTGGGGCCTGGGTGGTTTAAAGTCAGAAAGAGTTCAGAAGCTCATTAAGGGCGAGTAGCTGCGGGAGGCACTCAGTCTTGGAATCAGACATCTTCTGGATGTCTACCACACTGGAGCACTGGGATGGGCACCAAAGACACTGAGAAGCAAGAGGCACAGATGCCTCTAAGAGCCCAGAGAATGGGATGGGGACGTGATTCAAACAACCACAGGAAACTGCATATAATTACAAGTCAAGAAACAACACTGAGTTTTGTGGGACCCGACAGCAAGACTGGGGGCTCTAAGCAGTTATGGGATGCCCAGCAGAGGGAGCTGGGGGGCCCCCATTACCATCGGGGTGCTTCTGTGTGTCTGACCTTGAGCATTCTTCATTCATTCCCTCATTCATTTATTCAGCACACACCTGCGGCAGGGATGGGGGTGGAGCTTCCTCTGCAAACCAGTTCTAGTTCCAGTGAGGGAGCTAAGGGCTGGGGCCACCCACTTCTATCAGCCAGTCTTGGGCATTTGATCTAGTAGTGTCACAGTCTTCCTTGGGCTTGCCACTTGGCTGTCATAGCCCTCTGTTCTACTTCCATGACGCAAGGAACATTTGTCTGTGACTGTTTAGGACTACATATTTGGAAGAACTCACAGAGGGCTTTGACTTGCCCATGGCCAAGAAGGCAGTCATCAGCAAAGCCCAAATCTAAGTCCACTCTAGTTGGTCACAATTATGTGTTCTTTCCACTCTGTCAGGATAACCTGAAAGGGAGCCCAGGAAATCCAGAAATGCTGCACCTGATGGCACTCGGAGCGACACCTGCCTCCACGAGTGGGCTGTTACACAGCCAAGGGCCACCGCAGTGTTTGTCTTTTGGATAGCATGAAGGAGCTGGGCAGCCAGGTGTGGGTGGTACTTGCCAGGAGCACAGGCCAGGAGTGGAAGAGGGTACTAGCCCGAGGCAAGGGCCCAGAGTGGGAAGGCAGCTCTCTCCCACCGCTTCTCTTCCATGCCCTTCTCTCTTGTTTCTCATTAGTCATTCCCATCTCATGGAGAAGGAATGACAACAGACTCTGGATCTGGCTAGAGGTTTGCTGTGACATCAGTCTGCCCCGGCCTGGCCTACCTGGGACAGAGACAGAGGCAAGAGAGGGGGAAGGCAGCTATTGATCCTAACTTTTCCCTGCTATGGAAACTAAACTAGAGGGAAACATAGAGCATACCGTAGGAGACCTTGAAAGGACACGCGCATATGCAGGAACTGCAGCTGGCTTTCCCCAGACAACACTGCCCCTATACACACTCACCATAGCCCCCAAGCAGGGCCACAGTTCTCCACACATCCTGTCCACTTGCTTCTGAAGGTGCCTCCATGTTTGACATCTTCCCATTTTTACCATTTCATCACAGTTGGGTTTCTGAGACTTGGTACCTGATAGAGAGGATTGTTTTTGGCTCTGGCACCATGGCTTTCATTCCTAGATGCTGGCCATTCATCTCCAATGGCCTCCTGCCCTTCCAGGATACTGTGCTTCATGTGCATCCTGCCATCACTTAGCCAGCTTCCTCCAGAACTGCCACTCTCATAACCTAGGCTCCTACCTGCTTCCTCCTCCTGTCTTATTTCAAACCTCTCTGGTCCCTAAACAGCTTCTCCCTACCGGGGCGGGGAGTGGGGGAAGGGTGGGGGGGTTCTAAGCTGCACCTCATGGTTCATCACAGAGTAGGCAAATGTTGCCATTCCAGTCTCTCTGGCTATCCTTTTCTTGTTTTTGCTGATTTCCAGGGATGTCCCAGCACAGCAACCATGCAGATTTCACTGTACCAAGCCCACCCCAGCACATGCTTGCATTCTCAGCATCTCCCCTTTTAGTTTACTGAAATAGAACATGCTCTGCACAGGCTCTCACTGAGGTCTCTTGTCAGTCCCTGAGCTTTACTACCGGTAAGTGACATAGTGGCTGCCTTCTGTTGTGTGACAAAACTTTTCCTGAGGAGACAAAACATCCCAGAATGGGAACCCACGACAGACCATTTAGTGACATAGATACCACTAAAGTCCAGCTTAGTGAACCATGATTTTTATTGAAGTTATTTACAGGAATATAGGTGAGGGGTTACTTACAGGAGCAGAAATGACTCGAGGACAACTGCATCACCAAAGCTCACCCCAGCATGGGTGACAGCTCACAGAAGCTGGGAACCTGGAGCACACTGCACAACCTGCAGCTCAACAGGTTATAGAGTGTCCTTTCCAAGTGACTCTGGTCTCTTCCAGGCAGCTCAGCAGGTTTCTGCTTTTTCCAGGCAGCTGGTCTGATCTCAGTCTTCTTTGTTGACTCTGGCAGGGAGGGGCCTAGCAAATCTGCTCAGTTTCAGGGAGTTCTTGAACCTGTTTTGTTGTCATTTACTTCCCTGCTTAAGGAGCTTCTATGCAGGGTGGAATGTTTTACTGCAAGGAAACTGTTATACAACACTCCACCCCTTCGCCTAGCTCTTCCACCCTTTCTAGCCCTTCTTCCCCAATGATCCTTGAGCCTTGGAAGGAGTGACTATAGATGTGCACCTATGACTAAGAGATAGGTTACCATGCCACAGTAACAGACACTTGTTCTGAGGAGCTTCACCAGTGGTTAGGAGTTGAGGCTGATAGTAACAGTGAAGTATGGGCCTACACACTACATGTGTAGAAGACAGTTTGACAGGTACATCACACCCATCTAGGAAACCCATAGACATTGCTTCCCTGTTGGGACCTCTGACCTCCGCAGCCACAGGTATCTGTCCTAGCTTACAGTACCAGATGTGAACTCTCTCTTACAGAGCAGGCCTTAAACCCAATCACAAGGCTGTTAGTCTTCCTCATGATAGCCAACCCACTACTGCAAAGTCAGGTTTATCTTGCCTGGCGTGTCAGTATTTAGCATTTAGGGTCCATAGCCAAGCAGGAATGTTGGTGACAGTCCCCCATCAGCAGCCTTCATGGCCACCTCTGGCATTATTAAAGGCAGCCAGCAGCCTGGTAATTTCCAGTTCAGTCCAAGCTTAATTTCTCCATGTCTTACAGTCAAAGCATGCACAAGCAGTGTCTTCAGCAATAGGCTCTTACCATCTAGTTCTGTTGTACAACCAACAGCAGTAGTAATAGTCTTTATGGTTTGTGGGGCCTCAGAGGCTTCTCTGGCCCCACAGCTCACAGGAAGGGAGCTACCCTGGCACTGGGGTTTTCATTTAATAACCTTATGGCCTTTGGGAATGTCCTTCTGGATTTTTTTTTCTTTCATTTAACCTAGCCCCAGTAGGGTTCTGTGGTTGAAGTACCATCACACCCAGTTGCCTCTCCAATGATTTTCCAAATCTGCAAAATACTCACAGGTTATCATTATGTCATCTATACAACAAAACTTTTGCCAGAGGATAGGCAGGGCAAGGTAGCATTCCAAACTCCCATCCCATAACAAACAATGGGGGTGCAAAAATAACCTTGGTGAAACACTTTGATGGTCTGTTGTCATCTGTTCTCAGCAAGTGTCAAATGACCTGAGATGTTCACAACTAAAAAGATAGTAAAGTTAAACACAAGCAATGCCTAGCACAGCATGGAAGGTTCCATCTACTTATATAGGTACCTTCTTCCACAGATCAAAGCTGGGGACAAAGCACTGGTAGGAGACGCTGTGTTAGTTAGTTCCCTGTAATCCTTTGTCACTCTCTCTGAGCCATTATATTTCCATATTCTGGATGTCTTCCATGGAGCCTTCTTGTATTTCTCCAGACTGATAAACTCAGTGGGCCTGACTTAATTTGCTCAGACCTACTCAGGGCCAAGGAGGAGCAAGGCCCTGCTCTCCGGAGCATCACCCACTGGCTCCCTGGGTAAGGGCTGCCCTGGGTCAACATTGTGGGTGCAGTGGCAGCTGTTGCTTCCCATCCACCAGACCTGATTGTTGAAGGAGTTCCTTGTGGCGAGATATTTGATTACACTGTGTAAAGATGTGTCATTGTGATTGGTTTAATAAAAAGCTAAACAGCCAATAGCTAGGCAGGAGGTATAATTGGGACTTCCAGACAAAGATAGCTCTTGGAAGAAGAAAGGGGGAGTCACCAGCCCAATGCAGAGGAAGCAGGACATGCAGGAGGAGCGGTAAAAGCCACGACCTATGTGGCAGCATGGAGATTAATATAAATGGGTTAATTTAAGTTATAAGAGCTAGTCAGAAACAAGCCTAAGCTAAGGCTGAGCTTTCATAATTAACAACAAGTCTCCATGTTGTTATTTGGGAGTTGGCTGGCAGGACTGAGAAAGACTAGTTACAGTTCCCTACTGGGGTGATAATTACCCACCGCTGGGACAGGCTTTATTATTGTCACCTGTGTTGTTCTATCACAGATGTCTTCTGTGACCTGCTCCTCAGGCTTTGCAGCCTTCCAGAGGCTCCTTAGCACACAGTTTGGCTTCTATCAATGTTTTCCTCAGGAACCCCAGGTCGGAATGACTCTTGCCACATTTATCTTCCTGTAGACCAGACAGATCTTCCTTGGCTTTCCCTTCTTACTATCTCCTCTAGTTTCTCCTTCACTTTATCAACTGTCTTTACATGCTGGCCTAAGTCACTGATATCTGCCAGAGCCCTTCCTATTGTATAAAGGGCTCAGCAAAGCCACCAGCACTCTACACTAGCTCGAGGTCTCTGCTGGATTAACCTTTTCTTTACATCTTCCAAAAACACAGATCTATCTGGCCAAGTGAACTTGGGTCCAAACACAGCTCCATGGTCTGAGGCATGCAACCAGTGTGATCATGGTTAATATGCCGTCTGTATGCTGGGTTACAGATTTTTCTCTCTTTTTCTACTACAAGTTGGACTTGAGGAGTATCTTTTATTGCTATTGCTTTTGCTATTGCTCTCTTTCTCATCCTCTTTATCTAACTTAGTTGCCAAGTCAGAAGCTAACATGAAGGATGCTAGCCACATCTCCTTTTATTCTTGCAATTGCTCTTTACACAAACTAGCTCCTGCTTAGCCTCCATCTTGGCATCAGATGCATTTCTGACTCCACACCACAGAGGGCAGGCAACTTTGCAGCTGCTTGCTAACGCTCTCGACTCTTGTGCGCTAATCTCAAAGACTGCAAAAATCTCCTCTAAACCTTAAACTGTTTTAAGGGTATCTCTATATTCATGTGGTAGACCTCACTCATCAAGCAAGCATGCCACCCATACCACACAGACAAAGACTAGCATCCTGGGACTCTTCCCGCAGACATTCCTAGTCCTGATGGCTCAGCCTTAGCTTCATGTCTCACTACCCATAGCAAGAACCATGCAACTGCTGTAGCACAAGGCACACTAACACACACTATACAGAAAAGGACATCTCGACGGGAATTTACTCACAGATACTCCCATTCAGGCTGCTTAGCCTCAGTTGCCTGTTTTGCTGCCCACAGCCAGGACCATACACACATTCCTCCTTCATCTCATCTTTGGTTCTATCAAGTCCCTGCTCAGGTGTCAATTATGTTGTGTGACAAAGCATACTCTACTCATCTCAGACAGGGAACCCAAGACAGACCGCCACTGTCAAAACTCAAAACAATGCTCAGCATTTCATTAGCTTGGCTTAAATATCGAGCCAGGCACATCCTGTCCTTACAGAGCTAAAAGGTGATAAATATAGCCACACAGTCTCAAGAACAACAATATTGCTCCAAACTTAACAATTCACATTTGCAGAAATAGGGGTGATTTACCATAAACTGCTTATATACAGTTAGCTTGTATTTCTCTAACTGTTCTCTTGTCCTACAAAAGGACCCTGCATGCCTAAGTCTTTCTATAAAGGGTGAATTTTGATAAGGCACTAATGTTTTTTTCTCAGAATTAAGAGATGTAGTTAATGTCCCCTGTGTTGCTGTCTTATATGTTCCCATTAATCTTTTATTGCCCCTAATCCTTCCCACACTGAATCAGAAGGGTCTGGAGTAACAGTTGGTATTTCCAGATAAGAACCCAAGAAGCATTAGTTTCCAAAGAATTTTAGGAAAAAATAGAGGGGGAAATGGGGTTTCCAGAATTGATCACATCTGCCCCACTCATGACTGACAAAGTGACATGAAAACCCACCAAGAGGATCACCAACATGAGAGAGAAGAGAGCATGCAGACCTTATAGTCCCAGCAGTATTCTGTGCTGTTTAGAGTCCACTGGACCTTGCCAAGTGAGAGACTGTCTCCACAGGCTTTGCTTCTCAGAGACCCACTGGACAAGTGTTCATATGCTGATCTAAAACTAGGCCACATGGCTCCCAAAACAGACCAAACTATGAATACCACCCATGGATTTTATTAGCATTACTAATGACAGTATGGGTGAGGGGTTACTTACAGGAGCAGAAATGACTCCAAGACCGTACAGTCTGCACGCAGCTCAACACGCTGGAGAGTATCCTTTCCAAATGACTCAGTTGGTCTAAATCTCTTCCAGCAGCTCAGATGGGTTCTGCTTCTTCCAGGTAGATGGTCTGATCTCAGTCCTCTTCGAAGCTGGGCTTTGTTGACTCTGGCCGAGAGGGGCCTAGTGAGTTTGCTCGGTTTCAGGAAGTTCTTGAAGTTTTTTTGTTGTTGTTTACTTCCCTACTTAAGGAGCTTCCCTGGGAGATGGAATGTTTTAGTCTCAGACCAGACTGTTACACAACACCTTCAAGGAGCCCTTATTCTGGTAGAGTGAGGTAAGATATTCAAGGTATCACTGATTCATTTTGGCAAGAATGGTGTCATGAAAACGGGTTTTGGAGGAGTGTAGTGAAGCAGGAAAAGGAGGTACCAGTGGATACAGAGATGTTGACAGGAAAGCAAGGATGTCAGTCTTAGTGAAGGACAATTGGTCAGAGCTGGAGATAGGATGAAGAAGAGGTATTACAGAGGTGACAGATGCAAAGAGTATTACCATGTTGAGTAACAAAGTGCTTAATGATGGAAGAGGTGTGGGAAGGTAGCAAGACTAGATGTCAAAGGCTGAGTGATTCTGGGACTTGCTATTGGGTAGGCTTTGGTGTCATTTATGGATACAGAAAGTTCAAGGAAAGGAATGGTATGTGTGAAGGAGAACAAGTTCAACCTAAGGAGAGATGCCCAGTAAGCCTATGTGGATCCAGAGCTCAGGAGTGGGGCTGAGCTTGAGTCAGCAGCCACAGCATGGGAATAGAGAAGGACATGATGTGTTCAGGGTTGCCCAAGAGAAAGAGGACAGAGAGGGGAGGGAGAAAAGGCAAAGATGAGGTAGTTATATTGTTTCCTGACTACTCCTACAGGAGCTGTTTGCCCCAATGCTGTTTGCCAGCTATAATTCTAAGTGTTCACATTTAGAGATTCATTTCCTCTTCGGAACAACTTTGGGAGTATGTAGCAGGAATATAAACTCAGAGACAGATATTGGGGTTCAAGCTGAAGATCAGAAAAGCAAAGCAACCAACCACTAGAGGGTTCTTGCCTCTACCAAGGCTGGGGCAATCCTGTCCTCAATGTACAGACTTCGACCCTGAGCTCCTGCCTTCTATTCCTCTCCAGTGCTGGAATTAAAGGTGTGAGCTCTGTTTCTCTTTTATACTGATTCACTCTCATATATCTCAGGGTGGCCTTGAACTCACAGAGATCTATCTGCCTTTGTCTCCCAAGGGCTGGGATTAAAGGCATGCACCACCACCACCCAGTCTCTGTGGCTATCTAGTGTGGCTGCTGGGTGTGTGCCACCACTGCCTGGCCTCTATGGCTGAACAGTGTGCCTAGATTTGCAATATGATCTTCGGGCAAGCTTTATTTGTTAGATCATAAACAAAATGTCACTACAGGAGTAGGCACTCTTACCATTTCTGATTCACAGATAGGAAATCTCAGCTAATCACAGTTAGATAACTTGTTCAAGGTCATAAAATCTATAAGGGGCAAGAACCAAGATTTGAATTCAGAGTTGACATTTTCACTCCCATAGTGCTCTGCTTCTCAAATAGAATCTTAAAATAAAGGCTACATTTGTGCTGAGTCCTGTGTCAAGAACTTTACTGGTTATTGAATTTAATACAGATAATTTAGGAGACCAATGAATTGATGAATTAAGGGGTATGGTATCTGGATGGATAGGTGACTAAAGTATGTATATATTATATCTATGGGTGAGTAGATAAATGGATGGTAAAGTTAGAAACAAGTGCAAAGATGGACAGAGGAATAGACAAGTGATGAAGAATGGTTGGGTGAATGGGTGATGGGTACACAAGCAAACAGAGAAAGAGATATGTGAGTAGATGGGTGTGAAGACCAATGCCAGGATGAATGGAAGATGGATGAGCAAATTCATGGGAAGGTGGATGGGTGTGTGTGTGTGAAGGGTGTTGTACAGCTGTTTCCTCTAAGTTGAAACATTTCCTCCTGCAAGGAGGAAGAATGCTCATAAGACTCAGGAAGTAAATGAAACCTATAAAACTCAGTCCCAAGGTCCCCCCTTAGGCTATATGAACAGTAGCAGTTGCTGGGGAGAGCTGCTCTACAATCTCTAGTGGAGCTGCCTACACGCTGTGCGGGGAGTTCCAAGAATGCAGTTTTCAAGAGATGTCCCTTGGAGCCAGGCATGGTGGCACACTCTTTTAACGCCAGTACCCCAGAAGCAGAAGCAGGTGGGTCTCTGTAGGTTCAAGACCAGCTGTCTACAAAGGTAATTTCCAGGTCAGATACTACACATAGAAACCCTGTCTTTAAAAAAAAAAAAAAAAAAAGAGTCTTCAGCAGGGACTAGAGAGATGGCTAGTAGTTCAGGGCACTTACTAAGATCACAGCATCCACATGATGAGGCCCACAGCTGCCTGTAACTCCTGCTTGGGAATTTGACACCCTCTTCTAACCTCTGTGGACAACCTCACTCATGCATGGGCACATACTCACACACACAATTAAAAGTAGAATCTCAAAAAGTCATCACCTACACCGGAGTGGGCTTTTCAGTGATGCAGCTAGCTGCCTTTGAGTGTGCCTGTAGATAACCACAATAAACTAACCAGTTCGCACTAAGCCAGATTGGAGTGAAATCATTACATTGGTGCCCATCTGGAATGAGTGAATAGACGTTTGTTCACAGCTCTCCAGGCTTACACAACAATGGGTAAAGCAATAGACAAATGAAGGGCTGGATAGAATGGAGGATGAAGGAATGGAAAGCTGAATATTTAAGCATAAACAAGATGATAGCTATACAGATGAATAGGAGAGTGGATGGATGAACAAATGGATCAAAAGATGGGTGAATAGTAGTCGAGGATGGATGATCAGATGGTAGGGTAGCTAGATGAATAGATGGTTGGTTAAGTGGATAGATGAATAGGCATTTGATACTTAGACCTGGAAAAACCGAACAAGAAAAGCCACTAATTATCATCCCTATTCATTCCCAATCTTTTCTCCCCTTTTCCCCCCAGAAAGGAGTGGCAACCAAACTTGAAGTAAAGACTTCTCCCCTGTGCAGACATCCTGGATGGTTTCCAGCCATCCTCATTCCTTGCTCATCTATCTTGATGCTTGGGGAAAGTACTTTCAACAACCAGCCCAAGATGAAGGCAAGTGGTGATTTTGGGAAATCTTGTCTCTGAATGTCTTAACCCTTGATCTCCGTGTCCCAGATGGATGTCAGGGCTGAGGTTGGTATTCCAATGGGAGGTGGCAAGAGCACAGCGATAGGAGAAAGGAGGGTATTTCCGTGGACTGGAAAGAAAGCTGCATCATTGTTACAGGAAGTGGTCTGAAAGTAGCATTCAGGCAATGTTAGAAACCAAAAGTAGAGATGCTGCCACGCCCCATCCTGGAGTCAGAGAAACCTCGCTGCAGAACTTCAGTTCCACCACTTGGGGAATGTGCAATATTGGGGCATTCACTCTTAGGTTTCTTGACTCAATCTCCACAGCAATCACTTCATCTGAGGGCCAAGAATGACAAGAAGATGCAGAGAAAACCCAAAGGTTTCCAAGAAAGAATAAGCAGGTGGATTTCATGGGAGGAATAATCTAAGGAACCCATGCTCTGAGTCTGTTAAGAAAGAACTGTGAGTTTGCAGGACTCATAACATCCCAGGGCTAGGGCTCCTGTGGCCATTGAACATTAGGACAGCCTTGTGGAGCCCAGCTTGAGAAGCAGATTCTGCTTCTTGGCTTGCAGGCTCATGTCCTTGGAGCTGTTCCAAGGCTTGGGGGTGGGGGGAAGAGAAGCAAGCAAGCAAGTGAGCATGGGGCAGGGGGCCTAGCCTTGGAGCTCCTACACCAGCCCAGCCCCCATCCCTACCCAGCACGCGGTGCCAAAAGGCAGGACACCCAGTTCCCAGAACAACAACAACAAAAAAAGAGCTGCTTGGAGATTGAATCAGGGAGACCCCTACAGTAGGACCTCCCTGAGGCTCAGTTGGCTAATGGTCACCTCCCCACTGCTTGTTTTCACCTCTTTTGTCCATTTTCTCTCCACCAAATTGACCTGTGCTCACATGCTGAAGTGGCCTGAAAACTTGTCACAGATATCTGCAATATTGAATAGCTGGATTCAACTGGACTCGATCTAAAAAGTTTAATTATCATTTTATTTTATTTTTCCAGAAGATAGTTTTTCCTCTGTCCTTAAGAATTCAGGTCTTCGAATAGGTTTTGGTGAAGGTCATGAGGCAGAATCAGCAGACCTAAATCCAGGGGTGGTGTTCAGTGCTTTTGGATTTCACAAGACAGAGTTCTGACCACCTTGATGTGGGTGACAAAGCTCACACGGTAACACATACAGAGCTTAGGAAACAAATAATGTAGATGATATTTTCTTCATAAATGTCCCTGACAGGAAAGGCCTCGGCTATATTTCAAGCAACAAACTTTTTGTTGTTGTTACTGTTGTGTTTATTTGTTGTTTTGGGTTGGGGGGTTGTTTTGGTTTTTGTGAGACAGGGTTTCTCTGTGTAGCCCTGGCCGTCCTGGAGCTCACTTTGTAGACCAGACTGGCCATGAATTCACAGAGATCCTCCTGACTCTGCCTCCTGCCACCCGGCTCAAGTGACAAACTTTTTAATTGTCTTGTCCTTGGGTGTACATCAGGCAGTCTGTATGTTAAATAGGTTGCATATGACCACAACCCCTTTTGGCACAATTAATTAATTAATTAATTTCACATTTGGAAACTGTCTTAGTCACTGTTCTATTGCTGTGAAGAGACCATGATCACAGCAAATCTTACAAAAGACAGCATTTAATTGGGGGCTGGCTTACAGTTTTAGAGGGCCAGTTCCTTATCATGGCAGGAAGCACGACACTGGAACAGTAGCTGAGAGTTCTACATCCTGATCTGTAAGCAGAAAGAGACTGGGCCTGTCGTGGGTTTTTGAAACCTCAAAAGCTGTCCACGCCCCTCCCCACCCCTATGATGTACTTCCTCTAACAAGGCCACACCTCCTCATTCTAATCCTTCTCAAACAGTACCACTCCCTGATGACTAAACATTTAAATATATGAGCCTATGGTGGGGAGGCATTCACATTCAAACCACCACAGAAGTCAAGACCCAAAAGAGGTCCTTTTAAAACCCTGAGATAAGCTGGGGGGTGGTGGCAGCAGCCTTGCCTTTAACCCCAGCACTTGGGGGGATGGGAGGCTGAGACAATTTTGTTAAATTGTACAGACTGGCCTGGAGGTTGAAGTCCTCCTAACTCATCCTCTGGGGTAGGCAGAATTACAGGCTTGCACCACCATGCCCAAGGTCATTCTAGACTTGTGTTTGTGTGTGCACACACTCACCTATGCAGGCGTGTGTGCAGACCAGCAGTGTCAACATCAGTTGGGGTGTCTTCCTCAGTCACTTATTTTCTGCAACAGTCTCATTGCACCTGGAGCTTGATGCTTGGGCTAGACTGCCTGGCTCTTGAGTCCTGGGATCTGCCCATGTCTGCTGCCCAGCTGGGGTTATAGAGGCATGCTTATCTGAACTCGGCACCTCATGTTTGTGCACCAAGTACTTCGCTGGTGCACAAACCATCTTCCCAGCACTGAACCATCTTCCCAGCCCCCTGTGCTAGATTTCTTGTGTATATTCATCCCCATAGCAACCCCACAAGGTGACTTTACTCTCTTATTTTACGGATAAAGAAAGTGGGGTTCAAAAGCAGTAACTTTCCAAATGTTGTCTAGTAAGAATTAGAGCCTGAATTTGAACTCATGATTCTAATCCTGATTAAGAGTAGTGACTTAGGGAGGTGGCTCTGAAAGTCTGAAGGCAGTCTCAGCAACCACAGCACGGTTCTGTTAGAGGCAACACCAGGGCTCCTCCACACACAGATCTGTGCCAGGAGCCCCAGTGCTGTGTGTGTGTGTGAGAGAGAGAGGAATGAAGAAGCTGAAACAATGCCAGCAGGGCCAGCCCTGGCCCGGCCCCCACCTGAGAGCTCAGGAAATGACACACCTGAGCTGTGACGCAGGTTGTTGGACCAGG
This sequence comes from Cricetulus griseus, assembly GCF_003668045.3. Taxonomy (NCBI): domain Eukaryota; kingdom Metazoa; phylum Chordata; class Mammalia; order Rodentia; family Cricetidae; genus Cricetulus; species Cricetulus griseus. Next base: position 67,666,539 of record NC_048597.1, on the reverse strand, counting down.
CATCTCCTCCCAGGGGGAGGGGTTTGAGGATGGCTGTCTTAAGCTTCTAGGCAGCACTTCCAGGCTGCTTTCCAAGCTTACCCCACAATACAGTATAGTAGGCACACAGGTCTCTGGGGCCTGAGCTCGGGTCCTACTGTGTGCTCCCAGACAATCTGCTAAATATCTCAGGGCTTCCTCCTTGCCTGTAAACCAGAAAGTGTCCTCCTGCCTGTCTGCTAGATAAAAGGCTTGAGGGATAATATCTCTTGCCCCTGGGGGTCTGACACCGGGTCAGGACATAGTCTCTGGAAAGAGGCGGGAGCGTGTACTCTGCATGGTGTATCTGTGAGAAGTGTTAGGATGAGTGAAAGAGCACCCTGGGGGCTGTCTGCAAGTTATTTTCACAAGTATGGCTGTTCCTGAGGACAGCTTTCTCTGGATACACATGCATCTGAGATGCAGGCTTTTCAGCTGCTCGGGACCGGGAATGTGTCAAGACAGGCAGGGTAGTAGTGGATTTAGCTGTGCTAGGTTCTAGCATCACCTGTTCCTGGTCCAGGTAGATTACTGAGGCTCCCGGGGATGGATGGCCGGCAGAGCTCCAGCTCCGGCATGCTCGGTAGGGAGATACAGAGATGGTAGCGGCTGGCCTTTAGAGCCTGTGTTTGGGACTGCCAGGGAGAAGCAGCGTGGAGGTCCAGCAAGTGTCACTCTGAGGAGATTTGGTCTGGGTTATCCTTCTCCTACACCAGCCTTGGCTTGGCAGGAAAGAGGCTGGGGGAGGGGGTGGGCAGAACTTTGCAGTGGGGGAGGCAGGAATTCTGTTGGAAATCATTCAAATGAGGCTATGAAACCAAAACCCTGTCTCAGAACAAATTGGCCAGATTTGGCCTGGAGCCGGGGTGCAAACGGAGTGGAGGAGGTTGGGCCCGGGCTGAGGCGGGAGCGGCTGAGCAGAAAGAACTCCACTGTGTGGCCCCAGGAGTTTAGGCTTTGGATGAGTAAAAGGGACAGTTATCCCCATTTCCTCTCCTGACCACCTCTGAGCTGCCTGTCAGGGCTGAGGAGGGGGAAGCCTCTACCTGGCCTGACCTGGAAGGAGGGCCTGGGCCACCACTGATGCCTCTAAGACTGTTGTGACTCTCCACTTCTCTTTCCTTGCCCCATTCCTGCTGTCTGGTCCCCAAAGTGCCCCCACTTTGCCAACTATTCAAATTTTCTGTTGGCCTTTAAAGTCCAGGCTCCAAAAGAGTGAATCTGGCCAGGGACCAGGTGGGAAGAGGTCCCATCTGAGGCTTTAAGAGATGCCAAGGGAGGGTATTTCTTATTCTTGTGTTGAGCAAAGACTTTGATGTCACTCGCTGGGGCACAGTTGCCAGAACCTAGCACTCCTGAATGTCTAGAGACAAGCACAGGGTGGAAATGGGGAGGGGATGGTAATGGGGTGGGTGTCACTGGGGCCAGGCAAGAGCAAGTGTGAAGGAAAACCAATGCCTTTAGACATCCCTCAAAGGAACTTCTGTATAAGGGAGGTAGCCTTGGAGAGATTACCCAGGTTCATGCTGGCTAGAGAGGGGTAGCTAGGAACAGATCAAGAGGTCAGGAGAGTAGGTTCCTCATCTGGTGTTAGAGTCCTGTCCAGCTATCCCACCCTGTGTCCGAGACTCTTCTCAGGGAAGACAGAGTTCTTTGCCATCCCAGCCCTGGCTTGCCTCTCCTAGACCAAGGGCCACGACCCAGCCTCAGAACCAGGTAAAGCAGGAATCTTAACACAAGCCACCATGTACTGTCCCACCTAATGCTCCTGTCCTGGTGCCACCCTGGGGGTCTGCTGACATCCTGCTCTGCCAACATTACCCATCATTCACCATTCTGCTTGTATTTCCTGATTAGCCCTCCTGCTTTGTGTCTCAACCTGTAAGGGCTCCTCACTCTGTCAGGGAATGTCTTCCTCCTATTACCCCAATGGCAGGAGTCCACCGCCTCCACAGTTCTAATCCCACTCTTTCCACCCCAACAGAGGCTTCCAGAATCCTGCTTTTTTCTCCGAGTGAACCTCAAGGGCTTCTCTGACCTTCCTCCTCAGTGTGGGTCTCAGTGCTTTAGAGAGTTTCCCAGGATTCTCTCTGCCTTCCCCAAGCCCTCTGTGTAGTTCCCAACCAAGCTCCTAAAAGGAACTTCTCAAGGAATGAGAAGAGACCCTCTTGACTCCTGATGGGTGGGACCTTACTTCTGGCCCTTTCTCTGGGATCAGGCTGGGCTTAGACCTCTCCCCTCAACCCTTCCTTTTAACTGAGGAGGGCCACAGGGGTGGTGAGAGAGTTGGAGAGGAATGGGAGGGGTAGGAGAGGTGAGGGAACCGGTGTTGTTCTTGGCGTGGAGCCCCCAGCCCCAGGGAAATCCTGACTCTGTGGAAAACTGAGCAGGCAGTTAGGCAGGGGAGGAGTTGGGGGGAGAAGAGGAGGAGAGGGAGGAGGACCAGGGCTCAGGGTAAGGTGGGGACTCCTTTCATAAATCAATCCCACCAGCCTCTCTGGCCTGACAAAAACCAGAGACCCAGGATCCCTTGAGGGTCAGGGCTGGGGAAGGGACATAGACCCTGGATGGCCTGTAGAGGAGGAAGGGCTGAGGGCAGCACCCCGCAGCAGTAGCCAACCCCCACCCCAATGACAGGTGTGTGTGGTGGGGGAGGGTTTCACAAAACATCACGGCTACCAGAAGAACTGGGGTGGCTGTGACAGATTGACAGGGGAGGGGCCCCAGGGGCCCCAGGGTCTGCCACTCAAACACTTTTATTGCCCCAATCTAGGCCTAGCTAAACGGCTAAGGCATTGACGTTAAGTTATTTCACCTTCCAGGCCTCCATCTCCTCAGAGTGAGAAGCTGCAGTGTGTGGGGCTTGTGAGGGTGGAATGACTGTTTCCAGAGGCCAAATCCCACTTTCCCATTCTCACAGCTCCTGTAGCTTTCTCTATCCTGGCCAGAAAAAGGGTCATTGTCTAGAGCTGGTGGGTCAAAGGTTAAGAGTCTAGACTCCACCACTTGGTAAGTGTGGCCTTGTGGGATGTTGTAGCCCCTCGGATTCACAGTTTGTGTCTGTGAGGTGGATGTCAAAGTGCCTCTTTGCCAGGGCTGTCTGGCCAGTGAGATGTTGTATGTGAAGTGCTGGCACTACACATTTCCATAGCTTGTCTCTCAGATGTCTGCAGGTCTCAGCCTTCTGACAGGGGTTCCTCTCCTTAATACTCAGTCATCCATGAGAAAGAAGCGGCTACAGCGTCCAGATCAGCAGTGTGGGAAACCATTGCAGCCCGCTCCTTAGTGTTCCCCCAAACACACATCCGTAAGTAACTTTGAGTCTCTCGTTCCCACATGCTATACCATAGCCAATGTCTCCACTTGGCCTCTATGCTACTAGGACAGAGCAACTCTGAGTTGAGCTTTGGTCATTATTATCAAGGTGTTGCACAATCAACACAGTGCATGCTTGGATAGGAGCTGTCCTAAGTAGCCACTGGCCTTGCCTCTCAAGCCCTCATCCTATGGAACTCACTATGTAGATCAGTCTGGCCTTGTTCACAGAGATGAGCCTGCCTCTGTTTCCCAAGTGCTAGGATTGAAGGTGTGTAACACCACACCTGGCATAAGATTTTTTTTTTCCGAAACAGGGTTTCTCTGTGGAGTTGGAGGCTGTCCTGGAACTAGCTCTTGTAGACCAGGCTGGTCTCGAACTCACAGAGATCCTCCTGCCTCTGCCTCCCGAGTGCTGGGATTAAAGGTGTGTGCCACCAACGCCCGGCAAGATCCCATTCTTGCTCTTCTCTTTGTCCATCCACAGCCCTGTGGTGATTGACAAAGTCACTCAGTACCACCTTCTGATGCCTTCCTGTCCCTGTTAGGTCCAGGCCTCACTCAGTTTCAATCATGTTCTTAATAAGGGTATACTGAGATAACCCATCAGAAATGAGGCCCATTTTGAAGTATATACTGTTCCTCTGAGAGAATGGCAAAACACAGACATGATGGGTTGTCTTAGTCAGGATTTCTTTTCTTTTTTTTTTTTTTAAAGATTTATTTATTTATTTAGCATACAGTATTCTGCCCACATGCAGGGCACCAGATCTCATTATAAATTGTTGTGAGCCACCATGTGGTTGTTGAGAATTGAACTCAGGGCCTTTGGAAGAGCAGTCAGTGCTTTTAACCTCTGAGCCATCTCTCCAGCCCTTAGTTAGGGTTTCTATTGCTATGAAGAGACACCATGAACACAGCAAATCTTAGGAAGGAAAACATTTAATTGAGGAGGCAGCTTACAGTTCAGAGGTTCAGCCCATTATCATCATGGCAGGACAGACAGACATGGTGCTGGAGAAGGAGCTGACAGTTCTATATCTTGATCCACAGGCAACAGGAAGTCAACTGAGACACTGGATGTGGCTTGAACATATATGATACCCCAAAGCCCGCCTCCAGAGTGACCTACTTCCTCCGACAAGGCCACACCTACTCCAACAAAGGCACACCTTCTAATAGTGCCACTCCCTATGAGCTTATCGGGCCAATTACATCCAAACTATCGAATGGGTCAAGCCAGTTCAGCCAGGGAGAGCCAGCAGGGGCCTGATCTAACCTTCAAACACTCGGAATCTGTTGCTAGATCCTTTTCCTGAAGACTGATGGTCCATAAGACTTTATATCTTGCTGCAGTCCCAAGGGTCCACGTCCCAGAGTGCAAGGGACAACAGAATCAGACCCATGGGCCCCAGATTGCTGGCTGACCCTCATATAGGGCAGACTTCTACCGTTTGAAGGTACAGGCCCTTAGTGTCTGTGGCCATGTGAGAAGACTGGAGGAAGGAATAGCTGATGGGTTTGAAAACAGTACTTGCCTCGGTTTGTCTTGTCACCTTGTACCAGCCTCTGAAGCACAAGGTGGGTGTGCTGGCCCCTTGGTCCTGTTTGCTAAATCTCACATTATCTTGGGTTGCCCCAGGTCTGTGACTGCCCCAGCCACCTCAGCTGTGAAGGGCTAGAGACACCAATTCTCAGATGGCAAGGTCCTTCTGCAACCTCCACAACAGGTGTGCTAGCAGGCTCTGATCACTCCCAGGAAGGGCACCCACGGCCTGTCAAGGCAGCTCCCTCCAGGGTGGGCAGCTGAGATGACTGAGAAGTTCAAAGTGGAGAATATCCAGCAAGCATTTATTTCTGATCCCTCTGTGGACGTGAAGAGAGGTCAGAGAGCACAGCTGTGACTAGACATCCATGAGGGAGGGAGGTGGGCAGGGCCGCCTGCTTTGGGTGAGGCCCAGGCTTCTGGAAAATAGGCTACAGCCAAGGAGACAAAGGACAGGGCTTGAATCACCACTTCACGCCATTAATTCATTGTGTGGCCTTACACAGTTCCTCCTCCCTTGAGCCTCAGTTTCCACTAGCTGCAAATGTGTAGGGATTGGCTTAGGGACATCTAGGGATCTTTCCCTGGGTGACGGCCACTCTTCTGAATATCTGGCACTGGTCTGAAGGGGCTGGGCTGGCTAGAGAGAATGAACCCTGTGTGGGGTGGGACAAGATCCCCTTTCATTTCTCCGGGCCTTGGCAGGAGCCACAGCCCCCTTCCCCCACCAAGGTCAAGCGGACACTGACCTGGGGGGGCATAACTGCCTGGAACAGTTGGGGTCGGGAGCTGGCATGTTGAGCTGCAGCAGAGCTGTGTGCTTTGTGTCTCTCACAGTGACTCAAAGTCTCTCGGTCCTTAGCAGCAGCCTTCACAGGGCCCCACTAGCCTTGGTGTCAAACAGGTCTGCTAAGGAATTCAGACCTGCCACCTACAAACCAAGTGACCTTAGGCAAGTCACTGACCCTCCTTATCTGGAGTTTAGTGACTCTGATGTTCACCCTGCACAGCTGCAGGGAGCAAGCAACCTGCCTCCACTGCGTGCTCCAGGAAGAGTTCCTTTGCTGATCAATATCAGAGAGGCCTTCTAGGCAGAGGTGCCAAGGATCTGGGATCAGTCTGGGCCTGTCCCTGTTGTCACAGCTCTGTCTCTCTGCCTGTTTGTCTGTTGGGGCTTTGGGGGCTTTTGATTCCGAGCTCTAAAATCTGGACAATTTAAGGTAATCAAAACTACCCTTCCACTTGCTCTATTTGTGCCAAGAGAGAAAAAGCTGGCTTGATGAATTCCAGGTGTGCTCTGTGCCCTGCCTCCTGTGCCCAGTGGTGATAGTGGCCGTAGCGTTGTCCCACTGCCTGGGAAGGCTCAGTGAGGCCAGACCTCTTTAGCCTGGCCTCCAGCCTTTGCCAGCTGTAGAGCTGGATCAGGCCATACCCAGAATGGTGGGATAGCTAATAGCCATGTGCTCAGAGGGTCTATAGTTCAAAGTCAGGAGATGTTGTCCCTATAGGCATGCACTCACGCACGCACTCATGGAGCAGCACACAGGGGAGGGGCCCAGACTCCTGCCTTGACCTCCAGAGGTGGGAGCTCTCCAGACAATTTTCACAGATCCATAAAACTCACTTAGTGGGAGGTCAACTGTGGGAGAGGCTCCAGGAACCAGGTGGGAGCCCAGAGGGTACCAATGAGGTTTCTTTTATTGCCATTATATATTAATTATCGTGTGACAGCCATTGCTTACTAACTGGAGTATGGGCTTGTGTGTGATCATGATGGCACCTGAGGGGCTGCCTCAGCCCTACTCTTTTTGAAATTATTACCATTATTAATTTTAGCCACTGCACTCTTGGTAGTCATCCCATAATGTGGTGTTATTGCTATAACTTCTTAAAGAGCCTACTAACTACAAGTGTAACACCAGGGTGTAATTACAAACATATTATCTTTATATTTGGTTAAGTCTGCCTTCCTCCAGACTGGAGGTTCCCAAAAGGCAGTTAGCTGCATGCTATTTTCCTGCATGGAGTTGTAGATAGCCTGTAAAATTTTGGTGACTGCACTTATGAATGAACAATTGAAACTCAGTCAGTAGGGAGGTACAAAGAGATGAGACAGGACTATAGATGGCGACTGAGAAAGGAGACAGTGAGGATGAAGCTTTTGAAGTCTGTGTGGAGCTGAGCTGGGAGGGCACATCCGGCAGTGGAGAGATAGCATCCTCTGGGGACGAAGGGCAATTCTGGGACAGAGCAGCTGGGCAAGGTGGAACTGTGCCTCCTGCCCCAGGAAACCTGAGGGAATCCATGGGTCCAGGTTTATCTTGCATCATAAGACCCTCGTAACCCAGAAGGACCACAAACCAGCTGCAACCTCCACACACTTTAATCAAAAGGGCATTCTGGAAAGGTGTTGGTGTTTGGGCCATTTGGGGCAAGTGGTGGAGCAAGGATCTAGTTTCTAAAGTATAAAATGGATCTTTTCCAGCTTGTGTCCCCTCTCTCTCTTCACCACCTCCCAATCACCACTCCTAGGTTCCATTCCTGGGAATGTGGAAAGAGGCGTTTCTTGGACCCCTGATGATCTGAGCTGTCAAGCAACTCTGTCACCTCTGGCCCTGGGACCTTGGGCCCACTTAACTTCTTCAAATCAGCTCCCTTATCTCTACAATGGAGGTGATAACCCTACCTTGGGGTGTTGCTGAAGGGCGACATTAAGATCCCACTGCTGTGGGCCTGGGCTCTCAATCCTGCTCTCACCCACTAGCTATGCGGTGTGGGGTGGGACTAACTTCCCGGGTCTTGGCTTCCACATCTGTCATACAAGAAGGGTGGCTCCCATCTTCTTGAAGGCCCCTTCCAGCTCCAACTTGCTTGGTTCTATTCTGAGAAGACAGCCCCACCTCTGGGGAGGGGGAACATGAACATTCTTTTAGCTGCGATTCAACCCAGGCGCATGTTTGCCCAGCCCCATCCTTCACATTTAGCCTGTAGCTGTTGCCACGATGGGCACGCCCTTGGCACCATGCTCTCCTCCCTGTCCCACGAGCCAGGGACACAGGTGGGTGGCTCTGTTCTTGTGATGCCTGGAGGGGGTGGTGGTGGAAGGACAAAACAGGAAAATGGGAGAGAAGCGGGAAAGGTAGAGAGGACCTGGATGAGTTGATTGAAAACAGGGGTAATGTCCTTGAGAGTAGAATTCCAGCGCTGCCCCATCGAAGCCAGTGTTCTAGGACCAAAGTTTTATTAACGTATCGGGACTCTGTTTCCTCTTTTATGAACTAACAATAATAAGGAGTTTAAAAGCATTCGATTACTGTGAGGACTAATTGAACGGATACTTGACAAGTTCCTGACTTAATGTATGGTTCTATGGGAGACAGGCACCACACCCCCTTCTTCTGTTCCCTGAAAGCCCTGTGGGGGCGCTTTGACGACTCTCGGAGACCCTCTAGAGGCAGCCGGGCCAGCTCACCCTGATGGCAGTCTGGGTCCTGGACGGGGAGCCCCAGCCTGGGAGCCAGGCGAGGCCACCAGCCCTCGCGCCCCACCCCCACCCGCCCTCGGCGCTCACAAGGGCCTTTGATCTGCAGCCGTCAGTGGGATTAGGAGTTCGCGAGCCGGGGTCCCCGGGTCCCCGCTACTCGCCGCCTGTTCTCTGGCTGGAGGGTTGGCTCCGCCGCCGGTGGTCCCTGCCGCGCCTCCGGGCAGGCCACTGGGATTCCCCCGCGGCAGAGCCGCGCGGGGCGGGAGCGGAGGTCCCGGCGGGAAGCGTCCTCCTGGACATTTTGGCCGGGGACTCTGTGTAAAGTGTTTAAAAAGAAAAACTCTCCGGAGGAGGACGTAACCTTTTCTTAACATCTGGGGCTCAATTAGCTAATGACAGCAAAGCCTTCTCCGGTGTCGCTGACCCCTGGGCAGCAGCCCGGCTCCCCCACCCCCGGTATTTATACAGCTGCGGCCTCTCGCTGGGACGGGGGGCAGGGGGCTTGGCTGGGTTATCTCGGCGGAGATCCGCCGCCCACCCCAAAAACTGAGAAAGAAAGCCTTAGCACGCCGTCCCACCGCTGGGCCCCTCAGCTCTCCTGGGCGTCGCTCCCTCTCCCGTTCCCTTTTCGGTCCTTCGCGGGCCCCCTCCCGCCTCCCTGGGCTCTCTCCTCAGCTCCCCCCTTCCCCCTGTGCGCCCTTCTTCCTTTCTGCTGCAGCCATCTCCCCCTTCTCTGCTCGCTCTCTCCCCGGCTCCGGGTCTGAGTTTCTGCCTGAGTTCCCCACTCCTCCGCACTCTCCGCCTCTTCCCTCTCGCCCCCTTCCCTGCCCCTTGCCTGTCTGCTTGTCTTTTTTTTTTTTTTTTTTTCTCCCTTCTTTCTGTCTCTCCTCTCTCCCGAGGGGCCTCCCTTTGCTCTCTGGCACTCTGAATGGCTCCCTTGTTCCCCCCCTGGGTTCCTGTCCTTCCATGTCATTTTAGTGCTTCCCCGCCACCTTTGTCTCCCTGCCTCACCCTCTGAATGCCTCTCTGTCTTGGGGAGGTGCTTCCTACCCTGGCTGCCAGGCATCTACCCCACGGTACAGTCCTAGTGCTGGGCCACCTGTGGCCCGAGCATCCTGCCCATGCCTGAGTCAGGCAAGCCCTATGGCTGGACACTATGGCTGACTATGGTCTCAACTATGGAATGTTTGGGAGAGTGACATTTGTCCCAGTTCTGGGTTTAAGGGCTGTTTGAGGCTCTCCTGGTTACAGCTAGAGGGGATCTGGGGGCTTTAAGACACTCATTGACTCCAGCTGCTGGAATCTCACTTTCCCTGCCTGGGCCCCCAGGCCCCCTCTCTCCCCAGCCACAACCTCCCTGTTTTGAACTCAGGGACAGTTAAAACACTTCCCATTCTGTTTCCTTTAGCACAATTAAAGCAGGTTGTAGACTTTCTTATTCTTTTTTTCAACACCAGTACCAAAGGGAAAGTGGTAAGTACAGAAACGGTAACGCTCACAAAACAGTCATGCCCAGAGGCAGTTTGAAGCAGGGAAGGAGAACACAGAATTTAGAATGCAATGGGCGGATTCTATCATTAACGCCATTGTTTCTAGAAGTCTGTAATCTTGGGGCGTCACTTTACAGGCCTCAGTCCCCTCTATAAAATGGGTCTGATCGTAATTAAGCGACAACAAACCACACTGCTTGTAAAAAGGCACTCAAGTTTTGTTTCCTGGGAAAAATCTTGGAGTTTGGAAATTTTTTTCCCCCAGGAATACAGTTGTGTTCCAAAATTTTTCATCTCACTCTTTAAAGCGTATTGAGTTCTCTCATCCCTCCTCTATCAAAGGGTGAGGGCTTCAAGTTCTTTTCACAGAAAAGGACAGACACGTGCAACTGCCCCAGAGTTCCCGAGGCCCTTTGGATGAAGATCGAAGGTCCCGCAGTATGCTTTGAGGGTCTAGTGGATCTTGAGGAAAACCAGCCAGCCAGCCAAACAAGGCAATACTGTTGCCCAGATTTACACACAGGAAAAAACACAGACCGGTGACCTGGATCCGTTCTCTGGCCATTTGTTCTGATGGTGCTGAGGTTTCTCGAAAAGCTTTGGTAGCTAGGTAGATCCTAGTTAGTGGAGGGCACAGTTGTCACAACCTCTTGACCCTGAACTGGCTTGGGTTGGTTCAGGAAATAGCGGGTCTACTGAGACATCGGTTGCTGCCCCAGTGCCCTCCGGATGGAGAGTCCTTCTTTGCAGGAAGATGCTCACACGAGCTTGCCTCCAGCGGCCCAGGACGCAGCGGGGGTCGGACAGGGCTCTTCCAGGACCCTTCCCCAAGGTCCCTCCTAGGCGCGCGCGCGCGCGACAGAGAGAGGTGTCTGAAGAAACCAGAGCCCTGGCGCCGGCGCTGGGGCGGCCTAGTCCGGGTCAGGCCTCTGGGAGCTTAGCTGCCTCTTGCCAAGGTCAATCATGTCGCCCCGTACTCAAGAGCGCTGCGAGCGCCGGGCAGCGGGCCCAGCCCGGAAGGGTGAACCGCGCCCTGGGCGAGCGCTTTCCGCGCCTCCCGGCAGGTGCTCGAACCCTTCGCGGGCGAGGAGAGGAGGCCGTGGCCTGACAGCGGGCGTGGGAGCCGCGAGAGCGGAAAGAATCCTACCTAGGGATGTTTTTATGCTAATAAGCACCTGGTTGGGCTGTGAGCAGAAGGACCAAGACCAGAGGGGAAGAAGTTCCGGAGAGCCGGAAACTTCCGGAAGCTCTTGATTCCACGATAAAAGGCAATTCTACGGCTCGTTTGCTGGGTGGCCTTGGGGAAGTTACTTGGGGACTTCGTGGAGCTTCAGTTTCTTTCTCTTGGGAGAGGATATGGGTCAGGTTTCTTAAAAAGCACAGACACTCTCTGCCAGCAAAAAGATGGACCTTCTGGCCTTCGGTGTTCTGGATGATAGGTGGGGTCAGGAAGTGGATAGTGTGTGTCACAGAGTGGAGTCCCGGGGGACACAGAGGATCCCCAGTCAGGGGAGCCAGGATCATATTCCCAAGGGTCTTTTCCATTGTTGCCAGAGTGAGGGTGAAGGGACAGACGATGAGGGAGAGGGGGGCTGTTGCCAGAGCGATGGCGGTCTGTTAGAAGGAAGTGGCTTGGTGGTAAAGACTCATGGGAAATAGTGTGGCAGCAGAGTAGAGAAATGCCTCTGTGTGTGTGTGTGTGTGTGTGTGTGTGTGTGTGTGTGTGTGTGTGTGTGTGTGATGCTGGGATCCACCTGAGATTGGCGTTGTGGGGAGTTATGGGTTCGAAAACAGGAACCGAGATAACCAATGGCGTCCACGGGGTCCTAAAGGAGGACTCTGGGAGCACCTGCAGGAAGGAACAGAAGAGGCCAGTTAGGGTTGAGGGATGAAGGAGGAGAGCCGGGATGCCTCGTGGCTGCCCTCATCTCAGTTTCCTGTTGCTCAAAGTGGGAAGTGGATCTGGAACGAGACTCCTCCTGGGAGAGGACTGAAGGACTGGCTGGGCAGGGATACAGCCCAGGCAGATTGGGTTATGGACTTGGAAAGCAAATGAAAGCCACTTCTGAACACATGAGAAAGAGTTACATTTACCAAGATTGGTTTGTCTATTTCTATACATTGACAAATCGAATTCCCACCATGCATTATGGTTTGAGTTCTTTCTGCATATGTGTGTGTGTGAGCACATGTGGTTTGTGCACATGTGGTGTGTGTGTGTGTGTGTGTGTGTGTGTGTGTGTGTGTGTGTGTGTGTGTGTGCATGTGCGCATGCATGTGTGCTGTGTGGGTATGTCTGTGTTCATGTGTGTGAAGGCTAAAGGTAGACATCGGGTGTCCTCAATTGCTCTCCATCTATATTGAGGCAGGCTTTCTACTGGACTTAGAGCTCCGGTTTTGGCTAGTCTGGCTTGATAGCTTGCCCTGGGGACCTTTTGTCTCACCTCCAGTGTGCTGGCATTACAGGAGGGCCACTACTCCCACTTGACTTCCATGTGGGTTCTGGGGACCCAAACCCCAGTGCATTTACCCTTCTTGTGAATTGGTTTATCAGTTCAGAGGATGTTTCTCTACTAGACTCCTTTCATTGTTCCCAAGTTCTCAGAATATGGTTTAAATTTGGATTGAAATATCAACAGTATTAAATATTTTGACAGTTATAAAGACAAAACTTTGCAGTTAACTGTTAACTCTTCCCTACCCATTCTACCCCTCTCCAAGGTGTCGTATGGTCCAGACAGACTGGCCTTGAACCCCTGATCTTCTTCCTGCCATCTCCCTTAGAGAAGGAATTACAGGGTGTGTCATACCCAGGTTTCAGTCAAACTTTTTTCTTAGACTAGAATTTCAGTCCCTAAGGTTGATGCTGCTCTGTGATTCTCTGAAAGGTCTTTTATTACACAGCCTTGGGAGACATTAGGCAGAGGTGAGCTCCATTCTGAGGGGCCTTTCCAGCCCTTGGTGTCAGAGTGGTCAATTTGTTGGATGTGTAGAGATCAGATCCCAGGTCACTGCAGGCTTAGGTCCTTCAGGGTTGAAATTCACTCACTCTTTCCCATGTCACATCTTTCTTCTAGGCCTGTGCAGCTGCTGAGAGGAGTGGGGACACGCATTAATCGAGTCCTACATGGGAAGTAAGCATTTAGCGGAGTGGCCTCCGGCAGAGACACTTCTGAGGCAGACCTTGTGTTTCATGGGAACACTTTTCAGGCTTTATAGCAGGTCTGACCACGAACTGGGAATTTAGTGCAAGGATTCTGGTCCAGCAGGCAAACATGAAGGTGGAGCAGGAGTGAGCTTGGAGAGCCAATCTGGATGGGAGATAAGCTTAGAGGAATGGGCCTAGAGCTGAGGAACCCCATAGTTCATCCTGGCCCACTTTAAGGAATAGGGGACCATCATGTAGCCTGCATGGTTAAGACCTCCTGAAAGCATACCACCGTTTATTGCTGAGTTCCCAGACTCAAGAATGTTTTCAGGAGTCCAGCCCAAGTTGGCCCCTCTCTCCAACCTCCTCCACCGCACATTCCATGGCACTACCAGTGGGTTCCAGCAACCCACATCTCTCCAGCCTGCTGAGATCCTAGGCATCAGGTCCCCAAGCCTGAGTATCATTTTCATTGCCTTTCTATTCAATGAATCAGTCATATCTCTGCAAGTGGGAGAGGCCTTTAGTTCATCATTCAAGTTCCTAGTCCTTGGGCATCAATAATACAAGCCAGAATGGAGGGTAGGAATCAGTATAAAAACTCGACCTTGCAAAAGTCCTTCTTGGACCCCAGCTTGCACAGCTTCCTGGCTGGGGGCAAGGTTGGGCATCAATAACCTTCAGCTAACAGGCAATAGGTTCCAGTCACAGGCACCAACAGTCTGCTCTCCTTAGGCTCTGGAACCTTCTTTCCTCAGCTCTGGGTTCTCTGCTCTTGGACATCTCATCCTCTAAATATCTCTGCTCTTTATGTTTATGATTCGCTCTGTGGTATTTCGTTAATAGCAACAGAAAACAAACTAAGTCACTGTGTCTAGTCTAGGTTCAGTGGCTGCTTCCACGGTTACCACAACCACCATCATGTCAGATTGCCACTTCTACACTGCTTCTGTCTTCACCACTGTCCTCTAGATGCCTGGAGAGGTCCAGGCATCTCTCCCAACTGTCACTGCATCTTTTTCTACCACAACCTCCATGTCCGTGAGCCTCACCACGTTCATCACCAGAGCCCTATACCTCACACCATCACTACCCAACCACTGCCATCTCCATGACGTGTCCATCTCCGGCCCCATCACCCCTCTTGCCTCCTTGACCATCCAGTTGTAACACCAGCACAATTGCCCACCTACCCTTGCCTCCGCCCATTTTTGTTCATGGACTTTATTGTTCCAAGAACATTATTAGTTGCTATATATTTAGATTGGTCCTCCAGCCCTCTCTTCATTCCACCCAACTCCAGAAAGGGCCAAGTCTAGATCCTCTTGCCCTGGTTTTTCCTTTGAGATGTCCCATGGACGATGGAATTAAATGCCTTGCTCTTTAAGTTAAGGAAGATTATGTGCCTCTTGCCGTTCCTGATTTACCAGGCCCATCATTCTGTCCTAGAAGGAAATTGGATTACTCTGACAGAATGTGTTCTTTGGAAGGCAGTGCTGGCTATTACCTAATTCCTTATGACCTAGTGTTTGGAGATTGATTTTTTTGACGACGTGTCCCAGTAGTTTTCTATTATAGCCGCTCAGTTGATAGGCCCAGTACTTCTCGAGGCATCTGCTTTCTCCTGGGGTTAAAGAGAGGCGGGGCCGGGCTGCCTGAGCCTCTCTGTCTCCAGGCCCCTCACCAGTTCTCCATAAATCCCCCTCTGAGTGGGAGCTAGTGATTTAACTCCAAGAAGAGCCAATTCCTTAAGTACCTAAACGTGTAAGTCATCCAGGCCTGTGGATGTGCACACACAAGTTCTTTCCATGTCCTCTTGGCTTCCTGCCCTCTCGTGATTCCACGTGGTGCCTGCCTCTCAGTTTTCAGATCACAGCTGACCTTTTTAGGTGAAGAAACAAATGAAAGGCCTGTTCTTTGTAGTGTCGTTGCTCATAGAGTCTGTCTCTCACCTGCTCGACGTGATCCCTCGTTGCCTGTCCCCTTTCTTGGCTTGTTAAAGTCAGAAAAAGTCTTTCATATTCTTCTGCTGCCTGTACAGGCCCCATCTCATTCCTTTTTCTGAGAGACTCTCTGATTCTGTCCCACTGCCCTTTGTTGTTTCTTTCTGTGGACCCCTCCTCTGTAACCGGGCCTCCTTCCCACTTTTTTAGGCATGTCCATTATCGTTTCATCTCTGGGAAGCCTTCTGCTCACAAGGAATCGGCAGGCTCCTTCATTGTGTTAGTCATCTGAAAAGCTGGTCTTTTCTCCTAACTGGGTTGCCTCATGAAGAATTGTCCTGTTCTCCAGGGGACTCATGCTGTCTGTGTGCTTTGTCTCGGTTCCCAGGGCCTGGTGCACAAGGCTTCAGCAAAGCCGGTGTCTGTATCTAGGTGGCTTTTGTTCCTTCCTTGTAGGTGACAGCTTTTCCTAGTACTCCTTCCCATTAGCCAGTGCTTTTAATTGCTGACTTGGGCAGCACCTTCTCCCCACGGCCTGGCTCAGGAACCACGAGCAGCATCTGTGTCTGACCTGATGCCCAGAGTACAATGTTTCTCCAGGTCCCCGCATTCCCATGTCATCTGCTGTCAGCTCAACTCTTCAGTGGAGGCTTTCTCCATTCAACTTGGTCAACCCTGAGAGGGGGCTTGGGAGCCCGACCCACCCACCCTTTCCTCCTGGCTGCAGCAGTGAAAACTCTAGAAATCCTACCTGACCACCCACTTTGTCCTCTTCCTCAGGACCCCCCCTAACATCTATATTAGTTACTTTTCTTATTGCTCTGACTGAATACCTGACAAGAAGCCAGGTAAAGAGGCTGGAGAGATGCTCAATGGTTAAGAGCACTGGCTGCTCTTGCTGAGGATCCAGGTTTTGTTCCCAGCTCCCGCATGCAGCTCTCACCCGCAACTCGAGTTCCAGGGGGACCTCACAGTCTCTTCTGACTTCTGTGGGGACCAGGCACAGATGTGGTGCAAGGACAGCATTCGAGCAAAACATTCATAGACATAAAATAAATTAATAGAAAGATAAATAAAGGAAGCAATTTAAAGGAAGAAAAGTTGGTTTGAGCTTGCACTTTGAGGGTACAGTCCATCGTGTCCGGGAAGGCATGACAGTGGGAGAATGAGGCAGCTGGTCACGTTGTGTGTGCAATCAGGAAGCAGAGAGTAGACAGGAAGTAGGGCCAAGCTATAAAACCTCAAGACCCATCCTGGAAGTGCCATCTCCTTATGGTTCCACACCTTACTACAATAGCATCCTCTGTATTCTTCTTCTTCTTCCTTCTTCTTCTTCTTCTTCTTCTTCTTCTTCTTCTTCTTCTTCTTCTTCTTTTCTTCTTCTTCTTCTTCTTCTTTCCTCCTCCTCCTCTTCTTCCTCCTCCTCCTCTCCCTTCTACTTTTTTTTCCCTTTCTTATATACCTCTGGCTGGGGTCTAATTATGTAGCCCTGGATGGCCAAGAACTTACTAACTTTATTATGTCTAGAAAAACTAAAAACTATATAGAGTACCAAAAATGTTAAATTAAGAAGGGTCATGGTGGCACACACCTTTAATCCCAGCAGAGGCAGGCAGATCTCTGTGAGTTTGAGGCCAGCTGGTCTATAACAAAGTGAGTTCCAGGACAGCCAGGGCTACACGTGAAATTCTGTCTTGAAAAAAATTAAAATAGTTTTTAAAAGCATGCATAACCCTATTAGTTTACCTTGTTGATATTTTCATATATCTCTTCCCAAATGTGCGTAATATATTTTTATTTTGTATGCGCGCACCTGAGGGGAGCATGTGGTATACATGTGTTTGTGTATGTGTCTTTGCATGCATGTGGGCACACGTGTGTGGGTGTGCACATAGAGGCCAGAGGTTGATAGCAGATGTTTCCTCAAGTGCTGTCCACTCTATTTACTGGAGCAGGCAGGGTGTCGTGCCAATTCAGCTAGTCCAGCTGGCCAGTTTTCCTAGGGGATCACCCATCTCTGTCACTGCTGCATTGAGATGACAGACTACAGATTCCCATGATCCTCAGTGTCCTGGGGGGGGGTGGCTACAGTAATCACACTGGTCCCAGAGTCAGGAGGTGTGTGTTTAAATACAGCCTCTTTCACCCACCTTGTGAGTCTGCCATCTGTCCTGCTGTAATTCCAAGCCATAGCTTGGACATAGTTGAAGAATTTCATACAACATCTCACTCTCCCTGACTGTCCCCAGCCCTGATGACCACAACTTCAGCCTGGTGTCTGAACTTTTCTCTCTGGTCGATGGAATGGAGCTTTTCTTCTGACTGTCACTAAGAAGCTGGTCCTCCAGGGTGCACTGGCCCTGGCTCCTTCATCCCTGCCTCTTCCCACCTCACAGTGTGCTGTACCCTTTGCAAGATCCACATATTCAAAAGCCCAAAGAGCTTCCACCAGAAACTCAGAGTTTCCACGTCTGAGCTCAGTTCTCCTTTCTGGGCTGATAGAGGCTGCTGCTCACCGTCCAAGGCAGCAGCCAGGGCCATCCTTTCTGTGCCCCATCCACCTCCTTCAGGCTATGTGTTCCTGCAAGACTCTGCCTGTAGCTTTGGTCATGAGCCCCCTCTTCAGTCTCCTCTGCCTACCCACCCTAACATTTTTAAAACTTAAGGTATAATTTACATTCAGGAAATGCACATATTCTAACAATACACCTTGATGAATTTTAATAAGTGTGTTATGCCTGCAGAACCAACACTCTCAAGAAGATTCGGGAAATCCTCATCCCTAAGGATATCTCCACCCTTACAGTCAGCTCCTTCCCATGGACCGTCTCCCTGGGTTACTCCAATCTTTTCTGGAGCTCCTCACCAATGGAACTTTGTGTTCCTTCTCTCACCCAAATGATCCTGAGAGTCCTTCGTGCTGTCACCGAAATCACTGAAGTCTTTAATGAAGCCATTCTCCCGTGAAAACCTTTCACTAGCTCTTCCATTATCTAAGTTTCTGGGCCCCTGAATGATCTGGTCTCATCTTAGAGGCTGCCCAGCCATCGTTTTTAACCTTCATGCATACCAAACTGCTTGCTCACCTGAGCGAACATGTGAGCTTCTTGTGGGTGGAAGCTGCCGCCGGGGGAGTCTCCCATCTCGCAGGCTCCTTGCCTGGCTAACTCCTACTCACCTGACAGGATCTGAGAAGTGGCCAAAGTGTCTGTCAGCTCACATCCCAAGCCTATACTCACTATTCAAGCCACCCAGCCACACCCTTTGCTGACTGCACTCCTCAGCCCCAAACCCATATCTCTCACATTATTTCATCTTGTGCTACATATCTTGTCTTCTGCAACCCTGTGCTCAGAGGGATAGAAAAGTTCATTGTATTTCCAGGAGTTCTCCTTGTGGGAATCACTGCCTGGGAGCCATTTCCTGAAGTGATCTTTGCTCATAGAGACTGACCTTATTAGTGCTCGGAGACTGCTTTGTTGGTGATTGTTGGGGACTGTCAAGTTCTGGCCACCTACACAGCCATGGGGAACAAAGAAAGGGGGCGTGTGAAGACCCTTCCTGCAAAGGGTGGAGTAACAAATCCCTCTTCCACCCCCCCCACTTCCTCCAGTTTGGGACACTATTGCCTGAGAGTGTGGTTTGCCTTGATAGCAGTCACTTTGTGACCACGAGGCAGAGATCAAATAAAAGTATGCTCACCAACCCAGAACTAGTACTAATGAGAAAGCTAAGCAGGTCCCCCACCTCTCAACTTCCTCTTTAGTGAGGTAATTGATTCTACTGTTTAAGGCACTATGACAATCTTCCTTGTCCTCTCCCCTGGGTTAGAATCACCTGGGAGACTGATGTGGCTTGCCTTTGGTTTGTGTGAAAGTGTTTGCAGAGTGGATTAATGGACTGGGCACGACCTATTCTGATTACAAGCAACACTGGATTCTGCATGGAGGGCGGGGCAGGGGCAGCAATTGGGGGGGGTTGGGGTGGTGGTGGTGGATACAGTCAGAGGGAGAAAGGAGAAAGCCAGTTGAGTGTCTTTGCTCTGCTTCCAGGCCCACAATGATGTGAACAGCAGTTCAGCCAAACCCTACCCAGCAGTGGCTGAGCCCTCTGAGATGTGAGCAAATTAAACTCCTGCTGCTATAAGCTCTGTCATGTATTTTGGTCACGTCAATGAGAGAGTCACTTAAGAGACATACTCATAGGATTGTCTCATTCTAAGAGGATGTCTGCTCTGTCCTAGGTCAAAACACTTATCTGCCAAAGACAAATTTTATAGAGGGGGCTGGGGCTCAGTGGTTAAGAGTTCTTGCTGCTTTTGCAGAGGACCCGGCATCAGTTTCCAGTGCTACATGGAAGCTCTCAACCGTCAGCGACTCTAGTTCCTGGGAATCCTATACCTTCTTCTGTCCTCTGCATGCTGGGGCACACATGTGGGACATATAAACGTGCAGGCTCACACACACATACACATACATTTAAAAAAATACTAAAAGAGAAAGCAATAGAAGGTTTATAGAAAAATAAGAAGCCAGATTATTCATCCTTGATCAAGATTCCACAGAGCATTTGGGATTTGACATTTGGAGTCAGAAGACTCAAGAACTCAGGATCATCAGCTACATAGCAAGTTCCAGGTCAGCCTGAGTCACATGAGATGCTGTATGGTTTAAAAAGAAAAAAGAAGGTCACACGGAAACAAGAGCCCCCAGCCAGGTCTTCTCAAGCTCACCTGATCTCTGTTAGCCTTAAAGAGGGCAAAATGGAGAGTGTGAGGGTAGCAGGCTGCTCAGGTCAGAAAATGCACCACTCTCATCTCCAAACAGGCTGTATAACCAAGTGACTCTGCTGTCACCAAGGACATCTCTACTGTGGGAGCTCTAAGACAGGAGCATTGCCAGAGGTGCAGGATTCTCTGAGGACAGCTATAGCCCCAGGGTTTACAATCTTGACCAAAGTGTCTGAGAAAGGAGCTGAGTTGGAGGCTTTGCTATCCAGCCTTCTCTCCTCACAGGCTGTCTTCCTCCAGCTCCCTCCCCTTCTTTCCCATTCAGTCTCTTGCAAATCTAATTCCGTCTTGGCTTCTGGATCTTTATGGGCCCTGATCTAATGTCTTTGGCATTTATTTATCATTTGTTTGTTTGTTTGTTTGTTTGTTAACATGGGTTTTTAAGACAGTCTTACTTTTTGCCTCATGATCCTTTGCCTGGGCCTCCTGAATGCTGGGTTTGTAGGCATCTGCCATCACACTCAGCCAAAAACACACAAAATACCAGCTCTGTGACAGACAAAAAGTGCTGGAGGTTGGACCCAGGGTCTCACACATGCTGGGTAAGCATTCTACTTCCAAGTTACATCCTCAGTTCATGCTTGACTTTCAAAACCTAAATCAATAACAACAACCCACAGGCTCCTCAGGAACCATACCCAATCTCTCCTCCAAGCAAGGTTCTGCGCATCTTGTGCCTGGGTCTAGCTGGATGGGGGCCATTACAGAAAACCACAACTGATTAAAATGCAGAGCAAGTGAACCTGGGATGTCCAGCCCAAGCTGATCCATCTACAATGCACCTCAGGGAACACCATGAAGGAGAGAGCAGAAATATGTATGTATGTATGTATGTATGCATGTATGCATGTATGCATGTATGCATGTATGTATGTAAGTATGTATATATGTATATATGTGTATATGTATATATGCATATATGTATATATGTGCATATATGTGTGTGTGTATAATCTATATATACATATGGCATGAATCTGAGAGAAAGCAAACAAGGGCAAGGGGTACATAGGAGAGTATGGTGGTTTGAATAGGTATGGCCCCCATAGACTTATGCATTTGAATGCTTGGCCCATAGGGAGTGGCAGTATTAGGAGGTGTGGCCTTGATGGAGGAAGTGCATCACTGTGGGGGCAAGCTTTGAGATCTCATATATGCTCAAGTTACACCCAGTATGGCACACAGTGTCTCCTTCTACTGCCTGAGGATCCATATTTAGAGCTCTTGGCCCCTTTTCCAGCACCGTGTCTGCCTGCCTGCTGCCATGCTTCTCGACATGATGATAATGGGCTAAACCTCTGAACCGTAAGCCAGCCCCAATTAAATGTTTTCCTTTATAAGAGTTGCCAGGTCATGGTGTCTCTTCACAGCAATAGAAACCCTCACTAAGATAGAAGGGCTAGAGGAAGGAAAAGGAAGGGAGAAGTGACGCAATTAAATTTTAATTTAAAAAATGAAAACGGAATTAACCTGGCAGACTGTCTGTAAAGTACCTGGCACATACTGGGTTCTTTTTCCTTTCTCCTCAGTGTGGGGTGACAGTGAACATGCTGTGATACCATTTCTGTCCCCAGTGGGAGCAAGACAGAATATCCTGTGACTAGATCAACCTGGTTCAACCCAGAAGCTGAGATTCAGAGGGCATACATCTCACACCTGTGTGCCCGTAAATCTCCATTCACAGATGCATGAAATAGGGAGACACAGGGTCAGGATCTGGGGTGATACTTGTGCTTCAGCTATGAAGGATGAGGGTGGGACATGAAGCTTGGCCTCAGAGCACTGTGAGGAGCAGAAGCCTAGAGGATCCCAGCCCCTGAATTCCCACCTCCAGCCTTGCTCTAGCTGAAGATAATGGCCAGCCTTGCCAAGCCCACTGTTGGAAGATGTAGCTTTCTGTTCATTCTTGCTGTCCACTGGGTAGCAGTTGGGCTCACTCTTGTCCACTGTATCGCAAACTCTGGAAGACTCCCTTTCCTGCTTCTCTTTATCTAGGTCATCTCAGTCTCTCAGAGCTGAAATCTAATCTTGCCTCTTTCTGGAAGTCTTCCCTGATTTCTCAGTCCACGGAGCCTCCTTCTACCTCTGAACTCATCTAGCATGACCTGGAGCATCTGGCCTTTGTCTACATATTCTAATGTGTGTTTGACATGGTGTGAAGAGCTGAATGCCATTATGGGTGTCCTGAGATGCCTATTAGGGCTCATTGGCCTCAGGCAGGAACAAGAGAACACTGGACAGTGGTTGCATGGAGAGCTTCCCATTGCTTCCACATTGAAAACAGGGCTGGAGCAGGCAGCAACTTCCCATTGTGAACTTTTAGTCCAGGTAGGTGGTTTTCCTGGTCTTGTTTTCCTCTTAAAATGGAGATAAGGGGGCTGGGGATTCATGTAGCTCAGCTGGTAGAGTGCTTTCCTCATGCACAAGATGCTGGCTTCAATCCCTGCTATCTCACAATCTGGTCACGGTGGTGTATGCCTGTGATCTCAGGACTCAGGAGGTGAAGGCAGGAGGATCAGAAGTGCAAGGTTACTGTTATCTCAAGCTGGATACTATCTTGGGATACATGAAACTTAGTTTCAAAACGCACACACACACACACACACACACACACACACACACACACACACACACACACATCCCCCTAAAAAAGAAAACTTGAAAGGACCCTGTTGCTAAAGACACCAAGCACTTTGGTTGCAGGACTTTAAGAAGATCAAGCTGGGACTGAACTGAAAGCTGCTTCCCTGCTGACAAGTTCTCAAAGCACTGGTAGGTACTACACAGGCCACTGAGGGAAAAGAGTCATCATTAACCTTGAGAGCTGCAACACCAACCTGCCAAGCAAGATGTGTCTGCGGGTGCAATAGTGGCTTGGCTGTTACAGAGTCAACTAACCATTTTCTGATTGAATTTGAGGTCTAATCCACAGGGAAATCATGTCTGATACAGTAAATCTGACCAAGAGTCCTTGGCTAGGGAGGCTTCTGGGACAAAACTATTATTTCTGGTTTCCTAAATGATTTGTACAATGTCAAACACCTCCCAAACATTTCTGTTTATGTCCATAGGTTAGTACTGCTCTCAGATGGAGACAGAGAAGCTTCTCTTTGCCGTGGGTGCTGGTTAACACAGAGACACCTAGCTGGACGAATGCTGGGAATCAGTGACTGTTGAATGCTCAGCTCTAGACAAAACACCAATATAAACCCACTCCAAAGCTCAGAGAACATGGTAAAAAAGGAAACAGAAAGGGCTACGCCAATGAACTTGCTTGGCCTGCACACAGGTGTGACTGTGGTCATTATCTTGCAATGTAGAATATACATCAGATCATATAATGTGCTTTAAATACAGAAAATGTTTATTGTTGATTACAAGTCAATAAAGCTGGGCATAAAGTAGTAGGGAAAGAAAGAGAAATATGTAAATTTAGATTCCTGCTTTACACCCTCCACTGAGAGTTAAATGTAAAAAATGAAACTACCAAATTATTAAAAGAAAATATAGAAAATTGGTTTATAAACTTTGTTTGTTTTCTGAGACAGGGCTTCTCTGTGTAGTTCTGTCTGTCCTGGAACTCACTCTGTAGACTAGGCTAGCCTGAAACTCACCTGCCTCTGCCTCCTGAATGCTGGGATTAAGGGCATGAGTCACCACTGTCCAGCAAGGTTATTTTTGTTTTGTTTTTGTTAGACATAAAACATAGAAATCATGAGTTCAATGCCAGCCTAGTCTACTTAGTGAGTCCCAGAACAGTTAGGGCTACATAATGAGAGCCCATCTCAAAACAAACACACACACAAACAAAAAACAAACAGCAAACAGCAGCTCTGCTGCGGGAAAAGTGACATGACACTTAAAACCTACATTTACAGGCTAGCCATGGTATCATGCTCTCTAATCCAGTAGACAGGAGTCAAGCAGGAGGGTCAGGAGTTCAAGGTCATCCTTGGTTAGAGAGTAAGTTCAAACCAGCCTGAGTTATAGGAGGCCATGTCTCAAAAACACAAAACCAGACAACTCACCCTAAGATTATATAAATGCTGATGCCACTCCAGGGTATGCTGGAAAACTAAGGGAGCGGTGTGGGATTGAGTGGGAATTCGGGGTCTTTATCTGAGCTATTCCATTGCTTTCTTCGGTGAGTAAGTATGCATGCCTCGATTGTGAGTAATACAGTCCAAATGTCTAGAACAGCCTGCTGTGACCCATGTCTGTCTTATGTTCCCATTTCCTAAGCCCTATCATGGTTGCTATCTTGGGCCTGTGGTTGAGATCCAGGCCCAGCATATCTCTGACCTCTGAACTCCCCTTTTATGAAGCTCTTAGTCTGGGTTTTTGAAGCCTGCTACATGTCCCAGGCCAGAAATAATCACAGCCCTAAGAGAGTACATGTACCAGGAAAGTATGAGCTTAACAAAAGACTCTTGGAGAAAGCAGGGAGGGCTTCCTGGAGGAAGTGACCCTTTGAGCTGGGGCTTGGAAGATGGACATTTTATTTATTTATTTATTTATTTATTTATTTATTTATTTATTTATGCATTTTATTTATCTATGCATTTATTTATTTGGGTTTTTGAGGTAGGGTCTCTCTGTGTAGCTTTGGCTGTCCTGGAACTCACTATTTAGACCAGGCTGTCCTCAAAACTCACAGGGATTGTCCAGCCTTTGCCTCCATTGGCCTCACCAGCTTCTATAAATCCCCTTCAATTCTTTGTCCATAGGAACATATCTTACACCTGTGGTCCAAATGTTCTATCTTATTACATTTATTATTGTTGCTGCTGTCGCTGTGTGCGTGATGTGGGTATGGAGTGCCACTGTGTGTGTGGAGTCAGAGGACAGCTCTGCAGAGCTGCTTTTCCTCCTCTACCTTAAGGGGGCTCTGGGGTTGTCAGGCTCATGTGGCAAGAGCCTGTGCGCACTGAGCCATCCCAAAGCCGCCCCCCTCTCTCTTTAAGATGTATTTACTTTATGTGCATTGGCATTTTGCCTGCATGCATGTCTGTATGAGGGTGCCAGATTGCCTGGAACTGGAGTTACAGACAGTTGTGAGCTGCCATGTAGGTGCTGGAAATTGAGCCTCTGGAGTCCTCTGGAGGAGCAGCCAGTTCTCTTAACTTCTGAGCCATCTCTCCAGCCCTTTGTTTTTGTTTCTTAATTAACATTATACCAGAGGAGGGGTGGGTGAGCCAGCCCCAAAGTTGTGAACATGGGAGCACTGTCCCCATTACTATCTGCCATGTGGCAGCATGGGCAGGGGGAGGGGTGGGATGCTCCCCGCTGACCTGCCCATTAACGCCTGAGGCAGGTGGGAGAGCTGGCCCTGAGGTCATAAGAGCAACAGAACTAACTGTCCCTGCCCCTCATCAGCTGTTGCAGTCAGGAGAGAGGCCCCTACTCCACCCTGGGCAACACAATAGAGCTGGCCCTGAAGGGGTAGGTATAGGAGAGGAGGTGGGCTAGAGATATGTGATGTGAAAGAGACACACACACACACACACACACACACACACACACACACACCCCACAAATAAATAAATACTATCCTACCATACCAAAATTCCCTTGGGCATTACCAGGGCATTTATAATGGTGACATGTGCCATCCATTTCTACCGTTGCATGTTTACATTGTTTTTAATCACACACTGCAGAGAACATGGTTGGACGTGAGGTGGTTTCGTTTGCTTGTATTTTCGTTGTTGTTTGTTTCTTTCATTTGTGTGTGTGTGTGTGGTTTTTTTTTTTTTGGAACAAATACATTCTCAGAAGTAGAAATATTGAGTCAAAATTTATGAACACCTTTGTGGGCCTTGAAACAGGTTGCTGACTCACTCTGAAATGGTAGGTGCAGAACACACTGGGCAAATAGGGAAGTGTCTAGAATCCAGGAAGCAACAAATGTGCCATTTATCCTTTGGATGCCACAGGGGCCAGATACAGAAGGTGGTGGCCAAGGCCACGGTCTGGCAAGCTAAGCAGCCATTCTTAAAGCCCTTTGTGATGATTGTCTTGCTGCAAAAGGGAGAAGTTAGTGAACCTCCCCAGACTCCAAACTCCGGAGCAGCTGCAAGTGGATTCCATTCTGGGTTCTGGGAGGGGGTGCCTTCCCCTCCCGCCCCCCCTCCTTTCTTCTTCCTTCCCTCTCCTCTTCTCATCCTCTCTTCCTTCCCTCTCCCCTGGTTCCTTCCTTCCTTCCTTCCATTTCCTTCCTTCATTTTTGTTCAATTTATTAGATCTTTCAACTGGGACATTAAAGGCTTTTAATTTTTTAGTTAATTTATTATTATTATTATTATTATTATTATTATTATTATTATTATTATTATTTGGGGCTGGAACAGTTGACCTATGGTACAAGTGTGGAGATCAGAGGACAATTTTTTGGAGTCTGTTCTCTCTTTCTTCTGGGGATCCAGGAAGGTACTCTGGTCATCAGGTCTGTGTGGCAGGTGCTTTACCAGCTGAGCCGTATCAGTGTCTCACAGTTTTTTGTTGTTGTTTTTTTTTTTTTTTTAATTTCCTCAGTGAGGAGAAAGCATCATCTGTTATTATCTCTCTTTTCCTGCCCTGAATGACCCCAGCCCTGGAGCTGTAGTGCTCAGTTAAGACTGAAGTCAAACAAACAAAGGAAGGAAGGACAACGCATCAGCTCACTAGAGTGTCAGGAAGAATCCTTGAGCATCCCTTGAGCAGCTACATCAACCCCACCCACTACCTACCTCTGTTTTGCTGTGTGGGAAAAATAAACCCCTTATTACCTAAAACTTCCTTAGGTTTTCTGTCACTAAGGTCACTGGCTTCCTAACAGATTCACGCTGCATCTCCATGTGCTGGCTTGTTCACACAACTGTGGAATTCAGGTTCCTGTCATCTCCTAGGACTTGGATGGCTGCAGCCCAGCTGTCTATTACCTGTCCACCACAGTGGAGGTCTGTTCCTGCGTCACTCACAGAGGGCCTCGTGGTGTCTGGAACACTCCTGTCCTTGTGTTCATGAGACTTGGGTGACTGCCCATCTCTTCATAGTTCTGGGGATTGAACCCAGAACATTGTGTATTTTTAGCAAGCACTCTACCACTGAGCCGTATGGTCAGCCCTTGGTAGTTTTGAGACAGGTCACACTGGATAGCCAAAGCTTGGTTTTAGCCTCCTGAATGATGACATACTCCACTTTGAACTAAGTGAATCCTGGACCCAAAGCTCCAGATTCATTTCTGGGTCTCTCCCTGTCCAGTTGCCAGGCATGGTTAAATGTCTTAGTGCAGTATTCTTAGGGTCAGTAAGTGTTGACCAGGGTCAATCAAGCTCAGCATCATGAATCTGGTTACAAGTACATGCCTGCTTAAAGTCTTTTGATGGTGAACTTGTACCCCAGATGATGGGTGGGGTACAGGAGCCAGAATCCTTCCATTGAGAGGACCCACATCTCTTAAGTTTCCTTTGGGAGGTCTCAGAGACCTATGGCCACTTTTGTGGAGGCCTGAAACTGGTCACTCAGGACAGAAATGACAGCAGAGTTGTCTCCAGTAGGCAGCTTGGTGTGCACATGGCCTGGGGTTTACCACAGCCCATAAGAGAGCAAAGAGGAGGTTGGTTCCTGGCCATGGGCTGATGGCCTGCTGATGCTGGCAGCACTGTCCCCAGGCTGTAGGGTGGAGATGAAGATCCCCAGAGGCCATGGTGCAGCTACAATAAGATCAGCTGCTCACTAGTGTCCCAGCAAGTCTGCAGTGCAGGAGAGGCACAGGACCCAAGTCTCTCCTGTGTGTCCTGGCTGGTATCATGACGACCACTTACTCTGGCCAAAAAGAGGCCATAACACCCTCAATGCCTTTTTCCTTGGCAAAACAAAACAAGAACAACAATAATAACAAACTTCTTTAAAAGTTCTTATAAAGAATAAAGAGACAATCTATGGAGGTTAATGAATCACCTAAATTGAAAGGACAGGCCATGATGGTGGTGATGCACGCCTTTAATCCCAGCACTTGAGAGGCGGAGGCAGGTAGATCTCTGAATTCAAGGCCAGCTTGGTCTACAGAGTGAGTTCCAGGACAGCCAGGGCTACACAGAGAAATCCTGTCTTGTAAAAAAAAAAAAAAAAAAAAAAAGGAAAGACAGAACAAAAATCTCAACAACAGATCACCCTGGCCTAAGGGATTGATGGGACAAAAGTCTCTTTTCCTGCTAAGTGACGTTGTCCTTGGCCAGAGTGCAGGGGGAGCCCACAGTGCAGGTGTGAGTGTAAGAGCCCTTCCCAGTGCAGAATAGCAAGGGTGCTCTGCTGAGTCCCGCCATGCCAGAGGAAGGCTGGAATCCTCTGGATCTGTTCATCCTCAAACCTGCATTAGGGAACACGAGACTGCCAGCCTCACTGCCAGACTCCATTATTCACCAGCCTCATCAGGAGATCCCTGACCTTGGATATGTCCTTCTTCTGACTTGGTCCCTCCTCTAGGGGAGGAGCTTGCCAGGGGAAGGCCAGGGGCCCAGGCAGCAAAGCCCCATGCTGTGCCTTCCTCTGCTGTCCCCCAAGGCTGCCCAGCCCATCACACCGAGCACCCACTTCCTCCCCTATAGCAAGGGTCTAGTAATGAGCCTGTTAAGCAGCAGCACATCGGAAGCTACCAAGAACAGCTTTATTTTTTAAGACACAGTCCCTTGCTGAGCCTGGAGCCTGCCCATTCAGCTAGGCTGGCTAAGCTGGCTATCAAACCCAAAGGATCCATCCTCCCGTCTCTGCTTCCCCAGGGCTGCATGATAGGTGTGTTCCTGCACCCAAACCTTTAAGTAGGCATGAGGGATCGAACACAGCTCCTTGCTCTGGCATAGCAGGCACTATGCATTTCCTCAATCCAGAGAAAGAACTCTTACTCTCATGGGCCTTCCAGTAGCCCTGGGACTGACTTCCGGTAGGGCCCTTCATGCTGTTCCTTGGCAGCTGGGCCAATCTCCATGGTGACTCTCCTCTACCACAGTGCTGCTCACACCCAGGAGACAGGACAGCTCTGTTTTTAACTTGCCCACTTCGCGGTGTTCAAGGCCACCTCCAGAGCTCCCACAGGTGGCTGTTGCCAGCTGCCTCAGCCCCACCAGACAGTCCTGTGAGTGGGCCCTTCTCAGGACTGCTCTGCCTTGCTGGGGTGAGCCCAAGAATGATGCTTTCTGGCATTGACTTCAGCAATGACAGTCACTAGGCACACGTGCAGAGACAGAAGTTCCTGCATCCTACTCATTGTCTACACCTGCTCCAGAGGCCATAGTTAGGTGGGGACTGTCTCGCCTTTTGGCCAAGGCTACATCTTCCAGACTGTCGGTTACAGGGAATGGGGGGGGGTATCTTCATTCCTTCATTTTTTTCCTACTTCTAATCAACAAAGCTGAGAGAAGGCAGCAGGCAAGGGCAGAGAGAGGTGAGAGGCCATGGGCCTATTGTACAAGCCACCAAGTTACCTCTTAACAAGCCATGGCGAAAACAAATTATCTTTGTTGTTCTTGCGAAATCAGCATGTCCTTACGCATGTAATTGGCATCTGTGTCTTGTGCTGGCAGTTCAGGTGAACAGGCCACAGCTACTCCGTGCCAGGCCACCTATAATTAAAACCAAAGCAGCATCTAGGTTGCTCTTGGGTACAGGCCTCATCCAACTCAATCCAACCCTCGACTGAGACAGTGGCCTGGGGTCTCTGGTGCCCTTGGAGACAAGAGGAAGCGGGTAGAAGGCAGGCAGTCCAGCCTTCTTCACATCCTGCCCAGGCTTACTGAAGCTGAGGCAGAGACCTGTGATGACACAAAGGTCTGTGCTTTAAACAGCTTTCCAGTAGCTGGTGGCACCCCAGGAGCTGAGGTCGGGGCCCTCAGACCCTCTAGGAGGAGGAGACTGCCACTTCCTGCTTGGTGCAGGGGCCTGAGCTGTGACATTGAACTTGATTCATTCTGCTCATAGCGTGCCTATGAGCAGAGCACATTGCCACAGCAGTGCTGTCCATTGTACCAAACAGCCATCTGAAGACACTTCTGTAGATGGGCAAACTCAAGCTCGGGTGGTTAAGTACTTGCCCAAAGCCACATCACACCTGTCTCCAAACCCTGTTCTGGGCCCGTCTCCAGAGTCAGGTCCCATCTGAAGCTTCTTGTCCCCTCACTATTAAGTGATGCCACCCTGACATTGCACACAAAGTGGAGGCTTCCTTGGTCACAGAGGACAGGAGGGGTTGTCTTGATCCTGCCCCATGCGCTGCCTGTTCCCTTCTCCCCGTGCAGATCAGGTTAAAACACGAGGTGCACAGGGGCAGATAGAAGCACGTGCCCTGTGCTTGGATTGAATATCAGGCAGATGGGATAGTCAGTTTGATGGAACAATCAAACAATACGCTCTAAGGCCCTGTGGCATCAGTGATAACAGTAATTACATAGCATGCCTTTCCCCAAACATACATTTTCACGAAGCTGAGGCATGAGTGTACTGCCGGCAGTCACCTGGAGGGGAGGTGACAAACCCTGGCACTCACACACATGCAGCTGTGTCTGGAGATCTTCGTGATCTTTAGCTTGCTCTGCGCCAGGGAGGCCTGGTGACAGCAGGTGCCTGGGTAGCACTTAAGGAGAGACCCCAGAGCAACACTGCTTTTGTTAGTAGAAATGGCAGAGATTGGGCTGAGTGTGGGCACCCTCAACAGGCAGGCCAGAGTCAAGGCAAAGGGCCAATGAGAGAGCAGCACTGGGTTTATGAGTTGGGGAGAAGCAGCAGTCTGGACCAGTGTGCAAAATGTTGATTCTAGCCTGAACAGCACAGAGAGCCTGGGTTTTCATCAGTTCCTTAGTGAAAAGGAAACTGGAAATTAATATTAAAATCCCACCGAGCAGTGTCCATAGTTTCCATATGCAATCATGCTTGGCTTAGTAAGTAGTAAAATGTTTATAATTTTCTTTCCAAGGTTGAGTTTAGTCATTCTCAATGAACCATTTAGTTGGCCTCATAAAAGTCCTGAATTAAGGAACTCCTGTAGGTGATACTGTAGATGGATGGGTACGTGGACCTTGGGGACTCTGCCGGCCGCTGATGTCAAGGCTGGGGGTGCAAACTTGGAAAAATCCCAGGAGGAAACATCCTCCCACACAGCTGTTGTGATAGGGCGAGGGTGCAACACTCTACTAGAGCACAGGTCAACAGGTCAAAAGTGTATTCCAAGGTCCTCCTGGGCATCAGTGGTAACAGTAATTAGATAGCATGCCTTTCCCCAAACAGGCATTTTCAGGAAACCGAAGCATGGCTGCACCTCCAGCAATCTCCTGGAGGGGAGGTGACAAACCCTAACACTCACACACATGCAGCAGCCTCCGGGGACCTCCTTTGTGAGTTTTAGCTGGTTCTGCACTGGAGATGTGGAGACAGCTAGAGAGCAAGCTGTGGGTAGGCAGCACACTCCATTAAGGCCAGCTACTCTGAGGCTGAGACAGGAGAACTGCAAGACCAAAAATAGCCTGATAATTCCAGACATCCAGAGGCTGGACAATTTAGTCATACAGTATCAGAATAAAAATGTGGGGAAAAGGCAAGAGGTGTGGCTCAGAAGTGGAGTTCTAGCATGTGAGAGGTCCCGTTTCATCCCCAGAACCGAAAATAAATAGGTAACTTCTCCAGAGTTGTCATGGCAGGTAGCACATGGTTGCAATTCCAGAACTTGGGAGACTGAGGCAGGAAGATTAATGCAATTTGAGTGTAGACTACATTTGACACTAAATATCAAAACCAAAGAAACAGCTGGGCGGTGGTGGTACATGCCTTTAATCCCAGCACTCTGGAGGCAGAGGCAGAGGGATCTCTGTGAGTTCAAGGCCAGCCTGGTCTACAGAGGGGATTTTTAGGACAGCCAGGGCTACACAGAGAAATCCTGTCTTGGAAAGCAAAACAAACAAACGAACAAAAAACAAAACCCCACAAAGAAACAAATAATAATAGCAACCTGTCAGTCTTTGCAGGGTCCCCTGAAGCTAGAGATGGGTGAGGCTGCAGTCACCACACACCTCCTGGCACAATCTTACCGCTGTGCTACTCACACACAGTCACACTCGGTCACAGAGGTACACAGTGTACATACTTACAGAGAAGCATATATGCATTCCTAACTATTTACAGACACAACGTTTCTCTGGATGCACATGCTCCCTCGTAGACACACATTCACAGCTCAGAAACAGGACAGTGAGATGTCTTAGCAGATAAAGGTGCTTGCTGCCAAGCCTGATGACCTGAGTTCAATCCCTAAAAATACGTGGAAGAAGGGAACTGACTGCCAAAAGTTGTCCACACACACACACACACACACACACACACACACACACACACACACACACACAGTGGCAGGTATCCACCCCCATGCATACAAAATAAATAAATAAAATGTAACAACAATAACAGAAGTGACTGCTTAGAAGACCACACACTGCGACGACGTGGACATGATCACACACATTAGCACACACATGGCAGGTACGGCCTGCTATACTGTTTTCAGTATACGCTCATTTTCAGACACAGCTTCCATCCTTGGTTGTCCTTCGGACCCTGCCTCAACTACCAGGTCCCAGCCAGAGCAGCACTCTCACCGAGTCTGCCCCTGCCACCCCGACCCCTATTGTCACAAATGTCCTGGTTGACTGTATGTCGGGCCACAGCCCGGCTCTTCTGCACAACACAGGCAGACTTTCGCCCCCAATCTCTGACGCACTGGAGGCGTGCACATGCATACAAACTCACAATCTGCTGTCACAAGAGGACGAGTCCCTCTGCATCCTCCCCCAGTCACTTCTGTGCCACTTCAGCCTGCCCCCGCTCCTGCCGCCAAACCAGCTTTGGTCTTGCAGACACCCTGTATCTGTCTGTCTCCTGCATCCACCAACAACTTGAGCTATGGCAAGTGGGAGAGGGTGTGAGGCCTGATGGAAGCTGTTATTCTTAGCCCTGTCACTGAACACCTCCCCTCCCCAACTCTGTCTCTGCCTGCCTTGCACCCTCCCCAGAGCCAGAGGCCAGCTGATCCCTCCTCTGGGCAGTGGAGTCCAGCGGGGGTGGCGGTGGGGGTGGGAGGAGGCTGCAGCAGCCACTTACTTCGAAGGAGCAGAAAATGGGATTTATTCCCGTCCCCCTCCTGATCTACATCTACTGCTCAGGGAGCAGCTGCCTGAGAACTTGGAGGAGGAAGGAATTTGCAATGGAAATACTTGCTGGTCTGAAGCACTTGGTGCCAGCACTTGGTGTTATCAGTTTTTGTGTGTTCTTTCTCCCTCCCCCTTCATCCCATCCCCCCCCCCATTGGTAAGGTACTAGGGACTGACCCTAGGCTCCCTGAATGATAAGCAAGTGATCTACCACTGTCCTATACCCCCTGATCTCTTGTTACCTTTTGATACAAGATTCTACCGTGTTCTTTCCGCTAGCCTTGAGCTCATTCTATAGCCCAGGCCAGCCTTGGCCGTGAGGTCCTCCTTCCTCAGCATCCCCAGAAGCTGGGCTCCTGTGCTTGGCCACCAGGCTCTCTCCTACACCGGCTTTCACTCTTTTCTTGCTTGGGGTCAGATACCATACATGGGTGAGATGGCCTTCTGTTTCAGAAACCACTAATTCCCGGGCCTCTGGTGCAAGCTGTTTCTCTCCTAGGAGGGGAGGGGGTTCCACCTCAGGAAGCTGCCTGGTGTTCTAGCCCAACCTGTCTGGAATCTCTCTTCCAGCCTCAGACCACCCCAGTGTCCTCCCTGCCCCCACCTTCCAGACAGTTCACGTCTCTCTGAAGATGCTCTCCATGTGCTATCACTGTCACCGTGTGTCCATCTGTGTCCCCTTCTCCCCTCTGTAAGGACTCGGGCATTACGCTGCCCCGCCACAGTCACCTGGCAGAATGCACTCAGGCAGTACCCTAGTCAGCCCAGAGTTCCATGAGTAATGCAGGGGCAAAGGACCCCTTTGAAAGACAGACCCCCCCTCCCACCTATGCTTTCTTCTTCCCCCCCCCCATCTCTCTTTCCTGCTTTCTTTCTCTCTCTTTCCCACTGTTCCCCTGAGGCAGATGGGATGTTTCCTGTCTCCCTCTTCTGTCCTCTCTCTGTCTCTGTGTCTCTTTACTTCTTTTACCCCCCCCCCACTAATAAAACTTCTCACTGAAGCTCTGTCTGCCTGGCATGTTTGTCCCTCCGCCTCGGTCACCCTCGCCTTTCATGGAATCTGACAGGGTTCCCCACATGCTTTATCCTAACACCCTTCCCTGAGCACTGCCCAGGGCCTGCCTGAGTCCAGACCCTCCAGGAGGTGACACACCCTGGCTCCCCCACTGCCTCACTCTGAGCACTTCCATGCCCCCAAAGGCCCTGAAAGATCTTTCTCTTTCCTTCACCTAAGTAAATTCCAAGTCCTGTCAGCAGTTCTTAGTACCAGGGAAACCTCCATATCCCAACCCTCGTGTGGGTTGCTTTCAATTTCCTTTTCCTTCCTAGCACTAACACAATCTCAATCTTCCTTGACCCCTTGCCTGGTAGGGCCCACAAATTAGTATGCTGGTAGCTGGTAGAGGGCTTGCCTAACATTCACGAGGTCCTGAGTTCAATCCCTGGCACTGCATACACCAGGTATAGGGCCATGCTTGTAGTCCTAGCACTTGTGATGCAGAAGCAGCGGGGTGGGAATTTCAAGGTCATCCATCTTGAGACCCTACCTCAGAAAACACAACAAACAAAAATTAAATTGTGAGCAGACATTGCTGTGCCTGGCGCTGGGCTCCACTTTAGGAAGAAAGCGAAGTCTTTTTCAGAAGGTCTACTCCTGTTGATATATGTGTGTTCATTCATGTCTGTGTGATATTTCCCTATCATCCCTGATACTGTTGAATTATGTTGAAAAAGAGCTCTACGTAATTAGTGCTTGCTCAGCATGGTGGAATACCTGTAATCCCAGTAGTCAAGAGGTAGAGGCCAGAAAAGAAGGAACTCAATGTCATTCTCAGCTACATAAGGGTTCCAGGCCAACCTGGCCTACTTGAAACTGTTGGAGGGTGGGGGTGCCCTCATGAAACTGTTGGTGGTGCCCACATGAAACTGTTGGGGGGTGCCTATATAAATAAGTATTCTTTTAGAAAAAAGAAGAACTAC
Organism: Cricetulus griseus; assembly: GCF_003668045.3. Lineage (NCBI taxonomy): Eukaryota > Metazoa > Chordata > Mammalia > Rodentia > Cricetidae > Cricetulus > Cricetulus griseus. The sequence goes on along the minus strand of NC_048597.1, from coordinate 67,631,657 downwards.
CCCAGATTCGATTCAAGTTCGGGTGACTTGAGAAATCTCCGGTATGTAGGAAGATTGTTGCTTTATCAGGATAGAGGTGCTTCAGAATTTCCGCTTTAAATGAGTAAAGTTGATGCCTGGCTTTTCCTCCCTAACAAGCTAACCCCCAGGATCCAGGGTTGCCCCAACGGGAGCCACAGCTAGGGGCAGGATGGGGACCTGAAGCAGAGGAGAAAACACAGTGGGAGACCCCAATCCTGCTTTGGAAGTCCACTGAGTACTGGCTGCAGAAGAGCACCCAAACATGGAGCAGCCACTGGTTGGTCCCGCCCTCTACCAGGACTGTGGCCCTGCATCTGGGTCCAAGCTTCAGGAAGATTGTCTAGGGCCCTGCCAATCCATCCCATTGTCCTATCTCCCAACACAAGACAGCCCACTGGAAGGTTTTGCTCCCTAACTTAGATGCTTCTTACTTCATGCCCGGCCCACTCAACTCTTTAGGAGATTAAAACATACGACACACACACACACACACACACACACACACACACACACACTGCTGAATCTGAAATGCCACACAGCACTCAGACAAAGACCCCTTTCTGTGGAGTTCCACCCCCTCCCACACCTCTCCCCCACCTTCCTTACTGCAGGCTAAATTGGCAGTGGGAAGGTTTTTGAGTCAACAAATGCAATAGGCTGGGGAAGGGAGCCCTGAAGGGGATTCCTGTCTGGGAAGCCTTTGCTGACAGCAGTTACTATGACCAAGACGGCCTGCATCAGCCCAGCAGACAGCCCCTGCCTGCCCCCTGCCTCTCCTAATTGCAGCTCCCCCACCACCCGGCTCCTAGTCTGTCATTTACCCACTAAACAAGCTATGGACACCTGCCATGTGTCCAGCACCTGCCTGCCATTGCTCTATTTACTTTTTCAATCCATCCTCACAAGGGCCCAGTAAGTTACCATTACTGCTCCTCCTAACAAAAGAGAAAGCTGAGAGCCATCTACTGAAGTGACCTTCTCAGAGTCACACAGACAAAAGCAGAACTGGTATATGAACTGTGGCATACGGGTGTAGTCCCTGCTACTAAGGAAGCTGAGTTCAAATCCAGCCTGGGTATGAGACCCTGTCTCAAAAATTATAAAAGTCAGACCAACCAAACCAACCAAACACTCAAAGGTGGGGGAGGGGATGTCTGGCTGTGTAGACTCTGCTAAGTGTTGGGAAACCAGGACCATGTCATGAGCTTCTCAAAGGTAGAAACTTCACCATCTTAGAAATAAAAATAAAGCATTTTGAAGATTTATTAATTTTTATTTTAGGTGTATGAGTTTTGCCTGTTTGTATGTCTATACACCGTGTGCATTTCTGGTGCCTGTGCAGGCCAAAAGAGGGCATCAGATCTCCTGGAACTGGAGTTACAGTTGTGAGCCACCACGTGGGTGCTGGGAACTTAACTGAGACCCTCTGGAAGAGCAGTCAGTGCTATTAAAGGCTGAACCATCTCTCCAGCCCTATAAACAATTAAAACAAAAACAAACCCAGTCTCTGCATACAGTCAGCGTTGCCCATACACTTGTACCATCAACATTTGACCTTTGAAGGGAGGGGAAGTTTCAAAGTGGGGGAGGCTTGTGGGGGAGAGGGTTTCTCTGGTAGAAAGCATCTGAACCTGGATTCTGCACCCCACAGTGGCCATTTGCTGAATGCCTTCTGTGTGTCAGTTCCATGTGAAGACCACTGGATATAAAGATCTCTGTTTTAGTGGAGGTGGAAACATACAGATGGAGTCACCATGGGCTGCAGATTCTGGGTGGGAGAGGGGCCCTAAGTGGAAAAGCAAAACAATAAGATGTCCATGACCTTGGTGTTGAGAGGAGATTCTATTGTTGTTTTGCTTTTTGGGACAAGGTTTCTCTGTGTAACAGCCCTGGCTGTCCTGGAACTCACTCTGTAGACCAGGCTGGTCTTGAACTCACAGAGATCTACCTGCCTCTACCTCCCAAGTGCTAGGATTAAAGGCGTGCACCATTGCCCCACAGAGAAGGCATTCTTAAAATACAAGATCACATGATGTTGGGGTGGTGGTGGCTGCAGCCTTTAATCCCAGCACTTGGGAGGCAGAGGCAGATGGGGACCTCTGTGAGTTCAAGGCCAGCCTGGTCTACAGAGTGAGTTCCAGGACAGCTAGGGCTGTTACACAGAGAAATCCTTCTCAAAAAAAAAAAAAAAAAAAAAAAAAAAAGATACAAGAAGAACAAATAGTAAAAAATGACAGTAAGAGTGTAAAAGGAAGTCCCCAGGGAAAGGACTTGCTGTGCAGTCAGCTGACAAAATGACAATCTCCAGAGCATGCTAAGAGTCTGACATGCATGAGACAGAGACCGACAAGTCAGTGGGGGGGGGCAGCAAATAATCTCAGAAATCCAAATGGCCGGTAGGTACACCAGAAGGCAGGCGAACTTGTTAGGAAGCAAATTCCAGTGAGATTCTGTAACCAAAACCCTAGGCAGATCAGCAAAAATGAAAAAGTCAGAGAAAACCAAGTGCTGGGGAAGACGTGGGAAGAGCACACGCATCTCTTTGCAAGCAGCTGCCAGCGCTGAGACCCCAGGCACATGGACCCCAGATACGATTGCAAGTGTAGGAATATTCTGGACAGGTGTCATTCATAGAGGTTGCAACCGAAACTGGCAAATATCCAAGAGCCACGGATTGGGGGAACCGAAATTGAGGCACTCAGACAGGAGGGTGACTTATTCTGCCAGAGGAGATAGGAAGCCAGGTGACACCTACATGACAGAGGGGGAAGGGAGGGCATCCTAGAGGGAAGGCTTAGAAGGATGTCCAAAAGGCAGACGGAGGGCAGGAGGGCAGGGTAGACAGAGGAACAGATGCTGATTACCGGGCCACATGAGTCATCATAAGAAGTTTGGCTCAATTCCCAAAATGGGGGTGGGGTGGGGGGCAGAGGAGGTCAGGTGGATGCGATTGCAGGAAGTGGGAGGGACTGGGAAGGAGTACAATGTGGCTAGAGAGACGGGGCAGACTGAAGGACAGCTCTGATGCACAGCCCACAAGATGTGGCATTTGGGGATGGGAGGAGGACAAAAAGCAACGCCCCAGTGTGTGGCTTGGGAAAAAGGCTTGGGAATGTTGGAACCAAATGTAGCAACACAGAGAAGTGGACATGGCTGAGAGGCTAGCTGGGATATGAAGCTTTGGAGGGGCCCACAGGATAGACAGACCAACATCTAGGACATCAGGATATAGCACTTTGACTTAGATCCACATTGGAGCAAGAAGTTGAGCTCTCTCTCTCTCTCTCTCTCTCTCTCTCTCTCTCTCTTTCTCTCTCTCTGTGTGTGTGTGTGTGTGTGTGTGTGGTGACTGGCACTGGTCCGACATTCTAGGACTCAAGAGGCTGAGGCAGGAGGATCTTGAATGCAAAGCCAACCTGGGCTACATAGCTTGTCATACCTTGTCAAAAAATAAACAAAATAAAAGGAGCAGTAGACTATGGGTGTCCATGAGAATATTTGGAGAGATGGGCAAGACAAAACACCAAGACACAGTCCTGGGGAGACTGATAGAATCGATGAGAAGAAGCCGATGTGGGAATGGCCTGTGAAGAGAGACCCGGAGGAGCTACAGCCGAGGATAAGTCTGAGGCTGAGGGCCAGTGGCTGGAGGGTCACAGGAAATGCGGCGTCCAATAGAAAGGGTGGGTTGTACGGAGGGAGGCCAGGGCACTCGCAGCCTCAGTTCTTTATTTTCCCTACCAATTATAGGTGAGAGAGGGGGCCACCCGGAAGCTGAAGGGGTGGTGAAGGTTGAAACAGAAGCTGACCACTGGGGTGCACTGGGGCCTGGAGGCCAGGCTGAAGTCAGGGACCATAAATCTGGGGTGGTACCAGTTTACACGGTTGGTTGATTTCCCTGTGCCTTCCAGGAGCCTGGAAATCGTGATGGGGAAAGCAGATGGCTGGGTCCTCCAGGGCTGGGAAAGGCAGGGCACAGGGCCGTGGGAATGGAGGTGCCAGAGCACAGCACATCACTGAAGGAGAAAGGAGAGCAGGGAAGAAGGACAGCTTGGCAGAGTCTGAAGTCGGCACTTGGTTCCCTAGCTGAATGAGAGAATGGGAGAGATCTGTGAATGGAGACTGGCCTCATGAAAAGAAGGGAAGTAAGCTTTGGACTACAAGGGTAATGCTGGCATTTAAGGCTATATAGGTGTCCAGTGTGTGTGGTATCTCATACCTGCAACCCCACACTTGCAGGAGGCTGAGGAGGAAGTTAGAGAGTTTGAGCCAACCTGGACTACATAGTGTGACCCTGACTCCAAAAAGAAAACAAAAGAACCCAATACAACCCAACCAACACAAACATCCTGGAACTCACTCTTGTAGACCAGGCTGGTCTCGAACTCACAGAGATCCACCTGCCTCTGCCTCCCGAGTGCTGAGATTAAAGGCGTGCGACACCACTGCCCAGCGATTTATTGTATTTTTAATTGTGTGGATATGTGTGGGTTGGTGCACATGAATGCAGTGCCTGATGAGGCCAAAAGAGGGTGTCAGATCTTCTGGAACTGTAGTTACAGACAGTTGTGAGCTGCCTGATGTGGGTGCTGGGAATTGAACTCTGGTCCTCTATAGGCGGGGCATATACTGTAAATTGCTGTGCCATCCCCTCAGCCTCAGCAAAAAGGTCTTCCAAGAGACACCAGGTAATCTATGGGTGGCTGAGAGGGAGAGGTGATCACTGGAGGTTGGAGGCACAGAAGATAAGGCTTAAGGATGTAGGGATACCCTGGGTTCGTGCAAGTTCCCAGGATGATGGCAGGAGGTGGAAGCTGGCAGGACCCTCATGGCTAGGGTGGCTCTGGGTGGAGAATCCTTATCATCAGGGCTGGGTAATGGGTGCTGTGGCTAGAGAATCAGAACTGTAGGTGTGACCTTCAGTGGAAGAGGAAGTGGAAGGGACTGAGGTGGTAGACTGAGGCAGAAGAAGGCTGACATACCCACCTGGCTGGCTTTGGCCTCCTAGGCTCCTCTGAACCCTGTCCTGGACTTGCATTGAGCCTGACAGGTACCACTCCGCCTGACATGAGCACAGCCCTGATGCTGCTTCCCTTCAAATCACGGTGTAGGGCTCCTCTCACAGGAACATTATAGCCCCCATATGCTATGGTCTCACAGGTTCTGAGAAATGCCTTAAGGACACAGGACTACAGGATGGTAAAAGTATGGGGTAGTTCTGTCTGTCCTCTGCCCTGTCCACACCTCCTTGGGGCACACGACCTTCCTTATCCTTCAAGCTGCCTGCAGAGAGTTAAAGTAACCAGAGAAGCTGATGATTGTGCCAGCAGGAAAGGAAGGCTGGCAGAGTGTGGCCCCAGGGCAATACACACAGGCTAAATGCCTTCACAGCTTTCAAGGCCCAGCTAGGGGCTTCACTCCTCTCTTTGCTCCCACTTATTTATGTCAGTTACTTTGATAAGACAAAGATTTCTGGTCCTTCCATTCATCATTGTTTCCCACTAGTCTTCCCAAGTGGTTGCTTGGGGTCTGTAAGACTTCATCTCGGAGCAAGGCCTCTGAAGGTCTGGGAACAACACGACAGGGTCCTACAAATGGTGCGGCTCCTATTCTGGTCATGGCGTCAGTGGATCCTGATGGATGCATGCATCTCTAGGATGAGGACTTGCCAAGGGAGGACCAATGGCCCTGGTAAGGACAAGATAGGTCTGGGGGCGGGGAGCGGTGAGGAATTTCTAGAAGTTTCCAAAGAGAATCTTGGCCAGCCCAGGGCTCTGATGTAATGGGTGGTGGATGGAGGTGGGCCAGGACCTTGAGAGTTTTAGAAAGCTCAGGTACTTCTATGTTATTGAATGTTTCTTTCCTGCCAGCAACTCCCAAATAAACACATTAAGGCTTACATTAATTATAAATGCTCGGCCAATAGCTCAGGCTTGTTTCTAGCTAACTCTTAACATTTAAATTAACCCATATTTCTTACCTGTGCTCTGCCATGGGGCTTGGTACCTTTTCTCAGTACTGCAGGTTCATCTTGCTTCTCCCTGCATCTGCTGGCCACTCCCCAACTCTGCCCTTCTTCCTCCCAGCTTTCTCAGTTTGGCTCTTCCACCTAACCTTATCCTGTTCAGCTATTGGCCAGTCGGCTTCTTTATTAAACAAATCCCAGTGACAAATCTTCACAATGTACAAAAGGATTATTCCACAGCACTTCTGAGGGAACAGGACTTTGAGGAACATGGTAAAGCATACAGTGGGAGGAACACAGCTTTGGGCATCGGTCAGTATGCCATGTGATAGGACATAAATGAGCCCATACTGACCACTGGGAACTTTCCAGCAGGCCTCAGCCAGGCCCTGCAGCTCCTTGTGGCAGACCCCATCTGCACTCAAGGGCCTTGTGGGGCAGTTGAACCCTTGTCCTTACCTATGAAGAAGAGCTGACGTGAGTAGAGGGTTTAATAGTTCCTGCTCCTTGGCTACCACGATGCCCATAGTGTAGGTGTGTCATCAAGTGCAGCCGCACACAGCTGCCACTGTTCACATTAAGCTTTGCCGCATTGTGCCTTGCAGTCCTTCTCCATTGCCGGCTGCCTGGTCTTAGCCAGCGAGTCTGTCACAGGGTGCTGACAGGGGCTGTGACCATGCCCAGGGAGACGGTCTGATGGGGTCTGATGGGGCCTGGGGCTCTGAGGAGTGGGATGGCTGAGAGCACCTGTGACCATTAGGAAGGCTTTTATGAGCCTCCTACAGCAGGCAGCTTCCTCCCCCAGGTCTGCAGTAACATTGAGGCTTCCTGTTTGCTCCCAAGCAGATGGAGCTGGAATCTCTCAGTACCTACTCCCATTCATAAATCACAGCCTATCCTGGGTGCTGGGAACCACCATTCTAATTAGAGTGGTGTGTGTGTGTGTGTGTGTGTGTGTGTGTGTGTGTGTTCAGGCTGGGAAGAGGAGCTGTGAGTGTGCAGGGAACACGTGCACTACTAGGGAGATAGGAGAAGGTTAGATCGTCACTTGCCCAGTTCTGTGTGCAGTGCTGGGGACTGTGTGACAAGATTGGCTCAGTGCACCTGTATGTGGGGTTCCCTTGCCCTCAGCCCCTCATTCTGAGCACCAGCCTAGGGTTCACCCCAGAGTACAGCCTCAAACAGTTCAGTCCCTACTTGTGAATGAGGCTGGGACACGGGAGAGGGCAAGGGTACCTCCCCACCTGGGGTGCAGCAGAAAAGCTACTGTGGCCGCTTAGAGAGCTCACAGAGGACACTGTGACTCTGCCTCACACTATTTGCAGCTCCTCCCTTTGCCAGGAGTTCCCACTCCTACCTGTGAGCCTGATCTTGCCTGGACCCTTGTGGGGAGCTGTACCTTCAAGGGCTTTCTCCTTTCTCTGCTTCAGAGAAAGCCAGTTCTTCATCACCCCATGTTCCCCCACTTGCCGGGACTGCCTCCCCCTTCCAAGTTGTGGCTCAGGGGACCTTACCATTCCTCCCCATAGCCTTCTCTTACCCCTACTCCATCCCCACACCTCTCCAGGGGCTCTAGGCTAACCCAATAGAGGATTTTAGGAAGAGTTCCAAGCACTCAGGAGGGTGGTCACCCTGGGCTAGTTAGTGAGTTCATAACCAGCCTTGGATACAGAGAAACCTGTCTGAAAACAACAATAATTGGGGTGGGTGGGTATGTAGCTGTGAGAGATCAGGACTCTGGGCTGGCCTGCTATGCTGAGGATGGAGGGAGGCACACGAGGAGAGAGCTGTAAAGGAGCGGGACTGTGCCAATGCCCTGCTATTATCGCAGCGGGCTCTTCTTTTAACTAACTAGCACCATCTCCACCTGACAGATGGGGACTGAGCTCAGGAGAAACTCGACCCTGCATTGCTCCTGCAGCTTTGGCCAAGACTCCTGCTTGCCTGTACTCAAGGCAGAGCTCAGAGCCCAACCCACCCCTTTGCACTGAGGCACTGAGGCTCCGGAGCTCACTCCACCCCACTGGGCTCATGCCCCGCCCCATCTTTTATCACTGCTGGTAATGTTTGTTTTCCCAACACCTTTACAATTACCGTGGAGTCTGCAAACAGCGGTGTGACTGTGACGTCCTGCAGTGAGCTGGGAGCTCCCTTCCCGGAAGGATGCCCGTGCAGTTCTCACCTGCCCCAGAGAAGGAGCCTGGCACCGGCACTGACTAAAGGAGCTGTGAATGAGGCCAGGAGGAGATGCTGAAACAGGCCAGGCAGAGATGCTTCTCGTTAACATCTCTCCATAAAAGCCCCAAGTTCCTACATCCAGCTGGTGTCTGAATGGGGCTGATTATAAAACAGGGAGGCCTGGAGGCGGAGGGCAGCTGTGTGGCCAGTGGGCTTTATAAGGAGGTTTTATGGACTCGGCTGAGATGTGGTGACGAGAAGCCAAACTTTAAACATCCTCCTAAAGTTCACTTTCACTCCCCTGGGGCTTCTAGCCGAACAGGATAGAGAAGGCCTATGGTGGAGCCACGGGACGGGTGGTAACGGGCATGAGCCACACGCACCCAGAGGAAGCAGGCAGGAATCACAGCAGGAAGGCTGTAAGCTAGATAGGAGGAAGGACTTCCCTCTGGGCTGGGGCATAGGGAGCATCGATATGAGATGGGGGAGGGGTATGGACTGTCTTATTCCTCTTATCATTGCCCCCTAAGAGGTTGTTTTCACTTCCAGCAGCCTTCCCTGATGGGAGGAGCTGAGGTTAGGACTAAGGAGTTGGATCCCTGCATCAGTGGTCAGCACTAATCAGGTCCTCTCTGGCTTGAGATGTGAATGGAAGACAGGGCAGAGGTGGTCTGGAGCAGGGGACAGAAGCAGAGAGAAGAATGAGAAAGGGAAGGGGTAGGGCCAGCATACCTGCTTCCCAGGTTGGTAGGACCCTGTGGGCGTTCTAGCTCTCATCTCACTGCCTTGAGCTTGGCTTGGCTCCAGGAGCATCTTGCCTGGCTTACTTGTGGTTCCCCAGCTTGATATTGAACTCAGGATTCTGATTCAAGCCCATGACAGACCCTGGAGAACCAGGCTGACTGGACCCATGTGGGTGAACTCTGGCAACCAAGGCTACTCTGAGCCCTGAGGTCTTGCTGCCAGTGTGCCTGTCCCATGGGAGGACTCTCTTGGGAACAGAGGTGTAGGAAGAGGTGGCCGGGGGGGGGGGGGCGGTGGTCTTTGCCATGGGAGCAGCAAGGATGCTGTCCCTGTGCTTTGGCTCATCTGTTGAAGCCTCATTCCAGTAGAATCCAACCATGGGTCCAGGTCCTGATGATGGGACATCACAAGGAAAAACAGCCCCAGGATGTGCTCTGTGGCTGCTCCCTGCAGAGCCTGCTAACTGGAGAGACAGGGACAGCCCTCTGCAGGGTGAGCCTGGTCCAGCCCCTTCAGAATTCAAAATAAGGAAAACAAACAAAAAAAAACCAACAAAAAACAAACAAACAAAAAACAGGCAAAGGAGAAACCCCTGAGTCTCTGCCCCAGGCCTGGAGCTTTATGCCTCTATCCTTCAACACCCTCAGGAGAACTGGGCTCACTTTGCAAGGGCGGTAATAAAGGTCAGATAGGAAGCAGGCCCAGAGAGATTGTGTAACTTGCCTGCAGCCACAGAGCAGGCAGGACCAGGGAAAGAAGGCGTGTTCTATCCCTCTAAGCTGAGGTTTTCTGAAAGGAGGAGGCAAACCTTTAGTGTGGGCGTGTGTGGGTGTGTGTGGGGGGGCGTGTATGTGTGTGTGTGTGTGTGTGTGTGTGTGTGTGTGTGTGTATGTGTGGTTTGTTGTGGAGAGTGGGGGGCACTGAGGAAGAATGGCCTTTGCTTTTGAGAGCTACTGGTAGGAATGGGGCAGAGGCAGGTTGTACTGGGACATGGCCAGGTGGAATAGCTTGCAAAGCCCTAGCAAATCTGCAGAGGCAGGCACACTTCATCTGAAGGTCTCGAAGAATGAAATGGTGGAGGTGTGCTGATAGGCCTGGCCTTCGACACTACCCCAACCTCCCAAGGCCCCTGGAGCATGGGGGATGGCACCCAGAAACTTCTGAAGGGCATCCAGTAGAGGCCCCATGCACTCAAGGAGTGTGCCTAGGGACTCCCAGGGCTGGTGGGGAGGGGGGTATGATTCTCTCAGAGGCTGGGACAAAGTAGATTTGAGTTTGAGTGCAGGCACCTCTATTCATTCACTGGTGGATGGCACTGAGCCCAGCCCTCTCAGAAGTGACTGTCAAAGCCAGTCCCTTTGCCTCTGTCCTGCTCACAGCTAGTGTGTTGGAGCCAGCCTAGGATCCACCAGGATGGCACTCTCCACACACCAACACACACACGTTGGCTGTCCCAGCTCAGCGTTGCTCCTTTTTCTTTGGGGGGTCACCCACTAATCCATACTCAGTGATGTGTGGGTGTGGGAATACTTGGTGGCCCTGAGATAGCAAGACATCCATGGGGAGGAGGCACAGGAAGTCCCCGGTGCTGGGGTACTAGACGCCCATTGAGTGCCCAACAGGAAACACAAGGCTTGTGGATGCAGGGGACAAGTTCTATTCTGTAGTCTGTGCACACAGGTGCCACTTCTGATGGCTGGGAAGCTCGCAGAGAGTTGAGCAGAAGCATAGGCTGGTCATTTGATAATGACTTATTAATCATTTTAATTGTTGAAAATAGAAGAATTTGGCTAAGTGTCAAACTCCCAGCAGAGGCAGAAGCTTATGGCTTGGGATGGTTGTTAACGGCCACTGTAATGTACTATGCTGAAGGATCCCCACCCCCGCCCCAGAAGACCAATCAGAGAGCATTTGAGGCCTATAATAGATGACAGCAATGATATGTAATGGGAAAGAAGAACCGAGTTAGCCTCTGCCCCTGTCAGTACACAGGCATCAACCTGCCCACTGCCAGCCTGACCCCCCACGCCTGGCTGAGGGATGCTTGTGTATCAGTGATCTGGCCTCTCAGCTGAGGTGTGGGTGTCAAGGCCTCAAAGAGGTATGTCTTCCTGAGCCTGGAGAGGGGCCACTGGCTGGTGCTGGCTGCCAAGGGGGACATGCTGAGAACTGGTCAAAGGAGCAGGCTGGAGCCTGGCAGCAGAGGGGCTCTCAGGAGTCCTGTGCCCACGTATGGCCTGGCACTACTGCATAGCCACCAGGTGGCCAGCAGCTAGAGATGCAGCTCTAGGTTCTGGCAAATTGGGCAAAGGAGGAAAACAAACAGGCAATATGGAGAAGCCAAGGCCTTGGGCTCCAGGAGCAGCACACAGGCTCACCCGGTCCTGCCTTCGAGAACAGGCATGGGCAGCTCCAACTAGAAAGGCAGCCATGCAGCACACCTGTAATTAGGCAGAATGCTTGCTTTAGTTGTTTAGGGCAGTCCTAGCCAACTCTTCCTGAGACTTGGCCATTCACTAGAAACTCAAAAATTTCTTTTTTGAATCCCACCGAGGACTGTCAGTAGCTGGCTCTACCAAGAGACCATTCCCAGAAAGGGACACGCTGCCCTGCTGGTTGTGAACAGGGGCCACAGAGCTGACACTGGGGCAAGGACCTGGGAGGAGATTGCTTTTTCTTCTCTCGGGGGCAGGAAGAAGGAACTTGCACATCTGTCCAGAAGCCCAGAAGCCATCTGGGAGAGGACGGCTTGGGATAGTGGTCTCTACAGTCCCCGGTTCCAGGCTTCCTAAGGGGATTTGTGGAATCTTCTTTGAATTCTTTGACGGTCCAGTGTGTCTAGGCCCTTAGCTAACTGGGAATGAATGGTAGTCTCATCAGTTGTAGGTAAGAGCTGAGGTGGATAGGGGTGGGGGATTCAAGTGCATCTCCGTTCTCTGGGGTTTCTTTGGAGGAAAAGGGGAAAGGAGGGGCTTATGTGTTTCTTGTTTGTTTGTTTGTTTGAGACAAGGTTTCTCTGTGGCTTTGGAGGCTGTCCTGGAACTAGCTCTTGTAGGCCAGGATGGCCTCGAACTCACAGATATCCACCTGCCTCTGCCCCCCCCCCCCCGAGTGCTGGGATTAAAGGCATGCGCCACCACTGCCCGGCTGGCTTATGCGTTTCTTGGTTTGAGCCTGGAAGCTGAATGCGAGGCATGGCACTGTCTATTTTGTGATCATACTGTCCACACAGTGTCTGAAAGATGCTCGTGTAAAACCCCGGAAGTGGGGAAATCCCAATGCCTTGGAAACCTCAAGGTGCCCTGAGCTGTAGTAGCCATAGAGCTAATGTCACCTAATGTCACTAGTAGTCAGCCTGTCTTAGGGATGTGTATACAATAGACTTTGTCAACAGCAGTGCCTTCTCATTCCTTCCTGTCATGGGCCCAACACTTCAGTTTATTATAACAGGTCAAATCTCACTGAAGATTTGCTTAATCCCCACTGCTTGGATGGGAAGCCTTCACTGTAGCTGGCAGCGCCTGGCACAGTGGCTAACTTGCTCCTATGGATTGAAACATGCCACAGCTTGTTCCTGTTTCATCTCCCCTCCTACAGAGCTTTCCACAAACCTCATGCAAAAATCTGCCCCATTATCAATTATTGTATTTGAGGTTAGGTACTGTAGGTCCCATGGCATTCACTTGGCTTCGCACAGGTAAAGGAGGGCATGGCTCAGGGCCCCTCCCAGTTTCACCCCCATCCAGTCCTGGGGCTTCTCTCTGTCCTGACCCCTGGAAACTCCCCTTCTTCCTCTGAGGCTTCAGGTACACTCCGTTCACAGGCTCCTTTATTCTGGGATGGAGGGCCTTTTCTGGTCAGCCCCAGAGTGTGCCCCAGAAAAACCCAGATGCGTTTCTGCCTCCCCTACAGTGGGGCCTGCAGCCCTTTTGAACCCCGAATCAGGCAGCTTTTTCATTCTTTTTCCTGTCACTAATGGTTTCTCCAAAAAGCCCCAGGCCTCCAGGCTGCAGTGTCAGCAGCTCTGGGTGGCCCAGGGCTCGCTCCCTCCAGGTACACAGGAGCTGAAAAGCCGGTACCACCCATTTACCCACATACCCCGGCTTGGTCCTCCCAGCCATTAAAATCTCAGCCCTCACATTTCCATCCCATTAGAGTTGACTCTGGCTTTCTGGGATCCCTCCAGTGACGGTTTGGCTGTACCCCTGTGTTCTGTGACAAGACTTTTCCTGGGGAAATGCAACACTCTCATCTACTCACCCCAGAGAGAAATCGCGCAGCAAAGTCCAATTTGGTGAACCATGAGTTTTATTGATATTACTTACAGGAATATGGGTGAGGGGGTTACTACAGGGGCAGAAATGACTCAAAGACAGTTGCATCACCCAAGCCCACCGCAGCATGGGTGACAGCTCACAGAAGCTGGGAACCTGCAGCATACACACAGCCTGCAGGCAGCTCAACAGGTTGAAGAATGTACTTTCCAAGTGACTCAGCTGGTCTAAAATCTCTTTGGGCACCTCAGGTGGTTTCTGCTTCTTCCAGGCAGCTGCTGTCTTCTTTGCAACTCCACTCTCGTGTCTTGAGGGGGGACTCTGAGCTCTTATTGCTGGCTCTGGCAGGGAGGGCCTTAGTGAATCTGGTGGGTTTCAGAGAGTTCTTGAAGCTATTTTGAGTTATTTATCTTTCTGTTTAAAGAGCTTCCCTGCAGAGTGAATGTTTCAATCTTGGAGAGACTGCCCTGGGAATGATTTCCTACCATTACTAGTGGAAGGAGCTTTCATCCCTTCCCAGGGTGTCTTACCCTTTGTGCCCCACTGTCCTACAAGGGAATAGAGGTCTGTCTGGGATTCATGGACTCATTCAGCAAAGTTGACCAGTGTACCTATTATGCTTGGGAACAAATCCTCAGCTGCATGATTTATAACAGGGTAAGAAAAAGAACACACAGCAGTAAAAACTGTGAGACCAAGGGTTTCATGGAGAAGCAGAGGAAACCTGGACAAAAGAGAAGCTGGGTCATTAGGTCTATGCCACAGGGCCTGAGTATATGCTGGAGATGACTTTGGGTCTGATAATTGGGTCCCAGTAGACTGGAAAACAAAGACAGGGTTACAGATGAACCAGCTGTAGTTCCTTCCTGTGGGCCCCAGAATTACCCTCACCTGGAAGGGACAAACAATCCTGAAAGATCCAGGCTCCTTTTTCTAACTAAGAAGAGAATCAGATTCCCCAGAATTCCCTTAATTTTGAGGTTCCCTTTGGCAATAAGCCTCCTTAATTGTTCTGAAATTCACATGGCTGTTTAAGACAAAATTATAACATTGTATGTGGGTTTTATAATTTATGTAGATGTAATACATATGATATTCATGGCATGAAGGAAGGGGGCAGGGAGTAATGGACATCTGTGGTTACAAAGTTTCTACATTTTACTTGAAATAGTAACTCTAAGTGGACTGTGAAAAGTTAAGGATGCATTGTAATCCCTGGGGCAATCATTAAAGAATTAATGCAGAGAGGTATAGCTACAAACCTCATAGATAAATTTAAATGGAATTTTAAAATTCCAAAAGAAGGCAGGGAAGGAAGGATAGAGAAATAAAAAACAGAGGGGCAAAATAAAACTAAATCCAACCATATCAATAATTACATTAAATGTTAATGGACTAAACATTCCAATTAAAAGGCAGAGATTGTCAGATGAGATTTTTTTTTAAAGACTTAATTATTTGCAGTCTCCAGGAGATGTAATTCAAATCTAAAGACACAAGCTGAAAATAATGGCAGAGGAAAATAATCATACTCATATATGCAACCAATAAGTGTTTCAAATATGTGGAGCAAAAATGGACAGAGTCAAAGGGAAAGATAGACAATTCCATAATTAGAGGGCTCGTTAGTAAAGTTAAAAGTCATTGTCATTTTTCCTGATTCACTAGAAGGATAAATGTATTTCAGAACTCATTTCCTAGGCTAGGCTGTGGACTATGGGTACAGGCTGTTAAGACATGTCAAGAACTGACATGGTCCCAGGTGACTTTTCCCTCCAAATCAGGGGATTTAAAAATATTTATCCTTATTTTATGTGTACACGAGAGTGCAGGTATATCTGTGTGTGCCGGAGCCTGCAGAAGCTATAAGAATGTTCCAGGGTCCCTGGAACTGGGGTTAAGGCTGCATAATGAGCTGCCCAATAAAGGAGCTGGGAACCGAACCTGGGTCCTCTTGAGCAGCAGTACTCTTAGCCACTAGGCCACGTCTCCAGCCCCTAGATGAGTTTTTATTGTTTGTGACTAAGCCACTGAAACTGTTTCCCGGGGGGATGCCGATAATGTTCATGTACAATAGCCTCTTCTGTCAGCTATTCCTGAACTAGAATAATACTAAAGTCATAGAAGGGGGCCAAAACAGCCACATCTATTTCATTATTAGCCACTCAGAGACCTTTCCTAATACATGTGATGAGGTGGCTCAGACCACAGCAAGAGCAAAGCTTGCCCTCGATTGTCATCGTGATTTGTTTGGTCTAGAGAAGCAAGAGGCAGCCAGCACCTTCCAAGCTTGTCATGTATCACAATCAGAGGAACCCTTGTTAAGGCAGACTTCCGGGCCCTGTGCCCAGAGTTTCTGATTCAGCAGGTCTGGGGTGGGATATGATGCTGCCTACGGGGACCCCCGTAAGAACCACTAAGGCAAAGGAGGCCAAGGGAGCCTAGGAGAGGGAAGTCTTATTGGGCATGCTGCCTCTGTGTTCAATGTTAACGCTTGGAGGTAAGGGTGGGGGTGTGGCAGGAAAGCAGAGAAGCCTGGTTGGGTTAAGGGCAACCCAAATCAGGAAGGGCCTCACTTAGAATGAAGATCACAGGCTCAACAGAAGCAGGAGCTCAAAATTCCACACGATCTACTTATGTCTATTTTTGTGTATGAAGTGTGGTTGGGGGAGGAGCATGTGTCACAGTATCAGGAGATCAGAGGGCAACTTGTGGGAGTCGGTTCTCTCTTCCCACAATATGTATTCCAGAGATTGAACTTGGGCCATCCGGCTTGGCAGCACGGGCCTTTTCCTGTTGAGCCATCTCGTTGGCCCTAGCTGTGCTATCTAAAAGATTACCTTAACACTCCGGCCTCATTTCCCCAACCTGTAAAATGGCTCTCCAATGACCGTACTCAGTCCAGGCTTCGAGAAACCCGAGAGTTGAGCTGTTGACCCAGGCTCCGAGTGGGCGTGGCGTGGGTGGGTTAGGACCACTTGTGGGCCGAGTTTTCTGACTGTCGTCCTGAGGATTCCAGCAAGTTCCAGAGTCGTCCTCAGACCCTTCCCTGCCCGAGTCGGGCTGTTCACTGGCCTGCTCCCAGCCTTCAAGCCCCCATGAAACCCAAAGCCGGGCGAAGACTGCTGCATGGAGCCAAGTGTCTCAGTCTTATCAGGCTCTGTCCAAGAGCGCAAATGGCAGCCGCTTTTGAATTTTTCTTTTTCAAGCAAGAAAGCAAGCGAAGGGGATTTAGTCCATCTGCATTAGGGAAAGGGAATTCATCCCCCCACCACCCCCGTGTTCTGAGATAACATGGTTCATTTCCATCAAAAGTGAAACTCAGAAACGAATCTTTGCTTCAGCCTCATGGACTGTGAGTTAGATGGGTGGGTAACAAGTTCAGCCCAGGGCAGCAGGCCTTTCCCTCTCCCGGGGTTCCCTGTAGGCATATGCCCCCTGGCCAGGCGGCAGGGCCAGGCCAGAAATTGTAATCAGATTCTCACCTTTGACCAGTCAGTCTTTTTTAGGGGGCTGTCACCCCTCCTTCAGTCAGACACACTCAGGCTCACTCGTCCTCCTGCCAAGCCACCACCAAAGCTTTGCACTTGTATGGCCAAGCCTGTGGAGGACATCAGAGTAGATGAGGATGCCAAGAGTTGGCACTCCTGAAGCTGCAACTTGCCCTGGCAGTTCTTGACCCCGAGTCTTGTCCACAGCCGATCCCGACTCTGTAAAATGCTGGCTTGCCCCAGTACTGTCCTGGAGAACCCCTCTCCTGCCCCCTGCTCTGTGTGTGTGATTTGATGAGAAACAAGGCAAGAGCCAGGCTTGGTCATCTTAGGGAAGTGTTGTTCGTGGTTGGAAATCATGAGTAAAGTCTGAAAAATAGCTGAAGAAAATCCCGCTTAGGGAAGCAAGTTTCCCTAAAGGGGGAATAAAGGCCAACTGGCAAGGCCCAACGAAACAATCAGACAGTCTCGGGGTTGTTCACCTTGGGGACCGTCCACCCTTCCCCAACCCTCCTGAAGCATGGGAAACTGAAAGGTACTCACATTGAGGTGATTGTCTCGGCAGACTCGACGGAGACTTGAAGCCAAATTCCTGTAAGTTCCCTCTGCTATCCAGATTTCCTCACTCTGCTTTCTCCGACTCCTCCATCCAAAAGCAGTTTACATTATGTATCTGCTCCCCAAGGGCTGTTGGCCCTGGCAGATGTTTGTGGCAGAACCCTGGTACTGGTCCAAGGCTTAGACCTTCTGGGCCCTGTGTGGGGCAGAACAACTTAAAGGTGTAGGTGGACTTATCTCATCAGCCAAGTATTGCCCGCCCGAGTGAGTGTCTGCGTGAACAAAAGGACTGTGAACTCCTGCACTTAGTCTTGTAAAGCAGTCCCCCTAACTTTCCCAGCCTCCAATGTGTGGTGGTGGTTTGTTCTTCCTGGAAGACTGAGGTGGCAGGGGACAGGGCAGGGCTAGGTGGCACCTGGCTTCTGCGTCTCCTCACATGTCCCCATTCTCCAACTGGAGGTTCAGATTGGCTTCCATCTTCTTTGACCCAAAGCTCCCGTTTCTGCTCTTGTGTCTACATGGAGCAGCCTTCTTAAACAGCACACCCAGGCATGCCAATTGCTTGTGGTTCACACAGGCAAACAATCAGCTATGGGGCTGCAGAAGCTTGAAGGGGATTGTAAGAGAAAACTCACCTTAGCCTTCCACCACCATCCACAATTTTTTTTTTTTTTTTTTTTGAGACAGTCTCACTGTGTGAGTCTGGCTGGCCTGGAACTCAAAGAGATCCACCTTCCCTCTGCCTCAAGTTCTGAATCAGAGCTATGTGACATGTGGTCTCTGGAGTTTTGAGGACTGATGGGGAGGTGTCTAGGAATGTAACAGGCCAAGGGGCTAGGGAGTAGGATAAGTATGTATCACATGTTTCCCCAAGCTCTTCCCAACTCCTTGGGACCCCGTGTAGCCAAGCTGCCTCTGAGAGTTCACAGGTTTGGTTTGAGTTTGAGTTCTAGCTCAAAAGTCTGTTTTCCAGTCTTGCATCATTTTGGCCGGGTCTCCATAGTGTGTTCTAGGATCCTGGCTTGGGCTGTTAAAGATATGAAGCTATCAGATAGGGAAATGCTACCTGCTTTCTGTACCAGGACACTGGCCTACACACACACACACACACACACAAGGAAATAACCTGGCCTCCTAGTGCTAAGCCTGAGCCTTTGGTGATTTGGGGCAGGAAGGTGTCGACTCAACATCCTGTTTAAATTTGGCACTAGTCAAGGTTTTTAACAGGGGTTATGACCCACCATCCTCCCTTTCCCAGGCCTTCCTTACATATTCCTCTAATCAGTTTTAGCTTTGACTCTAATTCTGTTCTCTACCTTGGAGCTCAGGCCCTGGCCCAGCTGAGGGAGGAGCAGTGTGATTTCTCTGTACCATGAGACCCAGATGGCAATTGGGGAGCAGAAGGTGGGAAGAAGAAAGGAGAAAAAGAACAGAGGGAAGGACAACAAAACCGAGACAAAAATGGGACGGTGTGTGTGCTGTGTTGTGGTGTAGGCCTGTAAATGTGCTGGAGCTGAGGGTGGTGCAGGGGGCTCAGAGGACATGCAGCAGTGATGGGGAAAGGCCTAATTACACTCAGGCCCAGCTGCCCTGGATCTGAGTCCCCTGCTGGCCATCAGAGCAGAGGCTCTGCCTAGCAAGCACCCAGCCCCTGTGACTCCCGGGTGGAGAAGCCCACATTCCTGCCCAGCAAAGGCCCCTTTAATCAAGGCACCAGACCCTTCCTGCAGCCGCCTGGGGGGGACTGTAACGCTAAACACATTAGTGTGTGAGATTGAAAGGTAACACATTCTCATGGAAGCCTTCGGAACAATGGGCCTCAGGTCTGGGTTTCATTTGGAGGAACTGTGCGGTGGGAATTTCTCTAATCAAATAAAAGAAAATGAAAAACTCTATCGTTCACAAACTTTAATGCTCTTAATTGCATTAATTTGAAAAACACAAAGCCTTTCTAAGTATGGTGTTGGAGCTTGATAGGAGTGGAAGCTCAGGGCTCGGCTGGGACAGAGGCCGGGGTCTGGTGGCAGCAGAGGGTGCTAAGCAAAGCTGTCAGTGTGGCCAAGACTTGAAGGATACTCTGGCAGAGACTCAAATGATAGGTTAGCCTCTGTCCCCCTCCTGGTCCCTCCCAGTCCTGGTATTTCCGGGACCTTATGGTGGCTGAAGAGGCTTGACAGCCCCAACAGGCCACTTGGCCCGGGACCTGCTGCTGTCACTCACTCATGAAGGGGGAGGGCAGACCCTCTGCTCTGTCAGCACCTACAGCCTGAGCCCAGCTGCTCTTCTTGGAACATGCCACACCCTGGATGCCTCCAGAAACCCAGACCTCAGATTGTCCTTCAGAGCCATCAGCCATGCTAGACCTCCTCGGACCCGGAACTCTGTCTCCACAGATGATGGAAGAGAAAGAAACAAGCCACAGGGCTGTCTATCAAAATGGAGTGGGAGCACCTGGAGCTTGAGGGTGGGAGCACCTGAAGCTTGAGGGTTAGGAGCACCTGGAGCTTGAGGGTAGGAGCCTTCCTTTTCTGAGCGCTAGGTGCTTTCATCACATTTCTCACTCGGGGTTAAAGGGCTATCCAGTGCCACAGAACTCTCTGAGAGCAGTTACAGAGCCTGTGGGTTGCCTGGCCTGGGTGCTAGACACTGAGCAGGTCCTCTGCAAGAATGGTACAAGCTCTTGACCATGGAACCATCTCTCCAGCACCGCCTCTGCCATGTTCTTAAGCTTATAGTAAATTCACCTTTTAGTATCTTTGAAACCCTGTGAGGTCTCTATGTAAAGTGACTTCCCTGAGGCTGAGAAGCAGGCATAGTCCTATGCCCCAGATAGCCGAGACCTTGAGACATTGGTTGACTTATTCAAGGACACACAGTAGCAGAATTAGGACTAACATTCCAGAAATGGGCCCCAATACAGCACCTGCCATGTGGCAGGTTCTTTGTGTGAGCGCCTGATTCCATCAAGACCCAAGTTTCTCAGCCACAGGTGGACCCCTTCCCTGCAGCACACTGCCTCCCAGAGACAAGGATGGGAAGCCAGGAGCTTCCAGGGCTCTTCTCAAATTGTCTTTCTTTGTGAAGAATGTTGTCAGCCGTCAGCCAACACCACTTACTCAGAGCTCTGGGCGTGGACTAATGAGGGACACAATCCTTGCCCAGACAGAATGGAGGCTTTTTTTTTTTCCCATGCAGCCAGATATGCAGCCCTCCAGAGGAAGTGGGGGAGGGGGAGCCCAGTTGTATCTTGAAGGAGTCATGTGACTCCAAGTCAGTGATACCTCTCTTGGCCTCAGTTTCTCCACATGTCTGGAAGGAACTAGAGGTGCAGAGCTTGCCTCTGAGGGTGGCACGGGCTAGGTGTGCTTGGACAGTTCTCTGCAGTTCTGGCAAAGGTGATTTGCTCACCTTTCCCTCCAGCCCAGATCTGTCTGCTGGAGCTCAGTGTGTAAAGCTCAGGAGGGGAGCTCATTACAGGCCAGGGAAGCCCTGGGTGAAGATGATTTACAACAACACGTTGTGTTTAGGTTTGCAGACCTAATGGAGTCCTGGGAGGGGGCACATGCTCTCCCCAAACTGGCAGATGTTGTTTTTCCGAACTTCTGGGGGTGGCATCTGGGGGTGGGGGTATCTCATGACCCCATCACTCCTGTGACCTGGTTTGATGCTCTCATCCAATCTATTGAGGGAAAGTATCACTGCCACTCACACACCAACTCATGCCTTTCTGACTCTTTCCCCCACACGGCAGCCCAGAGCCACTGGTGTAACTAAGGTCACGTGATGGGGCTGTCCAGTCCCCCACGCCACCTGCCTCACTTTCACTGGAGGAATGCAAAAGACAGAACTGGTGGTTGAACTCCAGTACCGAGGTAACCCAGGGAGGGAGACCTCAAACAAAAAAGGTTGCAAACCGAACACCGGTGTGCCTCAGTTTAAGCAGATCCAGTATATCCAAATCTAAAAATAGCTTGTTCTTTGGAATGCTTTCCCATATGAATCCATTCCCATATGAGAAAGACTCACTGGCTCTTTTCTTCAAGAAGCCAACTCCATTAGTGCATTAAAATACGACTCAAGTTGCCAAATGTGATTTCACATGCAAACCCTCTCCCCGCCCCCAACATACTTCTCACCCTTGATCCCTAAGGAATACTCTGCCTTGAATAAAGAGAGGTTCGCCTGTGGGAGGGGGGGATGGGGGGGCGGCGGGGACTGCTGCTAACCAACATGGCAAACACATGTCCTGGATTTTCTAAGACCGGCTCACTTTCTAATATTAGGTTTCCATTGTCCCATGAGGACTCTTGGAACTATCAGGCCTTGGGGACTGGTGCTCTTGTACTTGGTCACTAAGGAGGACACTGCTCTGTCAGACCCCTTTTCCAACATGGCAGGGTTTAGGGACAGGCCAGGTTGGAAAACCAGGTGACGGTAGAGAGGGTAAAGGCAATTCTATGACTGGGGAGCTGCATGGGGTACGGGCTGTTGGACGCAGGGTGAGTCAGCTGAGAAAGGCAGCCAGCCCCCAACCCCCCAGCCCCGGGGTTCCTGGGATCTATTAGAAGCATGCCATGTGAAGCAGACATGCTCCCTGCACCGGTGCTCCTCCGGGAAGGGAGTGGGCGGATCCCTGGAAGGTGGCCAGGGAAGAGCAGCTCCATGATTAAAGGGTAGGAGACCAGGACTGGTTATTTATGCATTCATCTCTTGGTCTTACCTCTACCCACCCCACACCCCACCACCCAGCAACTCAGATCCACAACCCAGCCCTGGACCTCACATGGGGTCCTGGGACAGTGGAAGAAGGATTTGTGGGACATTGTTCACCCTAGGTGTGCCAGTGGTGGGGAGTTTTAACACACTCGGGTGCCTCGAAGCTTTCCCACAGCCCCACAAGTTACTAGGCCTGCCTTCCAGGTAGGGACACTGAATTGCAATCCTTTGCTCACAGGTGCATGAGAACCTGGGTTGTTTGATTCCATCTCACCATATCCCAAACAGGATGACGCAGGAAGACTCGAGCCAGATGTGAGAGTGGAGAAATCTGAGAGAGAGCGCCTCCACTCGGTCTGTTTCCTGGGGGCTGTTTATGTGTGAAGCGATAGTTCTCAAAACAGTGCTTATAATGAGGTCGGTGCTGTTTATTGAGCATTTATGGAACAGCTGCTACACACACACACACACACACACACACACACACACACACACACACACACACAACCACAACTTCCCAAGCTATTGTGACTTGCCTAGAGAAAATATTAGGCACAACACTTAAAAGAGGCAGAGCTAGGGACTGGAGAGATGGCTCAGTGGTTAAGAGCATTGGCTGATCTTCCAGAGTACCTGGGTTCAATTTCCAGCACCCACCTGGTGTCTCACACCTGTCTGTAACACCAAGATCTGACACCTTCACACAGACATACATTCAAGCAAAATACTAATGCAAGTGAAATAAAAAAATTATTTAAAAAGATTAAAAAAGAAGAAGAAGCAGAGCTAGGATTTCCACCTGGATTTGCTCTGTCTTCAAAGTCCATGTTGAACTCTCTGGCTACCCTTTGTGTAGCAGGTCAGACACCATGTGTCTCCTCCTGTTTATGTGGTTGAAATGTCCAGAGGAGAGAGACTGAGTCACGTTGAAGGAAGGGATTCCCAGGTGAAGTTTCAGAGCAGGGGTTGTAGAGATACACCCTGGAAGGTTGAGTGAGTCACTGGAGGATAGTGTTTCTGTCTTCGAGTTGGGTGGCACAGCAGGGAGGTTCACCCCCTCAAGGTGCCACAAGCAACCCTAGTCACACCTCTGCCCTCTGTCACCTTCCCTGCCAGTTTTGAGTTGTTCCCTTTTGTTTATAGGTCTTCAGACTCCAGCCTTGTGCACCATAAATAATCGTCTCAGTGCTGGGCAGTTGTGGGCCCACTGTGGTGCCATAGAAAGAACTGGGGGTCAGGGGTCCCCCAGGCCTATGGTTTCATGACCTCTTGCTCTGGTGGGGAGTTTGAGATTCCCCTTCTGGACCTGGACTGGCTACTGTGTTTTCCACTGGGCTCAGGAAGGGCCTTTGCCCCTAAGAAACAGGCTAGACAGGGACACAGCCGTGCAAAGGGACCGCTGTCTACTTAGGCAGTGACTGTGTGCCTGAAGGATGAACAGCAGGCAGGGAGGAACCTGGGAGGAACAGAGGCTTGAGGGACAGAGTGCTAGAGGACAACCTGTAATGGAGGCAGAGAGATGTGTCTGAGAGAGATGGAGATGATAAAAGAGTCAGGGTACCAGGACTATTGGCTTCAAGGTTTGCTGGCATGAGTTCCCTGCCTGAACTGTGTTCCTGGTTTCTGATAATGGTGTGCCCTGTTACTATTTGGCTTTTGGGAGGAGGTCCTGGCTTTCTTAGGAATCCCAATTCAAGGGGCATCCAAATCTTAGCATGGATCAGTGAGGAGAAAATATTCAGTCACACTGGGGACCAGAAGGGTCAGAAAAAGACGAGGATGGTGAAAAGTGAGAAAATGTTAAGAAGGAGGAAAAAGACTGGAAGGAAATATACTGAAATGCTAACGGTGGGTGGCCCTGGGCGTATGCTGAGTGAGCCATCCTTTCGCTGTTCCTGTGTACCGGACTTGCCCACCTTCCTACAGGAAGCATCTATTTGATAATGCAGGCACACAACAGTCAGAACTAGCTGAAACGGAAGCTACCGGTGACCTTGCAGGAGCAGATTGAGCTAGTTGTTCTGGAGGCCAGA
Source organism: Cricetulus griseus (assembly GCF_003668045.3). Lineage (NCBI taxonomy): Eukaryota > Metazoa > Chordata > Mammalia > Rodentia > Cricetidae > Cricetulus > Cricetulus griseus. Next base: position 67,607,677 of record NC_048597.1, on the reverse strand, counting down.
TTGCAGGGCATTAAGAAAGTGGCAGGGGGTGCCGGAGCAGAAGAGAGAGGAACATTCAGAGAGGGCTGGCAGGAAATGGAAGGACAGGGATGGCACCTGGAAGGCCACGGGCTGAGCAAAGATTTTTTTTTTTTTGACAGAGCATGGGAGAGACTTTTAAAGTGATGCTGTTTCTGAGTATAAAAAGCAAGCTCTTATAAAGAGCCTGTATATCTTGTCTAGAGTGAAGAGAGACAAAATTTATTTTGGATTTTTTTCCATAAAGGAAAGAATTTTTGAAACTAGGATGATTCTGGAAAATTGTTTTGCAGATCCAGGGTGAGTTTGTATGTGGGTTTCTACTTCAAGAGGAAAGAGCAGGTGAAGAAGCTACCAGAAAATAGGATCGGAGTTTGATGTCCTGTCCCCCATGTCTTCCTCCCTCCCAAACCCAGCTGCTCAAGAGGCAGAGGCAGGAGGATTGCTTTAGCTTGGGAATTGGAAGATAACTTGTTCAACAGAGCATTACTCCGTCTTAAAAGAGAGAAAGAGACCTTTAGCCCCAGCACTCAGGAGGCAGAGGCAGGCAGATCTCTGTGAGTTCGAGCCAGCCTGGTCTACAGAGTGAGTGTCAGGACAGGCTACACAGAGAAACCTTGTCTCAAAAAACAAACAACCCCCCCCCAAAAAAAAACAAGAAAGAGAGAGAGAGAGAGAGAGAGAGAGAGAGAGAGAGAGAGAGAGAATGTGTGTGGGGTGGTTTCCATATTCCCAGCAGTAGACAAACTCAAGTATAATAAAAGGATGAATGGATAGGCATTAGTGTTAATCCTGAAATTTGCCAGAAAAACTAGTCCACCATTTTGGCCAAATTTAAGCAAGCTTTTATTAAAATTTTAAATACCGACTCAGATGGAATTTAGTCAGCACCATCACTTGGCAACTTTCCAGGTTAGTGGCCTTGAGACATGTGTTGGCTGCTATATGGGCAAAGCCCATAGACCACTGTACTTTCCAATGAGGCTTTGTTGTTATTAGAACTACAACTCCCAGAAACCCAGGAAGTTTCCTCCTCCTCCTCCTTCTCCTCCTCCTCCTCTTCTTTGGGCAGTGGGGCTTACAGGTTAATTTAGGGTCTAACAGTAGCATGGACAGACCACAGAATCCTATTTAGTCATTAAAAAATAAGACAGTTCTAACACATGCTACAATACAGATGCACCTTGAGGACATCGTGCCAAGTAAAAGAAGCCAGGAACAAAAGAGGGCACGATTTTACCTGCATATGGTGTCAGAGTAGTTAATTCATAGAGATTGTAAAGAAACTGAAGGTTGCCAGGAGCAGGCCAGAGGGGAGTAGCGGCTGCTGTTTAATGGTCACCAAGTTCAGTTCAGTTTCAGAGCATGAATGGAAGTTCTGGAGTGAATGGGCAGGGCTGACAGCAACAAAGCATTGGGAGAAGGTGTCAGATCCTCTGGAGTTACCAACGGACCGTTGTGTTGTGAACCTCCTGACTCGAGATCTGGAAACTGAACTCGGGTCCTCTAGAAAAGCATTAGGCAGTCTTACTCACTGACCCATTTCTTCAGCTGTATTTGACCACAATTTAAACATAAATAAATAGAATTAATACCCCCGTCCCAAGGGAAGGGGGGAGCAAAGACTCCTGAAGGGCAGGACACCGCCAGGAGCACATGGGGATATTTTGGGGCCAATGGAGAGAGCAGAGAGCTGTGGGAATAGCGGACACGGGTGCTGGAAGGGATAGGAGTCCACTAGAGCACTCCCTGCTGTAGCTGGAAGATGCTGCATGACTTAATCCTTTGCTCAGTGAGGGTTAGTGGTACTTTGGTGCCGGTGGGGCCAGCAGCACCTTTGTGTGAATTAGGAGATAAGCTTTGCCCACTCCTTCCTGGGCAAGCATGAGCTCAGGGCTATGAGGCTCAGACAGGCTCTCCGGAGGGGGCATTTCAACTCCTCCCAGACCACTTGGGATGCCTCTACCTTGTGCTCTTCAGCCCTGCAGACAGGCACTGTGCTTCACCCTCAACTCCTAACCCACCTGCAAAGGTTTCTGAGCCCTTCCCCAAAGTAGCCAATGTTTCTTGTTTTGAGCGAGCAGAGCCATTCCAGTGGCCAGCATGACCCTAAACCTTAACCTTGTGTATTTTACTTCTGCCAAGCTCTAAGCCCAGGAAGCAGGGATGAAAATGTGGTAGGGATGATTGCAGGCCCAATAAACAAGGAGCCAATGGCATGGGGAGGAATCACCATGTGGCTGTGGTTGGCCTGTGCTCCAGGAATGGAGAGAGCCTGGTCTGGCTAAGGAAGTGGCCAGAGACTAGCTGCCTTGTGTAAGGTGCTTAGGAAACTTACCTGGAGTGCTTGGGTGGTACCCTGGGCAGGGAAGCCTGTCTGTATGCACTGGGTGTACAGAGCAGTTAAGACCAAGGCTGACTATCGCTAGATTCCCCTGGGATAAATCCTATAAGTTTTTAAAAGTGTTTTTATTTACACAAAAGAACTGCACGTATTTATGAGGTACAGTGTAATATTTGAATGTTTGTGTTTAGCCTGGGACAGTCGGATCACTTCACATGCTGTTTACTATTTCTTTCTATTGGGAACATTTAAAACCCTTTTCTACTATCTCCTTCAAAATGTACAATTATCTGTTGTCAACCATAAGCTTTACAGCTTTGATCAGAGGCTGTCTGGTCTGTTACTGCTTTGGGTGCATCCTGCCTGCTTGACTGTTAGCAAAAGATGATGAGCTTTGGGTTATCTGAGGATTTGGGTAATGGTGTGGGGGTTGAGGAGAGTTCAAAAATCCAACTCTACAAATTGCAAGCTATATCCCCGGATAAGTCTCGAGTTTCTTTATCTGTAAGATGAGCTCAATGATGCCATCCCCATAAAGAATAAATATGGTAATAGATGGAAAACACAGGGAAAAGTCACACAAGATTGTGATGGGATATTTGTATACTGTGCAGATATATTGCTGTAACTGGTGTAATAAAAAGCTGAACAGCTATTAGCTGGGCAGGAGAGATGGGCGGGACTTCTGGGCAGAGAGGAATGCTGGGGAAGAAGAAAGGTGGAGCCACAAGCCAGACAGGAAGGAAGCAGCATGGGCAATACAGAATAAAGGTAACGAGCCATGTAAAAGAACTTAGGTTAAAAGATGTAGGTTAATTTAAGTTATAAGAACTAGTTAGGAATAAGCCTAACCTAAGGCTGAGCTCTCATAATTAATAAGTCTCCATGTCATTATTTGTGAGCTGGCAGCCCAAAGAAAAACCCATCTACAGAAGTTTCTTACCTGTTTTATTGTTGGTATGATAAGACACCAAGACCAAGGGACTTATAGAAGAGTTTCTTTGGGGCTTACAGCTTCACAGGGTTAGAGTCCATGACCATTGTGGTGGGCAGTAGGCAGACATGATCCTGGAGCAGTAGCTGAGAGCTTACATCTTAATCCACAAATATGAGGCAGAGAATGCTAAATGAGATCATGGGAGGCTTTTGAAAATTCAAAGCAGGCCTCCAACAACATAACTTCTTCCAACAAGAACAAGACCACATCTCTCTCTCTTTTTTTTTCTCAAGGTTTCTCTGTGTAGCCCTGACTGTCTTGGAACTCACTCTGTAGACCAGGCTGGCCTCAGACTCACAGAGATCTGCCTGCTTCTGCCTCCCAAGTGCTGGCATTAAAGGTGAATGCCACCATCTTGGCCTGGCAAGACCATACCTCTTAATTCTCTCAAACAGTTGTACCAACTGGAGACCAAGTATTCAAAAACATGAGTGTGGGGAACATTTTCATTCAAACCAACATATTCTATGCCCTAGCCTCTGTAGGCTGGTGGCCATATCATAATACAAAATGTATTTCTTCCCATTTCAAAAGTCCCCATAGACTTTTAGTTTTTCAACACAGTTTAAAAGTCCCAAGTCCAAAATCTCTCCTAAGACTCAAGGCAATCTCTCAACTCTAACTCCCTATAAAGTGAAAGTCAAAAAGCAAATTATATTCTTCCAAAATACAATGGCACAGATTATACATTACCATCCAGACTGGAACACTAGACACATACTGGAAAAATTCTTGACTGAAACCTAGTATGTCAAACTCCAAATCCTGTAGCTCTATGTCTGATATCAGGGTGCTTAGATGGCTCCTCCCTTCTGGCTTTGCTGAGTGCAACATATTTCTCTCTTTTGTGCTGGTTCTGCTTCCTATGTAGCTCTCCCTGGTGGAAATTCCAGGATTCTGTCATCTCCAATGACCTGGGGTCTCCAACACAATCCAGTCTCTACTTTCACAGCTTCACTGGGCTCTCTCAGAGGCTGGATGCAAGGACTCTTCTAGCCTTGGCAGCTTTCCTGAGCTGACAAGGAACATTCCACAATCCTTCACTCCTGTAGATTCATGACTGGAAAGCCAGAACTACATGGATAATGCTGGCAAGGTTGGTTGTCCAGTTGAGATGGAACTTGACCTCTCCTTGAATCAATCACATTTGCATAAGTTTTCCTTTGGTTGATTTTTAGGTGCAGAAAATTCCTCAGCCATTACCTTTTCAGAAGTTGGAAGCTTAGCTGGGTGGGGTCTTGCCTTTCCTTATCTCTTTAGCACATGCCTTGGCTCCAACATTAATTACATTTCCCAGTGTTGTTCTTCCCTTCAAACTGTAGATTTTGTGTATCTTTCTGCCTCACTTGCTCTTTTGCATTGTAGACCAGCATTAAGAGTGATTACTAATAACCACAAACCAGAGTCAATAGTAGGCTGATTTGGAATCTCCTCAACCAAGGAAATCAATCTAATATTTTTCAATTTAGCCTCAGGAAAATTCTTAGGACAAGGGTAGAAAATAGCCACATATTTTGCCAAAATATCATGAGTGGTCTCTAGCCCAGTTGCTAATTTTGTTCCTATCTGCAACTTCTGGATGGCCTATTAAGCTACTTAGAGTGTTCAACCACTTTTCTAGTCCAAAGTCTCAAAGTCTTCCACAAGACTTGAAAAAACATCATGGTCAGGCCTGTCCTAATGATACCCCACTCCTGGTACCAACTTCCCTCTCCCAAGCTATACCATGGCCTAAGCAACTTGTAGAAGAAAGCGTCTATTTGGGGCTTACAGTTTCACAGAGTTAGAGTCCTAAGACCTTCGTGGTGGGGAGCATGGCAGATGTGGCCCGGAGCAGTATCTGAGAGCTTATATCTTGATCCACAAGCATGAGGCTTGTAGGTGAGGGACTAGTGACAAAGTGGAGGACAGTGTGGGGAGGAGAGGGAGTAATGAAAAATTAGGGTACAGTGTGTGGCAATCTGGGACCACTGGCAAGGGGTACAGTGTGTGAAAGTGGGAAACCAATGACAAGGTGGAGTTCTGAGTGGGGAGGTGAGGCAATTGGTGGTGTGTTCCAGGATGGTTCTCAGTGATTCTAGCAGATTTGGACCTGACATGTGGTGTGTTCTGTAAAGGTGGCACCTCCAGTGACCCACAGTTGCCATCATGATTTTCTGAACTACAGGGTCTCCGGTGTTTTACTGTAGAGGAGCCTGAAGAAGGTAGATTGGGAATCTGGCTGCACCTACCTCTTCCAGGCATAACTTCTCACTTCCAGCCAAGGAGAGAAGTTAGCCTGGAGGGAGCGCTTCCCCTCCGTATGGGGACGGGGATGTGCAGGGGAGGCAGGAGAGGAGCTGGGTGGGCTATGTGAGCTGGGTTGTGTTGGACCAGCCCAGTCCTGGATGGCCCTGGAGGGACCAGCCAGTGGGCGGGAGGATGCTGTTTATTTGACTAGGATGTATATTTAAAGGTCTCAGTTACAATAGGCCTGGAGCACTGTTTTTAACAAGTTGCAGCTGTCTGGTCCCTCATTAGCTTTCCTGACATCTCCTCCTGGCTGGTCCTGGGGGAGCTGCCCTCAAACTCCTCCTTTGTGGGTCAGGGCCCCGAAAGTCTAACTTCTTGCTCTTGGTCCCTAAGCCATCATGATGAATGGGGTTCCTTCCCTGTGCTGACAAACTCTTTCCTGGAACAAGTTCTTGTTTGTTTAGGATAAACACAAATTACTCGAGGAAAGTTGGAGTCACCTGCCACCAAACTGTCCCTCTGCCTCTGAACACTAGGAAAGGACACAGCAGGGCGCCAGGCAGCTTTTCAGAATGAGGACAGAGTAGACTCTCCAGGGACAGCGGGAACGCCATGTCTTTGACTGTGGGTGGAAAAGAACTAATGATGGCGTGGAGAACAGTTGGCATCATGGGAAAGTGGGGTTTTGGCTGTACGTCACTGCTGCTTTCTGTGTGTCTCAGCTCAGGTACGGCTGCTTCTAGACTTGGATCTGTCCCTCACAGAATACACTGGTTGTTAGCACAGTGGTTCTCAATCCTGGCTGCAGGAAATGGGCACCCGAAGTGCTAAAAAACAAAACAAAACAAAACAAAAAAACAGATCTGGTTGAGTTCCCCACACCTCCACTCCATCCCTAAAGCCCTCGAGTGGTTGTAATATGTATCCAGGTCTGGGAGTCATGGATTTGGGTGGTTCCCAAAGTCTCTCTGGCTCTGTGGCTCATTAATCTGCCTTGAAAATGCCTGGGTCCCTACAAACACCTCCAGGAAGTGGCTTTGGGTCAATTTCCAGGCTGTGGGCCCCTGACATTTCTCTACCAGGAATTTCTGCCTAAGCAGACCCATCTGGGCACAAGCAGGCAGAGCCCCTGGCACACCTGGTGCAACTCAGTTCGAACAGCAAAACTAGGGACTGGTATCAGAAAGAATTAATTAATCAATTATTAATTAAAGAGACAGGGCTTCTATGTGCAGCCCTGGCTGTCCTGGAACTCACTGTGTAGACCATGTTGATCTTGAACTCAGTGATCCGCCTCCTGCGTGCTGGGATTAAAGGCATGTGCCATCACTGCCCAATTGAGAGAGTGTTTTTACTACAGATGGTTAGTTGAGGATTAGATAAAACAAGACCAAAATTATAATTGCTCTGTTTCTGCAATTAATTTATAGCCCTTTATTATGGTTATGGACCAGGTCTTTATTCCTTTTCTGGTATATTTACTGATAAATAACTCTGTGTGTGTGTGTGTGTGTGTGTGTGTGTGTGTGTGTGTGTGTGTGTGTGTGTCTATGTGTGTGGTGTGTGTATGTGTGTATATGTGTGTGCATCTGTGTGTATGTGTGTCTGTGTGTGTACATAGATATATAGATGTACAGTCTTCTACCCTTTGACTTTGGTACTAATCACTATTTTTGGCTGTGGGTCATCTAGGCTGCCACCACCTCTGTCAACACTGTGAATAACAGAGGGGAGTGGCTGAGGGAGGCATTTAGGTAGTCAGAGAATGTGTTAGCCTTGGGATCCTGGAAGGGCTGTTAACACAGAAAAAGCACCTGAGGCTGGACCTGGCCACAAAGCTATGCAGAGGGAGGCCAGATTCCAAGCTCATTATATTTTACTGTGCCTTCTCAGCTCCCTGTGCCCGTCACACAGTGTGACTGGGAAGGCTTCGACCTCAGAAGTCCTTTGTCCAAGGAGATCCTTTTTGTTAAAGGAAGAGCGTGTTCCATAGGCATGTGGAGGCATGGGGCTTGGCCCTGGGTGAGGTTAGGAGTTGGTGTCTGCATAACTTTAGCAAACTCTGCTCTTCGAAGTCTCACCCAGGTACTCTTCACTGCACTCTGACCCAGGCAGACCCTTCACGTGGCTGAGTAAGGCTGAGCGTACAGAGGTTGGAGGCAAACTCTTTCCTACAAGAACTCACTGGATAACTGTTGGGAAAGGAGCCAAGGGCTGTGAGGCCTGCAAAGGAAGCCATGCCCAACCAGGTGGAGGCAGTGGGGTGGCTCTGCAGTGGAGTGACAGTTAAATTTAGCGGGAGTTCCTCAGACTGTCCCGGCCATCCAAATGAGGTCCTAGATTATCTGAGAATCTGTCGTGCAGACAGGCTTAGGACTCCTTAGTACGGGCGATGATATGGAGAAAACATGCTACCAGAGGGTCTGCATGTGCAAGCAAAGGAAGTGACCCAAGAGCTCGCAGGAAATGACTAGGGGTCAAGTGAGCGTAGAAAGCAGCTTATTTGGAGAAAAGAAGAAGATGTATTGAGATAGGAGGACGGAACTGAAATGCCTTTTTGTTAGGATAGTTTGAAATAACTCCCCCAGGAAGCAGTAATCTGTGTGAGACCCTCTCCTTCAGTGCTCATTTGCCTGGGTGGAAGGGAGATCTGGTGCCGATTACCACGTTTTGGGGCATTAGGCAATGCAACAATAAAATCTGGGTCACTGCCACACAAAGTCCCCTTTATTTTGACAAGTGTAGTTTTTACTCTGAAGTGTTATCATAAATAATTAAATTAAACCAGTAAATGGCTTGTCCTGTGCTTTGCTGAAGTAACAAAGTCGTTGTAACCCCAGACACCGAACCACTCCTTTGGGGGATTCTCTGCTTAGAAACATTTGGGGATTTTTCAGCACTATTTGGACTAGTCAAGGCAGGGAGGCCGGGTAGGAGGTTCATTCCTGCTGTTCCTCTTCCTGCTGGGGTTTCCTCACTGTGCTGTGCCTCACCCTGTATTTGGCATGCAACGGTCGAACTATCACGGGGACCACTCCTCTCTGCAGGCTGACCTGGGTGAATGTGGCTTAGGGTCTCCACCAGGCACAGGGCATCCATAAACAGTCATTTCTGGTCTTAGGCTTATAGGGGCTCTCAAGACTGGCAGGCAGCCCCGTTCATCGGCTACTTTCACCGTTTTATAGACAAGGAAACCGAATCCCAGGGAAGCGAAGTGACTTGGCCTGTTATTGATTATTGGTGGTGGATATGTAGGAGCATCAGATGGGGAGCGGAGGAGACTCCAAGATGCAAAGGGAAATTTCCCTCCCCACCCCAAACAGGGTCTTACTGTCTAGTCCTGGCTGTCCTGGAACTCACTATGAAGACCAGGCTACCTGAAACTCACAGAGATTCACCTGCCTCTGCCTCCCAAGTACTGGGATTAAAAGTGTGCACCTTCAGCAAATTCTTTGTTTTTGTTTTTGTTTTTTTAAATTTAATGTACATCAGTGTTTTTTCCATAGGAAGTTTCAGTCCCCTGGAACCAGAGTTACAGGCAGTTGTAAGCTGCCATGCGGGTGCTGAGAGTTGAACCCAGGTCCCTTGGAAGAGCAGTCAGTGCTCTTAACCACTGAGCCATCTCTCCAGCCCTGCATTGAGCAAATTCCTAGAGGAGATCCTGAAGAACAGTCCTCAGAGACCTCTGCCATGGCACCGGGACAGTTCTTACATGAAGCCAGTAAGAGTGACAGCCCCTGTGTGTGTGGGAGATGATGAAGAGAAAACCCAGAGGCAGAATAGGCTGGTCCAAAGCTGGGGCAGTTCCCAGCCCTCAAGGTGATGGAGTGGCAGTGTTCCCATTGTCCTAGTCACTCCTTCCCAGCCTGCTCTAGTGCTGTCCTTCTGAACTCCTAAGTACCTGCCTCCTATCTCCTCAGAGGCCTCAGACAAGGTGGGAGCCGGTGGCTGATCTTTAGGAAGCCTCCCAGATCTGAAGGGCTCCCCTCAAGGAACAATCCAACTCCCAGAGACAGTTCACCCAGTTAGAACTTCTTAATCCTGGCACCTTCCAAGAACCGGGATCTCTGCAGGGTGAGAGATCTCTACAGGGCAGAAACCCATCAAAATGAAGAGGAGACCAACAAGGCCCCACCTTCAACCGTCCCCAACCCCCAGCCCAGCTGTTTTTCCTATCACCTTTAGTGGAAAGGAAAGCATATTTTTCTAACTTCACAGAACTCTGAACTGTATAAACAGTAGAGATGGAACCTGGAACAAAAATCACCCACAGGGCAAATGGAGCCATACCAGAGATCTCTAAGGAGAGGCTGCCACTGCTCCAGCCCAACGCAGCCTTTAACTGAGGGGCCAGTGGCTCAGGTATTGGAGGGTAAGGTGAACTTTTGCCCAGGCCTGCCAGTCCCCAGTCGTCGTTCCCCCCACATCCAGAAGAGAGCTCGGCTGACTCAGAAACCTCCACACAGCCTATATCCTCCTCTCACAGATCTGTGGGGTTCTAGGCTACCTCTTTGCCCTGGGAACATGAAAGGAGTGGAGTGGAAGAGAAGCAGGCTGAATCTACAATTGTCACCCCAGACCATCTACTAGCCTGGGCTGGGCCCTTATGTTCTCTCTGAACCCAAGCCTAGGGTACCATGCCATGCTCAAACCTCATCTGAGGTCTCTCTCCTTCAGGCAGATCAGCATCCAACTTATCTCCGTGCCCAGCTCCTCACACAGTAGGTGCTCACTGACCGCTTGAACAGAGCAGGATCCAAGATCCGGCCTGATGTCCTTATCAGGGTGGCTGCACTTGGCCTAGAGGAGGGAGGGGGTGGGGGTGGGGGTGTGGTGGGGGGGGTCAAGGAGGTCAGTAGATCAGAACTACACAAGCCAGCCCTTCAAGCCAACCACACAGCTTTCCCTGTGTCGCAGCCGGATCCCATCTCCTCAACACCCGGCAGGTCTGTGACTATTGCATTTCCTCCCTGACAGGCACTGTGGGATGTGTGTGGCCAGGTTGGGAGGAGGGGACTCTAAACTAGCAGCCCGTAGCCCCAGTCCGTGCCCAGACTCTCCTTCCCTCTTTAGGCAGAGGCAGCTCGCTGGACCGTGTGACAAGGAGCCAGCCGAATTCATTTAGCAAAAGCGGATTTGGTGCTCTGCCCCGCAAGCACTCCCCCAGACGAGCAGATAGCGCCTGGGCGCCCCTCCCGCTCTCTCTCCCTCTTGGGCCTTTCACCCCCTAATCCACTGAGTGGGGAGCGGTCACGTGGGCCGCCAGCTCTCGACAGGAAGCTGTCGGCACCGCTGGCTCCCAGGGCCAGCTCCTTCACCGCCGGGAAGGCAGGCTGCCTCCCCCCAACCCCGCTCCTTGAAACCCAACCCCTCTTTCCAGCTGCAACTCCAAAGAGCCTGGGGCCTGGCCCTCCCCGGGGACCCTGCAGCCTGCAGATCTCACGGTCAGGGAATTTTCCCTGTGCGGTATTCCAGGAGGGCAAAGCCTTCAGAACAAAGGGCAGCGAGAGCACGCAGGCTGTCTTCCCCTTCCCTTCCACCCGGCCCTCATCAGGGGAAAGGAAAGCCGACAAAAGCCGGCCTCCACCCCGATCTGGGGCCAGCGAAGACTTGGGGAACAGAAACCAGGCTTCCCAGGGAACCAGGACCCTGAAGGAACCGGGTCCAGATCCCTCTGGAGCAGCCTTCCTTTCTTTCCAGTTCTTCTCCGGACCTGCACGGTCCCTGGCGTCCCAAAGTCCACACGTGGCAGGAGGCGGGGTCACAGTCAGGGTCTGATTCCCATATCCAGGGGAAAAGCTATTTATAAAAGAACAATCACGGGGGTTGGTGATGCTCCCTCAGAATTCTGCCAATCCATTGCTGCTGGGTTAACGCAGTAAAATAACAGAATGGAGGGGTCCCTTGCACCAAACATGGCCTCAAACTCTGGACTCATCATTTTCTGGCAGCCTGGCAGTCCGGCTCTGGTGGGTTGCCTCAAGCCCCTTGGCACTGGCAGGCTGTCTCACGAGTAACTTCTCTGAGCCTTAGCTTTCTCACCTGAAATATGAGATTAATTATTTGCCGTGCCTACCTCCATTCATTCAACAAACACTGAGCACCTACTACGCGCTGGTTAATATGTTCAGTCCCTTGCTGGAAGCAGAGCGCACTGGGGCCACATCAGCTCACAGCGAGTTTGAGAAATAGAAATGTTTAAAGATAGGGACCAGCTGTAATGACCTCATTAACTTTCTGGGAATAGGAGTGTTCCAGCGACTTTTTAAAGTTCTAGAAAACACTGAAGGCAGCCAGCCCTTCCTCTGTGATCCTGCCTGAACTATTTATTTGCTTAGCAAACCGTTTCTTCATAGATAGTGTAAAAGGAAAGGCTTCAGCCAGCCAGAGGCAGAATTTCTCCCAAATACAGAGTGAGTGGGGTCTGAATTAATTAGGGCTTTCTGTAGCTTAATGTATAAACCTGGGCTCAGGAAATTTGGCCTTTAAAGCAGGTGCCCTTTCAAATGAGTGGGTTTCATGTAACTGTTTTAACATCAGCTTCATTACCCTTTATGGGCGGAGGGAGGGTAAGGGAGCAGAGGAAGGGATCTGGTGTGACTGCCTTTGAGACAGAAGGGAGAGGAAAGTAAAACAGCCGCAGGGGGCCCCACAGCTTTCTTCCAACCAGAACTGGGGATGACCCGCTCACCTTCCTGGGGAGGGTAATTCACACTTGTAAGACCCTACCTACGTGACCTAAGTCTCAGGTGAGGCCAGAGGTCAGGATTCCCAGTTCCCCCTGGCAGGGTTTCCTTCTTAGATCTCCATTATTCTGGAATGTTTTGTTCTAGCTTGCAGGCAGCCTCCAAACTGCTCAGGACATTCTCAAGAACCTTGTTGCCGCTTAGCTAACCTGAAACCCTTCAGCCCCTGTGCATGGGTCCTTCCCAGCTCCTTTTATGATCTGTCCAGCCACACACCAGCTCAGCAACCCTATTAGTTCAATGTGATAGCCACCAGACACAGCTATTCTCAATTGAAATACACTGTGTAAAACACATTCCAGAGTTTGAAGATTTGGTATGAAAAAAGTAATGTAAAATAGCTTAATCTTTACATTATCTGCAATGATAGCACTATGATCTAAGGTAGAAGGATCGAGTGTTCAAGGCTAGGAAGGGACAGTAAGCTCAACTCCAACCCAAGCTGTATAATAAGACCTGACTCAAAAACTCAAAATGAAATATATGTTTGTGTGTGTGTATCTTACATATTAAAATAGTAATAAAATTAAAATGGATTGTGTGGCCTAAATAAAATACATAATTTAAAATTAATTACTTGTTTTTTTCACTTTTTTAAAAAAATGCATCCAGCTAACAGTATGGTTCCCACTGTGGCTTGCATTGTGTTTCTATTAGATAGTGTGCTCTGGGGCTCCGAGTGGCACAGTGTACCTGGGTTGGGGGCTCCGTGTGGCACAGTGTACCTGCTCTGGGGCTCCGTGTGGCACAGCGTGCCTGCTCTGGGGCTCCATGTGGCACAATGTGCCTGGGTTGGGGGCTCCGTGTGGCACAGTGTGCCTGGGTTGGGGGCTCCGTGTGGCACAGCTTGTCTGCTCTGGGGCTCCATGTGGCACAGCGTGCCTGCTCTGGGGCTCCGTGTGGCACAGTGTGCCTGCTCGGGGCTCCGTGTGGCACAGTGTACCTGCTCGGGGCTCCGTGTGGCACAGCGTGCCTGTTCTGGGGCTCCGTGTGGCACAGTGTGCCTGGGTTGGGGGCTCCGTGTGGCACAGCGTGCCTGCTCTGGGGCTCCGTGTGGCACAGTGTGCCTGCTCGGGGCTCCGTGTGGCACAGTGTACCTGCTCGGGGCTCCGTGTGGCACAGCGTGCCTGTTCTGGGGCTCCGTGTGGCACAGTGTGCCTGCTCGGGGCTCCGTGTGGCACAGCATACCTGCTCGGGGCTCCGTGTGGCACAGCGTACCTGCTCGGGGCTCCGTGTGGCACAGTGTGCCTGGGTTGGGGGTTCCGTGTGGCACAGCGTGCCTGCTCTGGGGCTCCATGTGGCACAGTGTGCCTGGGTTGGGGGCTCCGTGTGGCACAGTGTGCCTGGGTTGGGGGCTCCGTGTGGCACAGCGTGTCTACTCTGGGGCTCCGTGTGGCACAGCGTGCCTGGGTTGGGGGCTCCGTATGGCACAGTGTGCCTGCTCGGGGCTCCGTGTGGCACAGCGTGCCTGCTCTGGGGCTCCGTGTGGCACAGTGTGCCTGCTCGGGGCTCCGTGTGGCACAGTGTACCTGCTCGGGGCTCCGTGTGGCACAGCGTGCCTGTTCTGGGGCTCCGTGTGGCACAGTGTGCCTGGGTTGGGGGCTCCGTGTGGCACAGCGTGCCTGCTCTGGGGCTCCGTGTGGCACAGTGTGCCTGCTCGGGGCTCCGTGTGGCACAGTGTACCTGCTCGGGGCTCCGTGTGGCACAGCGTGCCTGTTCTGGGGCTCCGTGTGGCACAGTGTGCCTGCTCGGGGCTCCGTGTGGCACAGCGTACCTGCTCGGGGCTCCGTGTGGCACAGCGTACCTGCTCGGGGCTCCGTGTGGCACAGTGTGCCTGGGTTGGGGGTTCCGTGTGGCACAGCGTGCCTGCTCTGGGGCTCCATGTGGCACAGTGTGCCTGGGTTGGGGGCTCCGTGTGGCACAGTGTGCCTGGGTTGGGGGCTCCGTGTGGCACAGCGTGTCTACTCTGGGGCTCCGTGTGGCACAGCGTGCCTGCTCTGGGGCTCCGTATGGCACAGTGTGCCTGCTCGGGGCTCCGTGTGGCACAGCGTGCCTGCTCTGGGGCTCCGTGTGGCACAGTGTGCCTGCTCGGGGCTCCGTGTGGCACAGTGTACCTGCTCGGGGCTCCGTGTGGCACAGCGTGCCTGTTCTGGGGCTCCGTGTGGCACAGTGTGCCTGGGTTGGGGGCTCCGTGTGGCACAGCGTGCCTGCTCTGGGGCTCCGTGTGGCACAGTGTGCCTGCTCGGGGCTCCGTGTGGCACAGTGTACCTGCTCGGGGCTCCGTGTGGCACAGCGTGCCTGTTCTGGGGCTCCGTGTGGCACAGTGTGCCTGCTCGGGGCTCCGTGTGGCACAGCGTACCTGCTCGGGGCTCCGTGTGGCACAGCGTACCTGCTCGGGGCTCCGTGTGGCACAGTGTGCCTGGGTTGGGGGTTCCGTGTGGCACAGCGTGCCTGCTCTGGGGCTCCATGTGGCACAGTGTGCCTGGGTTGGGGGCTCCGTGTGGCACAGTGTGCCTGGGTTGGGGGCTCCGTGTGGCACAGCGTGTCTACTCTGGGGCTCCGTGTGGCACAGCGTGCCTGCTCTGGGGCTCCGTATGGCACAGTGTGCCTGCTCTGGGGCTCCGTGTGGCACAGCGTGCCTGCTCTGGGGCTCCGTGTGGCACAGTGTGCCTGCTCGGGGCTCCGTGTGGCACAGTGTACCTGCTCGGGGCTCCGTGTGGCACAGCGTGCCTGTTCTGGGGCTCCGTGTGGCACAGTGTGCCTGCTCGGGGCTCCGTGTGGCACAGCGTACCTGCTCGGGGCTCCGTGTGGCACAGCGTACCTGCTCGGGGCTCCGTGTGGCACAGCGTGCCTGCTCTGGGGCACAGGGGAATGGAGGGTTGAAAGCAGACAACAGAAGGCAGTCAACACAGGTCAGTGTCCTTCCCTTTCCTCTCACATCATATTTCAAAACACTTCCTCACACAATAGTTCTTTAGCCCGGGGACAGCATGTCACCTGGGTAGGTTTTCAAATGTTCCCTGGCCCCTTCCGGTCAGGGTAGGCCTGGGCACCAGCAAATCTTCCTGTCTCTGGTCTCTGGCACAGCTAATTGTGAAACTCGCCTGCCTCAAAGGTGCTGTTCACCTCACCCTTCAGTGCTCAGTGCTTTCCGTGTGGGTCTTTAGTAGTTTACACAATTTTTGTGCCACTTTACTGATAGCCAGAATCTCTGAAAGCTGACCAAAGCATGTTGCTTCTCTCACCTCCTCCCCCCAGCCTTGTTCTGAAGATGAGAAATCTGGGCTGAGAAAGGAAGAATGGTTGACTCCTTATGGCTTCGGAGAGCAGTCAGGAAGGAACTCACCCCAGGTGAGTCTGACTCCAGAGTGCCACACCAGGTGGTGCTGGCTTGAAATTCTTGAGTAAATGGAATATAAACTTTTAGCAAATGGAATATAAACAAGGATGGACCCTTCCTGTTTGCAGCAGGTCTCCAGTCCAGTCCACAGGCTTTGATGAGTAGTGGACAAGCCTCAGAACACCTGGGAATAAGATCGCTGAGCAGGGTGGCCTGTGGGACAGGCTTCCTAAGGATGGAGGTTATTGTTCAGCAGTGGCCAGGACAGCCTGAACCTGCCTGCCCAGTTTTGTTACAGATGCAGAATGACTCTCAAAAAGACAGCAAGCAGATGGCAAAGCAGGCTCCAAGGCTTCTAACCTAACATGCTCTCACAGCCAGGGTCTCCTGACAGATCCCTGGACGAGCTCTGCTGGCAGCCCAGGTCCTGCAGAACCGAGGGGGCAAGTGGATATGCTCCTGGGGCTCCTGGGTGGGTGGAAGTTGCCTCAACCCCGCATTGATTGTGCTTCCCTGACCCACATGCTTCCCTCCTAATCTGCTGCAACCAATAGCTGCCTGGATTTTCTGGACCAGCTCAGAGTCCATGGAATTCTATCTTGTCAAAATAGGTGTTGTTGCCTATTATCACGCCAGTTAGGAGGCCTCTGAGATAAGGGGATTGAGAGGCCAAACTGGACCACATAGGACCCCACCTCAAAACCAAACAAAAGAGTGGTCTATTATAACTTGGTAAATGTGATTCCATGTTTTCTACTTTCAAAGACTTCATCAAGTGTGAATACTCTTAAATGGGGACTCTCTCTCCCCTGCCATGATGGAGTGGTAGTTTAGGATTAGCTTAGGATGTAGTTTAGGATGTAACTGGGGTCAGGTTTGTTGGTGTACACTTGTAAACCCAGCACTTAGGAGGTGGAAGTCTGAGGATCAGAAATTCAAAGTCAAATTTAGGCTACATAGTTCAGGCCACCCGGGGCTACAATGAGGCCCTGTCTCAAACAAACAAACAAACAAACAAACAAAAACTTAAAGGAGGGGGCACTCCAGACCCACATTTCAGAAAAGGTAGAATTATTTCAATTATTAGAACAGCTCTTTTGTTTTTTAATTTATATGCATATTTTTAATTTTATGAGCATTGACTGGTGTTTTTGCCTGTGTGCATGTCTGTGTGAGGGTGTCAAATCCCCTGGAACTGGAGTTACAGTCAATTGTAACCTGCCATGTGGGTGCTGGGAATTGAACCTGGGTCTCCTGGAAGAACAGCTAACATTCTTAACCCCTGAGCCACCTCTCTAGCCTCTGAGAACAGTGTTTAAAATAAAGAAGGAAGAGGGGTAGAGAAGAGAAGTAGGAGACAAGAGAGGTGAGAATGTTACCAGGGTGTCATGAAACTACAGTCAATCCTGTCTTCTTTAAAATTACTTTAAAATTAATTAATCAAGCTAGGCTGTGTGGTACTTACCTTTAATCTCAGCACCTGGAAAGCAGAGGTAGGTGGATCTCTGTGAGTTCGAGGCCAGCCTGGTCTACAAAGTGAGTTGAGGACAGCCAGGGAGGGCTACACAGAGAAACCCTGTCTCAAAAAACAAAAACAATTAATTGACTAATTAATTATGTGTGTGTGTGTAGGGGGAACATGTGCGCCCTGTCATGTGGATGTCAGAGGATAACTTGTGGGGTCAGATCTGTCAGTCCACATGTGGGTCTTAGGGATAGAACTCAGGCTTGGCAGTTGTATCCTCTGGTTGTCTTGCCAGAATTCTTTTTCTATTCGCCAAACATTCCATACTGACTTTTGCAATATAAAAAAATTCCAAAGTTTCTCTGGTGTCCATTCTAACAAAACTCACATGGTTTGACCATACCCTATCCTCTGAGGCAGTCTGCTCTCCTTGTGCCTTATCCTTTCCTAGGTGAGATGAGAAAAGAGGTGGCCAGCTCGATGGATCTGCTCGAGAGTTTGCAGTGCCAGCCCTGTGGTGGTGACTCAGGGTTTTCCCACAGCCAGTCTGGCACTGGCACCCTCCTTACTCCTAAGCTCTGCCCTGGTACAGGCTTCTTTGAATTCAGAGTCAGGACCCAGTCACTCTGCATGCAACAAAGGGGAGGTGGGAAGCCACCATTGCAGATGCCATGTCCTCCTGTGGGCTCAAGCTCTGGAGCACACAACCTTGACACGCCTTTAGTGGGTCCAAGGGCAGGGCAGCCTTACGGGCCTGTGGTGTGCAGGGCTGGTGGGAGTCCAGAACTACAGCTGCCCAGATTAGACATGCCTTCCCTCTGTGGTTCTCTCTTCTTTTGTGGGTGGTTGGTGACTCCATCTCGATCCCAACCCAAGCTGCCAAGTGGGCTGGTCCCCAAAAAGAGCTGACCAAAAGATGGAGTAATTCTGGGCTTTGGACCTGGTCAGACCCTGGTTCTGAGTCTTGTCCAGTTTTTCTATTTACTAAATTAGGACTCCTGGGAAAGTCACATCAGATAGTGTCTCATCCAAGAAAGAGCTTAATAACCTGTCTCACAAGGCTGTGATAAGGAACACACACACACACACACACACACACACACACACACACACCAGTTGTAAAGAGCCTTGAACAGGCTCAACAAACAGTATCTACTCCTGGGGCTTTGGCTTTCTTGGTCCTCTGTCCAGGATCTTGGGGCAGGGAAGACCCTGGACTCAACTTTAGGAGGTAGCCTCTTTTGGGAGAGCCATGTGACTCAGGCTGTCCCACTGGCCCTCTCTCTCTCTCTCTCTCTCTCTCTCTCTCTTGGCCACTGGTGCCACCTCACATCAGACGCAGGAGCCAGGCCCCATGCTGGAAGGCCTGATGGTGTTTCTCTGAAGCACACACACAAGCTCAGCAGCCAGCGTCCTTCCAGGGTGAAATGGCTACTTTTATAGACTCAGACAGTGCAGTGGTGATCACAGTTGATGCCATGTGGCACTCCACAGTTTGGAAAGCACATTCTCATGCTTTGGGTGATATCTCTATGTGAGAAATGAGACCTCTCGGCTTCAAAAGGGTAAACGATGACACAACATGAATGATTAAACCTTGTCCCCTAACCCCAGATGCCAAAATTAAGTTCGAGAGTGCAGGGGTGTGACTCAGTGGTCAAATGCTTGTCCATCTTGTGGGAAGCCTTGGGTTCCATTTTCAGCAACAAAATAAAAAATCTCCTGAACACGTGACAATGTAGTAGGGCCCAACTGTGAGGAGTCCCTGGAGCCCTCTGCAAGAAGCCCCTGTATGTATCCCAGGCAGTTCCTCTTGATTCTTTGAGTGTAGAAAGTGAGCTTTTGAGAAAAACAGAAGCAGGTAGTTTTCACTCCTGCTGGTGTCAGCTGGAGAGGCCTTGGTGTGGAGGGAGGTGATTCAGGAGTGTGGAGCTTCGATGGTTCCACACCTGCACCATTCAGCAGGACAGGATCTAGAGCTCTCTAACAGCCAGCCTCACCCTTTGGGACAAAAAAACAGGTGCCCTGCCTCATCTCTCTTCGCTGTAGCCCAGCCACGGAGGGAAGAGAAACTTCAGAAAGGTTTTCCAGGAAGAGAGATGCCATTCCCAGCCACCTACACTCACGGGACTTCTGTCTGGAGTCTGAGCCAAGGGTCCTTGTTGGCTCCCTGATAGAATGGGTGGCACAGGTGCAGGCTGGCTAACACCTGAGGTGTTGATGGCCCCTAGCATCTATCTCCATGCTCCTGCTTCAGGGACAAGTGGCTCAGGACTGCCTTCTCAAGGGGAGGGATGGGGATGGGGGCAACCCAGTGTTGAAAACTTGTTCCAAGAGCCTTTGATTTCCAAATTGTTGTTGGAATGGCAGCAGTGGGGGTGGGAGTGAGGTGGGTGGTGGGGGGCTGTACCCGGCTGTGTGACCTGAAGCCACCATCAGTTACATTTTGCTACTGCCCGTCCCTTCACCCAGAGACCAGCTGTGCAGAGGCACTATTTTCAGCATCACCAGCAGCACAAATGCCCAGCACAGCCAGCCAACTTCCTGACGTGAAACCCTAGCCTGAGGTCTCCTGGGCCCCGGAGTGCAACAGGCAGACCCTCAGACAAGGCTCTGGACCATGTTCAACTCTCTCCCCATTGGTTCATCTCCTAGCAGTACTCTAGTCATAAAATGAAATGTGAGTGTTTGTGGATTGTCTACTATAGGTCAGGCACTATGCAAGGCATTGCACGGACATTACCTCCTTGGTTACTGCAGGAGAGGTGTGTTGTGTCAGGAACAAGCATGCCATACTTGTTGCTGATAACTGTAGCTCCCAAGCACTGTTTTCATGGAGGGAAATGGATCTATATGCTTTACAGGGAAACTTCCAGATGTCTCAGTCTGAGCCAGGCCTTTGGCAGCCATGTCCACATAACTTCTTCAGACTGGTCATCTATAATTCACAATGTCTTTCTGTCTCACTGTTTTTCCCACCGAGAATGTCTTTTTAGATGCCTGTTTCTCAGAGGTCTTTCTTGCCAGGACCAGAAAGGCAGAGGTTCTAGGACCAGCTATGGACTGACTGGCCACCGGAGGCCCTGGCAAGCGTCCCTGCCAGACAGGGGCTCTGAGCTGTGGGTCCCAGAAGGAGCTGCCAACAGAGTGCAGGGTTTCAGGGAGGGCCACTGGTGCCAGTGGGGAGGCAGGAGCTGGCTGGCCAGAGGCCTCCTTCACGGCTCAATGCCCCACTTTTATGAGCTTTGTGAGATTTAGATCACTCGGTATTAGCCACAGGTTTTGGGGGTCACAGCAGAGGTTAGAAAGAGTTCTTTCCCCATGAATCACACTTCCCCAAGATGTAAAACCCCCTAGAGGAGCCAGCTTGCTTTATAGAGCTGGGCGTAGGGAGGGGGACAGCAAGAACACATGGAGTGCTCTCCTGGAGAAACTTCTGGAAGGCTGGACAAAGGAATTTGTGGGTAGGAGAGAAGCCAGAAGACAAAGATTCTCTGGGGCAAGTTAAGTTGACTGGAGCTGGAAAGTAGGCTGCCACGAGGTTTACAGATACTACTGGGCCTAGAGGGCAAGGCACACTGGCTTGCATAGACGTGGACCACCATCATGTGTGGCAATTCTGTGTTTCCTTGTTCCTCCTTGGATTGAGCTGGAGTCTTTTCAATGATATTTGCAGAATTCTCTTGATGGTCTTGGAATAGCAACACGCTTGCCTATGCCCAGGTTTTGTTACACCCGAGGACACCCATGTCTTCGTAGCTTTTGCTTTCCAGCTGAGCACGTAGTATGTAGTCAACAAACACTTATGGAATGAGTGGGCAAAGGCTGACCGAGGTCTTTCAGCCTGTTGGAGACTGTCACGGCTAGCCCCAAGCAGTACAAGCCAAGAAAAGCTGCAATTTCTTTAAAGAAAAAGTACAATAAACATACGCTCTCCTTAAGACCAGGTGGCCAGGTTGTACTTTCAGAAGCCGTTTTGGTGGGGGTTGTTCTTTTAGGTCTTCATTTCTCACTCATCAGCCCTTTTGTCAGCCCCAGAAGAAGACTACAATCCTGACAGGGCAGCAGACACTCCTGCTGGTCTTTAGAATGAAGGTATCATGCTGGTTCAGTGCCCTGGGAGAAGCTGCTTACTTCTCCAGAGAAGCAGGTTCATAGAGAGAGAACCAGGACAGCGCTGAACAGGACTGACTGGAATGGCCCTCCGCACTACTCCTAAGTTTGCCCTTAGAACAGAGCAAGGGTAGGTGCCTACTCCAAGGTCACACAGCTAGTAATAGACCTAATAACTCTATTCCTGAGCTCTCTTTCTGCACTTGAGTAAAATTGCCAATTTATTTATGTATTTATTTATTTATTCATTTATTTATATGTATATTGGTGTTTTGCCTGCATGTGCAGTCTATGAGGGTGTTGTAGCCCCTGGAATTGACGTTAGTGGCAGTTGTGAGGTGCTGGGAATTGAACCCTCCTCCTTTGGAAGAACAGCCAGTGCTCATAACTGCTGCCTCTCCAGCCTCAAGTCAAGCCTTTTAAAAGCCCCTCTGAGCATCAGGGAGTATTTGGGTCATGTGTGAGGAGGACTCAGACATGACTGTTGGTTTATTCTTGGGCCACTTGTGGCTGGCCTGAGCCTCTCAGCCCAGCTTCTTCCCCAAGTTCATCTGTATCTCCTTGTCCTGGTGTAAATTATGGCCCCAGGGTGGATAACAAGACTTTGCACCCCCAGGCTCTTGATCATTCTAGCCTCTAGGCTGTCACAGACCCTGAGGGCTTCAGCTCTTTCAGGACTATCTAAGCCTCCTGCTCGGCCTGGGGCCCAAGTCGAGTCCCTGCCACCTGCAGCCGTTGTCTAGGTATGGTCTTTTCTGCCAGGGTGTCTAGACATGACCCATGTACTGGGCTCACACACCATAATATTGCCCACTGGGCTACAATGTCCATTTGGTTATGTACCATAGCAACACGGTTCAACTCCTCTGTCTGGCAGCTGTCAGAATTCTTTAATGCCCTGCTCCTTACTTTGTTCATCTGGAAAACGGCAACAATGCTAAGCACCTGAGGGAGGCGAACCAGTGTGAGCAGATGCCTTATTCTGAGTGTGTGCCTTGCAAGGTTCTGGAGAGAAGGAGAAGTCCAAGCTGCAGCTTTCCACAGCTTAACATCACTTCTGGGAGCCCAAAGTACCCAGGAAGAGCACACCATGTCCTCTCCAGCCAGGAGATTGGGGATTGTAAGAATGGTCTGCTCAACTCTGTCCTGTGGCCTGGAGAATCAGCCTGCCCATCTCCAGCACCCAACCGATGGTCAACATAGCATCATTCTTGCTGGGTCCCAACAGCCCTTTAAGTGAAATGTATGGTGAATCCTCCACAGGCAGGTTGTGCAGAGGTTGAGGCTCCAAAAGCCCTTGCTGGAACCCCACTTCCTCTCCAGCCGCTGGGTGCTGCAGAATGCCCTGTGTGGTGTCCCTAGGAACAAGGACCCTTGGCTTATGCTCAGTGGGCCCACGCCGGTTCTTCCCACAGCCTAGCCCCGGCTGGGGCAGCCCTGTGGCCAGTTGGTGGCGCCACCCAGCCCCTGCCTCAGGCTGCCAAGGTTGGCAGCCTCATGGCCACGCTGCACAACTCTGCGCCTCTCCTCCTCAGTTTATTCCTTCCAGATACACAGTTGCTGCTTTGTATTTGGATCACTTTTCTGTGTTATGGCATTTGGGTTGTTTTTCCATCCCTCCCAACCCCCGCGGCAGATTCCTAAGAACACTAGTTTTTGGAGCAGACTTTGAGCACATCTGCTCTCTGGCTGTGGCATTCCAGGAGGGTCCTGTCAGGGGTCTTAGGTCCCAGGGCTGGGTATGCCGGGCTGTGGAGGCTATGGGCAGGGCCCAGTGCCTTTGGTGGTGAGGCCTGCAGTGGACATGCTCACCACAACAGCTAAGGCTTGGCCTCATGGGCCTGAAGGTTGCCAGAGCCCCAATGTGGCTGTCTGCCAAGTCCCTGGCCCTGCTGGGGCTGTGGCTACTGGCTCTTAGCTTACATATGTGTAGGACAGACTCTGGACATAGAAGACACCAAGGCCCTCCCTGGACACTCTGTCTCAGTCTCCTTATTGGTGAGATGTGAGTGGGATGCTGTGTGGTAGATGCTGTATACACTTGTGTACTAGACAGTGTGTGGCAGGTTCAGAAGTTCCAAGATCATGGGGTTCCATTCTGACTTTCCCACCAGCCCTTCACAGGATTATTTTAAGAGTTAAACAAGTGAAATATGAGAAAGTGCTTCCTGGCACATAGTAAATGCTCAATAAATGTCTTAGCTGCTATGTGTGTATGGAAGGTGGGGAATCTCAGTTTGGGGTGGTGTTTCTTGGACTCTAGTGTGTGGAACTGTTTGTTGAAAGTGCTGGTTTCTGAATCTCACCCACAGATATTATGACTCAGCATGTCTTGGGTGGGCTTAGGAATTGACATTTGAATTCAGAGTCCTTAGCAATATTGACATACTGGCCCAGAGTCTGATGTGGAGTCATCCAAGTTGTTGTTATTGTTGTTGTTGTTGTTGTTGTTGTTGTTGGTGGTGGTGGTGGTGGTGGTGGTGTGTGTGTGTGTGTGTGTGTGTGTGTGGTCTGGAGGAAGGTGATAGGTGTATGAATAACTAGGGTTGGGAAGGACTGAGTTATTCCCTGGGCTTGGGCATATCCTTCAGTATGGTTTGACAAACAGACCAGAGACCTAAAGGGTAGAGTTGTATAAGGCCAAGGGGTGGGTAGGAGCTGCTCCAGGCATAGCTTGGGGTTGGGTGATAGTAAAAATTTGTTCAAACTTTCAGAAACGGATGGGCACAGTCCAGCTGAGTGGTCTGGGCTGAAACAGCAGGGTGTCCAAGCTGAGGGCCCAGTAGATGGCAAGGACAGTACAAATTGGCAGCTAGCTCACAGCCAGAAAGGCAAAAGGTCTATTCCTTGGATTCAGCAGCAGAATCAGAATCTGGAAGAGACAAGCTCACTCCCAGACAAAGCAGCTGTGCTAGCCCCCAAAGCACCCGCCTCAAAGCCCAGCTCAGCCAGATTCAGGGCTTAGGAGCCGGCTCTGTAAACTAGCCAAGCAGGAGCTGAGAATCACTTGGTTTGTTTTCCTCAGCTTTCTCTCTCAGTGAAGATCTTTCAGAAACTTTCTTTGTTTCTTTGACTAAGCCAAAGAAAGGAGGAAGCATGCTGTGTGAAGGCTGGGAGAAGGGCTGGTGGGCCAGCCTTTCCTTGGAAAGGAAAAAGACCACCCTGGGACTAACGGCACCAGGTCATCCTCCAGCAGGGACAGCTCTGAGAGTGCCTTTCAGGCAGGTTAGGCTTATATATGAGCACATGCACAGTGCATGGAGATGTCCATGGGTTCAGATGAGTGTCTCTCTGTGTGCACCCACTTAATCCATTTAACAACAATGTATTTACTGAGTGTGTACTATTTGCCAGGCCCTTTTCTAATGGCTTGGGATACACACATGAGGAAAATGAAAATCCAGAGATTTTGCATCCTGAGAGGATGGACATGTGTTTGCACATGTGAGTCCACTGTGCACACATATGCACAGGATCAAGAAGAGCATGGGCACAGGGACATGCAGACCTGGGTTAGGGACCATCTGCCATCTTCCAGCCAGGCGATTTTAGGCAAAGCATTTGCTGACCTTCGGGAGTCCATAAAATAATTTCTCAGTCTCACAACTGTCGTTAGACTAAATGTGCAGACAGGCAGATGTCGCTAAGCAAAGGCCTGGCTGCGGCCACAACCACATGATCAGTTCTCTTCAGGTTTCCTTTAGAGTTGGAGGGGACACTGTTCTGTGTGTGCATAAGGTATCCATGGGGTAGGAACATGGGCATTATTTTCCAGTGAGAACTTCCTCTTCTCGGGATATAGATCTGTGTTATTGTAATACCCAAGGTCTGACTAATTGTTTCATTCAAGCAAAGATGGTAACTAATGATGGGAAGACTGGTCATCTGGACTCATCGGGATTGACCCATTTAAGCCATGACAGGCCTTGTAAGTCCTTCTGGCTGTGACAAAGCTCTGTGGCTTCCAGTTCTGTTTTTCATTCCCTCAAATAACCCTTGACCACCCCTTTGTTGACACCCACCTAAAACAACCCAGCTTCTCTGCCTGGTCCTACAATGCCCTAGCCATGCCGCTTCCTTCTCCTAACCCCCGATGATTTGTAGAAGTGATCTAGAAGGTGGTCCAGGACCAACAGGCAGTGAGCAGGAAGGACCACACTGCTTGGTGAGCACCCTGGTGTTCCCAAGACCCTTGCTTTCTTCAAGAGCAACAAAGAGAATTGACGTGTCCTGTGTCTGATGCTCTCCCTACGACAGAGCCATTGGTTTGGCTTATGTCCCCTGGTAGGATGACTCTGAGCATCCCCTACTCCTCGATACCTCTCCTCTGTCTTATTTCTGAGTGTTCACTGATACCCAACTACACCACCTCCTTAAGCCAGCTAGCTCTCCCTGAGCACTGCTCTTCTTATTAACAACTGTCGCATCCTTGTAGTCACCCTGGCTAGAAACCGTTGGGTTGTACCCCAACTCCCCATTTTATTCCCTACACTTAACCAAATCATTTCTAGTTATTTGCCCCCACCAGTCCTTCCCCACCCCGACTTCTGTTGCCACAATTACCCTGGTAATGCTGTCACCTCTTTCCCTCTGGACGGTTGCAAGGTCTCCCCTGACCTCCCTACCTCCAGCCCACCCACTTTCTCCAGCACCATCAAATGCTCAGTGCTCTCCTCCTCCACTGCCCCCAGCTGCTCTCTCCATCCACAGGTCTGAGGTTCAGTCCTGAGGTTCGGTCCTGATTGTTTCCAGGACACGAGCACCCCTGCACCTTAACTTTAGTGGTTTCTCTTGCTGGAATCCCTTCCCCGCCCCAGGTTTCTACCAAAATTCTCAGTCTTTAAGTGGATATCGGGCCCTGCTGAACTACATTCTGTGGCTTTTTCTGGCTTTGGGATGCTTAGGATGAAGAGCTGCTCAAAGTTGCTAGCAGTCTGTTAGAACTAGTGAGTTCAATTCACCTCTGAAGTGCATGTCCTTGTTTTGGGAAAACTGTCACAAACTGATGACTGAATAGTCACTGTTGGCCTCAACAAATGCTAACTGTTCTGGTTCAGCAAAGCACATAGCCGTGCCTGCAGAGAGGATACTGACTTCTCTTCGCTTCCCAGTTGAGAACTCAGAAGGGAAGGAGTCTGAATCTGGCTCCATGAAAATGGTGTTTCTGCTGAAGCTGGGTGAGTTGCTGTAAGCGGAGACAAGTGGCCTTCCTGAGGAGGTGGGAGGGATCCATGATGAACATGGGGGGGGTGAGAATACTATGCCCATCTCTGATGGGGCATGTCCTTCTGTATGCTGTGAATATATGTTTCTCTTATTGGCTGATGAATAAAGCTGTTTTGGCCAATGGACAGGCAGGATTTAGCCAGGCAGGAATCCAAACAGGAATACAGAAATGTAGTAGGCAGAGTTAGGGAGACGCCATGTAGCTGCCAAGGAAGCAAGAGGTCTGGGCACCACCGGCAAGCCAAGACCGTATTGAGTTACACAGATTAATACAAATGGGTTAATAATTAGGAAAGAGCTAGCCAATAATAAGCCTGAGTCATCAGCCAAACAGTTTATAATTAATATAAGCCTCTGTATGTTTATTTGGGACTAAACGCTGCAGGACTGGGTGGGACAGGAATTTACGTCTACACATCTCTGCATTGAACCTAAGATGTCTTTGAAGCCCTTGAATCTGGCACCGAAATCCTAAAAGAGCTATGTGGTGCCAACAGGGAGGCATCAACCATGAATGTTGGAGACTCACAAGTGGTCCCAGCAGGATCTTCTGACAGCCTTCCAGGAACCCAACTCAGAACTGTAGTGTACAAGTGACTTTGTGGCATCACTCAGAAATAATGAAGGAATCACCAGGCATTCTAGTCCCAGCACTTAGGAGGTAGAGAGAGTAGATCATCCTGAGCTACATACAGGTTTGCGGCTGGGCTAGGCTACCTGAGATCCTGTCTCAGAAACTAAGCAAACAAACCAAACCCCAAGGATAAGCCTCGAGAAATCTTGAGAGAATATTCCATGACATGATGCTATGAATTGGAGCTCACAATTAGTACCTTAAGGGCTGGAGAGATGAACAACAGTCAAGAGCACATGTTGCTCTTGAAGGGGACCTGGGTTTGATTCCCAGCACTCACACAGCGGCTCACAACAGCCTCCACAGCTCACAACCTTGACTCCAGTTCCATGGGATCTGATGCCCTCTTCTGGCCTCTGAGGTCACTGCATGCATGTGGCGCATATACATGCAGGCAAAACACTCATACACATTAAAAATTAAAACTAAATAAATCTAAACAAACCAACCAACCAAAACCAAACCCCACAGGTACTCCAGGCAAGTGAAAACAAAGTATGCTGGGCAGGCAAAATCATCATACACTGTTATTCATGACTGCTTCCCAGTGCTATCAGTAGAGATAATTCACACACACACACACACACACACACACACACACACACACACACACACACACCACCACCACCACCACCACCACCACTATTTTTTTGTATTTTTATAAAAACATTCCAATTTCCCCACCATTAAGCATCCAGAATTGGGATAGCCAAAGCCACAAAGAATATTTTCATCTTCCCTTCTCCAGGCTCAGCAGCTGTGTCCTACCCAAGATGGGTCCTACAGGAGCTCTTGGCCCAAGGCTAGGTCTGTAGTCAGTTCAGACTGACATATGTCAGCCTCACTGCCCCTTTAGTTAGGAAACCTCTCCCATCCACCCCCCCCCCCATTGACTCCTCCTGCTGCGAGTTAAGTTTCCCAACACACCTGGTCTTCAGGCTTAGCATTTCCTCTGCCAGTACCCCCCCCCCAAACACACACACACACACACACACACACACACACCTGTAGTCAGCTTCTGTGCTTCCGGTTTCATTGTGACTCAAAGGCCACTTCTCAGTGAGCAATTCTCTGGCTGAGTTCTCTAAGACTGTCCATCTTCCGGCACTCTCAAGTCCTTACTTCCTCTCACCTTACAACACAGGTCCTGAGTGCTATGTAAGCTCTTGTAAGCCTTATTCTCCTTGATCTAGCACATGAGCTCGAGGAAGACAAGGATGTTTATCCAATTTGCTCTCTGTTGTAATCTCATCACCTGTGTGTACACTGGCCATCTCAAGTTGCTCAATACATATCTGTTGAGTGAGTGGTAAATGTCATAACAGTATTCACCATGTAGCAGATAAGGTGGGAAAAGCTTTGCTAGCTCCCCTCTTATTGTCTAGTCTTCCAGATGTTTCAGGTAGACAGCACTGTCTGTGTCAAAGATGACACACCAAAGTGGGAGAGTTCAAAAACACAGTTGAGGCCAATTGTCCACAGGCAAAGCAGGGGTGGGGTAGATGTAAGTGTTCAGGGGGTCAGAGGTCTGCCTTTTACTTTGGTTTTGAGTGTGGCTCAGGCAGTAGATGCTCCTACCACACAACACTGACACCAGGCTCCAACAGCAGGTCTGGAGGTGCCTGGGGGCATCATCCCTCAAAAGTGGATTTCCTTCTCTATCAGAGTCTCAACCAGAGAAGTCAATTTTCCAGGTACCTGTCACTGCTCACTGCTTCTATTTCCCAGCCCAGTCCAGATGCTCAAGTTGTAATGTAATGAGCAGTACCTTGCTAAGTAGTCAAGGCATTCAACTTGAGTATTGGGATAATGGTAGAAATATTCTTTCCTGTGGTTTTCTTACAGGATCTTAATGTTGACAGTGTGGAATCTGCCTCACAGGGCTGTTGTGCGGATGCATGAGACCATGTGGTTATCATTCTCAGTACCACGCCTAGCACATGGGCTTAGCAAACGCTAGCTGCTATAGTTATTGACTGGGAGGTGGCCAACGTCTGATTTCAGTTGGTGGACTGGAGTGTGGGGCATGGATTTCACTGACCCCTACTTCAATCATCCACTAAACTGTTTCCTGGATCTGCTGGGAGAATGGGATTCCTTGTTCAAGGTCACATGGCCATGACTTCTAAAAGGCCTTGATCAGGATACTTTTCAGGATACCCAACTTCCTTATTATGCTTGTTTCTGCTGGGAGGTAATTGTTGCCATCTTTGCTGGGCTGCACAATTTGAGGTATAATTTACATAAGTATCAATTGCCACCATGACCAAGGCATGAAAAATAATTACCTCAAGTGGAAACTGGGGTTGGGCCTATGAATTGAGGCCTGACTTGCACGAGCTACAAATGAGCTGCCACCTCTGGAGCACTATGTGCCGGCTGGATCTTGGAACAGCTGCAGTCAACCTGAGGCTGTTTCCAAACACCTGTTACGCAAGTTCCAGCAGGTCGTGAGTCCTGTCTCTAGCATCAAAATCCCTGAAGAGCTGGGCGTTGCACACCTGTAATCCCAACACAGAGAAGGAGTTTGAAGCTAGAATGGGCTACAGAGCAAACTCCAGGTCAGGCTGGGCTGCATACTGAGATACTATCTCTGGGGGCTGGGAATGTAGTTCAGTGGTAGTGTACTTACCTGGCATGGCTAAAGTACTGGGTTCAATCCCAACACCACTAAATAAATCCCTGTTAAAAGTTCTTTCGGCTGAGATACCTTCCCATTGTCCAGTATGAAAGCCACTACTTTCACAATTCCCTCTACTGGCTTGCTTCCTAGCTCTACTTGGCAGGCTTTTCTTCCCACTCATGTGAATGACCATGAACAAAGGGTTTCATCTCCTGCCCTTACTGTGGCCAGTATCTGCTGCACACATGGACCCAGAGGCTATCTCTTAGTTCTTCTGAAAAGTTGATGACGGCATCTGTGACATGGGAGGTCTTTCATCCTGAGGCAAAGGTACAAGTTCTGCCAACCTTTCTACTGCCATCTGGGAACAAACCTGGGAATCACGTTTGCAGGTCACAAATATTACTGTTGTTCAATGGCATGAGAGACTAATTTGGGGTTTACTAGAAACAGGAGACTAAAGACTGAGGAAACACAGTCAAAACGAGGGCAAAGCTAATACTGAGCAAAACTACATATTCTATGTGAAATCAACACTGCCAACACTGAAAGTATCCACAGCTGGGATCGAAGCTTACCAATAACACCCCAACTTTATTTTGCCTTCTTTTACCTTATTGTAATCACCTTATCGACAGAGTCCTTGTTTGTATCTCCAGAAACACTGCAACGCTTAAAGAAAGATGAGTCTGGTGACAGACACCCTAAGACTGGAAAGGGTTCTAAGAAGAAAATCTACAATAATGCAAAGTGCAAACTCTTGACTAAGACTTCAACTCTAATCCTGTTCTGTCAGACTACTTGTGAGAGCTGTTGTCTCCGCATGCGTGTGCAGGCAAGATCCTATCTTCCCCTTAAGACGGTTACAAACATGGAAAGCATAAAAGAGCTGGCTCCTTTGGGCAACTAAAGAAGTGGTATTACTGTCATTAGTGTATCTAAAAATGTAGATATTTAGTGATACGTTGCAGTGTGCTTGTAAAAAGTAGTGGGAAATACCTTTGGCATAGTTTAATGAATGGTACTTTTGTTAGTCTTGTCTCTGCCGTGTCTTTATAGATGTGACCTTGAGCAAAGTCATTTTTTGTCACCAGTAAAATTCAGAGTGCTTTTATTCTACTTCAGTCCTTGAAAGACTGAGTGGCAACTGAAGGTAATTACACATGACTCACTTGTTCTTGGAGATTCAATAACTGAAATCACACACAGCTTAGTGATGGCCAGGAATGGTGACACTGTGCTAGAATGAAACACCCTGGGGTGGGCGAAAGAGACTTGAGTTCTGTCTTGACACTTTTTCCAAGTGACTGCAGGCAAAATCAAATAATCTGACCCTCGATGCTCATACATCTGACCTTTGCCTGGGAGAAAGTATTGCTCCTTTATTGAAGGCAGTCTTCCCATTTAATTAACTTGGTACCCAGCAAGGTCATCTCCACATGAATTACAAACTACTCAGGGGCCATTTTAATCATCAGCAAACTGCCTACTGACAGATTTTATTCTGATTTGAATCTGATTCACTGAATCCCTGGCCTTGTGTCCTAAAATGTGTTCCTTGACCTTACCATACTTAATGTTATTTGAACATAAATGGTAGAAGAAAACTTGTGATAAATAGAAAACAGTTCTACTATTATGGCCACTTTAAGGGCCCTAATGCCCATCTCTAGCGGGTCCCACTCCTTTCGTTCCCTGCTTGTACTTTCTAAAGTATTTATTCCCAGAGCGAAGGTAGGTGGTCTATACTGCAGAGGCCAGGAGCTAATCTCCATGGGTGTCCACATGTTTCCATAACAAAAGTACGGGGCTTCCTGATGCCAGGGACAGGTCTTGAAGTGGAGCTTCTTGGCAGGAAGAGAAATGTGTTCCCACTTTCTATATAATATTTCAGGCATTATTTGGCCTCTGAAGGCTTTGCTAGAAGAGGGACCCTTGTAGAGGTTGAGCGAAGGAAGGTAGCAAGGGCCAGATAAACCATGGTTGAGATTGTTGTGCTCTATAACCCCAATGCTAAGAAACAAGAGCTCCCAGCGAGTATTGTTATTGAGAATGATCAGTGCTCTTACAACACTTTTTGTACCACCCCCAACTCCACCATCCCCAAAGTCTGAGGGGATTTATTAAAGGGAACCTCAAGCAAGCCTCATGCTAGATTACATGTCCCTTTGTAGCCTTTCATTCATTGTATTGTAATTTCCCGTTAATTTACTCTTCCCACCAAACAGAGGATGCATCCTATTCCCAAATGCCTGAAACTCTGCAGCAGAAAACATAAGATGCTCAACAAGTCTATTAAGTGTACCAGGATATGCTTGTCATTTACTGTATTTTCATTTTTAGGATCACTATAATAGCTAAGCAAATAGAAGTACATACCAGTCTTCTTCTTTTTTAAATAGAACACAAAAAATGTTAGAGGCTTGGCATCAAATAAGCTTTCTCACCCTGGTACCAGACCAGCCTGGTGAGGTCCTTCAAGTTATCAAGGTCAGCATTACAGTGCTGCACAATGCATTCAGGATCACAGAATAAAATGCAATGTTTTCCAACTCATTTTACAAAATGCGCAAAACTCCACAACAACATTCTAAAGGAAAAAGAACGGCCTCATTTTATAAACAACAATTTAATATATTAAAAGCGACAAAACCTGGCAAGATACAAGATCTAAAAACTAAAGTTCCACAATTTTCTCAGAAATGACACTTCTTATATGCCCTCAGTGGCCACCCTTCTCCTGCCCTCACCAGCAGGGAAGCGTGGCCCTAATTAGGCTTGGCTTTGGCTCTGTTGACCTCGCACCGCAGTTCTTTCTTCCGAAGCCTGGCCGAGAACCTCAGGGCTTTCATCTTGGTGATCTCCAGGTTGCTTCGGGAACTCCAAGGACATTCGTATTCCGATGAATTGGTGCAAGGCACCTGTCTGTAACTAAGGTATCGCTGCTGAACAAAACCTCCCATAATAAGCCTTCTCGGGTACCCAACCTTGGATGGACGCACCCCCCAAACGACTCAGCATCTCCCAGAACTGAGCCTCCCCGGGGCTATTTATTACCTTTCATGTAGATAAGACCCATGACTATCGCTAAGAGACCTAATCTGGAGCCATCTCTTCCCAGAGCCTGCTCCACCCCTCAAGAGGTTTTAACCTTATGGTCAAGATGTTAAGTGTGGTGCTTGCGGTGAAGCTGTTTCAGCTGGAAAGCAAAGACGTACCGCCAAGTTGTGCGGCCTTAAGGCGATCTTGCGGTGCGGATCCTTCAAGCCTCCGAAAACGCGTTTCACCGTCTTGGAAGCGTGTGGCGAGGCCCTTCTCCCTGTCCTCTGCTCGCAGCAAGCGCACCGAGTAGGCAGGCAGCAGGCCGATCAGTTGGCGCTGGGAGGCGGCCGGGGCCTGGGCTCGCCATCCTGCTCGCCCTCGGCGGGAGGAGGCAGAGTTGTCCCACTCTCAGGCTTCTGTCACATGCCTTCGGGATGGCGGTGCCCGGCGAGCCACCCCAGAGGCTGCGCGAACAGGCCAGGGAGGACGGCGGCGGGAGCATCAGGAGGTCGCGTGGCGAGCTCCACGCCCGCCCACGGCCGCGCAGCCGCAGTCCGAGCTCGCCGCTTCCGCCTCCCTCGGCCAAGATGGCGGCCGCGCACCGCGCGCAGCCCTTCCGCTTCCTCCCGGGCTGGCGGCGTGCACCGGCTCCTGCAGGTGTGCGCGCCGCGGGGCGCGTGAGCCTGCGCCTCGGGGTGAACGCTGTAAGCTGCCATTCGGGGTGGGGGATGTGTGCGAGAGTAGCGCAGAAGCCGAGTCCCGGCACAGTCTTTTCGTAAGCGCTTATGTCAGAGGTTGAGGCTGCAAGTGCGGCGTGCGTAGAGACACGGCTGGGATGGTGAGTCAGAGGAGGGCCTCCGACAGGATGCTACAGGCATTAAAATTCATCAGCACACGCGGGGAAAGACTTTGCAGCCTTTGTCCTCGGCCTCGGTGGCATGTGGAGAGGGTGCTTATTACAGTGCGGAAGAGGCTCTTGGAAGCCATCCGAAATACCGGCCAGTGGTTAATTGCAAGGTGAGGACAGCGCTCTGCGGTGATGAGAGATGCACCGAGGAGGAGGAGGAAGCACACACCACGCACGCACGCAGCGGTGGTGACTGGCTTGAAGAAAGGAAGCATTTCCCCCCATCAAACTACTCTCATCCAACCCCCTCCCCCCCCCGCTTTTTTTTTTTTTTCTTTCCAAGACAGTTTCTCTGTAGCTTTGGAGGCTGCCCTGGAACTCACTCTGTAGACCAGGCTGATCTCAAACTCACAGATTCGCCTGCCTTTGCCTCACAAGTGCTGGGATTAAGGGGGCGCACCGCTGCCAACACGGCATTGAGTTTTTTGGTTTTTGTTTTTAGTTTTTATTTCTCTCCCTTTTAATCCCTCCCTCCCTCCCACTTCATATCCAATCCACCCTGGAAGTTTCCTCTCCTACCAATATCCCCATGTTTTCAAATCCTATCCACTCTACAGGGCTACGTTTAAACTTTGCCTTTCCAAGTCTTCCCTGGAGGTCATGCATAGAATTTATTTGCTGTTATTTCTGAGTCATTACAGTAATTATGTTTATTCAACACCCAAGTACTCAATATTCACTGATATTTCTGAATCACCATAACAATTATGTTTAACATCCTAGTGCTAGGTTTTGTTCTCTCCAATATCCGTTTGATTCTCATTAAAGTATTGCTGTTACCACCTACATTTTACAAATGGTTGTATTTTTCCTGTGGCATTTGTTGTTTGCTAACTACATAACCTTGGACAAGTTAACTAAAAACTCTTTGCACTTCAGTTGTGTCATTGATAAAAATGGGTGTAATAAACCCAATAGTGGTGGCGCACGCCTTTAATCCCAGCAATCGGGAGGCAGAGGCAGGTGGATCCCTGTGAGTTCCAGACCAGCCTGGTCTACAAAGCAAGTTCCAGGACAGCCAGAGCTGATACACGGAGGAATCCTGTCTCAAAAAAACAAAACAACAACAAAAAAGAATTCAAATCTAGCCTGGGCTACATAGCATGACCCTGTTTCAAACAAAAGAAAGGAAAAAAAAAACTTTGAAAATTATATACCCATTGATATCATATGACTTACAAAAACTGAAGTGTGTGAATGAGGCAGGAAGGTGTTTATTATAGTCTAGCTTGAGGCAATTGTTAGTTAGCATTGTGCCAAACGTTTTATGTACAATGTAATTGAGTCCTCCCAAATCCCTATTAGCAAAGTACTATTATCCTCATTTTACAAATGGGAAACAGTCACAGAGAGGTGAAATTACCTGCCTCAAACCACTCATCTGTTGTGTGCTAGACTGGAAATGCAAACCCAGATCCGGGCTGGACTGTCCTGCTAGTGCCCTTCCTGAAAGGACAGTGCTGAAGATAAAATAATGCACCTGCTACAGCAAGATTGGTCAAGATGGAGGAGAAATATTCGAGGAAGGGAGCCTTCAGGAGATAGGATGGATGGAAAGCATTTTAAGAGTCAAGTTAGCAATAATTTAGATGGCTTT
Source organism: Cricetulus griseus (assembly GCF_003668045.3). NCBI lineage: Eukaryota > Metazoa > Chordata > Mammalia > Rodentia > Cricetidae > Cricetulus > Cricetulus griseus. The sequence goes on along the minus strand of NC_048597.1, from coordinate 67,572,393 downwards.
ACATATACTAACAAGACTTATTTCAAGTGAACTATTATTGAAGTATCAGCTAGTTTATATCTACTTTTTAAAAAGCTTCCCAAAGCCCCCCCACCCAACTTTCCAAATTAATGTGTAGCTTCACGTTAGTGTTACCTTTACTGTATCTCTCAAGTCTTTTTAAGAAACAGATTTTTTAAAATTTCTTTCTTTCTTTCTTTTTTGTTTTGTTTTGTTTTTCGAGACAGTGTTTCTCTGTGTAGCTTTGGCGCCTATCCTGGCATTCGCTCTGGAGACCAGGCTGGCCTCGAACTCACAGAGATCTGCCTGCCTCTGCCTCCCGAGTGCTGGGATTAAAGGCGTGCGCCACCAAAGCCCGGCTAAAATTTATTTCTTGCGAATTTCACACTTGTATACAATGAAATATAGTTGTACCCACTTCCCATTGACTCCCTCCATCTCCTTCTAAATTCCCTCAAAACTACCCTTCCTGTTTAATTTCTTCTTCCTCTTCCCCTTTACCCTCTCCTCCTCTCCCTCCTCCTCTCCCCTCCTTATAAATAACGACTAAGTCCAATTAGCCTTGTGTGCATGGCTACGGGCTTATCCACCAGAACACGGGCAACCTCACCCCCTGCAGCAGCCTTCCAGCTCCTTCCAGCACTGGGAAAGCCGGCCAGCAAGGAGGACTTTTGAGGATTTTATGTACTGCAGCTAAGTGTGTTGTGTCTTCAGCAATAGGATCTTACCATGTACTTATGATGGAATACCAAGAGCAAGTCATTAGCTTGAGCTTTTCTGGAGACCTCTGGGGCCTCCCTGACTAATAGTTCCTAGGGAGGTATTCCATGCCTCTTGTGCTGCGATTTTTATTTAATAACCCATGGATTTGGGAGCTACATTGTCCATCTGTGCAGGGTACTTACATTTGACCACCTTTTTAAAAATGCATTTTGATATGAACTTACATACTAGTGGGTTTCCACAAAGGTTTTCCATATACCCTTAACTGTGGTTAACTCCTATCCCTTTCCCCCACCCAGCCCTGACCCAGTTCAAACCTTAACCTCCAGTGTCCCCCTGCCTCCTGCCATCTTCTTTTATATCACATGTGTTCTACTGTCCCCTCCAATTATAATTCTGAACTGGCTGTGAGACAGTAGGGTTCCACATGGCTTTTTCATGCCCAGTTCCTTTGGGTTGCCCCTCCCCGTTCCCCCTTCCTGCCTAAGCCTTTCCACGCCCCCAGTGTTCTCCTTCTCTGCTTTTGTTTTATTTATAGTCTCTCGCTCTCCCTTAAAGCAAATGTCCCTTTCTAGTTTCCTGGCTTCCACTTGTGCTCTGAGTTAAACACACAAAACAGATGATTTGAAACTGGGACCAGCCTATGAGAGAGAATGTGCGGCATTTGTCTTCCTGGGCCTTGGTGACCTCACTCAGTATAATTTTTTCCAGCTCCAGTCACTTACCAGAAAATTTTATGATTTCATTTTTCAATACTTACTTTTTGAACAAGAACAAACTACTGACACTACATGGGTGAACTCGACAGACATTACACTAAATAAAAGATACAATAGAAATAGATCCATTCCTTGTATTCAAGGAGATAGTATGGTAGGATTCTGTGTATTTAATCTATGTGATATAATTAGGAGAGTGGACACTGGATAGGGGTGACAGAGACTTTCTGGGTAGATGAAAATTCTCCGTATCTCTAGTATAGGAATACATTGGTTACAACTTGCCAAACTGTATACTTACTACCTATGCATTTCACAGTTTACAAATTACATTGCAGAATTATAAAAACAAAGACTCTCTTAAGTTAAATCGATAGGCCTTTACATGTGGTGGGTGGAGGGGGGTATGGTAGGTGCATAGACTTGGTTTTATCCTTGACAGTCCCTAGACACTACAGTGTTGTATTGAAGGGGCATAAGAAACAATTTTCCCCCATTTCTTACTGTATCTGCCATGTCCCGGAAACTTTCCAAACAGTCTTTATCTGAGCCCTGGAAAGGGAGGAAGGGGCTTTCTCTTTGGTAGGGGGCATGGCAAAGCAAGCATTTTGGTGACTGCAGATCAGAATCTCCTTAAGGGCCCTTCATAGCCCTTGGTTCTTAGCCCAGTGTGGCGTAAGGAGGGGATAAGGAGTTGCAGTGGAAGTAAAGAATTGCAGGGTGAAGTCTTCTGGAATGCCTGGCACTTAGTGGAGGTGTGGGAAAGGTGTCAGAGTGTACTGAGCCAGCTTCTTAACCCATCATCCTGTGACCTTGCACAGGGCACTGCACCCCGGGCCTGTGTGTCCTCATCACTGGGTGACTGTTGCTTTGTCCACCCCACAGGGTTATTTTGAGGTTCAAATAAGATTGTGAAGTGTTTTGTCTTGTTTTGTTTTAAGAGAAGATAGAAGATAGAAAAATCCCAGTAATGAGTGTGTAACTGACCTCTCATACAGACATTTGGGAATGAGTTTACACATTCTTGGTTCAAAAAAAAAAAAAAAAATGTCTGGCCAAAAAAGATTAAACAAAGAAACGTCAAGTACAGACAATGCATAAGAGGCCAGTGCATACTCTGGTGGTGAGCCAGGCTTTTCTTGATGGACGCCTCCTACACTCAGGCACGGGAGTCCAGCAGCCTTTGCTTCTTCACACAGGTGCTAAGAAGAACACTGGCCCACAGCTGAGTGGGCCCCACTGCAGAAGTGCGTGTGTCTCCCCGCTCCTCCTGTTAGACTTGACAGCCATGCAGCAGCCCCAGCCCAGATAAAGGAGAGAAAGAGCTTTGTCTGTCCCCAGAGCCCAAGGAAGAATGGAGCCCAGTGCTGTCAGAGTGGAATAGGCAAAGCATGAGACTTTGGGCCTGTTTGTGTGGCTGGGATTGAGGCAGGATGGCCAGGCGAATGATTTGATCTGACTTGGGTAATGAAAATTGTTTGTTGCTGTTTGAAGAGCAATTGTGTAAGCAACAGTACTCCTGTGTTTGGCTGCCTGTGACTCACCACCGACTGTAACATAACCCCAGACTCAGAGGAGGTTCAGACTGTGGGCAGTGCAGGAGGGGGAGAGGAGAGATGCCGGGCAGAAGGCCCCTTCTCATTCACGCTTCCTTCCCTGCTCGCTGTCCCAGTCCCTCTCCAAACCTCTAAGGAGAGTTGGTGAGAAGGCATTTGCCACCTGGACACAATGAGGCCTAGTTGGAGGAACAGGCTAGAAGCTGGCTAGGAGCCAGAGCCCTGGCTTGAATGGCTGTTGCCAAGGGGCTGCCAACAGTCCATCTCAACCCCCAAGAGGCTGACCCAGGAGGGGGTGGGGGCCACCCCGCACCTCGGAGGCACAACTCACGCCATTTGTGGGCCAGGCCGTGATCAGAATGTACAGGGCACAGTGGCTTTGAGTGCTGAGCAGGGCCTCTCCCCTCTGCTGGCTGTGGGCTTCTTTGGATCAGAGCCTGCTCTGGGAGTCCCTTTGTTGGCTGCTTGTTATTCCGCATGCACTGAGCACTGCGCATTCATCTTTATTAGTTCTAATTGCTTCCCCATTCTAATGGGATCTTGATATTCCCATACAATTGAAAGGAAATGTATTCATTAAAATAATTCTTCTAACTGCCGCTTCCAGCTGCTTCTCTAAAGTGACATTGTCTCTCCACACAGCCTGCTGAAGCCTCTTATTAAGACTCTAGTCAAAAGCCAACTTTCGGCAGCAAACTTTCCTTGCAGGAGTTTCCAGGCACTAGAGAGAGGGTGCTTTTTAATCGGCTCACACAGAAGTTGGAGGCCAGCTGGTGTAATTGGGGGCGCTGGTCCTTGTGGATGGGAGAAGGGCTTGCCTCCAGCTCTGCCTCCTATAACAATGACCCTTTCTGCATAACGGCTCTTTTGGAGAGGGCTTCCCTTCCCCCCTCCCCACCCACATCATGTATGTGAAGCTTTTGTTTTTGCCACAAGCAGTTACTAGGTGTGTTCTAAGCACCGGGTGAGTAAGGTGCTATGGGAAGCAGGGAGGCGGGGCTGCACTCTGGAGGTGTTTATGGTCTCTGTGGGTGGCTCCCAGCCAGCTTCTCCGGAGCCAGCCGTCAAAGGAATGGCTGAGAACACTCTCAGTATTCAAAGAGAAATGAGAACTCCCAAGGCTCAGTGGGTAAATGCATGAAGACCCGAGTTCAGATCCCCAGCACCCATGTAAAAGCAAGGGGGTAGCATGTGTTCCAGTGCTGGGTGAGGCAGACTGGCAGGTCAGGTGTCTTGTTGGCCAGTCATTATGGTTGAAACAGGGAGGTAGAGGGCAATAGAGGAAGACACCTAAAGCTGACCTCTGACCTCCGCACATGCATGCAAAGGCAAGTGCACCTGCCTATGCCCACACACAGACACACATGTGCATGTACCACACACACTGAATCGATCAATTCATTTTTTTAAAGTTTAATTTTTATTTTATTTATTTGTCTGTTTGTGGGGCAGGGGAACTTCAGTCCCCGAAAGGGAACTTCAGATCCCCTGGAGCCCAAGTGGCCCAAGATGGGTGCTAGGAACTGAAAACTCTGGAAGAGCAGGAAGCATCCCTAACAGTAGACCGTCTCTACAGCCCCCCCCCCCAAATTAATTAATTTTTAAGGGAATGAAACATTAATAAAGGAAACTTATTTAAAGTATATTTAATGTCAGTGCTTGGTGGCTCATGCTTTTAATCCCAGCATTCACTAGACAGAGGCAGGTGGATCTCTGCAAGTTCCAGGCCAGCCTGTTCTACAGAGCAAGTTCTAGGACAGTTAGTTAGGGCTACATAACAGAGAGACTCTGCCTCAAAACAACAAACAAACAAACAAAAACAAACAAAATGCAGAGACCTAAGTTTATTTCATAGTATCCAAATCATGAGATTGTAGGTAAATGAAGGCAAGGAGCTTCTGAGACGTGAGGAGACACCGATCTGTTGAAGGAGATGGGAAGACTGGCCACGTGAATGCATGTAAAGCATTCCTAGTGTGTATGACGTACAGTAGGAACGAGGAGAAGGGAAAAGAAGCCTGGGTTACACACTGAACGGCTTGAATCTTACACCATTCCTATAACAGATGTGATGGAGAAGTTAGGCAGATGAGCCTGCTGTGAAGAATGGAGTCAGGATTTGAACACCAGACTTCTGCTTCCCTCAAGGCCTTTGGAATAGCAGGTTGGTTGTCAACAAGTAGACAGTGTCCCCTCAGAACTTCGAGGAAGATGGCATATCAGAAACGGGCAGGGGTCCAGGTGGCCCAGTGATGAGTGATAGACAGGAAAAGTCCAGGAAGCACTGGGAGGGTCAAACCATAAACAGCCTTGCTTGTCAGAGCTTAAATTTTACCCCGTTGGTAGTCTCCCAGGAGGACACTTGAAGCTTCAGCATAAACACAATTTTCCTTCAGAGGCATCAATTTTCCTTGAGGTGAATAATTTGAAACAACTTCATATAGAAGAAATTCAGATATTCTATGCAACAGAATGCAAAAATCCCATGAATCTCTAAGAACAAGGGGGTTTCCAAGAGAGCAAGGACCTGCTGGCAGGGGCTTCAGGTGGCTTGGTCCCCTGGGAGAACAGAAGACAGTTTTTTCTTTTGTCTGCTGTTTGGTGGACTTATCCATGCTTTCCTTGAGCCACCTCTTGGTCCAACAGATCTGTAACCTACGTGCTGCAAGACAAATTGCTGAATGACTCGTTCTTAGGAAGCCTGCCTTGCCTTAGAATAGGACTTTCAAGTACAGATAGTTTTGTTGTGTTCAGCATGACAGCTGACACCCTGGCATTCAGGGCTACCCAATGGAACTAAAGAGAGGCTAAGTACCTACCTGTGCTGAGGCCCATAGCCAAGCTTACTGCTTCCTTAGTGTGTACAGATGGTCCATCCACTTAGTTAGTACCTCATACACATACAGCAACCTAGGTTGGGTAAATTATTTTTTTCTAGACAGGGTTTCTCTGTGTAGCCTTTACTGTCCTGGAACTCACTCTATAGACCAGGATGGCCCCAAGCTTAGAGATCTGCCCACCTCTGCCTCCTGAGTACTGGCATTAAAGGCATCACTATCACCCAGCCTTAAAAAAAGTATTTAAAGACAATATTGTTCATTGTTGAGAACAGAGGTACTTCTGACCATGAAAGAATGAAAGAGAAAGGAAGGAAGGAAGGAAGGAAGGAAGGAAGGAAGGAAGGGAGGAAGAAAGGAAGGAAAGAAAGGAAAGAAAAAAAGGAAAGAGGAAAAAAGAAAGGAAGAAAGACACTCAGAGGTACCCATACAGAGAACAAATACTTGGCAGCATACTTCCTGAAATCTTAGTTACAAACATTTTTATTTTTGAAAATAGTCATCTTATATACATTGTTTTGTATATGTAAAATATGTCTGTATATTTCACATGTCATGAGCCACACTAATAAATTTTGTTTTATAAGGTAATTGTGAAAAATAATAACCTTGAGGCTTATTTAAGGTAAGTTTTTCCTCTTTACTTTGTAGTTATGAAAACAAATGTAGGCCGGGTGGTGGCAGTGGTGGCTGTGGCTGTGGTGACCATGGCAGCAGTAGTGGTGCACGCCTTTAATCCCAGCACTTGGGAGGCAGAGGCAAGTGAATCTCCATGTTCAAGGCCAGCCTGGTCTACAGAGTGAGTTCCAGGACAGCCAGGGCTACTCAGAGGAATCCTATCTTGAAAAAGCAAAAACTCAACAAACAAAAAAACAAATGCAATCATCTCAGAAAAAGTAGAAAATACAAATAATTAAAATGAAGTAACTGTAAACCTTACCGACTAGAGATGAGTGCTATTAATATTTTCTAGTATATCTTTCTGAACTTTGCTACTTCTCAATGGATATGAGAACTACATACATATGCTGCTTTAATTTTTTAGTGTGTGTGTGTTTTGAGACAGGTGGAACTCTCTGTAGGCCAGTCTGGCCTCCAACTGCCAGAGATCCACTTGCCTCTCCTCCCAAGTGCTGGTCTTGGAGGCATGTGCCACCATACCAGGCTGCATTTAAATCTTTGATTTAGTTGAAGGTTGGTTAGTCATTTGTACTCCTTTGAAATATTGGTCCAGGTTTTTTCCCAGTTAGCTAAGCTCCATGTACTTAAAAATCTGCCTTTGCCTCCTGGGTTTGATATTTATGGGAAAGGAGAGTTGCACCTGCATGTAGCATGTTTCGGGCTCTCTGATCTGTACCATTGGTCTGTCACTCTCTCCAGCATCTCTTTTGAGTGCTGTGTCCTACTGGGTGTGGTACATCACAATTTATTTGACTAATTCAGTTTGTTAAACATTCAGTTTCCAGGTTTTCAGTATTCAAAACAAAAGCGTGCATACATGAGTAGTATACCAAATCTGTCCATGGAATATATTTTTGTATGTAGAATTACTAGGTCAAAGGTGTGGGCCGCCTTGGGCTCTTTTCATACTTAGAGTCAAAATGTCTTCCAGAAAGAATGTGGTGATTCCCACTGCCTCCCGCCATGTGTGTGAGAGCGCTGTTCCCTAACCCAGCTCTCAGCATTATCATTCTTTTTAATCATTGCCAATCTGATCAGCAAAGAAAAAAAGAGTCCCTCATTGCTGTTTTAATTTGCCTTTCTTTGAATGCTAGTGAGGTTGAGTATTTTTTCAATTTATGCTGGGTTTTGATGTACATAAGTTTTTAATTTTTTATGTAGTCAAATCTATCAATCTTTTCCTCTATGGTTTCTGCTTTTGTTGACATGTTTAGAAAGTCCTTCCCCATCCTAAGATTATAAAATATTCACTTATATTTTCCTCTAGTACCTTGATGGTTTCATTTCCGCCTTTAGCCATCTGGTATCCATTTTGATGAATGGTGTGAGCTGGGAAATAACTTGTATTATTTATTTATTTCCCAAATGGATGCCCAGTTCTTTCATCACTGTTAAAAAGCACGTATTTGTGTGTGTATATGCTCATGTGCACGTGTGTAGCTGTTCTTAAAGAGAACATCTTGAGCAGATGGGCATTGAGGATAATATAGTGCTAGGCACCAGGTCATGAGGAATGTCAGTAATCACACAAAACAGACACCGCACATCCAAACACATGTGATTGCTGGGCTAAACTAACAGCTTTCAAATCAAATGGACCCACATTGGCATTTTAACTCAGATGTGGGCCCTCCAGGATGGCACATGCCTGTAAGCCAGCATTTAGGAAGCTGAAGAAGAAGGATTAGGAATTTGGGGCCAGCTTGGGGTATTTATTGAAACCCTGTTTGAAAAACAGCAACAACAACAAGGTATGGCTTTAAAGCTTGCTGCTGGTTCACATTTGATCAAGTCAGGAGGGAGCCTCCTTGAGTCTTCATTCCTTCATCTGCAAAATGGGCTAATATGTGTGTCAGAGGGCTGTGGTAAGAATCCAGTGACGTTGTCTTGGAGGCACCTGTCTACACATGCCTTATGCATCACAGTGTGTGTGTCACTCACTGGAGACACTATAACCCTCGCTCTCCTGACTCTCCTTGAGTGATCTCCTCAGGTCTTACTGTAAATAGGATATACTGTAGCAGGTGTGTGTGTGTGGGGGGGGGTGCTGGATGCTGTTTGCTTTTTATCTTTACCTTGTAATCAGACCTGATGTGTTGTGTCCCGCTGAATCTCACGCATGCCATTAGCAGTCTTTCTCCCTCTGAATATATGGCTTTCAATCTCACACCAGCTAGAAAGCCAGACAACTGGATTATTAGAAGCATGTTTAAACGAAAGATGGCTGAGACCTGAATGTGAAGCCGAGGCCCTCTACTATTGTAATCAAGTGATTCTCGGCCCTGGCACATATTAGAATCTCCTGGGGGAATTTTAAAGCACACCTGTGCCCCAGGCCTGGCCCAGACCAATTAAACAAAAATCCCTGGCAGTGGGACCAAGTGTGGAGGCTTAAATACTTGGCAGGTAATTCTCATGCACATGCAGGACTTACAGCCACCCGTGAGCACACTGGCTTTGTGAGATAGCTTCACTATAGGGAGGTCTGCCCCTCTGGGTACTCCTGAAGTGTGCCCCAAGTTGGGGAGGTCGCCGTGAGAGCAGAAGGCCAGCTGGTGGAGGTGTCAGGGATGCTGTGGCTGCTGCTGTCCTTGCTGAAGAAATGTACCTCTGAAAGTCACACCCCTGTGCACACTAGGAAATATTAGTTCCTCTTCAAAAGCTACAACAGTCCCAGGCACTTCCGTGATGCAGTTCTTCCCTCCTTCAGAGTCTCCTCAAAGAACAGGCCATGATAAAGTGACCCAGAGAAGATGTCTTCAGCGTTCCTGCTTTGTTTCTTATTTGCTCCTTCTTCCTCTTGGCCCCTTCCCTACCCCTTGACACATGTCAAGCCTGCTTTGTGCCCAGCCTCACCTGGTGCATGGTTGGAGCCACTTGCTCCCTAGCACAGGCTTGCCCACATAAGCTGTTGGTCAACCGCTTTGTCTCTTGGAAAAATGGATATATAAAATGTGCTCTGTGTGTGAACCTTTCTTCTGTAGGACTGGCTTTCTTATTTCTCTTTAGGGGGTTCAATCCATGAGCCTCAGACTCCTTCCCCGTGTTTTTCCTAATTCATCTAAGACTACAGCCTCCCTAGCTCGCTATCTAGGGCAAAGTCACCTAATTTTTCCTGGAGAATAAACCTGCCTCCATCAAGCAAAGCAAAGAGAAGGGAGAATCTGTGCTAGAGACATGACAGGATTTCTCACCCAACATCCCCATCTCACCCCCCAAAAAACACACAGGCAGCTAAGATCAGGCTGGATCCTTCCATTTGGTCCACCCTTTACAGCTGTTGAAGAAAACAAAAGACCAACAGCTCTCCTTCACGTGTCATGGCTTGGTCCCCAGGCTCAGGACTGCTCTGCTGATGTGGGGGCTACCCCTTTGTGGTCAGGACAGCAGTAACCAGGGCTGGGCAGCAGGAGCTGGCACTTGGAAGTTCAGATGCACCCCCTATAGTAAAGAAATCAAGTGATAGACGCTAGGGTCCCCCTGTGGTGTCTGCATTGGAATTCAATTCCTGTCGAGAATGTGCCCTTTTCTGGATGATTAGAGATGATGGCTCCTTTTGTGGGAAACAAGATCTGAGACTTAGGCAAGATTTAGTTGGTTATTGGGGTGCATACCAGCTGCCCTCACCCCAGGGCCTTGACTGGCCCTGTCCACAGAAGACAGTGAATTTTCTTCAGGTACATTCAGTGGAGACACCAGATGCTCCACCATTGTGACATAGCTGGTGGTGAGCACATGGGGTATGACCTTGTAAAGAGTGCGGTTGATTCTCCTGTTAAAGAGGTCAGTAGCTGTCCAGCGAAGTGATATAGGATCTGTTCATTGCGCAGGTGAGGCTTTTTTGTATGTATGGAGGAACGGCACTGGTCTCAGCTTTGTGGACCAAGCTGCTCCCAATACATTATTTTATTGCTACCTTCTCCCTTCCCCTCTTCCGGACAGACACCTCACATCTGTTGGCCGTTGCCAGTGGTGACAAACAAACAAAAATGAGGCAGGGTACAACACAGAGCAGGGACTTGGAGTGATGTGGCTCTACCCATGGAACACGCCCTGCGCTCTCTCGGCCTTGCTGATTATATAGGAGGCAGTACTGCCCCCTAGAGGCAGTTTGGAAGCGTATGGTATATTTATGTTCCTTTCTGGTTGAGGTGTCACTTGGGAGGAGGTAGAGGGATGTCATAAATGGGGCTGTGTGGTGCATGCTTTTAATTCCAGCACTGGGGAGGCAGAGGCAGGAGGATCTCTATGAGTTTGAGACAGACTGGTCTACATAGTGAATGCTAGGCCCCCAAGGCTGCATAGTAAGACCCTGTGTCAAAGAAACCAAGATAGACAAATAAAATAAATGGGGCCAGTCTTATCTTACACTTCATGTGACATCTCAGTACCTCACCAGTTGTTCGAACCGGTGGAAAACCTCTTTATATTGGCCTGCGCCTAAAAGCTAATTCTGCTGTGTATGTAAACACAACATAGGTTTCGTAGTTTTCAAATACGTAATTTTTGCGACTGGAACTGTCTTACAGATCCAGAGAGCTGTGTATTTTGTCTTACCAGGGTTTGTTCATCATTTTAGAAAACAACATTACCAATAGCAAAATGTTCACAGTATTTGAGTTACCCAAGTAACACCCCTCTATCCCTCCATGTCCGTAGATGGGTGGTAAGTTAACTATCTTTACAAATATATGGTGCTTATTTAATCTTATTTCAGAACATCAAATAAAAAAGACTCATGCAATAGATATTGCTTCTCTTCTTTAATTCAAATATAATGATTGTAGGAAGGTGTGGCCATCTGACCTGGCTGCGTTGATGTTAAAATCATGCTCATTGCTGATACACAATGTGTATATGTGTATTGCTTAATTCTGTTATTTCCTTTTAGTTATCTGTTTTCCAGTTGTGATACTATATTGATGTTTTTAAAAGCATATGTTATGGTATCTGCTTATTTCATTTCTGAATAGTAAAAATGGTCTTATGAAGGGTTCTGTATAAAGGGTTCACGGGTCGGGCATGGCTGGGGCACACTTCTCTAGGTGGCTTTTTGGAGAAGATTTTGTTTCATTCATTCTTTTTTTTTTTTTTTTTTGCAACTCTCTGAGATGGTACTATTGTTTACCAGCATTTTTCAAAGGAGGAAACTGAGTCTCAATGGTGTGGTAACTTGCTTGAGCTTCCACATCCAGAAGAAAGTGAAGCTGGCACTCTAGAACCTTCTCCTTACGCTGGTTTGTGACTGTTTCCCACTTTCGTAGATGCCCGTTGTGCTGGATAGTCTTATGCCAGCTTGACACAAGCCAGAGTCATTTTGGAAGAGAAAGCCTCAATGGAGAAAATGCCTCCCCCTGATTGGCCTGTGGTGGGTTTTCTTGATTGATGATTGATGTAGGAGGGCCTGGCACACTTCTGGGCTGTTAGTCCTGTGTACTATAAGAAAGCAGGCTGAGGAAGCTGTGATAGCAAGCAGTGCTCCTCCATGGCCTCTGCTTCAGTTCCTGCCTCCGGTTCCTGCCCTGACTTCCTTCAGTGATGGGTTGTGGTATGGAAGTATAAACAAAAAAGCCCCTTTCCCCCAAGTTGCTTTTGATTATGGTGTTCTATCACATCAATAGCAACCTAAGTAAAACATCTGTTTGTCCATCTCTCAAGACTTGCTCAGGTGCCCCAGGGCCTTTCTGTTGGAGGCCTCTTCTCTCCTACAGGGTTCATAGAGAACACAGCTTGGAAAGAGGGAAATGGCCATTTCCTTTTGGAAAGATTTTTATTTGAATATATCAAAAAGACATTCTCGGCACAGAGCAGACCCCAAGTAAATGTACATGTGTGGCCCTGAGGGAGGCAGTGTTGGGCCCTTTGGAGTGGGTCCTGGAGTCTCAGTGATTTGTTTCAAGAAATGAGTGTGTTCACTAGGGTTGAAACTCAAGGTGAAGCCCTACCACCGTCTCCCCCTAGCTAAGGGAGGGTGGCCACTTCTCCCCAGGAAGTGGAGGAAGATCTTGAAAAAAGCAGCAACACACCCCCTCTCCCTCCGTCCTCATGCCCAATTAATTGCACAGGCCTGGGCGCTGCAGGTGGACATGCTCCTAGAAGACAGGCTTCCTCTCGGCCTGCTCTGTGACCTAGCAGAGTCCCTGCTCTGGAAACACCAGTTCTTACCACAACCACAAAGGGAGGCTGCAATGTGCCTCGTAGATCTCTGGCTTCAGCAGGGCTCCCATGAGCAGCTGCCTCTGCTTCCTTTGGGGCCTCTACTGCACCATGGGACCTAGGCCCCTCATCCTCTCACGTGGTCTGGGGATGTTTTTCTTTTACTGCTCATCATTTTGCAAGCAAATGAAGTCCAGCTGAGGAGAGAGCTTGAGCAATGATGGCAGAGCAGGGCTGGGGAGAGCAGAAGGCCTGTCCATCCAGGCTCAGATTTCATCTCCAGCCACTCTGAAGAATCCACTGTAGTAACAGGTTCCCATCCCTGGACCTCTCTGCCTATAGAACTGAAATAATTTTATTTTGTATTTTAAGGAGATGCTGAGGTAGTTCCTGCTTGTTTTAAGAAGTTGGGTAGTCATGGCAACCCACAGGGTGGAGTCGGGGCTTCTTAGCATCAACTCCTCTCCATTGTCAGATTACAGAGAAAGTGGCTTTGGAGTTCACCTCATTAAGATGTGGTGGGCACAGGTTTGAGGGTGCAATTCTTGGGCTGGTCATGGCACACTGCATTTCCTGCATCCTCTGAAGCTTCTTGAGACTTCTGGCGCTTTTCTATTAAGAGAACCTGGTGATAATGGTTCCCCCGCTCCCCCCCCCCCCCTCTCTCTCTCTCTCTCCTCTCTTCTCTCTCTCTCTCTGTGTGTGTGTGTGTGTGTGTGTGTGTGTGTGTGTGTGTGTGTGTGTGTGTTTCCACTGGGGGCCTCGGCATGTCAAGGACCAGGGCAAGCTGTCTCTGGCTCCAATTGTAGAATTCTAGGAGCCCATACAACATCTGTCTGGAAAGATACTTTAGAAAATAAGGTGAAAATACTTAACCTAGATACCCCTCAACTGAGCTGCATCCCTTGCTCAGGTGATATGGGCCTCCCCCTCTGCAGGAGCTGACTCCCCCAGCTCACACTCCAGCTCCTAGCTAAGACCTACAGAAGACGCTCAACCTTGCTAATGGTACCCACATGTCAACTCCGATCTTTTCCAAATCCTGTCATTCCTTCCAACTCTCTGCAATGAATGTTCTTATTAATGATAGCTACCACGTGTAAGACATTTGTTGAAAGGACAAATTCCCATGTATCACCTAATAGTCACCGACAGCCCTGCATGGCACACACCATTAATTTCATCTTATAGAGACCCTAACATTTTCTTGCTGGATCAGTCAGCAGAGCCGTTTCATTCCAGGACACAGGCTCCTCCTGGCAGCTAGCACCCTGCCTTCATTCCCCCTGCACAGAGCTCTGCCTGACTTCCTTCCTGCTTCCTTCCAGCCAGCACCTGGCCATGGGATTGCCTCCCCACAGTTCTCTTTCTTTGTTGCTGCCTCACTAGCTTGCATTGAAGATGCAAAGACCATAGCTATTTGCTTCCCCATGCTGTCTACTGGATCTCTTATGTAGAAGTGCACATGGCAGCTGTGCTGGTTAGTTGTATGTTAACTTAACACAAGCTAAAGTCATTGGAGAGAAGGGAGACTCAACTGAGAGCAATACCTCCCTAAGACTGGGCTATAGGCAAGCCTATAGGGCATTTTTTAAAAATTTCTGATTGATATGGGAAGGCCCAGACCATTGTGGGTGGGGTCATCCCTGGGCTGGAGGTCCTGGGTTCTATAAGAAAGCAGGCTGAGGGCTGGAGGGATAGCTCAGCCATTAAAGGCTGGGCTCACAACCAAAAATATAAGAAAACAGGCTGAGCAAGCCATGTGGAGCAAGCCAGTAAGCAGTACTCCTCCATGGCCTCTGCATCAGCTCCTGCCTCTAGAGTTCTGCCTTGTTTGATTTCCTGTCCTGGCTTCCTCTAATGATGGACTATGACGGGGAAGTGTAAGCCTAATAAACCCTTTCCTCCCTAAGTTGCTTTTGGTCATGGTGTTTTATCACAGCAATAGAACCCTGACTAAGACAGACAATCACTTGTTTGCTTACTGGGCCCATGCAAGCATCTCCTCCCTTCTCCTTCCCCTCTCCCTCAGCCCTGTCTTCTCAGGCCCTCCCAGCTGGGGTCACCGCTGTCTTTCACTCACCTGATTCTGAGTCAACCCCCTGCATGCAGGAGGGGTCTGTCAGAGAGCATTGGGGCAGCCTGCCAGGGCTTCTGTGTACCCCTGGCTTGGCTGCTGTTACTTCTGCAACAGTGAAGAAATGTTTGTATCGCTGGAGCAATTCAGTCAGGAGAGCAGGAGGTGAGCCCTGGGCGCCATTATTTTCTGGTCCCTCATGGTTCCACCGAAGCCATGGCATAGCGATTGCTAAGCACTGCCTGGAAGGGACTCTGCACAAGCCCTCTCACTGAAACAGCCTCCCTGCAAGGCGGCTGTGAATACCTCCCCTGGATGGTCCGGAACACTGAGGTTTGAAGGACTCGCAGATAGACAGTGTGTGTGTGTGTGGGGGGGTGTTACAACCTTTGTGATTTTCCCCTTTCTTACATAGATGGGGCTTCTGCCACATGCTTCCTGGGATGCTTCTAAAGCCCACCCAGGGATGAATTGTCAAGGTTAGAATAGGTTCCTCTGTATGGACATGCATACCCAGAAGCTCCACAGTGGCCTCATTCTGTCTGCGTCCTTGGGAAGTTGCTACGGCCATGTTCACTTTTCAGAGAGGAAAACGGAGAGGTGTGTGCTGTGGTTGGAGATAGGAGTCAAGTTCATCTGAGTCCGAATGCCTTCTACCAGAGGGCTGAATCTGGCAGCCCCCCCCCCACCTCACTGCACTCCACCTGGATCCAGAGGGTTGAATCTGGCAGCCCCCCCACCTCACTGGATCCAGAGGGCTGAATCTGGCAGCCCCCCCCACTTCACTGGATCCAGAGGGCTGAATCTGGCATCCCCCCCTTCACTGGATCCAGAGGGCTGAATCTGGCAGCCTCCACCTCACTGCACTCCACCTAGATCCAGCCTCCTACAGCCACACTGCTGCCCTCTTGTCACTGATTTGTTCTATATTGCACTGAGTTTTCTCACATGACCCAGTAGGTTTCAGTTCCTCTGCCTGGCTTCCTGAGGCTTCCCAGAGCTGTGGCAGTAATGAATAGAAGCCTCATCCATGTGGCTGGGTCCACCTTCCCCCCAGTCCCATTCTGGGCCAGAGTCTCACCCATTTTGCCTCAAGGACCCAGCTTTTTGCTGACCTCCCTAAATCCTGCAATGTTCTGCTTGCTTGCTCTGACTTTTGTACAGAATGGACCCCTAAGTCTCAACCAGTCTTACAAGCCCCAAGCACTGCCTAGCCCATCCTCTCTCTCCAGGGGACACTGTCCTGTCTTCCCTGCAACATCTCTTGAAATCAAACTCTAGTCCAGTTGCAGCAGCTTCAGGCACTGGGGCTCCACATGCAAGATCTGCATAGGGGCTGAGCTGAGCCCCGGCTCCCCTCTGTATCCAGACTGACCCCCACCATTCACTCTTGTGCCTGCTTTGTTTTTGTCATTTTCTGTGGGTTTGTTTTTGTTTTTGATGTTTTGAGACAGGGTTTCTCTATCTAATAGCTGTTTGTCCCGGAACTCACTCTGTAGACTAGGCTGGCCTCGAACTCACAGAGATCTGTCTGCCTCTGTCTTCCAGCTGGGAATAAAGCCATGTGCCACCACCACCAGGCTTGTGTGTGATTCTTTGTTCTACAGCAGGCCTCCTTCCTCTCAGAGTCCACTGAGCTCATGGAAACCTCCTGTTGCAGAGGGGGCAGGGCTTCCCAATGCAGTCTTTTTAGATCATTGGTTCTGGGAGTCTGAAGTTGGCTCTTCGTGTTCATATATTAAGTACTACGGACTCAACTATCTCTCTAACCCTTCCTTATAATCTTTACAAACCATGGGGGACACACAGGGTTAAATGGGGGGCGGGGAGCTGCCAGTAGCCTAAAGAGAGAATGAGATGGTTGAAAGGCTGTACCTAGCCTCTGCTCCCTGGGTACCTATCCGGTCAAGAACTCTTCTGTAAGCCCTGGAAATAAAGATATAGCTGCTCCCTTTAGCAGAGGGATGAAGCATGCCGGGTACTGAGATGGGCATGCAACATATCACCTCTGTTCCACTAAGACTGACATCCACTGTCGCTAGCTCAGAAAGAAAAGCTGCCTCAGCTGTACTTCACACACCCTCTTAGGATTGCTTAGTCCTGTTCCACCCTCCAGCTCTTCTTGGGAGCTGCAGTCCCCTTATCCTAGCTCCTTCCCTGAGGATAAACCTAAGTGGGAAAGGGTATGAGCTGCCACCAGGGTTCGGGATCACTGGTTCTGGACTCTTCCCCAGGGACCTGCATATATTCCTTGGAACATCCTCAACATCATGGACTAAGAAATCCGTGTTGTCTTTTTTCAAGATCATCTTATCCTTATGCCCAGGTCTCTTGGTAACCCATAGACACCCCTGCCTCCATTGAGTCCTATGTGCTACGGGGTGCTAGATGTGACCTAGTCCAGTTCTCCATTTCTAGGCCATAGACCCCAGGCCACACCCAGAAAATGGACAGCAGCAGGACCTGAACCCAGCTCCCTTACTCTCCTGTAGTACTTGCCCCCATTGAGCAGGCCCTGTCTTTGGTTCTGGAGAAGGGCCTGGCTGCTCCTCCCTGAGGCCCTCGGGCTGTCGGAGGACCGCTCTTCTCCCAGCCTTCCGGCTTCTCTGGGGGAGGGAGCTAGCTCATTGCCATCTACATATTTTCAGCTGAGTTATATTTTGCATAAAGTAAACTTAGCGAACAGAGAGAGCTACGCAGAGAGTATATTTGGCTTTGAAGCATCAGCCTGACAGGCGTTTCCTATTCGCTATCTCCGAGCCGCCCAGCTCCCAGCCGACCGGGTTTTGCTTAAGTGGCATAATTCTCCCGCAGTGGAGACAGCTCATTCATTAGTCATTCCAGAAGCCAGATACAAAATAGTCAGTCTTCCCTGAGCCAACTCCACCAACCAGCTCCACAGCCACCCTGCGGGCTGGGCAGTGAGACTGCAACCCGGTCGGTCGGCCTGGCCCAGGTCAATAAGAGTCACCTGTCTGAGGCTTTCAGGGGACAGCCCACACTGCAGTCTCTCCTTCCTTCTGGAATAGGAAATGCTTGGCTCCTCCCACTAGTAGAGACTCTACTGGCCCATAAGGATGGGGGCACCTTCCCCTTCCACCACACTCCTGAGTCATTGCCACACAGTGTAGATCTTCGCTGGAGTGGCTGCTTTGTTTTGCTCCTGTCTTTCTTGCTGGAAGCTATGTCTCAGAAGAAGCAGTGAAATGTGTTCCTGCTCGCTCGCGTCTCTGACCCATCTTGCCCTGCCTTGATTGCCACGCGTGATCACCTTGAACCCCTGCACAGAGAGGCCCGAGGTCCCCATTTCGTGGGTGAGAATATTGCAGATAGGAGAAGTGGTCAGTCAGACGTCACCCAGTCCCACTTCAAGCCTGTCGCTCCCAAAAAACGCCTCTCTGTCCTCCGTCAGAGTCCTCTTTTCCTAGTTAGGCAAAAGGAAGCATGCCGTCATACCCCAGGCTCCCAGAGCAGAGGCTGCAAAGCCACCAGTCAGAAAGCAGGGAGGCTTGCGCCTTGAGAGGGAGATTAAAGACACTCTGCAGTGCCAGCTGAGAGTTAGGTAGGACGGAGCTGGGTCAGACCAGGAGAGGGGTGGGCAGGGATTGTTGTAGTACTGTGGTCCAACTACATAGTCTGACCCTGCTGCATGCCAGAGTGAGGAGAGTCCATGCCAGCCACAGAGAGGGGTGGCCAAGAGTGTGGAGAGGCCCCTGTGCAAGCAGAGCTAGCATTGTGACCACAGCTGGCAGTTAGTCATCCTTTCTGGAAGCATAACTTTAGCCTCAAGAGGACCAGCAAGTTCTCAGGTAGGGAGGGGTGGGGCAATGAGGAGTGGGGGGGGAGGGAAGGCATATGCAAATTAGATGCAAATGATACCATGTGACAGCTAGGCGTGAGAACCTCAGATCCATTCTTGAACTAGCATTTGGCCTTCTTTGGCTGGTCTCATCCCACCCTGTAACATTGTCTCTTGTCACCCCCTTCATTCTTTCACACCATCTCAAATCATTTATTTTATTTTTATTAATGTTTATATATGTGTCTGCATGTGTGCATGGGCCACATGTGTTCTGGTGCCCACGGAGTTCAGAACAGGGTATTGGAATCCCTGGAGCTGGAGGTAGGAGGTTCTGAGCCACTAACATGGACGCTGGGAACCAAACCCCCTGTCCTGGGATCCCAGACAGTGGAGGCTCTGCCCTAGGATCCCAGGGGATCCTGGGATCCCAGGGGGTCCTCTACAAGTATAGCAAGTATGTTTAACTGCGGGGTTGGCTTTCCAGCCTGTCAAACTATTTATTATTGCCGAATACACAGAACCCTTTCTACCAGCTCTCCCATGTGCATTTTCTCTGCATTTACTGCATCTCTCTTATTTTCAGCCTTCTCTAGCAAACTCCTATTTACCCTTCGAAACCCACTTAAATGCCATTGTATCTGGAAGCCTTCCCCATTTCCTGGGAGCATTTTTTTCCCCTTCTGTATCCCTGATCTATAACTCCAGCAAGCCATTGATCTAGGGTACCATCAAGGATCCTGCCATATTCTGTCTCTGGATTCCTGGTACCTAATGAAAATCTCAGCATAAAGTACCAGATCAAGCCAGGCAGTGGTGGCACACATCTTTAACCCCAGCACTCAGGAGGCAGAGGCAGGCAGATCTCTATGAGTTTGAGGCCATACTGGGCTACAGAGTTCTAGGACAGCCAGGGCTACACAAAGAAAAACCCTTTCTAGAAACAACAACAAAAAGTACAAGACCAATGGATAAAGCAAGTGCTTCCCGCATAGCCATGGACATGAAAGCCTGTGTGGAAACTTGCCTCAGCCTGGAGGGAGAGGCCAGAGCCTCGTCTTCCCCGCTTCATTAACAGTGTGTTTACAGACACCATTGTTATTTCTCAGTAAATCAAAATGGACAGAGGTACCTGGGAGACCCCAGAGACTGCATTGGGGCCTGCACTCCGCCATGGAGTCTCCAGCCTTCATTTTCTTGTGTACAGATGTGAGTCACATTTGATCCCTCCCGGATCCAGTTAAAAGCAAACTCAAGTCACTTTCTCTGACAGCAGAGACTTGGGAGGGAGAGGTGTGACTGGTCAGCACCTAGCACCGACCCTCCCCTCACCTGAACACCTCCTCAGGGGACAGAGCTCCTGTGCTGTGAACTTCCACCCCGTGGTCTGGATGTTTGCACTGCAATCTCCTTTCCTCCCCAAGCCCCAGCTAGGAGGAGCCCTGCCCCCTGCTGTGTCTGCAGGGGCATCTAGTGTTCAGGTGGTGGGGGCTGGAAGCCGCTCCTGCAATAGAGAGGATTTTAGGAGCTGAGGGGGACGTGTAAAAGCCATGCTACCCATCTTCTAGAGCAGTGGTTCTCAACCTGAGGGTCTCGACTCCTGGCAGGAGGGGGGAATTGAATATCAGACACTTACATTATGATTCTTAACAGTAGCAAAATTACAGTTATGAAGTAGCAATGAAATAATTTTATGGTTGGGGGTCACCACAACATGAGGAACTGTATTAAAGGGTCTCAGCATTAGGAAAGTTGAGAACCACAGAGGCTCCTTGGGCCAGGAGGGCAGGGCTGGACCTTTTATGGGCTCCCCACAGAGAGGAGCCCACCAGGCCCAGGTTCTTGCTCCCTCCCTGACTCTTTGGAAGGAGTCACCATCTCCCTAGGAGCTGGTGTCACAGCCCCCAGTAGCCTGCTCCTGCCACCTCTTGCCCGAGTCCTGCTATTGCTGCTGCTCCTGACTCAGAGCTGGACACCCCGATTGCTTAAATCTGACACCTCCTTGTACTCTTTAGAGGAGGGCCCCCAAGCTGCCAGAAAGCTGGGAACGACTAGGCCTT
Source organism: Cricetulus griseus (assembly GCF_003668045.3). Taxonomy (NCBI): domain Eukaryota; kingdom Metazoa; phylum Chordata; class Mammalia; order Rodentia; family Cricetidae; genus Cricetulus; species Cricetulus griseus. The sequence goes on along the minus strand of NC_048597.1, from coordinate 67,551,785 downwards.
GAAATGGAGGGATCCCGGCAGGCAGGTCCTGGCATGCCTCAGAATGCAGACTGTGAATCACCTCCTACTGCCTGCTGGACAGAGCAGTAATGACAATAATAACAGAGCCCACTGTCATTAGCTCCCGCCCTGCCTGCCAGGACCATATCTCCGTCCATCTCACAGTCCTCAGGGCCAGGGAGGGGCCAAAGGCAGAGATTTTGTCACTCTGTCTTAAGCAGAAGGAAACTAAGTCTAGCATTTCTACTGAACTCAGTGGAGAGCCGGGCCTTACCTCCTAATGTCACCCAGATGTCAAGGGAGTCTGTGGTCCTTAGCAAAGTTGAGGGGGACAAAGACCCACCTTTTTTGACTTCTCAGAGCCTTCCTCCAACCCTTACCTTGCTGGTCATAGCCCCTCAAGGCAGGTGTGACTACTGTCTCCACTTCATGGCCAAGGAATCTAAAGTTCAGGCATGAGGGAGTGCAAACACAGGACAGGCCACTGGGGAGGTGTGAGCATCTTCTTGGTGCTCCTAGGGCAGAGCCTCCACTGTCTGGGATCCCAGGACAGGGAGGACGCTCTGTAGCCCCGGATCCTAAGGTCTCACTCCAGCTTTCTCATCCTTAGCCTGGCCTTCTTCGTAGCCGGTCCAGCCTAGCTCTCCCGATTAGGGCTCCTCCCCAGCTCCCCGAGGCCAGCTTTCATTTTTCTCTTTGAGCAGCCGTGGAAAAGTCAAGACTCCACACTTTAATTTGGGGGTCTTAGTAATTATCTGGCATCCACCACCCACTCAACTCAACCCACTAGTTATTATAATAACAACAATAATAATTTAGAGTCGTGATGGCAATGATCACGCTCTTCCCCGCCCCATGGGGATGGCCTCACCCACTCTTTTTATACCCAAATCCTGTGGGATTAGATGAGGGGAGGGATGTAGGCTTCTGGTCAGTTCCAGCCAGCATGCCCTATGGTCCTCTAAGTGAGCCAGCTCCAAGCCTCCACGCTCCCTTTCTCCTCTTTGCAAAATGGGCTAGACATCCTGTAGATGAAAAGCTGGCAGATGGAGGAAGATTAGGAGTTCGAGGCCTAGCTCATACATAGGGAGATCCTGCCTCAGATATTCATCCTACCTGATGATTGTCTTTGCACTTCAAGTCTGACTAGGGGACTTTTCCTTCTGTGCAGCCTGCAGTAGATGTGAGTTCTGCCTGACACATCACAGTGTGCCATGGCAGAGCCTCCCCAGCCGTGGTCCTTTGGGTGAGATGGCTGGCTGGGACCTAGCTAGATTCAGGGTGCAATGGGCACCTCCTTCAGCCCTTAGCCAGCAGCTGTGGCTGCCAAGCCCTGCAGCTAGAGAAAGTGCTCTGCTGTCTGAGCCTAGTAAATGCTTTTACGAGTCCTTTTACTAATTTGGGCTAATATGTGGAGAAGCCAGGAGGACAGTTACAACCAAGGAGAGGCACAGACCCCGTGTCTCCCTGGAACAAACACAGACTGCCCTCCGGTGCACTCAGACTGCTCAGAGCTCCAGAGGGGGGAGGGGGTGGTCGGCCACCCTGACAGCAGGGAGGGTCACTCCATGTCTGGGTCAAGTAGAGTCTGTGCCTGTGATTGCTGTAGTTCTGTTTGTTTGTTTGCTGCCTCTGGGCTCTTGACTTTACAGCTAGAGCTGCTGCTGCAGAGCCGGTTAAGAGTGAAGACCTTGTACCATCTGTCTTCAGCCATTTAGATATGCCTATTGGATGTAACAAGCACATTTACAATGTGATGTTCCCACAGTGTTCCGACTGCTTCCCAAAGGCTAATTTATTTAATCCTCGTAACAGCTCTATAATTATCCCTACCATGTCAACTAGCAAAATGGAGACCAGAGAGGTTAAGTGACTTCTTCAAGGTCACACAGCTAAAAAGTTAACAAAGCCAGGATTTGGACCTAGGTTATCCCCAGGAACTGTGTCCTTTATCTGAAATTTTATTTTCGTATGTGTTCATGTTTGAATGTGTGTACTATTGTATGCACATGTGTATATTTGTGTGTAGAGGCCAAAGGTTGCCATTCAATGTTTTTCTTAGCCACTCTCCATCTTATTTTTTTGAGACAGCCTCTGTTGGAAACCAGAATTTACAGATATGGCAAGACCAGCTGGCCTTTGAGAGCCCCAGGGACCCACGGTCTCCCTCTTCATTATTGTACCTAGAATTTTTCTCTTTAATTAAATATTTTTTATTATTGACATGTGGGTGCTAGGGACGAAACTCAGGTCTGCAGGCTTGCATGGCAAGCATTTTACCTAGTGGGCCATCTTCCCAGTCCTTTATCTGAAACATTAAAACTTGGTCTAAAAACAGCTGAGAAATACTGCTAAAGCCCAGCAGCAGAGTATAGGGCACCAGTATGTAGGGAAGAACCAGCTGTGACAGATCAGAGTGTCTGAGTTTTCTGCTGAGTATTCTCTCTGCACTGCCCCCAACTGGCGATTGCTTGAATGCCTCCAGTGACAGGGAGCTCATTGCTTGAGCCACCAGAGCCTTTTCTCTGCTCCATGGGCCTGCTTTGTCCTCTAGAGTCGGGCTGTTTTATCTCCTGTACAGGACAGCCCTTCCAGCACTAAAAATAGTGTTCATGTTCCCTTTAAATATTTTCTTTGTTCTTAAATTTGGTTTTAAACCTCTGTGGTTCTTTCATGGCCGACATCTGTCAGAATTCTAGATTCCCACATATTCCTGCTTCTATTCTCTTCTACACCATCGGGGCGTGTGGATGGCACCATGTTGGGTCCAGCAATGCTAAGAACACTGTCGATTTACCTCCTCCGTGGGGACTTCACATCCGCAGCCTCATTCCCTGTGACTGCTGAGTATGTGTCACACTCCTGGCACACACCCATTCCAGTCTTTGAGTTCCATCGTCAAACACTGAAACCACCCAGCTGTATAGTTAGGGGTTTGAGCCCCCTAAGTTCCTATTTGCCAGCAGTAAATTTGATCTTGTTAATTTCAGTTCCTTGTTTCAACCTAAGGATGAGTTGAAACCTTACTCTTTGATCCTACTTAGGGATTTTCTACAAATCGTTTATTTATCTGTTTGCTTATGTTCGAGACAGGGTTTCCCTACATAGCCCTGGCTCTCCTGGCACCCTCTCTGAAGACTATCGTGGCCTCAAACTCACAGAGATCTATGTCTGTCTCTGCCTCCTGAGTGCAGGTATTAAAGGGATTATCCAAAATCTCCATTTACTTTATTTTGCCATGCTAGGGATGGGGACCTAGGTTCTCACACGTGGGGCTACACTCCAGCGTGCAGCACCTAAAGTTGGATAGCAGTGCCTTCTGTGTGCCCTTGTAGAATATCAGTTGTTTTAAAAAGCTTGGTAGCTTTTCCACGGTCGAGTTTGCACAGAAAGATGGGGTAAAGATAAATGTACTCCCAAGGGAACTTTCTGTTGGGATAGATAAGAGTGGACAAGGGCTAGGCTTTCGGGGATGCAAGTGGCTGGGTAACCAGGTGAAGACCCACACAGCGTTCCTCACCTGTGCGTCAGAGCCCACAGCCCATGATGAGGCAGGAAGGCAAATACTGAAAGTGTTCAGGTCACCAGAGACCATTGTTTTCTGTGCAACCCCTGTGACAATGACCCAGGATGGAACAGAGACTATCACAAAAAGCAGCAATGCCCATTGTGATGAGGTATCAGGACTCCCAGGGCAGAGCATGGCTGCTTGATCACGGAGCCTTGAGTCTCTCAGAAGCAAGAAAAAGGCCCCTGGGAGTCAAGGCTGCCTCGGGGCCGCGCTGCTGCTGGGAGTTTGAAAACGCCTTTTCTTCTAGAGCCACCTTTCCTGCTCTCACTCCTCAGAGGCCACAGGCATCTGAAAGTCTAAAGAACCAAGCTGAGGCGGGGTCACGAGGCTCACAGTTGGTGGTCTTGGTTTATCTCACAGGGCCAGTAAATCAGTACCAGTTTGGAGTCTCAATCTCGCTGTCACGGAGGCAGCACACTATAGTTTTATCTAAGATCCATGCAAACTCTCCTCCTTCACTTCAGGCGCCCGCTCCCAACCATTCTGTCTGCACCAGTCCCCAGGCCACAAATCCTGATGCTGAGGTACCTGAGGCCCTGGTTGGGGTTCAGCTACAGAAACTGAGGTGATTGGGGTGCCCAGAGAAGGGGGTCATTCTTAGATTTGTAAGCTAGTTGTGAAACAGGCTGACAGCAGACACCACATCAAGTGAAGGTGAGGCAGAGGACCCAGTACAAAATGGTAGCCCATACATGAAGCCCTGGAGCCCTGTCAAACACCAGCTCCCCTGAGCTGTTCTGAGCTCTGCCTGTGGAGATGGTTTCAGCTCTAGGACCCCATAGCTTCATACCCTAACCCTCAGAGAGTACCTTAGGCCTGTCACACCAAGACCTGCCTCTTCATTTTTCTGGCTGAACATAAGACCTCTCTTCCCACGAAAGTTCTGTGGCCATGGTCAGAGACACTGTTGCCACAAAAGACCTGTGGCTGTGCTCAGAGACATTATTGCCACAAAAGGCCTGTGGCTATGGTCAGAGATACTTTGCCACCTGCTGGACTTCAGGGTGCTGGTAAGAAGATCTACACTCAGACAAACATGAGACCAACCTTAAAACACTTACCTGGGTCCAGTCAGATGACTTCAGCAGGGGGCTGGAGAGATGACTCAGAGGTTAAAAAACTGGCTACTCAAAAAAAAAAAAAAAAAAAAAAAAAAAAAGAGGGGGGGCAGTGAAGTACTCGCTACTCTTCCAGAGGTCCTGAGTTCAATTCCCCGAAACCACATGGTAGCTCACAACCATCTGTAATGAGATCTGGTGCCCTCTTCTAGCATGCAGGCAGACATGCAGATTGTATACATCATAAATAAATAAGTAAATAAATAAATCTTTAAAAAAGATGACATCAGAAGATGAAGGTGCATGCCCTGAAAGCCTGCGACCAGAGTCCCCGCCCCCATCCCCCCCCCAGTCTATGTAGAGTTAAAAGGAGAGAGTCTGACTCCTGCAGTTACTCTCTGACCTCCACGTGTGTGCTGTGACACACGTGCCCACCCACTCCCTTCCAAATAATAACAAAATGTAAAATCATTATTGAGTTCATGGGACCCTTGTTTGACTGTCATTACAAAGGCATTGTCTCAGTCACTGTTCTATTGCTGTGAAGAGATAGCATGATCAAGGTAACTCAAAAAAAAAAAAAAATTGACTGGGGCTGGGCTACAGTATCAGAGGTCTAGTTCATGACCATGATAGTGGAAAGCATGGCAGAGAGCATGCTTGGCACTGGAGCAGCAGTTGAGAGCTGCATCCTAGACTGTGGGCCGAGAGAGAGAGAGAGAGAGAGAGAGAGAGAGAGAGAGAGAGAGAGAGAGAGAGACTTGGCCTTTTGAAACCTCAAAGCCTACTCCCCAGTGACACACTTCCTCCAACAAGGCCACAACTCTAATCCTTCTAATCCTTTCAAACAGTGCCACTCCCTGGTGACCAAGCATTCACATATATGAGCCTATGGGGGCCAGTTTCATTCAAGTCACCACAGACATGAAAGTGAACAGAATCGGGTTTTCAGTTGTCCATATTAAAGGAGCACACAGAGCAACAGCAGACATTGGCAACTGAGAATTCTACTTTGCAGTTCCCATATAGGCGGCAGGAATCTAACCTCTGGCAGTCCTTAGCTCAATGGCAAAGGCTGTAGCTCTTGTTTTAATTATTAGTTTCTGTTCTTTCTGTTTGTGCATTTGTTTGTTTGTTTGACCCAGGGTATTGTGTAGTCCAGGCTTTAACCCTCTATGTAGCTGAGAATGACCTTGAACTACTCTAGCTCCGGTCTCCATCTCCCAGGTGTGGGCTTACAGGTGTGAGCCACTGCACCCAGCTAGTGTTTCCTTTCTTCAGCAATTTATTACTCCGTATCATCTGATCCGTTCAGGTCTGGGCCTGTGGGCTCATGTTAACTATTTTTATTCTACTTTTTTGAGTCAGGATCTTGTTTTGCTGTTCTGGCAGACATGAAACTTGCGACGTAGAATGTTGCGGGGTATTTGTTTGCACTGACACACTAAGACTGCTAATAACGTTTACCTTGAATTGGGAGGCAGAGTCAATGATTGGTTGACCAGAAGATTGGTTAGCCATAAAGATTTTGGAGGACCCAGATGGGGTGGGGGAGGCCCACAGGAAGATATAGGGAGGGGCTTAGAGAGATTTGCAGCCCTTTTGATGTGGGAAGCATGGAGAGAGGGTCAGCTGGTCGTTCCTCTGCTTTCTTTGGATCTATCAATGTCTGACTCCGGAGTTTTTATTAATATTAGAACAGCATGGGAAAACGCTTCAATAGACTAAGCTGATCTCGAACTTGTGGCAATCTTCCTACTTGGCCTCCTGAATGCTGAGATTACGAAAGGGCACCAACCACCACTCCCAGCCTTTATGTTAATTTGCAGAATTACTTTCCTTATTTTCCTAAATCCTACTAATTTTCACTAAATCAAAGTGAAGGCAAATCCTCAGTTGCTGAGAAAATCCAAGGTGAGTGGGTGTCTGAGATGATCAAGAGTCTGTCTCCATGATGGATTGCAGGTGGAAGAGGGGGCTATTGCCCTGTTTATGGTGGACCCTCAGGTGGAAGGAGGCGGCCATTGTCTCTTCTATGGTGGACTCTCAGGTGGAAGGATTTGGCCATTGCCCTCTCTATCCTGGACTCTCAGGTGGAAGGATTTGGCCATTGCCCTTTCTATCCTGGACCCTCAGGTGGAAGGAGATGGCTATTGCCTTCTCTATGCTGCCTCAGGAAGCAGAGGCAGGTGGGAAGAAAACACTCAGGCCAGCCCTGCCAGAATCACTCAGAAGAAGGTGTTTTGCTTCCTCACATTGAAGGCCCCAATACAGAAGAGAACTGTCCAGCTGCCTGCACTTTGGTGGGAACCTCATAACCCTCCAGAAAGCCTCTGGCCCCTTCCCTTCTTGCTTTGGCACTGTTTCCTTCTTTGCTGAGGGTCCCATTTGTCAGAGCAGAAGGGAATTACATCAGGCAGTGCTGAATCAGACAAAACAAAAATAAGTGGACAACCTTCTTAGGGAAAAGCAATGTAGATTTTTTTTTCTTGCCACTCCTGACTTATTAGGCAGAGCCGAGTAAATCAGGGGAGGACGGCCAGGATTTCAAAATATCGAAAAGGGAATGGCAGTTTGAACAGCGGTGGGAGGGGGATGGGCAGCGGAGCCAGGGATGGCAGGCTGGGTGGTGCTCCCACTCCCCCTGCAGGTGGGAGAGGCAGAAGCCCGGCAGCCCCATCGGGCTGAGCCTGCAGGGTGCAGGAGCACACTCCATGCAGACGGGAATTAGGCAAAATTGGCCATGACCAAAAACGGCCAGGGAAGGTGATGGAGGCAGAGCAAGAAAAACTCCAGGCCATATAAAGAATAATAACTGCGGGCAGGTAATGATAAACACAAGCAGAATGTTGTCTGTGTTGACTAAAACTCAAGATCCAGCAGGAAGTAAAGTTTAGCTGTTGACTTGTGGAGTTTGTGCCCTAAAATTTAGGGCAGCAGTTCTCAAGGGGTTAAGAGAAAACTCCCCCCCCCCATGCAGATATTGAGTATCAGAGATCCTGCATATCAGATATTTACATTAAAATTCATAACAGTAGCAAAATTAGTTATGAAATAGCCATGAAATAATTTTAAGGTTGTGGGGGGTCACCACAAGAACTGTATTGAAGGGTTAGGAAGGTTGAGAATGGGTGACCTAGGGTAATAACTGCCAGGCAGGTTGCAAACATGATCTGTTTTCGGCCTGCTGTTGTCTCCATTCTACAGCTGAAGAGACTGAGGCACAGAGAAGGCAGAGCAGTGTGGTTGGCTCTCCCACAGTGCATTTGAACTCAGGCAGACTCAGGGGCCCTACTCCTAACTGATGTAATGCCCAGTTGCATGCCCCTTCCCTTTGACAGGAGCAGGATCTGGTCAGATGTTGAAAAGGATGACCACAGAGGGGACTCTGGGGCATGGCTGTGTCCCAGGGTACTGTTTTTCCATTCTCCTTGCCATGCACCATCCCTCCCAAAGCCAGAGTTCTGTCCCCCACTCTTCTCTTTGCATTCTGAGTACATCCTCATCGGAGGTTTTACTTATGTCAACTGATATGATCACGGCTCACCCTGAAGTCCCTTACAGGTCTAGCCATCTATAAAAGGGTGGATGGAAGCTGGGAGTTGGTGGTGCACGCCTTCAATCCCAGCACTTGAGAGTCAGAGGCAGGTGGATCTCTGTGAGTTCAAGGCCAGCCTGGTCTACAGAGCGAGTTTTAGGACAGGCTCCAAAGTAATACAGAGAAACCCTGTCTCAAAAAACAAAAACAAAACAAACAACAACAAAAAGAGTGGATGGAATACAGCCATTAAAATTTTGGAAAGGGGAAGGGATTGGTAGAATGCTTGCCTAGTATGCAGGTGCCCTGTGTTGGATAAATCAAGTGAAATGGTTCATACCTGTAATTCTAGCACTAGGGAGATACAGGAAGGAAGATTAAAAGAAATGCAAGGTCACCCTTGGCTATAAAGTGAGCTTGAGGCCAGCCCGTGTTACACGAGGCCCTGTTCTGCACCACCACCACCTCCCCAATTAAAAAGTTAGGGCTGGTGTGGTAGCTGTGCCTGTAACTTCAGCTTTCAGGAAGGTAAGACAAGACACAAAAGGTACACTTTTGAGGTCAGCCTGGGCTACATAATAACTCTGTCTTGAAAACCATTTTTTTCTTTTAATTTGAAAGGGTTTGGGGTTACTTGACCCCTGCAATTTCTTTTTGTTCTAGAATCCTGTGACTACTGGGAAAATCTATTTAATATGGTCCATTGTGTCTACCAAGTGCATCTTCCAAATACAAGGTGTGATAGATACTGAGAAAAGCAAACACCTCAAGGAGCTTTCTCACAGGCCTCAAGTAGGGCTGATGTTTGTGACTTAGATTCCCTGAACATGCTTTTGGAGTTGGTTCCTGGCTGAGGGAGAGTCTTCAGGGGTCACTGGGGAGCCAGCTAGTCCAGGCAGTGAGCATTCTTCTCTACGGTATGGGAGAGTCAGAAGTTCAAAGCTGTTCTCAGTTGTTAGAGGGTACATTCAAGCCCAGCCTGGGATATGGGAGGCATTGCTAGAGGAGGAAGAGGAGGAGGAAGAAAAAGAAAGTCTGAGTGAGGCCATCAGAGGTGGGAGGCATTGAGCCCCACCCCCCACTGGAGCCCCAGACTCAAAGCTAGGAGGGCAGGGACAGTTCAGGGGGTAGAGGGGACTCTGTGTTGGTCTGACCTGAACAAGGGAAGCGGGGTGCCTGGGCAAGGAGACAGGATCCTGGCTTTTCACCTGGAGTGGGCTCACCTTGCCAGCGGCTGGCTGACCAGCCAGCCTTTCTAATGTGACCTTTGCTGACTGAAGGGTGCAGCATGTCTGGAGCCAGCACAGCCTAGCTGATAAGCCTTCTCAACTCATTAAATTACACAGGAGAAACGGAGGTGGGAACTTCATGGCACGGACCTCTCCCCTCCGCCAGGGAACCTGCCTTCCTGGGTTTCACTTTTCAAAGGCTGAAATAGATCTGGAGACTTTGTGCATAATTAAAGGAGACTGTCACTTCAAGTCTTTTCAAAACCATTTGGTTCAGTGCTCCGTGGGCCGGGTACAGAGCTAGTCACCACCTGGCATGAAAAGTGCTAACTTGGAATCTTGGGTCACTTCTAGACATCACAGTCAGAACAAAGAGAACTAATTTCAGAGGCCCCCTGGCTGTGCCCCTGCCACCAGTAACTAAGAACCTCTGTATTGACTTCTGGGTATAAAAGAGTGTGGTGCACAAGGTGACCCGCCACGCAGAACACCAGGTGCCAGTGCCAGCCAGCAGGACAGGCTATCTTATCGGTCAGCTTGATAGAACTCATGAAAGACGGCCATAAGGAACAAATATTTGTAAGCCTGCCACCTTTCAGTCCACAGCAGATCAAACACAGAATGAGAGCAGGGCCAGAGGTGGGAGGAGCAAGCCACTGGACTCCTCCCACCTCCTTAAGAACAGGTGTAGCTTGGCTTGGAGGCTCAACCTGTGATCCTTGCTACTCAGGAGGCAGGAGGATCACAAGCTTGAGGTCTGCCTAGGCTACAGAGTGAGTTCAAGGCCAACCTGGGCAGCTCAGTGAGACCCTGCCTCGAAAAATAAAATGAGAGCTGGCAACATAGTTTTGTGTTAGAGCACTTGCCTAGTGAGTGGAAGGGGTTCAGGTTTACACCCCAGTGGCCCACCAAAACAGAACAAAAATCAGTTTGCAGCCGGGGTACAGATCAGCTGCTAGCATGCTTGCCTAATATGGTTGAGAACGCTGGGTTCCATCCCAACACTGCATAAAACCAGGTCTGCTTGTACATACTGGAGGAGCAGAACTTCCAAGTGATTCTCAGTTCAAGGCCAGTCTGGGCTGTGTGAGACCCAGTCTCAAAACAACAAAAGCAAAGGCCCAAATCCCCATGTTTGCATGTTGACCAAGTTAGCAGGTACTTCACAACTATCACCTCTCAAAGCCAGTGTTTGCCTGAAGGAGAGAGCTGTTTTGTTGAAGACTGAGGTTCAAAGTTTGTTTGGCTAGGAAGAGGCCCTTAAGCTGAAGTCTTCAGATTCCACAGTGTGTGTGCTCTCCATAGGCTGGTGGTGACCTTTACAAGATTTCACGGGACTGTTCCTTCAATATGCAGCTCCCCAGAGGCCCCCTGCTTGGATGCCCATTCTTCTAGACTCAAGTCCTGCCTGCCTAAAAGATGAGACAGGCCAGTGTCTTATAGAGTGAACCAGTAAGTGGGGGAGGGCAGTGTTAGGAGATAGCCCTTGTCTCCAAATTCTTGCATAGTAGGAGATGATTTTGTGTGGCTTGAAAGTCACACCTTGGTACCCCAAGTCCTTCTGCTCATTCACACTTGTTCGGAGAGGTGACTAATGCCAGGGATATGAGACCCTTCCTGGCAAAGGTGAGTTGTCGGTGGCTCCTTTCACATTTAGCAGAGTCTGGAGGAGCCTGGGGAGGGTCACCCTAGGTTCTCCGGGCTTCCTCTTTTACTTCTCAAGCAGGCTCCTGAAATGTGAGGCCCTCAAGACGATCTGTCAGGCTTTCTAAGAAGGCAGAGGTCTGGGAGAGAGCAGCTGAGACCAGGAATCACTTGTGCAGGACCTGGAGGTGAGTGGAGCTCTCGGCTGTGGGCAGTGCGGGTGACACAAGCTGGGTGGACGAGAGGACATGATGGGAGACTGTGGAGATCAGCAGGAACCAGATCCCAGAAAGCCAGGGAGAGCCCTGTCAAGATCAGACGGTGAGGTGTGAACAGGGAGTGTGGCCTGACTCTATTTGTGTTTTAAAACATTCCCTGGATCCGGCATGTGTAGAGAATGGACGGGAGCAAGCAGTGGAAAGAGGGGAAGGTGGTAGGAGAGACCCCCACCCCGCCCAGTCTTCCTCAGACCCAGGCCCACCTGGTCGTGACCCCTGGGTCGGTGAGAATACTGAAATGACTAGAGATGCCGGGCTGCACTAGGTGCGCTGTGGGATGCTGGCACTTTGTGTCTCTCTTAAGAACCCTATGAGGAGGAACTCTGTTTTTCAGGTGAGCAAACAAGGCTCAGAGAGGTCAAGTGTCGTCTTGCTCTGGGCCACAAGGCTGGCAGTGGTAGCTAGCCTGGGACCCAGGCAGAGTTGTGTGGGGATTCTAGTTTCTGTTTTACTCTCTGTTGCTCTGCCCCCCCCCGAGATGGTGCTCCTCACAGGGCCAGCCAGGCCCACCAGCAGCACAGTCATGCTGGCATCCTCCTCCCCAGAGGAGAATGGAGCAGGCCCAGATGGCTGCTGGTGTGTGCTTGGTGATCCCCTCTAAACAAATTGTTGAAGAATCTGGAGAGGTTAGGAGGCTGTGGCATGTCACCTCTGCCTGGGAAGTGGAGCCAGGTCTCAGCTCTGGTGCTAGTGAACCGCTCCATTCTCTTTGTAAGTGGAAGGGTCTCTCTGTAGTCTTGGGGCTCCCAGAGCCATTTCCCAATCCCAGGGAAGCCAAGGAGTCACAGTTTCCTAATGTAGAGATGCCTACTATCTGTATTACCCTTGAGTTCTCCAGAAGGGAAGCTGGGTCTGGTGTCTGAATAAGGAAGGGCTGGAGAGCACCCCAACATGGCTGGAGGAGAGGCCGTGTTCACTGAGGGCTGGGGTGAAGATGGACAGGTTGTCTTCTCAGAGATCCTCAGATGGAGCAGTGGTATCCAGCCACTCTCAGGCAGCCGAGGAGCAGGGAAGCAACCTTGCTGAGAGCTGGGCACCCTTGGAAAGCTCCTGGTGCTTTCTGCCACCCCAGAGAGCGGTTAGGTTCCTTAGCCTTTTCTAAACAAGGTCCTTAGCCTTCTCTCGGCCTGGCTTGGTAGTAGGCTGCCCTTTGGGCCTGCCACAGCTTAAGGCACATCTGCATCCTGCCAGCAGTAAGCGAGCACCCTGCCCTGCTCCACCCCCACCCTGAGGGCCACTAGCCAGCTAGGTTGTTCTGTCGGTGGGAAGGCAGGGCTGGCTGACACCTGCAGTAGGGCACGCTGATTAATTTATTCTGCATCCTTTTACATTACCTGGCTCCAGGGCCTCCAGCTTGACATGCAGATTTATGTAAAAGAGACCCAACATGCAAATGAGCCAGGCCCAACACTTGTTTTAGTAACAGGCAGGGCTGCTTCACTGGTTCCCCTGCCTAGCTGTTCTTCCCAAGGCCCAAGGTTCTCAGCGCAGCGGCAGGCCTTGGGGACCTTTTCAACCCTGTGATAGCTCCAGCTTGGGCCCAGAGCCCAGGCCTATGAGTACACAGCTGGGATGGAAATAGGTTAGGCATTCTCCCTCTCCAAAGAAAGTTTCTGGGGCAGTTACTTGCAGAGGGCATAGAGACAGAGAGACGTAAATGCACCCGTGGGAGAGACTTGCAGGGCTCTACACAAGATCAGTACACAAGTGCAACAGTGAGCGAGATGGGCAAGGCGCAGAGCAGGAAAAGTGAAAAGCAAAGAGAAGCAGAGATCAGGAGACAGGGGGACATGGAAAGAGATGGGGACACAGGGGGCGGGGGGGGGATGCTGATGGAGGGGGTGGAGACCAAGAAAGGAACAGATTTCAGAGTCGATGCACTGCTGCGGAGGACGAGTGAGGAAATAGCAACAGCCTGGCTGCAGGGAGGAGTTGGTGAGGACGACAGCTTGATGCTGGGGAGTTGGGAAGGAGTTACTGGAGGAAGGGACAAACTAAATCAGCTTAGAGAGCCACCCGAGCCACCCACCACGGGGAGGACAGTGGGGCTTGGCGGCTGGCTGGCAGCACGGCTGTCCACCTCATTCACCATTTAGAGTATCCACCTATCTGCATGTGTGCAGTCTACTGTACCTCCATGGGTGTGTGTACACACCACACAGGAGCATGCCCAATAGAAGAAAGCATCCTAGACCTCTCCAACTCTGAGAGCAGACCTACAGATTGTCTACACTTCAGTGTCTGTCTCTGCCTCAGAGGGTCCAGAGGAGCGCACAGTTCCACATGTTTCTCCTCAGAGCCAGGATGCTCCTCCACAGCTCAATGGGTCTGGCTGTCCACTTTCTGCCCCACAGGAATGGAGACATCCAGTTAGGCAAGCAAATCACCAAGCAGAGAGGACCTTTTCTGTCACGCAGCTTGGTCTCTGGGAAATTGACTTTGGGGAGGAAGGAACCCACTCCAAGTTCTGGGTGGGTGGTCTTGGAAAGTAGCTGGGATGGCTGGGGAAGCTCCCAAGGTTTTGAGATGTTCACACTACACCCCCACAAAATGAACTCCGGAGAGATGACATGAAGGGTGTTTCTTAAAACCCAAAACAACAGGATTGAAGGGCCCCCAGAGCCTCTGGGTCTTCTAGTACAAAAGGGAACCCAAGACCCAGAATGGTAATGGCTTGGTTGCCAAGCTGCTCTGCCCTGCTCCCAGTCACCCCCTGGCATTGGTGATGCTTCCAGAACTCCCTTGAGGTACCCATGTAGAAGATGGGCACAAGCTCATCCTGTTGAAAGTGGGTAGTGTTTTTACTCTGCCACCAATGAACCATGTGTACATTAGGAAAGATGCAGGCCCTGGCCCACTGTGCACACATCCCTAAGGTCCCAGAAGACATCACTTTTGCTGTCACCTCTCTCTGGGGAGTGACATGAGTGTCAGTACCCAGCAGATAACAGCAACAAGCACCGTGGGCCCAGTGACCATGGGAGCTCCAGGGTTATACCTGCTTTAGGATGCCGTTTCCAAAAACCTGGTCACCTCTTGTGCACAAACATATGTGAAGGCCAAACCCTCAGTCACATCATACTGCCTGAGCCTGATTCAGCCTTCTGGTTTCAGGTAGCCACTACCCACTCCACACTGGCCAGACCTAAAGGTTCCCTTGGTATTTGTTAACTTTTAGCTCAGCATTTTTTTCTGCCTTCTGGAATGACTCTTGTGAGAACAGAGGATGGCCACAGAGACTCTCCCTTGCAAGAATTTTGCTTACAGTGTTGGAAAACTCGTGGACTCCCTGGATTCCTTAGTCCAAGACAGAGTGAATTATCTTTCTGGAATCTTCAAGCTTTGAGAAGCCAATGTCCATATGTGGAGGGCCAGGACCACACCCACTTCAATGGGCCATTCCAGGACACTTTCCACAGACAGGAGGTCCTCTTTCCCTCTTCCTGCCTCAATGGTTTCTTTCTAGGCAGCTCTTCGTTCCAGGTTGGAAGGAAGCTGTCAGAGCCCAGCTTCACATCCAGGCTCCAATGACACCTTGCCTAAAACTCCTTTCTTCTGTTTCTTGGGAGCTGTTTCTGAACCCCCAAGCCTGGCTCGGTTTGTGCTGTTACCTTGGCTGAGCGGAGCCCCAGAACTAAGGTGACTCCAGCAGATATGCACACACAGTAGACTCTGAGAGCTCACAGCTGGAAAATCCCAACCCCTCGTCAGTTAGAGGAGACTGTGAGTGGTCCCATTTCTCAAAAACCTGTGAGGGCAAGAGTGAGAGGAAGGGGCAAAGAGCCCGAGGAGGAGCCTCCAACTGAGGGCTCTGCAGAGTCAGCCCTATTTGCTGTTCCCTGAAGCTGGTGGTACAGAAAGCTGCAGGCTCCCCACCCTGGGCTCAGCTGGAGACACTAGAGGCCTCTGTGTAGAGGGGAAGTGATGGGAGGTTGGACTCTGGAGAGCCAGGGCAGGGTAGAGCATGGGAAGGTCCTCATGGAAGGCCCAGGACTCAGGGTGGGCCAAGGCTCAGTAGAGTGAGAGCTGCACCCCCACCCCCCGACTCTCCCCACCCTGGGCTAGAAAGTGGTTGAGCTAGCCCTGGGGTGGCCCAGGTCTCCAAGTGCCTTTGGATGGAAAACTGCTTAATCTCTCCCTGGAAATCAGAAGTTGGAACCCACACAGCTGATTACAGGGCCAGAGGAGGGACTTAGGAGGAAAGATGAAAAGAATTAAAGTCAGCTCTGCAGGGAGCAAACAATGGGGCTGGGGCAGGTGGGGGCTGCCGAGGTTCTTGAGGAGCAGAGAGGGGAGTGCGGGGGTGTCTGGGGCAGGTGGGGGCTGCAGAGGGTCTTGCTGAGGTCAGAGTCCACTGGTGAAGCTCAGGTCTGTCACTTAGGAGCATAGGGCCAAGAAGGAACACTGCAGGAGTCAGATGTTGAGAGAGCTCTAGAGGGGAACAGGAGGCCAATCACTGAGGTCATCCTTGAGCCTCAGTGACAAAGACCTGGGCTGAAGGACAAAAACGTCCTGGGTAATGGCTTTGTCTTGCTTCAAGTCTAGACTGGAGCTGGGGCTGGAGGACAGCTGGGACTCTGGCAGAGAGGGTGGCGATGGCTCTTTTGTGGTGTGTGTTCTGGTCACACAGGCGCACACACACAGGCTTGAACACACACACACACCACTCAGTTATGTTTGCTTGCTCTCATGTTCGCCCCCATCACACACACACACACACACACACACACACACACACACACACACACACACTCTTAAATAACTTGCAGACGTATATTAGCAAAAACATTCCATCTGGGCTGGGATTTCTCTCATTGCTTTGAATTCCCCTGGGTCTTAACTTGAAAAAAAAAATAGGAAGAGGCAAAGATTTGACTAATGCTGGGTTAAGTTTTTTTTCTTACCCCTTTCTTTTTTGGTTACTGACTGCCAAGAATTTATGTTTGTAAAAGGAAAAGAATTAACTGTGTTGATTAAGAGGCAGGCTCCCTGGAAATGCTCTCTCTTAACCCTTTGGTGCCCTCTCAATGAAAGATACTGGGGCTTTCTGGCATGGGCTTTGTTGTCCCTGGCCAGGAGGTCCAGAGCGTCCAAAGGGAGCTGAGGTAAGCTGGCCCTGTGGTATCCGGGGCGTGAGTGTCACTCAGAGCGGACACTGTGTGAGTGGAGTCTGTCTCTATGCTTGTGATACTGTGAGCTCCAGTGGAGGAGGGTGTGTGTGTATGTGTGTTCACATGTACACACATGAGCACTGTAGCTGCATTCATCTGTCTATCATGTGGGATGTGATGGCATATTATGATCTGCTGGTGGCGAGGGAAAGCTCCAGTAAGGCACCTTGACCAATCACCTTGATCAAATTCATGGGAACCGATTCAGCAGAGCAGGGACCTTAGGCAACTCAAAGCGGAGGCAAGGGTGAGGTGGCTCCCTGGAGGAAGCAGGGTCCCTGATGTTGCCAGCTTTATTGCTAGTTTGAGTAGCCATAGCACAGGGCTAACCTGAGCCTAGATTAGTATCCTGGCAGCACCTGGGTGAGGTGAAGGGTCACTGGGAGG
This sequence comes from Cricetulus griseus, assembly GCF_003668045.3. NCBI lineage: Eukaryota > Metazoa > Chordata > Mammalia > Rodentia > Cricetidae > Cricetulus > Cricetulus griseus. Next base: position 67,534,909 of record NC_048597.1, on the reverse strand, counting down.
CACAATGATTTCCTTTTCCAGCCCCGCCTTAGCTCCACCAAAGAGTTTCCCTCTTTGTTCTCCCCGTGTCTCTGTCCCTCAGGAAGTGACTGGGCTGCATGGCTCCATAGAGATAGGCCTTGTCATCACAGAGGCTGAAGGTTTGGGCAAAGGGGGACTCTGGAGCTGGGACTAAGGGGTCTGCCTGGGAGGCGGTGCTGGGAGGAGAAAGAGAAGAAGAATTTGCTGGAAGTTCTGTTTTGCCTATGTATCAAACTGTCCAGGACTTGTGGTGTCCTGAGCCCCATGTTTGGCCTCGGTCCCACAAGCTACTCAGGTGGAGCCTCTCCTTTGATTATCCAACATATCCTTGAAGTCCCGGGTGCTGCCTCCTCCATGCAGTGCTCCCTCCCCCCTCACACTTCACTGACCTGTGGTCTGGGACATTGTCTACATGTTATAACCCTTAGACCTACTGCGTATCTTCCACATTTGGTCCCTGCACTGCTTGAGGATGAAGGTACCATCATCCCAAATGCCCAGTGCCTAGTTCAATGCCTGGGACACAGTGTGACTCAGCCATGGCTCTCCGAGTTAAACAGAGGATCCTAAGTTACTGAAAACAAAAGTCTGAAAGTGCCTTGTACATCTCTACAGTGCCACTCATCCCAAGACCCAAAGGTTATTTGCATGTGTATTTCATCACTCAATTTCCCATGAGCCACTCAGGGCAAGAATTCTGCCAGAGTCCTTCCTAGTGCAGCCTAGGACAGGTAGTAAATGCCCAGCAAACCTCCAATGGATGAAAGAAGAGCCAACAGACAATAAATATCCACGGACAAACTGGGAGACTGCTAACTGACTGGTGCTGATGTTAGGGGCTGGAGCACAGAGAAAAGGAAGTGCCATTAGAACAAGGTGTGGGGAGAGAAGAGCAGCAGCCACTGAGCACCTACTGTGTGTCATCACTGCCCTGCATAGACATTCACGGTTGCACTTTGTCCTATCTTTATTTTGGCAGGGAGGGCTATGTGCCTCCTTTAGCACCATTTAGGAAATTAAGGGAGGCTAAGTGATTTGCCAAGGGTCTCTCACCTGGCTTATGTTAAGGAGGTGTCAACCCAGGCCTTTCTGACCCTGGAACTTGTGCTTTGCCCATGGGTTGGGAACACTGAATTTTAAGTAGATATCTGGAAGATGAGAATCACTCTTTTCTGGACAGATCTAGAGCCCATGTGAGAGGACTGAGGGTTCCCCAGGAGGATGGAGCTGGCTCTCTTGTTCAGGAGCTTCCACAAACTGTCTGACCAGGAAGCCAGAGGAACTCCACAGACAGTGCTCCTGTGCAGGGAAACAATGGAAGCCCAGAGCAACCAGGATGGCAGCCCTGCAGCCCAGTCTTCAAGGGGTAGGGCTTTACAAAGCAATGGGATTTTCAAACATCAATACATTTATTTCTTCAAAGAAGCTGTAGCATGGGTCCCACTGTGACCCACAAATACAGGGGTGTAGAAGCCCAGAAATGTTAGATGACCTGCCTGAGGGTACATGGCAGGGAGGGACAGTGTAGTAATGTTAAGTTCCCTGACATGTGGAGGTAGATGGAGGCAACCTAGGCTGGTACCTGGGAGTGTGATCCAGATGTGATTGAGGATGTGAGGGGTCAAATGAAATAAAGACTTAACCCCAACACACACACACACACACACACACACACACACACACACACACACACACATCACAGGTATATACCATACACAAATATCACACATATACACATCAAACACACACACACACACACACATTACACACACATCATACATACACACCACATATACACATATCACACATATACATCAAACACATACACCCATACCATACACATACACACACACCACACATACACATACCACACACACACACACCATACACCACACACACACAAACCACCCCCACACATTACACACAAACACATCTCACATACCACACATATACACTCACACCACACACACACACATACACACACACACACACACACACACACACACACACACACACACACACACCACCACACATAGTGCACTATGCTGATGACTTCAGGAATCATTTAAGGCTGGGGAGCACTTTAAGTGAGGTGACAGGGACAGAGTGAGGTCTTTCTGTGCCCATGAATAATCTACCATGATTTCAGGGGCCTTGAGGTTCACCACCCCATCTACCCTGTCCCAGTGTCCCCCAAAGTGGCTCCCAGGCTTCTTTTGGACAACTTGTATCTGTTTCTCTCACTTCAGTGTGCAGGGCATACAGACCCACGTCAGCCTTCAGGGCCTACCCTAGCCTGGTGCTATTTCTGCTGACTGCTTGCTGATCTGTGGTCAGGGCAGTCCCTGATAGGTGGTGGCCTCTGGCCTCCTTTCTTTCTCCATACAGGCCTCTTTACTCAACTCTGGCATGGCCTCCTTCTCCTATACACGCACTTTTGGTAGTCCTAGGGTACCACTGCTGCAGCCAACCTCTGCCTCCTTCCAGAAAGTTCAGGGACACTGGGGAAGAGTAAAACAACCACACATTGTTGATGGGAGATGTCCTCCTGTATGCTGTGAATATGTTTCTCTTAATTGTTTGATGAACAAAGTTGTTTTGGCCAATGGACAGGCAGGATTTAGCCAGGTAGGAATTCAAAACAGGAACAGAAAAAGGTAAGAGGCAGAGTCAGGGAGATGCTATGTAGTTACTGGGAAGGTAGGAAGCCCCGGCATTCTCTGGTAAGCCAAAACCACATAGAGATATGTATATTAATAGAAATGGGTTAATAATTAAGAGAGAGCTAGTCAATAAGAAGCCTGAGCCATCAGCCAAACAGTTTATAATTAATATAGGTCTCTGTGTGTTTATTTGGCACTCAGTGGCTGCAGGACCAGGCAGGACAGAAACTTCTGTCCACACATTGTGCTAGTCTCCTAAACTTGTTTTCCCGTTTTTGTTTTTTTTTTTTTAAAGTTTTTAGGGGGGTAGTTTGTTTCTTAATGTTAAGAGATATTTGAAAGTGATATTTCTGTTCAACTTCCAAACTTTTGAGACCTGTTTCTTAGGATCTCCCTACATCTTCTCTCATGGTTCAGTAGAGCATCCTCCAGCCACCACCACTCGACCCCAGATATGACATCATCTCAAGGCCATCAGGTCTTCAGCCAAACTTTTATATTGATGCAGCACCTTAGGTGACCGGGCAGCCTCAGCCCTGAATAGCAGGCAGATCTGGGCTATCAGACCCATTTCCCGGGTGAGCAGAATGAGAATGGCTTGGTGCTGTTCAGTCACATGGTTGGTGAATCACTTGACTGCAGCGTTTAGATTCCTAGGGAGGAGGATCAGGAGGAGGCGAGGAGCAGGAGAGGGCACGCTCCGGATGGATGCAGCCCAGTATTTGGAGGCACTGAAGGGATGAGTGTTCACAGTTCCTCTGCACCCTGAAAGCTGCACCCTGAGTCACATGCTTTCCTCCCTGCCTGGCATCCTGGCACCTTCCCTGCTGAGCAGGGTTGACTCACCTCTCCAGGGCGCTCTTTGCCAGGCCCTTGGCTTTTCCTAAGATTTGACGCAAGGCCCGTTTTTCAGGTAGGCAGTATCTGTGGATCCTTCTGGGGTCTGGGCCATGTCTATACAAGAGGAGGTATCTGAGAATTACTCAGACACGGTGAACAGCATTTGACCTCTCAGCAGAGATACGAAAGTCTGCAGGGGAAGTGGGGGGCAAAGCAATGCCCAATTACACAACAATAGCAACAATTACAGATGGAATTTTTGTAGCACCCACTTCCAAAGAGCTTCAAGCACATTCAAGTTTATTAGGTTATCGGACCTCATAAAAGTCCCACAAATGGGTGGTGATGTCTATGATTACCATTTTATAGATTTGAAAATCAAGGCCTAGAAAAATGTAAGTGATTTCCTGGAGGCCCTCCAGCAAGGAATGGGGAAGTGGGTCTTAGTCTGCCCTGGCTGTTGAGATCTGTAGGTGTTCCAAGTGAGCGTAGGACTCCTCTGGGGTGTCTACATTCCTGTGAGCTAAGGTGTGGAGAGAGGAGGTGTCTGGCAGTAGACTCAGAGAATGTTCAAGCACAAGGTCACTCAGAGACAGTGAGTCAGGCATCTTTATTTTGAGGTCAGTTTCCTCTTTCACTTCCCCAAACAATTGCTGGGGAGTGAGCTCACTTGTTACCCATTATAAGATCACCAACTCAGAGTTTTTGCACAGTGGCAGGTTGCAGTAAGAGCCATATTCGAAAGAGGTCAGCATTCCTGTCCTGGTATTATGGTCCACCAATCCCCCAACAAGGGTGTGGCCCTTGCTAGCCTGCTGTTGGTACGACCTCTTCCTGGTGCCCTGACCCAGTTCTTTCCTCATGGATGACCTCCTGGGAGCTTTCCTCTATTTCTCAGCATCCTAGCAGAATCCCAGGAGCCTCACTTAAATACTCAGGGCCTCACCCAGATAGGTCCTGAACATTCTTGCCACCCTTGGCTCCACCCCTCACCTTCTCATGAAATCTTCAGCCAGCCTGGAGGACTGGCCCAGGCATGCCTCCTGTTTTCCCAACTCCACAGCTTATTGCTCTAGCATCCCTTGACCAGGAGAGCCACTCTTACCTGCTCAGTTTCTGCCCATCTTTTAAAGCTATGGCCAGTGTCCCTCCTGAAGCCCTCCAGGGTTCCAGGAAACACTCTCCTTCCTAGATGCTGCGGAGTACCTGGTACCCAGGCCTCTGTACACACAGGTCCTGTTGTGTAGCAATGGTATAATGCACCAGGTATCCACAGAGCTACAAAAATCACAGAATTCTATATCGTTTGTGTGTGTGTGTGTGTGTGTGTGTGTGTGTGTGTGTGTGTGTGTGTGTATGTGCACATTTGGTGTGAAGTGTTGAATGACAGTATATCAGAAAGGAATTGGTCACTTCCCAGATTTAAATTGTGTCAATCCTTTCCTTTGAGTAATGCTTTCATGTTACCTCAGAAAAGCACCGAAAGGCAGGACTCATTGCTTTCGTTTTGTGGGTGAGAATCAATGAGGCCAGGTTGAGAGGAGACCTGTGGGCAGGTTAGCTGGCTGTTACTCATGGAGAGACTGCTGCCAGTCAGCCAAGGGGCCAGCTGTTCCCGAGGAAAGCACTAAAACGTGATGGCCTTTCAAAGAGGTCCCCCCACCCCCTTAAAGGCAACGGGATTGTAGCTGTGTATCCCTGGGAAGAGTGGCTGCCTTCATCCAAGGGCAGCTCCTGAAAGAGATGACATCCATACAGTACTGCAGGTCGGAGGACCACTGCCTTCTGAGCACAGCTCTGCCCCAAGGAAGCATGTCACCTGACCTGCCTTGACTCTAAAGTCCACAGGATTCTCCCTGAGGCAATGTGGCTTTAAATCTTTTAATGTATCTTAGAGGTGAGGGTTCTCACCGTGGGCTAAGGAGCATCCTTGGATATGAATGGAAAAAATCCCAATCCGGATTAGACTTGTAAGGAATGGTCTTCCTTGTTCTGGAAGCTCTCAGACAGATGTGGCCTAGAATTCTGAGCTTAGAGTCTTCATCACAGAAGTGTCTGTTACTGTCTGCTTCCTGTTACACGTTGAAAACTTGGGTGGAGAGTTGAAGTGTGATAGTAAAAACATTGAAAACAAACAAACAAACAGGTGACCATCAAGGATCCAAAGGAGTCCACCCCAGCTGAACAGTAGAACCTGGAGCCTGAAGACCATGGCTAAAGTTCCTCATGTTCTGAGAAAGCATCCTAGCCAGGGCTTTCTTAGGGAAACAAAGCTGAGCCAGGTCTCCTGGTTAAATGGGGGCTTTGCCTCAGCACACAAGATGGAGTAGGGGGAACTACTGTGAAGCCAGTCTCAGTTATCTCTGTATTCACCCACAACTAGCCGATCACATTCGTAATGTGGACTCTGCGACTGCAGGTAAGGACCTACCACCCTGCTCCACGTCTTCCCTTACGAATGAGAGATCTCCAGCCTTGGCTTCTCCTGGAAACAGAAGAACGTGGTACTGCCTTTTATGGGTAGATGAGTGAGCTGGGTCTGGGACCTCATAGCTGCCTCAGCTAGAGTGGTTCTCCTTGTATTTGTTTAAGCCCCATGGCTTTCACATAGGCCCAGTGTTTCTGAGCCAAAAAATGACGCTCAAGAAATATGGGGCTACATTTACATATCTGGGCTCCCTCACACCGCCCTTGGATGTGTGAGTGGACAGAGATGAATGAAGAGCAGGTGTGTAATAACTCTGTGCACCTAGCTAACATAGGTCAGTTCCTGGTCACACCTGTGTTTGGAACAGATGGCCAGCTGCCCCGGGTCCTCTGGAAACTTCCACAGGGCTAGATCAGAGGCGGCCCCAAAGTCCTGGCAATTACAGGATTTCCACCCGTGCCATTGACTAGCCTCCTCCCTTCAGGGATCTCGGTACCATCAAGTCTGAGCTGGAAAGTCACCACCAGCACTGAGTTTTTCCTGCACTTGTCTCACTGGACCCTCCCCGTGTGATTCAGCTGAAAGACACTGACAGCAAGAGCACGAGTCACGGGCAGCCTGGCTATTCTTGGTTTGTACCCAGGTGTGGCACAGGGTCTATTCTACATCAGTCCCTCGCTCCCACCCACGTCCTTCGTCTTCTGCCCCTTCCTGTCCCACATTTATGACGGTAGTGCTCAGCCTGGGCTATACACAGGAATTGCCTGGGGAGGCTGGAACATTACAGATGCTCAAAGATCCTGATTTTTTTGGTTTGGGATGTGGCTCGGGCAAGCTCTGTGGTGATTCTGTCAGGCAGCCAAGACTGAGAAGTATCTGAATGAGGAGGAGGCCGGCTGTGATCCTCAACCATCTGACAGCTGGGGTTCAGATAATCAGATTTGGAGAAGTGCAGGGCACCCTCTTCTTTCAGGAGAGGAGGAAGAAATGGGGGGGGGCACGACTGTGAGAGTCAAAGAGGCCAGTCCTGTTGGGCATCCAGGTGACACCAGGGGCAGAGAGACATACCAGTGTTATTGTTTTGTTTAAAAAGAAGAAAAGAGAAATATTGAGACAGACATAAGACTATAAGTTTATTATAAGGCGCGGCAGAATGGGGAGACTAAGAAGAGGAACAGGGGTAAATGGCTGACCGCCATGGCCGGTCGCCATAGAGAGACAGAGCGGGGAAACAGAGAGGGGAGAGCACACAGAGAGAGAAAGAGACAGGGGGAGAGAGGGAGAGAGAGGGGGGGGAAGAGAGAGACAGGGGGAGAGAGAGAGAGAGACAGGGGGAGAGAGAGCGTAAAGGTGCAGGGGCCTATCTTTTAAAGGGGTCCTCTGCACCTGCGTGCAGACTTCTTTCCCATGGAAACTTGGGCTGACCAGGGTATTGCCTGAGTGGATTCCACCAGGTAACAGGGGCAGGCCAGCATAATGCCTGAACCTTTCAACCAGGACACATTGAAGCTCCTGGATTGTGCTGTCAGGGAGTCTCAGCTGTGGCTGTCAGGGAGAGTCTGCATGCATCAGCATTGTCCCTGGACATGCCAGTGTTGGAACCTCCTCTAGAGTGGCTATGGGCAGCTTGGCGTGCAGGAACGGGTTGGGGTGGAGAGTGCATAGTTTGGTAAGACATAATGCCCATTCTCAATGCTGGCTGCTTACAAGCATGTGTGGGGGTTCCCAGGGAACCTCCCACTCACACAGACCAATTCAAGCCCCAATCACGAAACTGGTGGCGGGAGTGGCAGCTTAGAGAGGTCTTTTCTGAAGTTGGCTCCAGGTTGGCATGGCCCTACCAAACAGCTTCCCTCTGCACATTCACCAGGCCAATAGCTTCTTCATGCACACTGTCCCAGAACCTGGGCTGCAGGTGTGGATGTTGGCTTTGCTTTCTATGTGAACGCTGGCTCTCTTCTTTATAAAACATGTCTCCTAAATTAGAAAACTTTAATTGTTAGCAAGAGTCGGGGTCTGCTCCTCGCATGGACAATATCATTAAACATCGGAAAATAAACAAACTGGAAAAGTTTTAAGACATTTTCAAATCCTTTGTATCCCAGAGGGCGTCCAGGGCCTGGGGCAGGACAGGGCTCTACCGGCCTGGGTTTATACTGTGTTGATAACTTAACCCCCACAGCTGTGAGAGGCCAAACCTTGACAGCAGGGTTGTTTTCACTAAACTTCCCAGAATCGAAAACTTGATTTGGGAGACATTTGTGCTGATTTGCGCTGAGGTCTCCAGTGACTTCAGCAAGCTTCCTCTTCAGGCAGAGTGCATGCTGGGAATGGGCCAGTGGCTCTGGAGGCTGACAGCTGTTGTAAACCATTGCTGTCCTCCAGAGTTATTCTACAGGGCTGAGGGAGGGCCAGGGCTGGGGAGTGGGTGGTGTGTGAGAACATTTCTTTCCAGCTTACTGAAATGTGAATCTAATGAAATGATAATGAGGTTGTGGCCTTTAAGCTCCATTGAGTGTCTTGCACATTGTAATTTTACCCAGAGTAGGGCTAGTTTTTGAAATGATTAAAACTATTGATCCTTAGGCCTGTGTGGCTTGAATCAGAATTCATTAGGGGCCTAGAGGTGAGGAATAAACATTTCTCCCTATCTCCACAGGGCAACAGATCCAATCTTGTAGACGCCTCTGGCTGGAGCTGGTCCCTCTGATCACATTATTGGTGACATCAATAGGACCCAGTAGAACAGGAAGTCATGAAGAGCCTGCCCATGAATGGCAGCCCACTTGGCTGGAGGAGGGCGGTTCTCTCTGATTAGTCTTGTGTCTGCTTCCGTGTAGATGGTGCAAGCAAAACAACTAGTCCATGAAAAAGACACACAGAAGCAGAAATTCTCCCAAGTTTCAGACCAAAGAATAGTGGAAGGATCGTGAAGGGACCAGACCCTCACTCAGCCCCCTGCTTTAGCAGCCATGACAGGTTGCAGAAAAGACCCAGCAAGGTGTAGGCCTGACTTTGTCCCACCTCTAGTTACTAGGAAGCCAGCTATCACCATATGGCAAGAAACCAATCAGAAGTTAGCTGGCTGACTCTGGATGTGCTTTATGGTAACAGTGCTGTATAGATCACAACAACCGCCCTGGGTGGCCCTATAGGCCATAGTAAACAGTTGACCAATCAACACAGGACAGGTTGCCCAAGCCCGGAAGTGAACCAATCCTAAGACTGTTGCGGACCCCAGACACTCCCCTTCCTTACTCCAATAAGTTCTCTGCCCCACGGTCCCTCAGGTCCCTCTCCCTCCACCCACTGTGTTGGACAGACGAAGGTCTTGAGATAATACAATTAGCTTATTAATTTATTAAAGACTCTTTGATTTAGCATCAGATCAGGTCTCTTGGTGATTTTGGGGTTCAGAATTCGGGCACAATAGAAAGTCTTGATCTGGGTCAGCTGATGTGGCCTGACCTTGGCCTCTATGAACCGTCTTCCTCCCTTTAATTCTGCCACTGACTCCTAGGAGTGTGAGCTTACTCCTTTGAAATTATAGTCCAGTTTCCTAGGGCTGGGGCAGATTGGCATCTTAAGAACAACCTCATCAAATCCAAAGGAGGCCCCCAGTGAAGACAAAACATTGAAAGCAGGACAGACACATCTCCAAGCAGGGGTGTCTTGTTTTAAATACAACTCTGTCCTTACCTTAAAGGGCTGAAACATTTGGTTCAGCTCCTCCTAGGTCCATGTGTGGATATGTATGTATGTATGTATGTATGTATATTTTATATATATGTATATATATGTATATATGTATATATGTATATATATATATTTTAATTTTATGATCATTGGTGTTTTGCCTGCATGTGTGTCTGTGTGAGGGTGTCTGAAGCTCTGGAACTGGAGTTACAGACAGGTGTGAGCTGCCATATGGGTGCTGGGAATTGAACTCAGGACCTCTGGAAGAGCAGTCAGTGCTCTTAACCACTGAACCATCTCTCCAGCCTATCTTAATGGACCTATCTTAATGCTCACTGGTCAGTCTCCCAATCCTGAACTCTCCTCTCACAAAACTAAGAGCTCTCATTCCAACCACTAGCTGGGGCCTTCTGTGCACCTCCAGGTAGAGTCAAGGGATGCTGTTTGTCCACAATGGACTTAGGGCAGTATACAAGGCTCAAGGAGGCTGGTGGGATGCTAATGCCACATGGAGTGAAGCCATCACATGTATCCAGCCATAACTGCTCCGATCACAGTGTCAACGTCTGTTATGAGGGTCACACACACAGCCTCATAGCTACATGGGAGAATGTGGATTACCTCCACTTTCCATAAGGTCGCTCAAGCACAGTTGGTATTCTAGGGTTCCCTTGTGTACATTGTGTGGGTACCCTCACTAGTTTGTGAGATTCTTGAAGGCAAGGTTTTAATTCTACACTTTTTTTTTTTTTTTTCATTCTTGTCACAGAATGAGCACGGCGCCTGTCACATGCATACCTGGGTAAGTGGTTGTGGATGAAGGAAAAACAGTCCACGGGGGCTGCCATTTGATTCCCAGAACAACAGTGTAAGTCAACAGCACAGGAATATGAGCCCCAACTTCCTGAAAAGAAAAAAAAAAAAGAAAAAAAAAAAGGCTCTTCCAGGAGCGCAGGGCCTTACTTTAAGATCACCTGACCCCTGGAGCTGGCACCAGGGCTATGGTGCAGTCTGGAAGCTCTGAGATTCTCCAAAGGCATGTCTCCCTTTGCAGCGGCTTGAAGTACCTCCTACACAGGTGCTTTCCAAGCAGTTCGTAAGAAGGCCCCTTTCATCTCTCTGGTGCCCTAGCCCCACGCCCAGGCTTTGAAAGAGTTGGCCTAGCAAATGAACTACAATTACGTAGTAATAATGATTCAATTTTCTCATTTTTTATTAATAAAAGACATATGTGACATGCCACTCAGAGCTTTCCGTTGAGAGAGAACGGATTTCTCCCTCCAGGTTAACAGAATTCCACCTGAGACAGAACCTTAAGGGACCACCTTCCCAGACTGGGGCGGGGGGTGACCTCGGGCCTGTGCTCCACTGCTCTTTCCACAGCTTCCACTGATTGCAGCCTCTGGTCCTTAGCCTCTGAAATCAGAGCAATCCGGGTCATTTGCTTTCTGTCCCCACTGGACTCAGCCATCCTTGGCTCCGGGGGAAGCAGGGCTGCAATGTGTCAGTTTCTCAGAGATGGTAGGGTGGTGTATTCCAAGACCTGTCAGGAGGATGGTTAAACCTTCCCATGGGTCTGCCAGTGAGGTTTTAAAAGCTCCTCTCCCTGTGTCTGGACACTTCCTTCCACTCCTGGCCCCACTCCTCCATGCATATGCATCAGGGCTCCTGTGTGCGGGTCCCAGAGGATAGCACACGGCTATACTCAGACCAAGTGTCATGGCTGAGAGCAGGAGACCTGGCGGCTCAGACCTGGATGTGGCTTTTCTGCCCACTGCTGGGCCTTGGCAGAGGCACTATGTACCTTCTTTGTGGGCCTGCCTTCTGGTTCATGGCCCACAGGCCTTGAGGGAGGAGAGAAATAGCCCCCCCCCCCCGTCTGCTTTCTACCTCCTTTGCATGAAAGCCCACCATGTGCCAGACACTGTGTGCCAAGCAGAGAGTCAGGCACACCCCCTGTCCTCAGGGCACCACCGTCCATCGTTGCTCCACTCTTACTGTCCTCCAGAGGGTGACTGTCAAATGGGCAAAGGAGAAAGGTGGGAGAGTTAGAGAGAGGAGGGAATGGAGGCCCAGATGACCTCCATGTAAGAAGCTGTGAAATAGAAAAGCAGACCCTGAATGGTCTGGGGAGCCCAAATGACACCTCTTCCCTTCTGCTAAAAACAAACAAACAAACAAACAAACAAACAGATCCTCCCCAGCCCTCTCTGAAGCCTCTTGACATTCTGCTGTTTTTTGTCTTTGAGAGTCATCTCTGAACACACAGTGTCTCCCCCACTCCAGGGTTACTGCCTGAGTCAAGATCCCTCAGTCCACAGCAGAAATCACCCTCCTGAGATGCCAGGCCAAGAATCTGGTACTGGAAGGGCCTCCAGAGTACACAGCCCCAGAGGCACCCTTCAGAACAGTAGTTTTCCCCAGAGAAAACCCCAGGGCCTTCTTGCTCTATTGCACCCTCAGTACCTGTTACTGAGTCCACTACATAGTATGCACTCAGCGACCAGAAGAGCATACCATCTCTCACCATTTTCTTACCTAAGATGGCCTTTTACTCTTCTAGAGTGTGGGACTGGGAAGCAACTCCTATCTGCGAGGGCTTGCCACAGGCTCTGTGCTGACAGACTGAGCCATCTCTTCAAGCGCACGGCCTTGGCTTGCAGGATATGATTTTGTCTTGATGCACTTGTTCTGATTTCCCATTAACTTCCATCCCCCATCCTGCTGGTCAGGGACTCAGGTGGTCTCCTGATTAAGCTTCAGAAGAATGTGTCCTTCTGGGGCCATTACTGGCCCTCTGGACTGTCCCTTTTCCAGCATCCCCCGTTGGCCTCAATGCTGTCTCCCTCTTGCCTGTACTTTGCTCATCTGGCTCTTTATGGTCGTGCCCGCCCCCTTTGTCCCCTCAATGGGATACTCACTCCCAGTAACATGGCTCTCTGTCTTCCATGTGTTCCTTCAATGGGATACTCACTCTCACAACATGGCTCTCAGGCCTCCATGTTTTTCTTCAGATAACTTGGCTTTCTCTACTTGCCTCACCCAAACCTCACCCCTGGTATCTGGCTCTCTGTTCAACTGTCTCCATCTTGAGGTCCTGGAGGTAACTCAACCTTGACCAAACCCAGCCCTTCCACAAGCTGGTTAATTATCGTCTCTGATTTTCTTCGTCTTCTCCTCCTCTAGAAGACCACGTACAGTCAGAGGCCAGTGCCGATGATTTCGGCCTTAGTCTCTGGTTCCCACATCAGCCCCTGGTATATGGTGGCCACTCAGGAGTACGTGTTGTAAAATGACTGGTATCGCTTACAGGAGCGGCACCTTCCACAAGGGCCGCTTCCCCATTTCCTCCCCAAAATGGCTTTCATCAGGGGCCGCACCAACATTTCTGTTTCAGTGGACTCCAAATGGAACTGGTGAGAGTTCTTTACCCCACAGGGAAATCCTTGCACCAAATTGGGGGAAGGGGAAAGGCCTTTGTATCCTAAATCTTCACGCAACGTACTGGGCTGGATTTGCATATGTTAATATGGAAAACTGTAACTATGTAATGAGAAGCAGTGGTCCATGTGGGTGAGTGGAATTCCTTGGAGTATTTTTTTCAGATGTCTTAATTTATTCTTTGTTGTATTTCGACGGATCCAGGTGTTTGGATGGAGTTGGTCTCCGTCCCCACTCCTGTCTCCCCAAATCTCTGAAACCATAGATCTCCCCAGGCTGAGCTGTGTCCAGAGGTGACCACGTCCCCCCTCTCCCATCACATGCCTGTTTGAAACACCACCAGTAAGATGGCATGGGGGAGGTTACCCCAGACCAGAAAGCTCAGGGGTTGGGAGGGGATGTGCCTGAGGGGGTGGGGAGGAGAGGGCAAAATTCCAGAGACAAGAATCCTCTATGGAGACAGCCCGCTGGGCTTTTAGCCCTCCATCTGGGTTCCACTAAAAACACATTTTGCGTGTTTCTGTTGTTCTTAAGTCTGGGTTTATTTCAAGGGGGGAAATTATAAAGAAACATCTCTCCCCTCATTTCAACAGCAGCTTGTGCTTGGTAGGTTGTCATCTGGCCTGCCCCTCCTGGAGGTGAAAAGAGGGGGCTGGCAGGAGTCCCAAGAAGCCCTGGGAGCCAGAGGTTCCGACTCTGCTTGCTGAGCGAAACCCAGACCAGAGAGGCTCTGACCCAGGTCCTTTTCCTACCAGCTGAGGCAACGTAGATGGCCAGAAGGGATCCTTGATGGTTTGAGGAGGGGAAGGGCCCGGGAAACTGAGGTCAAGGAGAGACACGTGGGCGCAGTTCCACCTGGTAAACATTCACACACAGAGAGAGCTGAGTGACAGCCTCCCCAGAACCACCGAGAATCCTCACCGAGCAACATTTGTCAGTGTCCAGCCAAGTGAGGCTGGGTTTTGTCAGGTAAAAAGCCGGGCTAGCAGAGGCCCCTCCTAAGGGTTCAAGTTCCAGTCTAGGCTGAGGAGCTGCAACAAACCCCTGGAGGCCTTCCGGCTTGAATTAGTCTGTACCTCGGAGACAGGAAGAGGTCACAGAAGCCTGGAGAAGAGGTCAGTAGTAGGTTAGTATGCAAAGCAACAGTTACAAAACAGGCTGACTGGTGTTGCTGCACAGGTCGGCTTAGGATAAGATGGATGCTAAAAAGGAAAGGAAGAGAGGCTACTGGGTAAGGAATTGAAAAATAAGTCCTTGCCCTGGGCTTGGTGGTATATGCTTTGACATTAACAAAGTATTAGCATAGAGCCCAAAAGACCATTAACTATCTAGCCTGAAGTCCAGATCACCCCCACACCCCTGTTTCAATTTTATGTGTTTTGCCTGCGGGTATGTTTGTTGCACCACATACATGCAGTGCCCGTGAAGACCGGAAGGGGGCGTTGGATCCACTGGAACTAGAATTATAGATGGCTGTGAGTCACTATGTGGGTGCTAGGAATCAAACCCCTGTTCTCTCGAAACACAGCCAGCACTCTTAACTGCTGAGCCTTCTCTCCTCAGCCCTTAAAGCCCTCACTTTGTAAGTGAGGAAACTGAGAAAGGATGCTACTCGTCCAGGCCACAAAGCAAGTCGGTGGGTGGGCTAGACCTGTATGGGACCTCCACTTGTTTGGTGCTGGCCCCCTTTGTGAAAGTGTGTGAATGGCCAGATCTGCATGAAGGGGTCTGAGGATTCCAGTAGACATTCCACGCAGGGACTCATATGTATGCACTACGTGTATACTGGCTCTCAGATCCTGACAGCAGGGAACATCAGTTATCCCCATTGGGAGCAGTCCGGTTGACTCCTCCCAACTGTTGGGCACTCAGGGGACAGGCAGAAAGCAGGGCTCAGAACATCATGGTAGATGGGGCAGACACAAAGAGAGAACTCAGGCCCTAGACTCTGGCCTATATTAGCCAGAGTAATTTTTGCAGAGCACTCTCAGCCTGAGAAGGGACTCTGCAATGACTCAAGTGGTCCTGCTTAGAAGAACTCGACTGCCCCCTGGTGGCCATGTCTCACGTCTCCAACTCCAGCTCCACCCCCTCCACCCAGTGCCTCGGTCCAGCCATTCATCAAATACATATTGAGGCCCCCTGCTGTGTACCGGGGAGGTGGGAAGAGGAGATTCCCTCTTGTTAAGTAGATGAACCATATACTCAAGAATAGGTCAGCAGAGGACTGTAGAATATTAATATGTAAAGCAACGATTACAAAACAGGTTCATAAGTGCTACGGCAGAGGTTAGACCAGGGTATAATAGAAGCTAAAAGAAAAAAAAGGGGTGAGGTTGCATTCCAACTTCTAGGTAGGGTATCTAAAAATAATTCCTTGAATTGGGCATGGTAGAGTATACCTTATAGTCCAGCTACCCGGGAGGCTGAGGCTGGCAAAATCAATGAACCTGGGCAATATCATAAGACCTCATTAAAAAACAAAAATCTAACATGCCTTCAATCCCAGCACTCAGAAGGCAGAGGTGGTGGATATCTGTGAGTTTAAGGCCAGCCTGGTCTACAGAGTAAGTTCTAGGACAGCCAGAGCTGTTATACAGAGAAACCCTGTCTCGAAAAACCAAGAAAAAAAAAATCTTCTAAGAGGTATAGGTTGATATCCTTCATGCACAGTCAACCAACACTTAACAGTCCTTGTCTAAGATTTGTATTTACAAAACATCTTATTTACACTTCCTAGCTTACCCTTTTAAAGTCCCATGAGCTGTCTCTAATTGTCCCCATCTTAGAGATGAGCAGACAGAGGGTCTGAGAACCCAAACAACTTGCTTCAAGTTGCAATTTGGTAATAGGCTCCCATCTAGTGACTAGAGAACCCAGTTGGGCGAGATGGTCTTCTGGGAGGCAGGCGCACTAGGCTAGGGTTGCAGGTGGGAGTCAATCCCTCTGCCACAAAATAGTTGATGAACTGGGGGACTGGGCAATAATGTGGCTCTCTCCATCCTCCAGGGAGCAGAGTTCTTTTCTGAAGTTATTTATACAGTGATGCCTGGGGAGCCTGACACAGGCACATACAAGTACAGGATTCTTGACTTGGTGGCTATGACACTTCTCATCACAGCCTGGAGTGACAGGATGGAGTGCTGAGTGTCTTCCTGGCCACTATTGGGTATATGGATAGACCAGAAGTTGGAGCACATGACAAACACTGAAAATCCTGGGCAAAAGTCAAGAGTTTTGGGGTTTGGGAGGCACTGTCCTCATTTCCATATTATCTCCACTGTCAAATACAAGTTAGAGGTCTCCTTGTTAAAGAGGAATGAAAAATCTGGTGAAGCCGGGTAGTGATGGCACATGCCTTTAACACCAGCTCTAGGGAGGCAATAACAGGTGGATCTAGCCTGGTCTACAGAGCAAGTTCCATACAGCCAAGGCTACACAAAGAAACCCTGTTTGTTTTTTTTTTTGTTTTTTTTTTGTTTTTTTTTTTGTTTTTCTTGAGGGTGGGTGGGTAGGTGGGATCTAGTGCAGTTATCTAGAAACAGGCAAATGTAAATGACTCACAGCAGAGTCCAAGCCTGGAAATCACCCACCACTGCCAGACTCACAGGTCCAAAGGGGCCAAAGAGGGATGGGTTCATATAGGCTTTTTCCTGTCCTTCTGCCTAGAATTGGTTCCAATGGATCCCTGTAGATTCCTCCCTGGATTACCACAGGGATCCTGCTGCTTTGTGCTCAGGAATTCAGCTATTTCTAGACTGTCCCTTCCCTCACTTCTTCACATCTGGCCATGGTCCTCAGTATGCCACTCACCCTACCAGTTCTTCACTGTCACTAGGGGTCTCTTGGGGAAGGTTGGGCCCCACAGACATCTTTGTGGGTGGGGCTGGAGTGTTAATGGATGGCTGAGTACAAACGCTTGGTGGAAGGACATTCAGGTCAGAGGGTGTGTTGATATTTTGTTGGCTTTTACTGCTCCTGGCGTGTTAGGACTAAGAATTCTCTAGTCAGTTTTACAATAGAAATCCCAGGCAGGTGTATGTCCAAGGACAGAACTTCACGCAGAAATCCTTTAGACCAAAGACATGGGCAACAGGCAGGGCAGGTAGATCCACCGAGCTTTCATTCATAGCCTGCATAGCCCAGTGCTGATAGCCACTTGTTCTGACTTAATCCTGCTTCATCTTCACTGCAAATAACCCTTGGTGAGGTTCGGAAACAGCCCAAGGTCACAAAGCCAGGAAGCAATAGCACCCACGAAAGGGCCTCTTAATGCTAGCATGGTTTCTTACAAAGGCATCTTTTGAGTTTGCTGACTCTAGACATGATGTGGAGTCCCCTGTGAAAGAGTAAATATTCAGGAAGCCAAAGTCCAAGGGAGAGAAAACAGGCATTTTGATATAAGCAGGTTGCGGCTGGCTACTATGGGGCCAGGTTTCTGGCTAGCTCTGCCCAGCCCAGGACACACTCCCTACCTTACATTCAGCTCTTCCCGTGATCTCTGGGACTGTGTTTTCAAGGACCCCAGCATGCTAGGGCCCTCCTTCATTTTTCCTTTTAAGCAGATTTCAGAGAATGAACCAATAATCTTGGCCGCCATTAATTTCACAGCTTACATTATTTGCATCCCCCCCCTTTTTCTTTGCTTGAGTCATTTTAAAAAGCCCTTATGATTCCTTTAATCTCCGTTGGTAAAGCAATTTCATTCTCCTCTCTTTTAACCTCCTCTCTCCTGAATACCCCCTCCCCCAGAAAGCCTTAAATAATGCAGCAAATTCTTGTTCCGTTCCCTTTCTGTTTCCAGATGGATTTTTCTCCCCAGAACATCCCTGGGAATCATTTCTCTCAGACACTTCCCTGGTTGCCCCTGGTCTTCACACCGACCTACCCCCTTCCAGCCTTCCCCCCACCCTCCGGAATTGCAATCTGCTATTTTAATTACTGCTTCTCTTGTCACACTTGAGGGTTCCCCCTCTTGTCAGCCGTCTTCCTCACTTAGATGCCAGTCCTCTCTTCCAGTGCTGAGAATTCATTAAGATACCCGGATTCCTGCACATCTGCTCCCTCCATGCTGAATCATCTTAGTCTGTGTAGGATGCTCGTTCAGATGCAGACGAGAGCAGAGGACCCGGTCTGTCCACGTGCACATCAAGGCATTGCTGTAGAGATGTCTCTGGGTCCATCTGACCCCTGCAGTCCTGCAGCAGAGCCTCTCTGAGACTGGACTGCAGCCCTGGGGCAGCAGGCCACCTAACTGCCCCCCCTCCCTGGATGGGGTCCCTGGGGACTGTCTTTGATTTTATGTATTACCTTTTGCAGGCAGGGCCTGACCACAAACCATCTGGGTCACCTACAGTTGTTTCCCAGATGTTTTCTGGACCTGTAGGCCGAGTCTGCAGCTGGGAATGAGTCTAGCAGGGGGCTAAAGGGGGTAACCCCATAACTGGGGAGTCAATGAGGTGGTGGCTCTCTGACACAGTCTTGGCAGAAGGTTCAGCACATGGAGGAATGACTTGAAAGTTGTCACCCATCCTGTTTGGGCTAGCAAACCTGTCCCTGCCTTGTCCTTCAGATGGGTATGTAGGTCAAAACCAGACAAGGTCATTTGCTGTGAGATGCTTAATCAGAAACACGGGATTCTTGAAAGTCTCTAGGAAAGAGTGACCCACTTACAGCTGGCTGCCTCACCCAAGCAGGTCACATCATCCTTCCGATAGGGTCTGTCACAGGACAATGTGCACAGGGGCCTGTGGGACAATTCCGGTATTATCACACAGATAAGGGGACACAGAGGGGAGGGGGAGGGAGATATCATTTGGTTGTTCCCTCCTGTCCAGCCTCGTTCTGAAAGGGATTTAAAGCAAGAGACGCAGCTGGGAAATGGACAAAGGGAGAATATTCTGAGATTATAAAGTAAAAGATAAGGTCCAGGATGGTCTCAAGTGGAGAAAGTCAGTAGACGGGAGGAGACTCGCCCCTTGTAAATCGAGGAAACTTGCCCCTGAGGAGGGAGGGGTGGAAGATAACCTTCCAGGATGAAGGTGGGGGACATCTGGAGAAAGGAGGGGTGGATAGGGTTGCACGTTTCTCACGGCCTTGCCATCCAGCCTCAGTGACTGCACCAGGCATGATGGGATATTCTAAGAAGACTAGAAGACCAGCTAGAAAGGCAGGATCCGAAGCACAGAAATGGTCCAAAAAGGTGGACTCATTGAGCTCTGCAAATAACTCTGCCCCTCGTCGCTGTCCGTCACTCTCACAGACAAAGGACTTTTACTCCTCCTTTATTGGGATGAGGGCAACAGCAATGTGAAGGAGTGACTTGGAAAAGTCGGCCTACTCTCATAAACCTCCTCCCCAAAGCCCAGGTTAAAAGCATGTTTTTGCCCCAGGCAATCAATGCCTCCTTAATCGTATGGAAAATGTGAGCACATGCCTGTTAGAGAAGCTTGCTCTTTTCTTTTCATTGCTCTGTAATGAACCAGTTGTGTTCCCATCACAGTTTGTGGGTGTCTCCAAGGCCCCGCTTCCAACCAGTTTACTGTGCTCACGTCTCTGCTGGACAGACATCCTAGTGTCCCCACTCCAGAGAACTCTGTGCTGCTGGTGGTTAGCTCAGTGTGGTCACAAGCTCACAAAGTGGGTACCAGGAAGGAAGGGAGAAGTCCCTTTGGAGTGGAGAGCAAAGATAAAGGTGGAAATGGAGTTGGGGGCGGGGGATGACGACCGGCTGTGGGGTGATCTGGACTGTATGGAAGGAGATGTGTGGGATTAAGCAGGAAGGTGAGGCTGTGAGGTGGAGAGGTGGTGCAGAGCAGGAGGAAGCCTTGTTGTCTAGATGAAGAAGGAAGAATGGTGAAAAGTCAGAGTTCAGGGGTCAGGTAAAGTGCTCTGGTGATGAGCCCAGTGTGAGGGGCATGAGCTTGGACTGTGCATCTGGCCTAGAATTAAAGGGATATATATATGAGAGACGGAAAGGACTCGGCAGTAGGAGGAAGCCAGCCCAGGCCTGGGAAGGCTTGGAGGTTAAAGGGGAGGGGATGCTCCATACATAGGCAACATTGGCTGTCCCTCTGTGTTCCTTGTGGATTCCTGGAAAGGGACTAGTGGGTTAGGCTAGTCACTACTGTCTAGCACAAGAGCATAGAGAGGTTTTCCAGGAAACCTTCCCCCCAGGAAATGGTAGACTGAGGCAGGGAGGGATTGATGGGTTCTGAAATAAACTGAAGATTAATCCTCCCGGTTCTTAATGCAGGGTGAAATGAGATAAATTATTCACACCATCCAGTGTAGTAAGCAGGTCACTGTGCAGCACCAGGCCTCTTCAGCTGCATTTTACACATAGGTCCTCTTCTTATTCCTCTTGTTTAACCGTTCTCAACATCTGACTTAAATCGGTATTTCAGGGCTCGATTTTATCTTCTGCAAAAATAAATTAGACCATACATTCATTTCACGACATTCTGACATTTCCCATATTCTTGCCTTCACACAAACATGATTAGAAAGAAAGGCGGGAATTAGGTGCAGCAGGAAGGTGAGCCTTTCTCCCAAGCTCACCCCTTCCAGTCTTCAGGGAAGAAGGCTGGCTCTGCACAGAGGCTACAGGAAGTCTGTCTGTCTGTGAGACACTCTCGATTAGTGGTGACCCCAGGGAATTAGATGCACGATTTAGAACTGGCCGGGGTTTCTCTCTTCCATGGACCAGGATGTCTGTGCAGAGGTGCCCACAGCCCTCCGGGGTGTCTGCAAAATGGATTACAATGAATGAAGCTTTTGTAGCCAAGAGAGCCTCCCACTCTTGGGCAGCCTTTCAATGGCCCCAGTCCATGGCAGTTAGTTCCCCCAGAACAATAGCTGGATTTCCGCTCTTCTTTACCAGGCACTGACCCCCAGAAGGGTATGGAGTAGGTTCCTGAGGGGGCGTCCGCAGGCTCTGCCTCACTAGTGGCAGAGACGCTGAGAAACTCAGACAAAGGAAGAGTAAACTAAGGCAGGACTGAGGGATGAAGCAGAGAAGGAAGGGTTGGAGAGCCAGCCAGGAGATGGAGCATAAAAGAATTCAGCCAGGGGAAAGGCAGGGGCTCTGGAGAAAGGAGGAGGAAGACAAGCTGGACAGGGGACAGCTGGTAGGGAAGGAGAGGATCAGGCTCTCAGAAAGCAAAGGAGCCAGAAACACGGGACTAGGTAAAAAAGGAGTGCCAGGAAGAGTGTGGGAGGCAGAGCCCCATGCCCAGAGATGAGCTAAGCCAAGTGGAGGCTGAGTTGTTTTACACACAGACACAGACACAGACACACACAGACACACACAGACACACACAGACACACACAGACACAGACACACACACACACACACACACACACACACACACACAGAGAGAGAGAGAGAGAGAGAGAGAGAGAGAGAGAGAGAGAGAGCTTCATACTACATTATTGTTTGTAGGACTTGGTGAACCCAAGCTGCTTCCTTCTCTCCCCACTGGGGTTATTATTCTAGGTGTACCCTGCCCTCCACTTCAGTTCTTAGGGCTAATTAAAAATATGAGTCAGATGGGGACTATCAGGGTCTGCAAAGTGCTAACAAAGTGGTGGGCTCTTTGTGCTTCACAATGGGGTTTCAGTGCTTGGGTAGCACATTCAGCATGCCCACTGAGGTCTGACGGTGGCTCTGGCCAGACATCATTTCTGTGGTTTGAGGCTGGCACAGAGGCACAGCTAGGCACAACAGGGGACTCATTTTTTAAAAACAGACTGGCAGGAAATTTACACTGCAAAAACTTGTTCAGAAGCAAGTTTCTTATGGATATTCAGCAATGACCTTGGGGATTCCAGATTTTTAAAAGAGGAGGCAATGGCTCATCTATACTATGTCATATAAGGAAGGAAGGAAGGGGCTCTCTCACATTTCTCAGTGGCTGGGGGAAAAAGGCATATGGATTTTGCCCATCAACACAAGAAGTGTTAATGTGTAAGTGTCGACGCATAATGATAGCATGGACCAAATACACGTGACACAACACTGTGGATGACTGAGGTAGAAACTCAGTGTGTTTCCGGAGGCCAGCAGACAGAGAGAGCTAAGGAGGTTTCGAGCTCCAGCCAGGGCCGATGTTGCTGAGAACTCAAGAAGGCTTAGCTGTCTGCCTTGCCACACGTAGACCCACCACAGTCCTGCTCCTGGCTTCTTGAGTGATCTCATCGGCATTTTCTTCTCAGACCTACTCATCAGTAGATGATGTAGCCTGAATGTCAGTCAGCACAGGCCCTGGAATGTTGCCTGTCCACCACCAGTATGGAAGGCAGGCCACCTGCCTGGACAGTCCTTGGCAAAGCAGTCCTGCAGCCCCGGTAGTCTGGAGGTGGAGCGGCTTCTAGGCCATCTTGAAACAATGTTGCAAGTAGATCCATTGCTGAAAGCTTAAAAATGTACATCTAATTACTTCTTCTGTGTGACTGCTGTTGCTCCATGGTGAGGATCAGAGGACAAGATGGAGTCTGTTCTCTCCTCCCGCCGCTGTGTGGGTCCCTGTAGGCAGGGCAGGCAGGTTGTTAGGCTCGGCAGCCCAGTGCCTTCACCCACCTAGCCAGCTCATCGGTCTGAATGCCTTACCCAACTGTGGTGTTTATTTCAATGGAATCAGTGTTTACCAGCCGACATTTAAAGGCTGGCCCTCAGGTCCAGTTATCCAGTGTGTGACGCTGACCAAGGACATGCACCATCTTGTTTTAAGTGCAGCCACGGGTGTCTGAACAGCTATGGGAGTGGCTCAGAGAAGGGACGAGGTCTTGTGTGAGGGGACTTGGGTGATAATAAAGTGGGCAGCCTGTGCCCTGCTCAGTGTTCACTCGGCTGCAGGGTCAGGGCTCTCCCATCTCTACTCTCCTGTTAGAAACACCTTAGCAGGTAAGTTTGTCAGGGTTTGGTGTACAGGTAAAGGAAGCACCACTCCCCATTGTCACCTCCCAGCAGTCTGAGGAGCTCCCCGAGATTCGGACCAACCCAGGATGCATGGCTGAAAAGATGTCTGGGCGCAGCCAGTTTATGAGGAAGAACAGATTTCACTAAAGGTGCTTCAATACAGGCTTGAGGGCAATACCGGGAGGAAGAGGGGCACTCAGAAATAAGTCACACCTAGCATGGTCATGGGCTCCACAGGAGAGGCACAGCAAGCTCACCGTTTTTATGTCAGGCATGGGATTTTGGTGGTGTTTGAACTGACTGTCCTATCATGGGGTAGCTCCTGAGGGGCACCTCACAGGAGGACAATCAAGAAGGTAAAATCTAGCCCACAGTGGCATGAAAAGGTGGGATATCTTTAGGCAGTTTTGTCTGGGGAAATGGAATGATGCTTACAAAAGATCATAGACATCCATGGGCTTAAGCCTGAGGCACTGCTATTTTGATATTTGTGTGTGTGTGTGTGTGTGTGTGTGTGTGTGTGTGTGTGTGTAAGGCAGCCTTCCCAGCGAATGTTGCTAACTGTGCAGGAGTTCTTGCTTCTCAGCTGGAAAGACACTGGGATGATGGACTCTTCTCCCTCCTCTTGCTCTCATAATTCCCCTGTCATTTTGTCTGGCCTCAGGTCCTGTTAGTCCCATTTTACAGAAGAGCAAATAGAGGCTCTGAGGCTTAGAAATGCACCTCCAACCCACAAAGCTAGGAAATCTGGATGCCACCGCATTCTGATTGTCCTGGGAAAATGGCAAAGGATAAGGGAACATCCCCTGGGAAGATGAGGCAGGAGGAAGAGCAAAGTGTGAGACTCCACAGCAGGCTTGGGAACGATGACACCTCAACTTCACAGAAGCAGAATGACAGCCAGACAGCATGGAGGCTGAGCTTGGAGGAGCAAGCAGAGGTCCCAGTCGGCTCGGGTCTTAGAACTTCATGCCTTTGACATGGACACCACTCAAAGATTTTAAGAGAGATGTTCAGATTCACTTTTTTTGCTTGTTTGTTTTTTTTTTTTTTTTTTTTTTTTTTTTTTTTTTTTTGAGACAGTATTTCTGTGTAGCCCTGGCTGTCCTGGAACTCACATTGTAGACCAGGCTGGTCTCGAACTTGCAGAGATCCACCTGCCTCTGCTTCCTGAATGCTGGGACAAAAGGCTTGAGCCACTCCCACCAAGCTCAGATGCACTTTTAAGGTTACTCTGGCTGCAGGAATGATGGAGCGATAGGGCAAAAGAGAGCGGTTAGAAGGCTGTGCTGCTGTGCACTCGAGGCAATGTGAAACCAAACCTAGGCGGTGCCGGGAATCTTTGAAGAATCAGGGGAAGGCCTTGGGGACTAAAGTGTGGAGATGAGGGAGTTGGGGGTGTCCAAGATGGGTCCTCAGAGCTGGCTGGGAACTGCAATGGTGTAGAAAGGTGAAGTTTGTTCCGGGTTAAGGTAAAGAACCTGGAAGTACATTTTTGGACACACTGCCTCAAGGACACCTGAGAGGCTCCAGGTCCACAGAGAGCAGCAGGCCACTGGATGTGCAGATCCAGACAGGCTGTTGGCCACAGGTCCATCTCCTCTAGCCTGCTCTGCAGACAGTCCGTCACTGGGAGCACAATGGCAGGAAACATTAGCTGTGGAACTGGAGTTGGCAAGGCAGGGTGTGATTAATACAGAAGACATGACGTTGGTATCGGATGGCAGTAACCCCAGACTGTTAGGCCTGGCAGAAAGCGATCAAAGAGGATGGCACGAAGATGGTAATGGGTGTTTAGAATCTCCACTCCACCAGGAGGTGGGGAAATTTAAGTGAGCAGAGGAGATGAAGAGTCAATAAAGGCAGAGCTAACTTTTATTTTTAGTGCCAACCTTCAACACCGACACAACAAAAAAGTTTTAAGCATTTATTTTTTTTTCACTGTTTTATTGAACACATTCTGTGTGCTTAGAACCTTTATATGGCCTGGGAATATAGCAGTGACCAGAAGCTTTCCTGTCCCTGAGGCTCTTACTCCTGATGAAAGACTGAAAATGTAACAAACAAAAGAAAGAAAACACCTCCTAGCCGGGTGTCTCTTAGCTTATATAACAGCCCCATGCTCCTCATAAAGAGGGAACCTCTGAGGGCTGAGGAAGAAATGACCACAAAAACCCAGCAGCAGCTCAGAGCAGGGAGGTGGCCATGGAGGTGAGCTGTGGCCAGATACGGGAGAGCAAGCTCAAGGTCAACAGAAATGGGGGACGGGTTGGATGTGTGGACAGAGGAAAGGGTGGCTCTGGGGTTTCTAACCTGAGTTTAGAACGGAAGGCATGGAAGAAAACAAGATGGAGCATCCAGTCCCCAATTTTAATTTAAGCAATTACTTGTGGATGTGCTGCTGGCCCTGGAACAGAACACCGTGGCAACCACAATTTATGGAAGTCAGACTGGGACTCAACAACTTCCTCAAATCTCTCAACAGTCTGACTCCAGCACCCACACTCTCCACCCCGCAATTCAGTGTCTCAGGAGAGTCCTCCTCTACTAAGGAACCTGATGGAAACTAAACCACAACACCCCTGTGTCCCCAGTGCTGGGGACCTGAAGGTCAGCAGACTGGCTCCAGGAGAAGAGCGGGAAGAAGAGGGCAAAGCTCACTCACACTCAGCTCTCTTTCAAGTTCACTGGCAGATAAATCACCCTTCTTGTCATGGAGAGGGAAACACATACACACTTAAAATTGACTGACTCTTGAAAAACTCTAGACCTTTGGCTTTTCCAGAAGACAATCCTAAGTCGAGGGGTGTATCCTACATGGGTACCTTTGCTGGACACATGTGGGCTCTGACTCCATTCCTATTACTCACGGGCACTTGCCTGTGGCAGTCTTCTATTTAACCTATCAGGCTCTTCTGGGTCTTGGAGTTTGCAACTCAGTTTCAAAGGGCCAAGTGTGCATGCCAAGGACTTGAACTCTTATCCTGAAGGAGGCCAGGAACCTTTGATGGATATTAAACATCACATGATGGGATGAGAATAAAAGACAGGATGGACAAACATAGGAAAGCAGTGCTAGGCCACTGGGTCACAAGCAACTCCTCTAGTGGCAGACATAGGGGAGTCACATGGGCTTGCACTTAATGGGCTTGAATTGAAAGAGAAGATTTACCTCTTCTGGTATGTTCTGTCTGGTCTGCTGCTAAAGAAGAAGAAAACAAGCTGGGCCGTGGTGGTGCATGCCTTTGATCCCAGAACTTAGGAGGCACAGGCAAGGCGGATCTCTGTGAGTTCAATGCCAGCCTGGTCTACAGAGCGAGTGCCGGCATAGGCTCTAAAGCTACACAGAGAAACCCTGGCTCAAAAAACAAACAAACAAACAAAAAACAAACCAAAAACCGAAGGACGAGGAGGAGGAGGAAGAGGAGGAGGAGGAGGAGGAGGAGGAGAAGCAGAAGAAGAAGAAGAAGAAGAAGAAGAAGAAGAAGAAGAAGAAGAAGAAGAAGAAGAAGAAAACACACAAACCTGGATCTGAGCCACAGCTTCACCTTTTATCCCCCGTGTATCTCTGGCAAGTGACTTTGAGCCTTGTTTTTCCCAGTGGTAAAACAGGAAGGAAGAAAATGTTTCCGCCTGTTTTTATCAGGGGAGGGCCTTGGGAAAGAGGAGAATTATTGGAACTAATAGTCTAGGAAAAACCCACATGAGGAGCTTGGCTCTGAAAGCATCAGACAGTAGAGGTGGCACAAACTTCAAGGTAGCTGTGGCGTCTGCTATCCTGGGACTTTTTGCCAGTGACACAAAACATATCAAGCTGCATAAGGACTTTGATTGCCTGCTTTTCCAGGCCAACCTTCAAAGAGAGAAGAGAGGAGGGAGGGTGGAGGGAGGAGGTGGGTGGGAGGGAAAGAGAGAAAGAGGAGAAAGTGGGTGGTGGTTGTGGTGATGGTGCAACCCACGAGTCGAGTCCATGTGCTTCAGGGCAGTGGCCCAGCATGGGATCCAACTCACAGCTTCTGGGTTTAGGTTGGGACACAGGGAGTGAAATCCCTTCTTCTGCACACAGCACCACAGTGGCCTAGAATGGAGGCCTCACAGGCCTGGTTACAGCCTCTCTCCTCCCCACCCCTCTCCCCCTCCCTTCCCTGCTCCCCCCCCTCAAGTCCCCTCCCCTCGCTGCTCCCAGTCTGCAATTCATCATGGCTCTGTGTGCATGCCCTTTGTGACCGCATCTTTCTCCGGCAATACCTTTGCATTTTGATGTTAAAACAATATTTTGCCCACTACATGGCAGCACTTGGAGCCTTTGCAGAGGCCGTTTTATGTCTGCTGTTTCATTTGATCCTAACCAGGTTGCTGTCACGTAGGCCGAGAAGGTATTATTAGCAGGAGTGATAGTCAAAATATTGAACAGCCCCTATATTGTAAGCTCAACCAACTGGAATAGATACAGACCCTAGAGAGGCCCCAGAGGCCTCCTCCCTCCATTACTGCAGGAAGGTCTGGTGGGGGCAGGGCTGTTGGGGGGCAGGGCTGCTGCGGAGGGACCAGGGACACTAGGACAGCTGAAGGCAGGGGCTGGGATGTCACATGTAAGGACCAGGGAATGGCTGTTTACCGAGTGGTCTGGATGCAGTTCTGCTTCTGAAGCATTAACTGTACCAAGCTCACGGTAGACTGACAATCAGTTCAGTGATGCTGATGTGGGGGCTGGGGTCAGGAGAGGTTAAAAACCTGTACAGAATGAGGGATGAGAAGAGGACCGGACTTCAGGATCTGGGCTCCTTGGGCAAGGCAGGGGCTGGGTCAATGGCTCTGTTCTCTCCACGGAACTGGAAACTGACCTCACATAATTTTCACACGTTTGTCTCTAGGTCTCTTATCTGCTCAGTATCTCCCATCTCACTTCCCGAATGTGTCCAGATCCTGTCTCTAAATCCCCCACTTTGACTTTTTCATCCATGTCTTCACTCCGAGGATTCCCACAGTCTCCTGTTCTCTAACTGGAAATGGCTTCCAGCCACTCCTGAGGCCTTTGACTTTCTCCAGATGTCTGGCTTGCTGCCTCACTGTGCTGTGCCCCGAAGCAATCACACCTCCTCCCAAAGCAGCTCTTTCTTGATTACTAGAGAACTACCATTCACAAGTTCTTAGACAGACCAACAGCCTGGTGCAAAGTCCAGGTTTGGAAGTCAGGTCTGTCCTTCAACCATGTGGGTTCCGGGGACTGAACTCAGGGTGTCAGGCTTGGTGGCAAGCACCTTTACCTGCTGAGCCATCTCAGGGGCCTAACACATATCAAATGTGTATGTGTGTGTGATATATATAAAACATGCATATCTATCTATCTATCTATCTATCTATCTATCTATCTATCTATCCATCCATCCATCCATCCATCCATCCATCCATGCCCTTCTCTCTTCAGGTATCTACCCCATGGCTACACTGTTACATTGTTCCATAACAGACATGGCCTATGTTTTCTCATGATGATTTTGTTTATACTTCACCTGAATTGTTCACACATTTCATGCAGCGTTAGTCCTCACTTTCAATGGCCATGGTTTTGTTTCTATAATTGAAACTTTTGGCTTTGGGGTTCTGCCTTCTTACCCAGGCAAGGAGATCGATGAGGACTGGAAGTTAATGTCACCTCACTCACACCCTGCCCTCTCAGGAGTTGGCCCATAAACATTTCGCCACTGGTGTGTGTCCATCTCTCATTGCAGCCCCAGCAGGATGAAGTTCCACAGCCACAGCCTTTGCCTTAACCACACTTTTTGTGGTGGTTTTTCTTTTTTCTTTTTCTTTCTTTCTTTTTTTGAGGCAGGGTTTGTCTGTCTAGCTTTGTAGGCCAGGCTGGCCTCAAACTCACAGAGATCTGCCTCCCTCTGCCTCCCAAGTGCTAGGATTAAAGGCGTGCAACACTACTATCCAGCTACTTTTTGTGTTTTAATCATCAACTGTTCTGTCCCTCTAATGCTTTCTCAATTTTCTAAGTGTCCCCTGCATATTCCCAGGGTAAATCACTTGAGCAGTTCCCTGTCTCAGGGTCTGCTTCTGGGAAGACTAAGTTTTACAAACACACTTATATACAACACCACAGCTTGTCCCTGCATGATCCAGAAAGTTCCATTCCTGTCTCTCCAAACCCTCCCCACTCAGATAATGTCTGAACAAAGAGAAGGCCCCAAAAAGCCCAGTTCCACATTCTTGGTGGCTATGGCAGGTCCTCCCCTGAAGTTGCCAGCTGCCCAAGTCCCCACTTTTGGGCAGCTTTTGACCATACTTGGGCACAAACCCAGCTTGTGGTGGACTCATCATCACACCTCGCCTACAAGCTATATAACCTCCCTGCTCTAGTTCAGGAGTGTGGCTTCTCCAGCCTCCATCTCTGGGACTAGAAAACCAGCCCAGGAGTTGCTTTGCTCAAATAAACCTGTTCTTGTACTTTTCCAGTTTGGCTTGATCTGGCTTACTGTGTCGACAGAGAAACCTATTATCTTGAGGGACAAAAAACTTATTACATTGGAGTATGGTTTTAGCTAAAGCAATACTCAGAATTTACATTATTATGACTATGTTAATATTTCTCTTAGTTAAACAACACAATAAAGTCTGATTACATTTCCATTTTATTTATTTTCAAGATAGGGTGTTGCTCTGTTGTCTAGGTTGGCCTCAGACTCCTCAACTGATCCTCTCGCTTCCTCCCAAGTAGATGGGATTATAAGCATGCATCACCATAAGTACCTACATTTCCCCTCTAGAGATGATAGTACTGCAAAATGAGCCATGTTGTCTACATTCTCTATTTCCTTAGGAACAGCACTCAAACTGAAGCCTATGGTCTTCCTGCTCCAGCAGGACTGACTGCTTTCCTGGTTCTTCACACGGCTGTTATCCTGAGGTTCCCTCATTCTAGAAAGTTATTTTGTCTCTGTCGTGTATTGTTTTTCTTTTTCCTAAGTCTCGTGTCTTCATTTGGTTGATTTCTTCATAGCTTTATAAGAGTGGGTATATCAGACAAACTTTTTGAAACCTGGCATGTCTGAAAATATTGTTCTTGCTTTATGGGCAGTGTAGAGAATATGATAACTAGATAGTCCCAGGTACAAAATAGTCTTTCAGAAGTTAGAAGAAAATGCTCTGTTATCTTTTAGCATTCCTTTTCACATTTATTTCACGTGTGTGTGTGTATGTACATATGCCTCTGTGTGTGTGTGTGTGTGTGTGTGCGCGTGTGCGTGTGCGTGTGCGCGTGCGCGTGCGCGTGTGCGTGTGTGTGTGTGTGTGTGTGTGTGTGTGTGTATGTACATATGTCTCTGTGTGTGTGTGTGGGTGTGTGTGTGTGTCGTGCGCACATTTGCTTGCCTCTGTTAGTGTATATGCACACATGCATGTGTGTAGACATCAGAGAACAACATGTGAGAGTTGACAATCTTCTCCTAACAGGTGTGTCTTGACATCAAACTCAGGTTGGCGAGCTTGGCAGCAAGCACCTTTACCTACTAAACCATCCCACCACTACCAGAATTCCTTCTGGGTTTTTTTTTGGGGGGGGTACTTTTTGAGACAGAGTTCTTTGTGTAGCCCTGGCTGTCCTGGAACTAACCTGTAGACCAGGATGGCCTTAAACTCATGATTCCCCTTCCTTTGACTTCTTCAACAAACCCTACTGGTGTGCACCATGACAACCAGCTTGTTTTACTTTATATGCTAATTTATTTTAATGATGTTTACTATTGCGTATTTATTATTTTACTATTTCAATATGAAAATGTACACTTCATATTTAAAATGTTTTATGTATTTAGGGCCCAAGTTTTTTATCTTATGAATTCTGTATTTTACAATGTTATTGAAGTATAATTTTGGATTTCTAAAATTCACTAATTTCAAATGTAATGATTTTTCTAAATTTACTATGTTATTTAATAATCACCACAAACCAGTTTTTAGAACATATTCGTCACCCAGTTAGATCCCATATGACTATGCCATCATTTTTCTAATGTATTCTGAACCCTAGTCTATTGTAGGTAACACACTTTTTCTTCCTAAAAGGTCTAAGTATTTGCCTTTTGTCTGATGTCTGAAATATTACAATAATGTAAGTTAATGTGATGTTTTTTCTTTTATTGTTCTAGAAAAAAGTTAAATTCTGTCCAGTCCCCACCTCTTATTTCTGGAATCCTGTTATGATGATATTAATTAACTCTCTGGACTAATAATCAAACATCCTTTTTCCCCTCATACAAGTTCTCTGCATCTGTGTTTTTGATAGTTTTACTTTTAGGAGATGTCTTCATTTGTTTTCTTCTAAGCATCTACATACTCATACTTTAGCTATCCTGAGAACCTTTCTTATGCTCTGATGTTTTTCTTTTTTGTAGCCTCCCTCACCCTGTTTCACAGGTGCAATGGCTCTCTAACTTTCTAAGATTTTAATTATGCTGTTCAATTTTTGTATTTTTCTGAATTGTTTCTGCTTCCTAACTTTATTTCTTCCTCTCCTTCTCTCCATTGACCTTTGTTTTCTAGACTTTCTTCCTTTCCTCACTATTCATTTCAGATAATTTTTATTTGAAAGCACCCACTCTGTGTCTCTGTCTCTGTCTCTGTCTCTGTCTCTCTCGTGTGTGTGTGTGTGTGTGTGTGTGTGTGTGTGTGTGTGTGTGTAGATCTGTGTGAGTGGTGTGTGTGAACTGTCTGAGTGGTAGGCCACAGCTTAGTGCTAACAAGTAGGAAGCCATTGTTTACTGGGGACTTCCCACCTATGGTGGAACCAATAGGTCTTTCTTTTATATCAGTTATATAGCAGGGGCTTCTCTGACCCTTTTCCCTTCCACTCTTGATGAATTTGCCTGCTCTCAGTAGGATACCTTATATCTATCTGCTGTCCTTGGTGTCTTCAAGCACAGAGCATCTCACTTTCAGTCTTTTTGGACCCTTGTGTTTATTTTGCTGAGAGGAATGGAGAAAGCCAGTGGCGAGGCTCAGAAGTGCAGGGCAGACTTTCATTTCATCTTTATTCTCTCAGCCCCACCCCATCCCATTAGTGTCAGAGGTGTCAGGATACCCATTTCCCACATTTGTGGTTATTATTATCTTGGTTTTACTTTTCATAACAAATCAGCTCTTGTCTGAAAGCATCTTTGAACCCCACCGGCCTGGCAGGTAGCTCTTTTTCTTCTCTTGGAGGACGTTCATCCAACTACTATCCTTTTCCCCAAATTGTTTGACATTTCCATTAGTTGCCATCTCTTCTCATGTTTACAGTCCTTGTGTGTTTGTGTTTTACTGCCTAGCTATCATTTTAGTGACACAGTCAAGTGCATGTGTAACCTACTGAGCTCACAGGGTCTTTTCTATGTAGCCTTGATGTCCTAGAACTCACAGAGCTCCCCTTACCTCTGCCTCCCGAGTGTTGGGATTAGAGGTGTGTGCCACCACTGACCTACTTGCAGTTCACTTCTTGCCTCCACAATTGCCAATCTGGACTTCTTGCTATTCTCCAATGAGCCCCGCCTTTTCTGGTCCCCTTGCCTTTGATAGTTTCTGGAATGTTTCTTGAATCCTTTTCCATCCTCCAAGCCTAATTTTAAAGTATTGTATCCATCTGTTTTGCCTTTTTGTACCAAGAGAAAAATTCCTGCCCTCCAATGTACACTGCACCCTTCATCTCTCCTGTCACATGTTAAATGTGCATGCACCCATCACCTCTGCTGTGCAAATGTCTTGGAGGAAAGCACACTAGCATAATGTCTTTGAATCCCAACCCCTTTCCACCAATGGCTGATCAGTTTCTGTCCATGATGAGCTTTGATTATGATGGTGGTTCCCTGTAGCCATTTTAGTCTGTGTGTTTGCCAGTTTGAACATAGATGAAAGGGCAGTCTCTCTGACTATAGCTCCATTGTGAAACTATATGCTGTGCGTGGATTTGTAGAATATCAGGAATAGTAAAAATTAAGCCTCCGCCCCTTAGTGCAAAGGCCTTTTAATCACACGGGTCTCCAGCCTGCACAGTAACTCTGTAAGGCAGATCACTGGCTTCCATTTTCAGACGAGGAACACAATACTCCACTGTGTTAGACAAACCTGCCAACGCCCCAGAGTCAGCAAGCCATAGCAACAAACTCGCACATTGGTCTCTGGTCCGAAAAAGTCTGTCTGTCTGTGGTTTTCTTGTGGCTGCTTTCTGTTTTCTTTTTTTTAAAACTTGTGTCCATCCTAGTTAATTTGAGTGCTTAGCATTTTTCTTCACGTGTGTTACTCTCACTGCTGTGGAAGAGTAGGGTAGTGTGGCTAACTTTCTCATTCCCAATCTTGTCCCCCAAACTGAGATCCCCAGTTTGCTCTGTGGACCCATATCTGTCACTTATTGGGCATTTCCTCTCAGCTGAGCATTTAGCATGGTTATGCTCTAAAGATACCAGCTCTGAAGACAGTTCAAATCCTGCCTCTTCCACTTACTAGCTACCAGTGGGGGTAAGTGGGCATCTCTCTGTATGTTGGTTTCTTCCTCTGCAGAATGGACTTAATAATAACAACAGATATAGGAAGTAGTGGTGAGAATTAAGTGAATTAAGTACGTGTAAACTGCTTAGATGTGAGTGGTACTTTGCAAGTGATTTTGGTGTTATGTACTCTAATCACATAACTAATTCCATTTACAAGTCCGTGAGGCAAAATCCATTTTTTTTTTAAAAAAATTATTTACTCTTGTTTTATGTTCATTGGTGTTCTGCCTACATATATGCTTGTGTGAGTATGTCAGATCTTGGAGTTACAGATAGTTGTGAGCTGCCATGTGGGTACTGGCAATTGAACCCAGGTCCTCTGCAAGAACAGTCAGTTGTCCTAACCATTGAGCCGTTTCTCCTGCCCCGAGGTAAAATTCTTATGCTAACTTTGCAGCCTATGTTACATAGAGAAATGGAGATCTTCTTTGACTCTAAAGCCATGTCCTTGTTATTCAACACAGTCAGACAGACAGATGCTGTTTGTGGGCATTTCTCAGGATTCTCAAATTTGGTAACTCTATGAAGAAGACAGTAGACTCAGTTGGGCTCCAGTGAAAACTTAGAGAGAATGCCATCCTCACAGTGTGTGGGTAAGAGCCACTAGCCTGGGCTTCAGGGAGCCAAGGCACAGCCAGGCACTGCTGTGTGGACTCCTCTCTTCCCACCCACCCCGGTATTGTTCCCCTTTCTTGTGGGTTGAGGTGTGGCACCAGCCAGCTTTCAAGTACCTTTCCAGGACTCCTTGAAAAGTTTCCAAGAGCCAGGTGCCATCTACTGAATACCAGCACCATCTGGTGGCCATAGGCCACAACCCAAGCCTGTTGCTCCCCACTGCCACCTGGTGGCCATTAATGCCACAAAGTTTACCATATATATGAAACATTCGTATGCGCCATTCTTTTAGCAACACAAGGTAAGTAGAGCAAGCTGACAGAGAGGTTAACTGAATGGCATGGAGGCACCGATCACAGCCCGGCTTAGCTGCCTTTTGCAGGAGTGTGTAGCATGCATGCATGTGGCGGCCCAAGATTGATGCTGGCTGTCTCAGGTAAGGTCTCTCACTGAACCTGAGGCTGGCTATTTCAGCTAGTTTAGCCAGCCACTTTACCCTGAAGATCCACCGAATCTGCCTCCTGAGGGATTATACCACCCAGTTTTTACCAGAGATCTGAACTCAGACAAGAGCCTTATCCACGGAGCAATCTCTATCTGGGCTCTTGATAGGTATTGGCCTTACTGCATTCCAGATGTACCACAGAAGTCAGTGGATATCTTCCTCAGAAACAATGACTAACTTATTTTTGAGACAGGGTCTCTCGCTGGTCTTGAACTCACCCAATAGGACAGGCTGGCTGGACAGGGAGCCTCAAACTGGAATTGCAAAGCCACGTGTGAAGCTTTTTTAAAAAGTGGGTTCTGGGATTGAATTCAAGCCCTCATGCTTGAAAAACAAGCACTTTGCTGCCTGAGCCATCTCCTTGGCTCAAGCTTTCCATTTTAGACGAGCCCACTGGCAACTAGAACACTATTTTCTAGCCTACCTTGAAGCCAAATGTGGGCCAATATTAAGCAAGCTGGCTTGGTGTGTATAGTTTTAGGAAGAGTCTTAGAAAGGACTAGGCAGGCCTTTCTTTACTAACAGCTTCTGGAATGGTTTCTTGAGGGCTGGCAAGATGGCTCACAGAGTAGAGGTGTTTATGTGTGCAGACTGACAGCCCGAGTTCTCTCCCCCACCCCCAGCCTTGCAAGATGGCAGAAGACCAACTCTGACAGTCATAGCTTCTGTGCACCTGCATTCACAAACACTTCCATTAACACATACAAAATAAGTAACCAAAAACTAAATAAGACTACTCCAGGGACTCTACTTCCTGGATATCAGTCGTGTATGATCTCCCGTGGAGTGTGGGCTGAGCTAGTGTTTTAGTGAGCAGATGTCGCATGAGACAATGGGGTGTCACTTCCAAGACCAGCTTTCAAAAGGCTTTGGCTGGTCTCACTCCCACCCTTGCTGGTGCTTTCTGCTTGCTTGTATGAAGCTACCGTGTGACGAGTTGCTCTATGGAAACGCCATGCCACAAGGATCAGAGTGTGCCTTCGGCCAGTGATGAGTGAGGACCAGAGGCTGTCAGTCCAACAGCTTGCAGAGCAGGGTCTCACTAGAAACTGGGTGTCCTGGAAGCAGATCCTCCCCACCTTGAGCAGCTGGGCTGACACCTTGGTTGCTAACTTAGGAGAGAGACTGAGTCAGAGGGCCCAGTTACACCGTGACTGGACTCCTGATCTAGAGGAAATGCACGGTCACACAAATGGGCGTTGCAAGCCTCTAGGTTTGACTGGCCACACATGAACTGGTATATATACTTTTCTCTTGCCAATTGAAAAACAAATGGTTGTAATAGATATCTTGGGCTATGAAATTGATTTAACGAAGGCCCCATATGGAAGGAGGGTTAGCTCGAGGAGTGTGGACCCAACAAGGGGGAACACTGCTACTGTTTTCAACTTCTTTTCATTCTTAGCTGAGTGTAATTTTTCATGTCTTTGTGCAAGCAAAGCTGTCTCCACACAGAGTAGCGAAGCAGGCCAAGTTTACCTTTGATGTCCTCGTTGTGGTCCACCTTTACCTTTTCCTTGGCATTTTCTTTGTCTAATTCCCAGTCCTCAACCACCCCTGCCTTGGTGCTTCAATAGCCCAGAGCCACGCCCCGAGCTCCTGGTTCCAGTCTCTTTCTGTCACCTAGTTCTGGCAGAGTTCAAAGAAGTCTGCCTTTCTCCTTGTAGGGGTGTAGGTGGGGTAATGGGTGGGGCAGGGAGAAAACCCAGAAGATCTCTGAAATGATTAGGAGAAATTCTTGAAATACTTGAGCAACCTGAGTTTCAACTAAGTACTGAGGGACTGCAGGGATGAGGGATGCGCTAGAATAATGGGAGACAATGGGAGAATGCAAAGCCCAAAGGCAGCTTGATACCAAAAACACAATGGTAGATCTAGACCTCCCTCCGTGACTGCTGGAAGCCTTTCTTTTTGAGTGCCATTACGCCAGCATTCTTACTAACATGCAGGAGAATTTGGCCTTTTGAACTCCCATAGTTCATTTCTATTATGGATCTGCATAAACATTGCATATTTTAGTGTTATATTGCTGGCTGGGTATCAGGGACTACTTCTCATTCATACATGTTCTTGTCATCAAGCATGGTGTCTTGTACATAATAAGCATTGCTGTTGGGTAAAGAAAATTCTTCATTGTTTTAAACCTACTTCAGGACACATTCTTAGGTCAGTAATGTGTCCCTCCCTGCCGTTGACTACAGACTGCCAATGCAGAATTTGTTCACTGGCTTCATAAAAATTTCTGGAATTCCTACCACATACCAGGTTGTCCTAGATGCTGGTGGTGCCTCAATCAATGAGTCGAGTCTCTGCTCTATTCTGTTCCATGTTCCCTGACCTCCTCTGCAGTGAAGCAGGGCCAGGTGGCTGATGTTAGCCAACAGACTAAACAGAATGAGCATGTCTCTCTTACGGTCCAAAGCAATTCACAGCTTGTGGGCTTTCTTCTCCTTTTCTTCTTCCTTGAGAACTCCGAGGCCCTGTGTTCTAAGACTGCCACCAGATGGAATGATCTGAATCCCAGAGACCTGGATGGAGGACTGTAACTGTCCCCATTTTTCTTGTATTTACTGCCCAGACAGTTGCAGAGACACCTGAACAATGTCCTGAGATGGTTGGAAGTGAGCAAGAATGTCACAGGCAGAGAGCACTCCATGGTGCATGCACTGGCTTAGCTACTCTACAGACAACCAGTTTTACTTGCCAGGTCCACTTGGATGCTTGAATCAACTAAGAGCCTGTGTACTCAGTTTTTATTCTTTTTATTTTAATAGAATTTCTTAAAAAGCAGTTTCAGGTTCACAGTGAGGTTGAGAGGAGGGTTCAGAGCTAGGACATGCATTTCCTGCCTCTGTTCCATACACCCAAACCTCCCCTATGTCAACAGCCCTTGTAAGAATGGCACTGTTGCAGTCGGTTTCTTGTCCGCGTGTGGGTCCCTTCACACTTCTCAGCCCCAAATGAACACACAGAAGCTTATATTAATTATAAAACTGTTGGCCATTGGCTAGGGCTTCTTATTGGCTAGCTGTCTTAATTATTAACCCATTTCTATTAATCTATGTATTTCCATGTGGTCTTGGCTTAGCGGAAAATGTCCTCTCTTTCTGGTTTCATACAGCATCTCCTCTCTGCCTACACTTCCCAGAATTCTCCTCTTCTCCCAGTCCTGCCTATCTTCCTGCCTTATTGGCCAACAGTGTTTTATTCGTTAACCAATAAGAGAAACATATACAGAAGGACAACCCCCATCATGGCACACATGTTACAATGGCTGAATCTCAACTGACACATCAGTATCACCCAAGTTCATAGCTAACAAGGCTCACTCTTGGTGTCTATGGGTTTGGCAAATGTATATTTGTAGGACATTAGGCCTACCAGGCTGAGAGTTGAGCCAACCTGGAGTCTGACAGTTGCTGTCAGTGGTCCTGATCCTGCTGAGCCAATGAGGGACGACTACACAGTGTCAATGGATCAGAATGCCTGGTTGCTGGGAGGGTATATAAATTTCTACCCATTGCTAAATAAATGAGTCTGCTGTTTTTCCTTTCACCTGACTCCCGGGGTCTGTGTTGTTGTCTTTGTGCCTTCTCACACTCTCCTTTGAGGGAGCCATTAGGACCCGGGAACATATATTGACATGTAGCTGCCATCTCAGTAGCATATAGAACAATTTCCTGGCCCTCTGTGCTCCAGCCAGGCTGTTCTCTGGAGCTTGCTCTGATGTGCAGGCATCCTCTGCCTTCAGGGTGAGTTGGCTTACTGCAGAGAGCTAGCAGTGGTGTCAGGATCACGGTCTCCATTCTTCCTGATGGCTGTGCACAGGGTGGTCAGCCCTCGCTGGTTCCCACAGTTCATGTGAGGCTTTGCTCACCACTTCACAAACTTCCCATTTAGTCACTATCGTCCTTAGGAGTCACATTGGATAAATGCAGACATGCTGCTATATCTCGTCAACTTGATAGATAGTATGCCTTAACTCAGTACAAGCTCTGAATCCTAAACAGTATACTTCTTTCTGGCACTATTCCAAAGGCTGGATAGACAATAATATGTACAGAAAATTTTAGTACATAAGTGGGCATTACATTCACCTTTCTTTTTAAACCCTTAATGCCTACGCTTAGAGAGTCATGAGACAAGCTTCCTATAACAATGTTTTTCAAACTTGAATATTGTTTGAATCTCTCATAAGGGAAAAAGATTCTCACAAGTACCTCGAGTTGGCTTAGGCTATCCTTCATAATATTGCACACATACATATGTGGGTATATACAAACACAAAACTCACTTTTAAAGATTATACATCTAAAACAAATTTGTTAATGAAATACAAATAAAACTACTAAATGGAGAGAAATTCAAATCGCCATACTAATTTAATATGGAGAATGACACTGCTGTAACCAAGTCACCTTCAAAACCTCAACCCTGAGCTGGGTGGTGGTGGCACATGCCTTTGATCCCAGCACTCGGGAGGCAGAGACAAGTGGATCTCTGTGAGTTTGAGGCCAACCTGGTCTACAGAGGCAGTTCCAGGACAGGCTCCAGAGCTAAAGAGAAACCCTGTCTTGAAAACAAACAAACAAACAAACAAAAAACAACACAAAACCAAAATACCTCAACACTGTATTGACTGCAACAGTGCGAGTCTATTCAGTCACATACTATGTGATGACTGATTCTCCCACCAATCTTTGTTAACATGGCACACCACAACACAGTTTGACTGTGCTGGACAGGTGTTATCGAGCATGCCTTTAATCCCAGCACTCCAGAGGCAGAGGCAGGTGGATCTTTGTGAGTTCAAGGCCAGCCTGGTCTACATAGTGAGTTCCAGGACAGCCAGGGCTACATAGAAACACTCTGTTTCAAACAAAACAAAACAGAAAAAAAATTGACTATATCTTGGTGTGACCACACCCTTTATTTCCGAAATTGTTCTGCTGTTTGTTTGTTCTCAAGTCTGTAACAATTCACTTAGTTCTCTTTGCCACCACATACCTAAACACAGGCAGTGGAATTTTGTTTCCAGAAAAACTATAAAGGGTTCATACATTTGTAAAGATTTTCTATCTCACTATTAATCCAATGCAAATTAAAATGAGAGTCCATTTCATCTGTCAAATTGGCAAAGCTTTTTTTAAAGAAAGATAAATGCTGGTGGGCATGTGTGATGGCCATTCTTCAAACTTACTTCAGGAATAAAATCTTACCTGACTTTTGTTAAGCAATTTGGTGGACTTAAGCCATGCCAACTTTTTGGTTTCTCATGGTGTGTAAAAGTTACATTTACACTGTTCTGTAGTATAGTCAATATTCAATCACATTATAAAAAGACAACACACATACCTCAACTAGAAATACTTTATTGCTAAGAAATCTAACAATAAAGGTTATTATTACCACTCCAGAGAGTGGTAATACTGTTGCCAGTGAGGGTCTTGCCCCAATGTGATGATGCTGACTTATCAGGACATAGTTGCTGAAGACTGGGGTGGCTGCTATCCATTTCCTAGAGTCAGTGGCTCTGCATTGATGGCAGATTTCTCTTAGCATGGATACTATTTGATAACATTTTACAGCGGGAATGCTTTCAAAATTGGAACCCACTTTCTCAAACCCTGCTTTTACATTCTGACTGTGTTCACAAAAATCTTCACTGGAAGTAGATTCCATCTCAAGGAACTGGATTCAACTCATCATCGTTAACAATTCCTCATTTGTTGAGGTTTTCTTATGAGATCAATTTAGCTGCCTCTTCAAACTTCACTTCTTAGGCTGTCTCTACCATACCTGCTGTTATGTCTTCCTTGAAGTCTAGAACCCTACAATGCCATTTGATAACTTCTAAATGTCTGGTAAAGTTGATATTGTGATCTCCTCTTACTGATCACAAATGCTCTTAATGGCACTACAGTGACTAGCTTTTCTTGAAGGTTTTGAATTTACTTTGTACAGATCCATCAGAAGACTCAATATTTATGGTAGCTTTCGCTGTATAAATGTTTGGCTTTGACCTGGGTGTGGTGGCACAAGTCTTTAATTCTGATACTTGGAAGTTCAAGGCCAGCCTGGTCTACAGAGTGAGTTCTAGGACAGCTAGTGCTATACACAGAAACCCAGTATTGAAAAACAAAAACCAAAAACAAACAAACATATATGGCCTTGTTTTTAGCTGTTGGGGATGAAATTCCAAACACTATGCTCCACCCTCAACTCCACAGAATGTATTTCGTGCTATTTATACAGGGTTTTAAAGTTACATTTATTATTTGTGGATATGTGATGCATGTGTGCAAGGTGCCACAGTGCAGTACATACGTGTAAGTCAGAGGACAAATCTTTCTACAGTGCGGGTCCCGGGGGATCAAGCTCAGGTTGCCAGGTTTGGTGGCAAGTGCTTTTACCCACTGAGCAGTCTTCCAAGCTTAAGACTTTTCTGGCAAAGGAGCTTAATGCTTAATCCCAATAGTTGGAGGCTAGGTCAGGAGGATTACTGTGAGTTCAAGGCCAACCTGGCCAGGGCCAGGTGGATCTCTGAGTTCAAGACCTGCCTGGTCTACAAAACAAGCTCCAGGAAAGCCAGGGCTGTTACACAGAGAAACCCTGTATCGGAAAAAAAAAAAAAAAAAAAAAAAAAAAAAAAAAAAAAAAAGGAAGGAAAGAAAGAAACCTGGGCTGGAGTAGTTAAGAGCATTTGTTGCTCTTGCAGAGGACCCAGGTTCAGTGCCCAGCATCTACATGGTGATTCACAACCATCTGACTGGCCTCCAAGACATGCACATGGTACAGATACATACATACAGGTAAGCATAAAATGAAATTTTAAAAATATTTCAGAAGTCATGAATCTGGGAAAGGGACTGGTGGGAGGGATTGCAGGGGTTGGAGGGAAACAGAATGTATTCTAATATGTCAAAGAACAAATAAATAAAAGAAAAGAATAAAAATTTTACGGCTAACTCTCCTGTAAACCAAAACAAAAAATGATAAAAAGCAATTATCCAAAAAAAAAGAATTAATGAAAGTAGGTCCAAAAGAGAAAAATGGGTAGTGTTTATTTTTAAATATTTCCTGAATTTTCCAAACTTTCTCTAGTAAGCATATACTATTTTTATTTTTAGTTAAGTGGCAATGGATAGGCAAGCATGTGATTCTCTTCCAACCGTTCCACACTGTGAACAAGGGCATACGTAAGGCTGTTACATTGATTGAAGGGATTCTGGAGGTAGCTTGAGTTGAAATCTGTTCTCCTATAACATCCACCCAAAAGTTTTAGGTTTGCTTTCTGGAGTTATCCAGAATAAGAGCATGATAGCCACAGAAGTGTAAGTGCACGGCTGCCACAGAAATGTAAGTGCCTGCCTGCCACAGAAATATAAGTGCATGACTGCCACAGAAATATTTTGAAAAGGTCCACTAACAACCCATAACCCACCCCTCAAGTGTCTGCTGAGTTTCTCTGCCCGGAACTGCCTGAGTTCTGTCACTCAGGGCTCTGGTGTCACTAAACTCTCTACCCTGCCTGCTTTAGACAGCCTCCTATCATACACACTACACATATACACATGCTTAGTCATGGCTGAAATGTGTTTCTGTGGGTGACAATTAAAGCTGTTTGAAAGCCACTGCCCATACCCCGGCCACATCAGGCCAGCACTGGTCCCTAAACTCACCTTAGACTGTAACTGATTGCACCTCCCTCAGTTAGACAGTCTCTCAGGCTCCTGCCTACAGTTGGCCCACCTTCTAGATAAGTTGATTATTTTCCTTCACCCATGATCCTAAGCGGTCCTATAATTTCTTTATAACACTGCAAGCACCCCACCAAGTTCTTATCCCCAAAGTACCCACAGGACAAATCCTTGTCTTTCCCACTTGTGAGTCTGTCCCGGCCTAGAAGTATAGTGAGCCTGGTTGATACTCAAATGATGTCAGCCATACTGGGCGTTTTCTGTAACTCCTCCCAAAGCATCTTCCTCCACTCTTCCTCCAATTCTGGTCCATCAAGAGTAGTGCCTGCCTCCTGGGGTTAATGATACCTACAGTGGCAACATTAAAAGCCAAGCTGTCCTGAAAGTTTTAATCTTTTTCCAGTATCAAATTAGTAAAAGAAACGTGTCTGATGAGTTTCTCTGTCCGGAACTGCCTGAGTTCTGTCACTCAGGGCTTCTTTGTTTGATAATGTGGCCCACGCTGTATTTCTGATGTTAAGATAAACTTTTAAAAGTGGCAAACTTTTAAAACTGGAGGGTTGAAGAGATGACTCAATGGTTAAGAGAACTGACTGCTCTTCCAGAGGACCTGGGTTCAATTCCCAGCACCCACATGGCAGATCACAACTGTTTGTAACTCCAGGATCCAACACCCTCACACAGAAACACATACAGGAAAAACACCAATAAAATAAAAATTAAAAAAATAGATACTACAAAATCCAGTGAAATTAATCCAACTTGACCCACCCCACGCACCACCACCACCCACCACCCACCCATCCATCCATCCATCCATCCATCCATCCATCCATCCATCCATCCATCCATGCATCGAATCTAAGACAGGCCTCACTGTGTATCCCAGGCTAGCGCTAGCTTGAACTCACACTACGATCCTCCTGCCTCAGGCTCCTGCGTGCTAGGATGACAGGCAAAAGCCAAGACGCCTGACTTTGGGGGTCAGTTTCTGGGAGATCAGATGAACTCACTGATCAGGGCTGAAAGGGACGTTCCTTTCCCTTCTGACGACCTCTATTGACTAGTCTGTGTTCTTCCTCGGAGGCCCCCGAAGACGATGACAGTCCCTGGCAGCACGACAGTCTCCCTTTAAGGAGGGCGTGGCGCAGAGGCTCGCACCGCC
This sequence comes from Cricetulus griseus, assembly GCF_003668045.3. Taxonomy (NCBI): domain Eukaryota; kingdom Metazoa; phylum Chordata; class Mammalia; order Rodentia; family Cricetidae; genus Cricetulus; species Cricetulus griseus. Next base: position 67,491,387 of record NC_048597.1, on the reverse strand, counting down.
CAGCGCCGAGCGTTGCTCGGGAAGAGAGCGGAAGCGCGCCCGCGAGCTGCAGAGACTGCGCGTGCGTGGGCTGGCCTCGCGGGGTCACGTGGGCCGGGGTCCCGACAAGGCGGACGCAGGCTCAGGTAACTCGTGTCCCGGATCCGGGAGGGGAGGGGAGTAGAGGGGAGAGGCGGGGCGGCGGGTGCGGGGCAGCGCAGCAGGGGTGCGCAGACGGACCTGCGCCCTGGTGGCTCCCGGGGACCCTGCCGCCACCGCGGGCTGGCGTCGGACAGGGTCAGCAGTTTCCACCCGGGTCCGCACTCCTGCGAGGCAGTGGGACCGGCGCGCCCACGCCGGGGCTGCGGCCAGAGGTGGGTGCCGTCCTTCCCACGCTGCTCGGGATGGAGGCGCTCACCCCGCAGGACTGAAGTGCAGCCTGTGGGGCCGGTTCCTCCTCGCCTCCTGCCAAGTGTGACCGCCCAGCCCGAGGGCAGGAAGGTGGAAGTTGGGGCACCCCTGTACCTTGACTAGTTGTCCAGGTGTGGCACTCGGGGACAGAAGGACTTGGCAATCCAGAGTTTGGGTGTACTAAATGAGAGTGTTTCAAAGAAAGTAGGCTTGTCCTGGGTTATCCCGAGTGGCTACCGAGTCGTGCTAAGGAGGCGGGGCTGTGTTTGCCCCGGATTGCTTAGTGACTTAACTGCCCACTCTTCTGCACCCCTCACCCCCCACAAAGTGCCAAGTAACGTAAGCACAGATGTTGCCTTGTGTTGCTAACTATTCCAGGTGTCCCGGGGAGAGAATTACACGTCGCGGTGTGTGGGTTTGTGTTACACTCCTGTGTTTGAAGTGCTTCCAATATAGAAGAGGATGGGGACCCACATGTGTTTAAGTCATGGGTTTGCTCATGTTGACATTTAAGCAGAAAAGTATTGAATCATCTGGCAATAGCTGACCTGGCTTGTAGAATACACAATAAAGATAAATGGAGCAGGTTTGTTTGAACTGTTGGGCTTTGTATGGTTGAAGTGACTGAGCTATGTGAGAAAATTCTTTACAGACCTCCAACAGAATGAGATGCTGATTATTTTCTTTATGTTTCCTTTGTAACTGGACGGTTGGCAGCTGTGAGTGCTTTCTGTCTTCCAGCATTTGGAGTAGTTTTGGTGACTCTTAGCTTTATCCCACTATGGCATATACATTCTAGCCCTGGTGATGGGAGAAGTAAGGCCTTTGTGTGTGAGCATGATGTGTTGTGCACTTGCGAGTCTCCCTTTTTCTGTTGACTGTGTAAGTGTATGTAGAAGCCAGAGGTTGACATTGGAGTGTGTGTGTGTGTGTGTGTGTGTGTGTGTGTGTGTGTGTGTGTGTGTGTGCAGGGGTGAATGCAGGTGCCCCCAGAGTCCAGCAGAGGTTTTCACAATCCTGGAGCTGGAATTACAACCTTTCCAGAGCTACCTGTTTGGTGCTGGGAACCAACCCCTGGTCTTTGTGAGATCAGTATATTTTCAGCCAAATCACTGAGCCATCTCTCCCATTCCCTCAATTTTCTGTTTTTGAGACAAGACCTGTTGCCCAATGCACATAGCTTGCTGATTCAGGTAGACATGTGAGCTACTCAGCCTCAGGGATCTCTGTCTCTCCAGAGCTGGGATTTCAGGGTGGCACCACCATGCTCAGATTTTTAATATAGATTTTGGGATATCAAACTCAGGTCCTCATATCTGTGCATCAAGCATTTTACTGAGTCATCTCCTCAGATTACCTTGTTTTGTTTTTTAACAAAAAATTTAAATTTTATTATTATGTATATGCATGTGTGACTTCCAAGGCATACATGTGGAGATCAGAGCACAACTTTGTGAGAATCTCTCCTTCCATCTTTATGTGGGAATCAAATTTAGTTAGGTTGCCAGACTTGCACAGGGGGCTTTGCCTACTGCGCCATCTTGATGGCCTCCCACCTTGCTTTTGAGAACTGGAGAGCCTGCTGTTTATGACCTATCTGGGCTGACAGATAGGTCATTGGGCCCCAGGGATCTGCCTGTTACCACCTCCCCAGTGCTGGGATTACAAACATGTCCCACAATTGGCCTGTTTTTTTTTTTTTTTTTTTTTTTTTTTTTTTTTTTTTTTCTGAGTCTTGGGGACATAATGACAGATGTCATCAAATCACTAAACTCAGGTCCTCATCTTGCATGGTGGGCATTGTACTGACTGAGCTCTCTTCCGTGTTCAGTGTTAAGTACCTTTTAACTTTTGGTTTGTTTATTAGGTTTCATGGACATTGGATGACATCTTTTCACACCCTACAGTTCCCAGTCACCCATGTGTATATTTATGAGGCCAGTCTGCTCCCCTTTAGATTGGACTAAATTATCATTTGGGTTCCTTCACTGTATATGGGATCCTAAGTGCATTGTCCATTTGAGTCAGCAGCTGTAGGTTTAGCCTGGACTTCTCATTGGTAATAACTGCTCAGGCTTACGTTGGTAACAAGTAAAGTTTTCAAAGTTAGGCCTCTTTCTGTTCCAAGTGTCAGAAAATTAATTCAAATGCACTAAACCAAAAGAGATTTATTAATTTACAAACCCGGGATGCCATAGGGTGTCATTACATCACCTGTCCCCCCTCACAAGGGACCTCCAAGGTCTTGGTCCCCATTGCTTTCTCTGATTGCAGAGCTCATTCTGTTCTGTAACTTAGTGTGAAAAACAGACTCCTAACAGCCTCTCCAAGACAGTGTACCCTGGAGTTGAGAGAAAACTCTTGCCTCAGTATTTACATATTTCTGGAAGAAACTTGATTGAGGCCATATTGGAGACAGATGTCCTGTGCTTACTTTTTTTTTTTGGCTAGACTCACCAGCACATGATTGGTGGCACCATTAAAGTCACATGGTTCTAGTGGCTTTCCCAACTGTGTACCTTTGAGGCATTTCAAGAAGACTGATGTGCTCGACTGATGTGCTCTTACGAATCCCAGTGCAGCCAACTTTTGCTCCATGTTGGAGCAGAGTGCTGCTTATTATTGTTAGCATAGATGAAGTCAGTTGCCTCTCCATGGCATGCATGAGCTGAGACTGACCAAAAGGTCAGCAGGTATCCATTTCCCATTCTGCACTCATGTGAAACATAGTTGAATGGAATACCTTGGCTGTGTGAATCATACCTTTTCTTGTTTCTCTTTTCTGTAGATAATGGTTGAGTTCCTTTAAATTAAAGAGATACAGGATGCATTATCATGAATAAGCCAAATAAATGAAAAACCATAAAACCTCTAGAGATCATGGAGTTTGTGTCATGTAATACAAAAGCTGAAAGGTAGTTAAGAAACGTTTTTAGATTAAAATAAAAACTATCCTAGATGTAGGCGGGAAGCTTTTGAATAGAATGATTTCATAGTTACTTTCTGTTGCTGTGATAAAACACCATGACCAACAGCAATGGAGGAAAGAAGGGCTTATTTGGGTTTAAAGTTCCAGAGAGATTAAGAGTCCATCACCATTATGTCGTGGAAATGTGGGCAACAGGCAGGCATTCGTGGCTTCTGGAACAGCTGAGCTCCCATCTTAAACTGTGAACAGTCAGCAGACAGATCAATCTGGGAATGGCTCAAGGTTTGGAACCTTAAAAGCAGAACCTCAAATTGTAGCAGTAGTTGGGAGGAGTCTGGCTGTGTCCATGGAAGTGGAACCCAGTGGTGGTAATTTGTCTGACTGTGGTGCAGATCTCTGTATACTCTGAGTCAAATGCTGTCCCTGAGACTTATCAGTTGATGGGGGATATCCTTCTGTATAAATGTTTCTCTTATTGGTTGGTGAATAAAACACCGATTGGCCAGTAGCTAGGCAGAAAGTATAGGCAGGGCTAGGAGATGGGAGTAGAGAGAGAAGCCATGTAGAGGCAGAAGGAGTAACATACTAGGGTAACAGTCACAGGTAACACTGGTATGTTTAATTTATAGCACGGGTGTTATTCCTGTCTTCTCGTGTTGATCAGCAAGCATTTATTAAATGTCTCTGCAGTATACAAGGTATTAAGCCCAGAGATCTAGAATTATGGCTCCTAGATCTAGTATGGCTTGTGTAGTCAGAGAGAAAAGGCGTAGTCATTTGGTCATTTAACTGGTGAATCATAGGAAGGAAGGTACCAAGAGAGGGCTCAGGAAAACATGCCTTAAGCAGATTACCACTGAGCATGCTTATAATGCTAGCACTTTGAGAGCTTAGGCTTGGAGGTTCATGAGTTCAAGGCCAGCCTGGACTTCTAATGACATTGAAGCCAGTCTGGGCTTCTAGGTAGAGAAGAGAGAAGAGCAAGGAAGTGAGTTCAAGAGAATGCACAAGAGAACAAAAGAGCGAGGGAGGGAGAAAGAGAGAGAGAGAGAGAGAGAGAGAGAGAGAGAGAGAGAGAGAGAGGGAGAAGCTTACAAATAAGACTTAGAAGATTCGGGAAGGTTTTTGTTTTGTTTTTCCAAACTGCCAAGGCTATGTCCCAGGAAAGCAAGAAGTGACAGGGGAATGATTTTTAGGGTTAAATGGGTCCTGGAGAAAGGGGGCTGTGAGCTGGGATGAGGCTTGTGAGCAGGGACTGAGAGAGCCCAGAGGCTATCATTGACCTTGGCAAGTTGCATCGATAAGGAGAATGACTCCCTTTTTAGTAAGCAGAGAGTTTCTTCAAGTCTCTGAGTTGGGGAAAGGACTTTCTTGGGGAAGCAGACATTCCATGCTTTTTGATGATAAAGGGGCATATAGTCTCTTCTGTAACTACTTTCTGCTGAACTGGGGTGAAGTTGTTAGGGTCCAGGAAGGCTGAAATGTTGGTCAAGAGGCTGGGGAGGTTGGGGGTCAGGTAATAGCCAGAAACATCTGGTTTTTCATTCACTGCTCAGGTTCTGTGGGATTCTCTGATGCTAGGGCACTTTGAAGGAGTCTGGAATGCTGCTCCAAAGCAAGGGCTCAGGCTGGTAGACAATGGTAGGAGGCCTGGTGACAGCTGGGTACTTTTGCTAATTTTTTCCTAGAAGACCCTGAAGAGACAGGCAATGGTCATTATTACAAGAAACATGGAAATCAGTAGGGCAAGGAGGTGTAGGAGCCAAGGGCTCATGGGAGACCAAAATGAGAGTTCTGCAAAGGAATTGGCCCCTGGTGGCCACACAGTCATTTCCAGTTTGTGTAGGTTTTTAATCCTCCCCTATACCTGGCCAGACTGGTTTCTTAGAGAAAGAGGCAGCTGCCCTACCCCTACCCCTTTTTATGAGTTAGCAAATTGAGGGCCCTTCCATTTTTGTAGGACCACCGAAGACAGAGAAGTGAGCTGATTTTGGAGGAATTGCAGAGCCAGTGTTGATCCCTGGAGGGAATCTGCTAGCTGGGTGGACATCTTCTGAGACAGATACAGTCTGTGACCCGAGCCACCTATGGCCAAACCCATAGCAGCCACTGAGGCTGGCAGACTAATTCTGACCACAGCTGGGAGGGTTGTGGCCTGTTGGTCCTTGGGTGAGACTTGGAGGAGAGTATAGAATTCTTCTTTGTGTAGGATGGGGAAACGGGGATCACAGTGGATTTGTCTGTACACTGGTAAAACTGAATTGGCGCCAGGAGGGGTTTCCTTCTTAAGCTAGTGAGGTTCCTGAAATTGACATGTTAGTACAAGCTGCCACCAGGGATTGTGGAAAGGGAGAGCAAAGGAACATGAAGTTACATTAAGTGGCCCACTGTACTGCCGTAAATACGGAGACACAGACATTTATTTAGAACAGTCTTCTAAAAGGCTGGGTTAAGAGAGGTCACTCAGCCTTGACTCAGACCGTTGCATAGCCTCTACCATGTCATCTAGAAGGGTGGCAGGTGCTTCCTCCAGAGATCTAAAAAATTACCACCCCCCTTCTGTGAGAGGGGCTAGCCCTCGATATGTAGGTGCAGATCTGCCCCACAACCCCTTGGAGCCACTTTTTATCCCAGGTGTCCTGAATAGTGAAGGTGACCATATGGCATGGACCATGGTGGAGTCTGTAAGTTCCACCCTGGTTCAGAGTAATGGTACTTATGGCCCTGGCCCCAGGAGGGATCCTCAGTGCAGGCTGCATTTGTTTGGTCTTGGAGAAAACAAAGGTTCTTGGGGTTGTCAGGTAGATGGAAGTGGAGCTGTTCCTTTCTGCAGTGGGGGAAACAGGCTGCTTGGGGATGGAAAGTTAGAGAGATCTCTGAGAGGCAGCCAGAGGCTGGACAGAAGGCAGACCAAGGAGTCTATTAGTTTGTATGTCATATATGTGGAACTTCCAGCCTTGCCAAGTGCTGCTATGTGGGAGGTGGGGAGAACAAAGAGAGCCCCCAGCAGAAGGGTGAGAAAGGGGACCATTCTCAGGGATGGCTGGTAGGTGGGAGAGCTTAAGCTTCAGAGCTTAAGCCTGTAGACTGACAGCTGTACTTACCAGATAAGAGATCAGGAGCCTGTTTGAGCTGTGACAGGTGCATCCAAGTTGTAACTCCTTGAAGTTTAGCTATGGTTGGTGTGGTAAGGGTGACCAGATGTAGACCAGTCCAGCCTGGGTTGAAGGCCTGTGGGCAAGAGGCTTTCAAATAAACCCATTCTCCTGGTAATATGAATTGGATGATAGGATCAGTAAAGAGCCGAGAGAGAATACTTACTATCAGTGTGTTCTTGGAGAAGGTGTCTCAAGAGAGTGAGAGGGTAAATAGTCACACAGTGAGGTTGGTTCATAGAAGAAAGGGACAGTCGTACATTAACTCAAAAGGACTGAGGAAGGAGGGGGCTCGGGGTGTGACCCTGGTTCAAGTCAGGGTGAAACCAAATCTGGGTAAGACATCATTCATGAGGTGGAAACAGACCACTCCTGCAGTCTCAACTGCAGCAGGAAAAGCTTCTACCCACTCTGAGAAAGTGTCTACCATAGTAAGAAGACGTGTGTGGTTTTTGTTAGGAGGCATGTGTGTGAATTCTATCTGCCAGTCCTCCCCTGGAAAACTACCCCGAAACTGGTGTGGGTTAAAGGAAGGAGGGGTCTCAAGGCCCACTGTGGGGAGGTTCTAGTGCAGGTGGAGCATTCCTGGGTGATAGATAGTGTTAAGGAGGGCAGAAGGCTGGAGTAGAAGAAGAGGGATTGGAGGAATCCGTAGAGAGGTCAAACCCCACTGTGAAAAGATTTGTGAATAGCCATCAGGAAGGACTTTGCTTGAGAGTCAGGGAGACAGGCTCCGTCCTGTAGGAGGAGCCAACCTTGACGACACCTGACAGCTCCCATAGCTTGGAATGTTTAGTCAGCGAAAGCATTTCTGAAGGCTATATTATTAGTAGGGGTCTGATGACCCCAGCAGTGAATAACTTCTGCCTGCTTAGGAAGATAAGAGGCTTCTAACAGCTTTTGGATCAGAGGCCCATTGGTAATAGATATGCCTCTGGTGGTGAGGAAACCCTCTCTCCTGTCAAATGGAAGCATGGTGGTGTAGAATGTGAAAAGCATACTTAGAATCTGTGTTCATATCATTAGAATCTGTGTATACATCGATGCTTTTGTCTTGTGAGACCTTAGGGCGAGAGCTCTAGTGAGGGCTATGAGCTCTGCCTTCTGGTGGTAGAGCCGTAGAGTCTACCACCCGTTCAGAGGAGACTATGGCATAGCCCACTTGGTGGAGCCATTGGAGCTGAGAGATGAGCTTCCATCTATAAACCAAGTATAGTCAGGGCATGTCAAAGGGGAAATGGAAAGTTGTGGATTTCTGTAGGTAAGGGTTTCAAGCGACTTGAGGCAGGAATGGCTGAAGGTGGTGGCCTTGGAAAGGAGTGTGGCAGGTTTTAGTGGAGGGCAGGAACCAAATGAGATACCAGGGTTTCCAAGAAGGTGATGTGAAAAAGTTTGAAGGGGACAGAGTGGAGAAACTCATGTGTGAATGGAGATCCTTGAGTTTGCGTGGTGAGAGGACAGAGAGGGCCACCAAAGGTGACGTAGAAGCCTCTTGGGCCAGTAGGAAGGCTGCTGCTAGTGCCTGTAAGCCAGGCTGCCATCTCTCCTAATTGTTGTCTTCAGCTGTTTGGAAAGGTAGGCAACAGGGGCAAAGGTGGGTCCTGTCTTTTGTCCTCAAATTCTTAGAGCCATTTCCCAAAGTTCAGAAGTATACAGGATAAAGGGTTGTTCAAGGTCAGGGCAAGGGGTCTGTAGGAGTGCAACTTGGAGGTGAGAGAGAGACAGAGAGAGAGAGAGAGAGAGAGAGAGAGAGAGAGAGAGAGAGAGAGAATGCACAGGCATGACAGGGCTAGTAGAATCTACAAGATCAGTTGGGGGTCCCTTAGCTGCTTCATAGAGGGGGCAAGCAAGAAGAGCAAAGTTAAGATTCTAGGTTCTAAGGTATCTTGCCAGGCCAAGGAAGGAGAGAATCTTTTCCTTGGTGACTGGAGGTGTGAGGGACTGCTGGTACTGCCTGTGATTGAGGGTGAGTTCACGACTGTTAGGAGATAGCAGAGAGCATAGGTACTTGACCTTGAGAGACACAAGCGGAGATTCTATATCCTTTGTTTCCTAAAAAAGTATTATATTGCTGTGACAACCAGAGTGAGGGCTGCGGAGTAGAAGGCCGTGTGTAGCCGGGCGTTGGTGGCACACGCCTTTAATTCCAGCACTTGGGAGGCAGAGGCAGGTGGATCTCTGTGAGTTCGAGGCCAGCCTGATCTCCAGAGCGAGTGCCAGGCTCCAAAGCTACACAGAGAAACCCTGTCTCGAAAAACCAAAAAAAAAAAAAAAAAAAAAAAAAAAAAAAAAAAAGTCGTCTGTATAGTGGGTTAAGTGGCTGGGGGACAGGTCTAGGGGGAGGAGGTCAGTGGCCTGGCCAGAAAAAAATGGGGGCTGTCTCAGAACCACTGGAGAAGGACCGTCTAAGTAAGCTGGGATGCTGTACCGGGGCCAGGATCCTCTCAAGTGAAAGCAAGGAAATGGTGTGAATCTGAGTGTAAAGCAATGGAGAAGAGAGCATGCTTACAGTCTAGGACAGTAAAATGAAAGGCAGAGGAGGGAACCTGGAGAGTAGCCTATAGGGGTTAGGGAATGACATACACCTGCTGGTGTGTAGGAATGACAGCTGCATTAATAATCCCGAGGTCCTGGGCTAGGCGGTAAGAACCATCAGGCTTCAGTACAGTCAGGAAAGGGATGTTACAGGGTGAGTGAGTGCACTTGAGACTACCTTTGTCAAGAAAGTGCTGTATGATGGTTTGAGCCCTGCCTGTGTTTTAAAGGAATATGGTATCGAGAGTGATAAGGGGGTGTAGGGTCCTGGAATAGGATCTTAATGGAGGCTACCAAGGGAGATGAAGTGTCCTATTCTTTTGGGTTAACAAGGGAGTCTGGTAGGGGGTAGGGTGGATCATAAATGTTAGTAGGGGTCTCCTCAGAGGCAAGGAGAAGAAGAAAAATTCCAGACTGAGTTGGTTGAAAAGAGTAGCTTAACTGTGATATCTTTGCTCAGTAATGGAGAATGAAGAAAGCCTGCATGTAGACACTCAGATGGATTGGCAGTGTTTGTCAAGATCAGTGAGGATTGGTAGTCAAATGCATCATCCTTTGGCCATTGAGACTGATGTCAAGTCTGTATTGTGCCCAGGCTGTGTTGCAATTAAAAATGAGGTGGTGAGACTTAATGACACGGCCAAGTTCAAGGTGTGTCGTGACTTGAGTAGACAAGCAAGTGGAGTTGAGGGATCAGGCTTTGAGTGGAAAGAGCCCATTGTCAAAGTGAGAGAGGAACTTAGTTATCTCCACAAAGGGAGCAGAGCTGGGTGGTACAGTGACGAGATTTTCAACCCAGGGTGTCCCCAAGTGGACTGAGAGGCTTGTCAGAGAGAAATGTCCCAAATTATAGAGGAGAGGTGGGGCCCAGTAGGGTGAGAGGAAACTTCCTGGCACACTGGTGTGGCTTTCGTAGTACAAGTAGACAAAGCAGGGCACAGAAGGGAGAAAGGACACTTACCAAGTAGGTGGGGAGAGACCCAAGGAGGTTAGAGCAGGTGGAGGGGACTGGACTCTAGAATTTGGAACCAAATATGTTGGGTGGCAGAAACCAGCATGGGCAAGAGATCTGCACCCAGGAGGGCAAAATTGGTAGTTTGGCTTAGCTAGGAGAGGCCAAGCCCCTTGGAAGGGGAGCCTATTTATGCCCCCCCCCCCAACTTTCAAGTCCTGGATGAATGAGAATGGGTGCAGTAAGGAAACCAAAATAGCCACTCTGGGTGAAAAGGGAAAAAGTTTATTCAGACTGTCAAGGCTGTCTCCCAGGAAAGCAAGGAGAAACAGTGACAGGGGAAAGATTTTCAGGGTTACATGGAACTGGGAGAAAGGGGGCTGTGAGCTGGGGTGGGGGTTTGTGAGCAGGGACTGAGGGAGCCCAGAGGCTAGCATTGATCTCGACAATAGGCACCAATGAAAGGGCCACAAGTTCATCTTGCCAGAGATAAGGAGAAAGTTCCTTTTTAGCAGAAAGCAGGAACTTTCTTCTAGCCTCTGAGGGAATGGGGCTTTTGTCTAAGTGCCTGACCTTGGGAAAAGGACTTTCTTAGGGGACCAGACACCCAAGTCACAGTTAGACTGTGCACACAAAGAAGGAAGGAACTTAAGTATAGAAGAAAAGAATGGGAAGAGGAAGGAGAATGGAAGCCATTTTCATTCCTACTGGCTGGCTTTGAACTCATAGCAATCCCTTCTGCCTCTGCTACCTGGGATTACAGGCCTGTACCTCACCACGTCCTGAAGGACTGAGTATAAACAGAACTCAGGTAGTTGTACAGGAGGAGGAAGTAGGGAGCACCTGTGTAAAGGAGGAGGAAGTAGGGAGCACCTGTGTACAGGAGGAGGAAATAGGGGGCACCTGTGTAAAGGAGGAGGAAGTAGGGGGCACCTGTGTAAAGGAGGAGGAAGTAGGGGGCACCTATGCACAGGCTCAGGATCTGGAGTTTATCGTATAGCCATTGGTGGGCTGCTAAAAATGAGATCATTCGCTAGAGACAGTTAGTAGAAGATGAATATAAATTAACTAGATTGTGGTCCTTTCCCTCACAAGACAACAAAACAAGCAGAGGAAAAAATACTTGGATTGAGTTGAGCAGAAGCAAGGTTACTACAAAACGGTAAATTTAGAAAACTTAATTTTTACTGTGGTAAGTTACCTAGTGAATCAAAAGAAGGGAAGTACCAAGACAGTATTTAGGAAAGCATTCCTTAAGCAAGGTGTCCCCAGCATCCTATGAGGACTCTCAGAAGGAAAAGAGCTTTGGCACGGTGCAGACTCCTGGGACTTGGAGGATGGATGTGAGCATTAGCCACAGTCAGAACCTAGTCCAGTGCAGGCCACTCTAGAGCTCTGGTTCTCAACCTGGGGGTCATGACCCCTTTGAGGTCAAATGACCCTTTCATAGGGGTATCCCAAGACCATTAGAAAACACAAATATTTACAATTTATAACAGTAGAAAAATTAGAGTTATGAAGTAGCAACAAAAATAATTTTATTGTTGAGGGTTTCCACAACACAAGGAACTAACTATTAAAGGGTGGTGGTGTTAGGAAGGTTGAGTTTTTAGCTTTTAGTTGAGCATTGGTATAATGGTACCATTGTTGGTTGTATGGTACATTTCTCTCTATCTCTCTTTTTATTTTTATTTTATGTGCATTTTTGTTTTGCCTGCACACATGTCTGTGTAAGTGTGTAGGATTCCCTAGAACTTGAGCCACAGACAGTTGTGAGCCTCCATGTGGATGCCGGGAATTGAACCTGGGTCCTCTGGGATTGAAAGTGTGTACCACCACCACTTGACTTGGATTCTTATTTAGTTACATCAACCAAGTTCCCCTTGCCATATGCATGTTTGTATTTGTGCGTGTGCGTGTGCGTGTGCGTGTGCGTGTGCGTGTGCGTGTGTGTGTGTGTGTGTGTGTGTGTGTAGTCAAGATGTGTTCATATGTGTGTATGAGTCAAAGATCAATGTCCTGTGTCTTCCTCAGTCACACCTCAGCTTAATTTTGAGACAAGGTCTGTCCCTGAACCTGGAACTCATCAGTTCCGCTAGGCCAGCTGTTCAGCAAGCTTAGGGACCCTCCTGCCCACCCCACCCCCAACTCGTGTGCCACAGGTTGGGGTCACAAGCGTGTGCCACTGTACTCAGCTTTTCATGTGGGTGCTGGGGATCCAGACTCAGGTCTCCATGTTTTCAAACAAGCACTTTGCTGACAGAGCCATCACCCCAGCCTCTAGCGACCTTTAAAAAATCAGCATGGTAACTTTTGAATCAGCCATATCTACTTCAGTGAGAATATTTGCTAACACAGAAAAAAAAAAAGGTATAACAAGAGTAAGTGACTAAGAGGTGAAGAGAAGGAAATAGTTGACGTCATCAGTGGAAACAGAGTAGTGTTCGGTGAAACGGAGCCAAGCATGATGGCAGAATGAGTTAGTGTAAGCAGATCCTCAGTGTAATCACTCAAGGTCTTGAGGGTGTCTGATAGCTGCGCTGGGGTCTGTGCTTAGTCTCAGACAAGCTGTTGACATTTAGCCCATGACCAAACTGCTGATGTGTCAGAAGATACTGTGATATTTACAAAACTACCGATCTCAATTTAGAGTCTTTAACTTTGAAGATTTTGGAAATCTTCAGGAACCTGTAAATGATAATATATATTATTTCTTGAAAATTACTGTGTCTAGGCGTCACTTAGTGCTTTGCAGTCAGTGTGTCCTTTATTACCATGGTGTCCCCTGAAGAGAGGAATTACATTCTTCTGTCTGAACTCCTAAGCATCTCAGGAGCACCAAGAGGGGAGGAATGGGAGGGAGGGAGGCATGGAAGAAGGGAGGGAGGGAGAGCGTAGGGTAGATGTGAAGGAGGAGTATATTGGTCTTTGTAGCTGAGCTGCCAGAAGCCATGGGCAGAGCTGACTTGGAAAACTAGAACCTGGCTGCTCTCACCCCCATCTATACTTTTTAAAAGATTGACTTAATTCCTGCTGGGGAGTATGGACCCAGAATAAAAGTCCTGCCAGTAGAGGCGGGTTGCCAGTAACAGACATGCAGCTGGTCTGGTGTTTTTGTTGACAATTGTTGTAGAACTTCTCTATAACAGAGGGACAGCTGTTGTAGAACTCTTCTGTATAACAGAGGTTACTCGGACCTCTTCTCCCCCAATCCTCTTGATGTTTGGCTGTCTCCACAGAAAGCACCACTAGAAGGAACTCTTTCCAGAACAAGAAGTGCTGTTCTGGGAAAGCAACACAAACCACACTGTTCTGCTTACAGATGTAGAAATCAAAGGGCTTCAGAGCAACCAGATTGCCCAGAGTCACAGAGAGAACTGGTAAAGTCCAGATTGAAACCTGCTGTGTGTGTGCACATGTGTGTGTGTGGAGGCCAGAGAACAACTATCTCAGCTGTCCCTCCTCAGGTTCTTTGTTTTTAAAGAAGTATTTATCTGTTTATTTACTTATTCTGTGTGGAGAATGGGGAGGGAGGGAGAGAGGGAGGGAGACAGGGAGGAAGGATGAGTGGGCGGGAGAGATCAATTCCCAACCTTTGAGGAGTTGGCCTTCTGTGTGGTCCTTCCCACTATTTAAAAAGCTGCAGAAGTACCAACTCCAATTGGTGTTTCTGTAACACAGCCCCTAAACCTCAGGTTCAGGAAACATCACAGAAGAGGAATAAAGATTGTAGGAACCAGGGCCTGAGGAGATGGCTCCTTGGTTAAAAGGACTTGCTGCTCTTGCAGAAAACCTGGGTCGAGTTCCTAGTATTCACATGGTGGCTCACAACTGTCTGCAACTCCAGTTCCAGGAGTTCAGATGCCCTCTTCTGACTTGTGAGAGAACTGCATGTTCATGGTGCACAGACATACATGTAGGCAAAACATACACATAAAATACAAATAAAGACAACTTTAAACAAGGTTTGTAAGTTCTAGATTACCAGGGTGCCTGCTGTGAGGTTGCACCTTATAGCATGATAGGGGATGATATACTTTTGAAACATTAACAATATGGTTCTCTAAACAAGACCCAAATAATGACCACGCCATTGTTCATTCCAGTGGGGATAGAGGAAAGTCCACAAGGCACTGCCCATCCCTAGCTAAAGGACTATAGGCCGTCAGTTTTCTCCAGGCATGAGTCCTGGATAGGTTGCATGGTAAACACATGTACATATAAGAAACAGATAAATGACTTAGTATGGTGTGTGTGTGTGTGTGTGTGTGTGTGTAATAAGAACAGAAGAAGAGGTCACAGATCCCAGAGTGCCAGAATGGGTGGGTGCAGGGGATGATGGGAGGAGTTGGAGGTGGGAGAGGGAAAATTATGTAAATAGAGTATTCATGCATGGAATTCTCAAAAAATAAAAAAGCTGCAGAAGAATATAACATATTTTGGGGAGTATTTGAATAATTGTGGCCATTTTTGCTTGGTGGTACAGATAGCGAAAGACTATAAAGAAGCAGCCTGTCTCAAGTCTTTGGAGGAAGGTGTGTGAGCAGCAATATTGCTGCTGCATGTGTCTGTGTGATAAGGAGCAGTGCACCGAATGCCGGACTTGATGTGTTCAGATGTTGCCAGGGAGAATGCCCTCAACTCTGTTCTAGGAATGTTCTGATAGCATGTGTTTTGTAGATAGAACATTAGAGTCTGTTTGAAAGAAATTAGTTCAGATGGGATAGAAGAGTCAGTTTCAGCTTACGAAAAGCCAGTTTTCACAAGTCCACGTGTCTTACACTTATCAGCTATTCATTTTTTAATACCCTAATCATGGGCACTAAAAATGATAAAATTGTCATTTGGGTTTGGGCATGTTGCTTTAAGATAACCAAGCTTACTTGTGTTGTATTTTATTGCTCTCTCTCTCTCTCTCTCTCTCTCTCTCTCTCTCTCTCTCTCTCTGTGTGTGTGTGTGTGTGTGCATGTTATGCATGCTAGGAATAGAAGAGAAGATCTTGGACATACTGGGAAAATAATCGTACCAGTAGCAGATGGTATCCTGAATCCATTTAAGTTAATTTTATACAGTTAAATTTTCTAAGGGATGGAGAGATGACTCAGTAGTTAAGAGTGTTTCCTGTGTAATCATGAAAACTGGAGTTCAGCTCTCAGCATCCACATAACCATCCAGGTGTACTGCATATGACTGTAACATAGCAGCTATGTTTTCTTTAAGGGGAGTGGAGACAGGAGCATCACGGGATTTGCTGGCTTCCAGCCTGTCTGGGAAACAAAAACCTTGGGCTGAGGGAGAAACCCTGCCTCAAAGGAATAGATGGAGAGTAGGTAGTAGATGGAGACACTTGATGTGTTCTTCTTGCCTCTACTCATTCACATAGACACAGTGCATCTGTATGTATTTCTAGATTTCTTCAGTATTTCATTCTCTCTTAAAGATAGCCATGTTTTCTGTGACTCTGGCTTTGTGTAATTATTTTTTCCTAGGGTCCCTGTTGACTCTCCCTTTAAATTGTCTCCTAGGTTTGCTAAGGTGGTATTAAATAACTGTCTGTCCTGGGTGTATATGCTCTGCTGGCCCAAAGTTGATGGCAGCCAGGCCAGTCTATGTGCTATTGCCAGGGGAACTGGAGAGCTACCCTGAGGTCCCAGAATAGAAGGACATGATTATTTGGAAGCTTTGACACCAGTTTTGCCCTCTGGCTGTAGCTATATAAATCTGCTTTGGTACTGTCTAGGACTCACCGAATCTCATGCCGTCTCTCCTTGTCTCATGACTTGGGTGGGTGGAGACTCCAGTCCCAACTTCTCAGGTCTGAGCTAAGTTTCCCCCTTTGTATTCTCGTAGGAACCCTCCACCCATGTGCTACCTCCGTCCCATTTCTTTTTGCCTGCAAACAGATGGCTGAGGGGAGCCTCACCAAGGATTTCTCTGAAATGTCCAGATGAGAAGAGATCTAGACAACACCTACCTCCCTACCAAAGAGGTCATCTTTTGGATCACTGCAATCCGAGGCTAAAAGCAAGAAACATAATTGCTTGGATTGGCTGAATACAGTTGCTGGAAGCAAACATGGAAAGTGAACCAGAGCAGGAGAATTTGGAACAGAACCCGTGTGCCAGGACTACTGAGGAAGAGTTGAACAAGTCTTATAGTCTAGAAGCTTCTCTCTCAAAATTCTCTTGCATAGACCTGGATAAGGAGCTGGAGTTCAAAAATGATCTGGTAAACGTTTAACTTTTGAACAAAACTTGGGTTAGGGTGCTGTGTGACCCAAAATGCCCGGAGGTCCCACCACTCTTACTTGTGTAGCCCGGTACCATTTATGGAGCACTGTAGTGCTGTCTTTGAGCGTCACAGTAGTAATCACTTTATAGATGGAGACACAGGTGTACAGCTGTGCTGAATGCCTTCTCAGTCACAGAGCCAGGGGGAGTGTTAGAATTCTTACCTTGCTCTTTATTTGCTTTCTTCTTGATTGAATATTAGTGGTTTCTGTGACTGTGAGAGTATTTATTGATAACTTTTAAAAAAACTAATGGTCCCTCACCATGAAGGAGCCAAGAAATTCTGCCATGCTTTGGCATTTCATTTCAGTCTCAAGTCTTAGCTTCGAAGGCAGAGCCTGGCATGAGATGTGGTGTTTTGTTTTTCAACTTTCCAGAATGTTCCAGGGCTTTCAAGAGCAGTACAGTCAGAGTGTTCCTTGGCCTTGAGAGCCACTGAATGTGTGGATGGGAATTACTGAGTTGAATACAAGATCCAGTCAGTAGTAAGCTTGTCCTTTGACAGTGGTTCTAGTTATTTAAAATATCTCACACTTATAGGAGGAGAAAAGCCTTGTGAACTTTAATTTCTTTATTTAGATTGATGACAAGGAGTTTGATATTCCTCAAGTGGATACCCCTCCAACTCTGGAAAGCATACTTAATGAGGTAGGTAAATATTATACTCATTACTACCACTTTGTGGCATTGATTTTTCATACTTTTTGGGTTAGTTACAGTGTATGTATTTGGATGTACACTGTCCAGTGTGGTAGCCACTAGTTACATGTGTCACTTAAGATTTATGTTAATTACAGCTAACTAATACTTCATTTTCTCAGGTGCACAAGTCCCATTTCAGGAGCTCAGTAGCCACGTGTGACTAGTGGCTACTGAAGTGGTCAGTGTAGATACATAGCAATCTTCATCACGGCAGAAAGCCAGTCTAGATTTTGAACTTCTCAAGGGTAGAAACTACATCTTGCTCATGTTTTGTCTTTGTGCTCAGCTGTTGTGCTACCTTTCTGGGGGTTCATGAACAACTGTGAATTCATATGAGATAAGGTGCCAGTGATAGACCAAAGAAAAGATTCTACACAAGTCAACTTTGGTGAGCCAGTGACTTTATTTGACTTAGTTTAAGAGAATACATGACTCAGAATTATTTATATCACCCAAAATTCCCACCCCAGCATCCCTCATGAAAGCTGTATAACAGTAGGAGTCCTGTCTTTAGTTGTTATTAGTCAGGCTTCTCTAGTGAAACATAACTTATAGACTGAAACCAGACACACAGACACAGACACAGACACACACACACACACACACACACACACACACACACACACACACACACACACACTATTAGAATGGTTGTGTCCAACTAGTTCTAACAATGGCTATCTACCAACTGAAGGTTCAAGAATGCAGTAGGTGTTCAGTCCATGAGGCTGGATGTCTCAGCTGGTCTTTAGTATAGGCTGTAATGCCAGTGAAAGGCATGGGCTTGCCATGAAGAGAAAGAACAAGCAGGCAAAGAGCAAACCTCCTTTGTCCATGTCCTTTATATAGGCTGCCATTAAAGGGTGTAGCCTAGATTAAAGGTGGGTCTTTCCCTCCCCCCTTCAAAAGATCTGGATTAAATTTTGTTGTTTTTTTTTGTTTTGTTTTTTTCTGAGACAGGGTTTCTCTGTGGCTTTGTAGGCTGTCCTATAACTAGCTCTTGTAGGCCAGGCTGGTCTCAAACTCACAGGGATCTACCTGCCTCTGCCTCCTGAGTGCTGGGATTAAAGGCATGTGCCACCACCACCCAGCTTAACTATGGATTTTCTAACTTCAAATGATTTAATTAAGACAAAAAAAAATCTCTCACAGGTGCACCCATCTCTTGGGTTTATGTTAATTCCAGAGGTAGTCAAGTTGACAACCAAGAACAGCCATCACATTTGACTTTCTACCTCCTGTATACTCTTGGACCTTTGTGTGAGGCAGGAGGACAGTGTAGGTAGAATCCCAGCTACAGTGGTTTGAATGAGAATGGCCCCCATAGACACCTATATTTGAATGCTTGGTCCTCAGTTGATAGAACTTGTTTGGGGAGGACTAGGAGTTGTGGCCTTGTTGGAGTAGGGGTGGACTTTGAGGTTTCAAAAGCTATCATCCTCTCTAACATGTTGGTAACAACATGTTATAGGGTTATAGGGTAAAAACCCTATAAAAATGTAAGCCCCCCCATAAACTCTTCTATATGTTGCCTTGATCACAGTGTCTTATCACAATAGAATAGTAACTGAGATGTCAGGTGAGGATCTGGTGGAACCCCTCTCTTCCTGAACTAGAACTACAGAGCCAGGGGTATCTCACCCCGGAGGTGAAAGCTCTACACTCTCCTCCTGTCCTGTGACTCTTACATGCTTCCTTCCCTCTCTCCTACTGTATTATTTGAGCTCTGGAAGGGGTGATATTTATGACTATATACTGAGAATTGGGCCACCACACTACCGCAGGTACTAATTTCAGCAGTTTGATTATTATAAGTCTCTGTGAGTAGCCATATCCTGTAACAAATAAGCCTTCCTCTATACCCAAGGCTGTCTGCAACAGAGGTTAGACACATGCTTAGAAAGAAGGCAGTTGACAGGCTTATCATACCCATTTAGCAAAGTAACAGCAATAGCCTGCCCCCACCCTATGTAATTTCCTCAGGAACAGGGTTTTTCTGGCCTTGGCTTACAGTACAGAATGTGATTTTCCGTCTGTGGAGTGACCTTTAAACTCATTCACAAAGCACTTGGTTGTATCTGTAACAGCCATACCATTAATGTACCAGTGGGCAGATCTTTCAAATACTGTTGATAATGTAGCACACAGGGTTAATAGCTAGCAGGACTGTTAGTGACAAGTATTCCTCAGTAACCTGGATAGCAGCGTTTGTCACTACAAAAGCCAGACAGCAAAGAAGAGCCCCCAGCACAGGCCCTGCTCGACTTCTCCATGTCCTAAAACCAGAGCCTGCGGCAATTCCAGCAGGAGTCTTCCATCTGGTGTGCTGCCAAGGCATTGGCCTTTATGGCTTGTGGGGGTCTCAAGGATTTCTTTGGCCAATGCTTTATAGGAAGGTAATCCATCCATGGCATGTCTTTTCCCAATAGTCCTGTACCACTTTAGGGATTGACTTAACTGGGGCCATGGTGAATGGAAAAACAAGACCCACAACAGAAAAGCTGGGATTAGGTGCGCCCTGTGCCCTGATGGAGATGCATCAGCATCAGCTGGGAGGCTCAGCCTGTTTATTTTATGCATCTGGACTGAAGAGGCAGGTTTATAATTACAGCTGAACAGGAGGCAGGCATAGCTAGTCTCAGGCTGTAAACATCCAGGAGGAGGAAGCTTGGGGGACATTTTCAGTACATACTGTCAACATCCCCAAGGTCCTGGAGAAGGTTGTCATTCCCCTGCGCCTGACCTGGGGAAAGCCTTGCGGTTTCCATTGATTTGGGGCATTGGGATCCTTGACATATGAGCATTACACATTCCCCCAGGACTTGATCCACTCCTCACACACTCCCCCAGGACTTGATCCACTCTCCACTCCTCCTGACTTTTTGTTTGTTTTTTAAAAACTATTCTTTGAGATGCTTTTTCAGCTCTGTGAAGATATTCAGTGGTTAGCACCATACCATTCTTGTAGTAAAACTTCTTACAGAGGGCAGGCAGACCTCTGATGGCTCACTGTTGTTTCTTCCAAGCAAGTACCAGTTGCTTTGGGATTCTGGCTGTTAAGTGGACACTAAATAAAACATAAAAAAAAATTAGCAAGATCTGGTACTGCATAGAAATGTTGGATGCAATGGTGTGGGTGTTGGTGGGGGAACTACCTTATTTAACTCTCTGTAATCCATAGCCATTTTTTCGTAAGGCATTTCACCTCCTTACCCTGGGCACTGCCATGGGACCACTGTGCATCTTCCTACCTTGTAGTGAGCTCCCAGTGAGGATGCCTTATGCTGCTCCACCTAGCCTTGGGACCAAGGCAGGGGTGTCCTAGTTCTGTTTCTGTTGTTTAATAAACACTGAAAGGAAAACTATTGGCTCAGGACCCCCTAAGACCAAGTTCTCAGCACAAAGGAGATATATTTGCCCCAGAGGGACAAAAGGCAGGGAATAAAAGATAAGGACAGGAGATGGAGGACCAGAGAGAAGGGGAAGGGAACAAGGGAGAGGGGAAAGGGGTATTTGTCCCAAAGGGAGGACAAAGGACTGACTGCCTCTGGAGAGAGAGGAGACAGATGTAGCACATAGGAAAATGGCAGTTTATAAAGGTAAAAGGGGAAGCCCACGTTAGGATGAGGTGTTTGATTTTTGTAAAAAATTCATTCTATGTGTCTTTCACATCATGTATCTTGATCCATTCATTCCCTGTCCCTTTGTTATCTTTCCTCTGCCTCTGTACTGCCCAATAAAACAAAATTCAAGAGAAAAAAAAAGGATGAAAATAAAATGAAGAAAAAAAGGGAAAAAATTAAAAATCTCTTCATGGAAGCTGCGGTGTGACCCAACAAGTTATGCCCTATACCCCTTTGTCCATACATCTATACTTGCAAGTGTTCATTGCAAGCAGAGGTGTTAATTTTAATTGGGCATGTCAATTAGGTGAGCCAAAGGGGGTTTGATTGCTAGACTTCAACACTTTGATATCTGGACCTTGGTAGTTGGCCTCAGGAGGAGGAAGTGGCCAGATAAGGGAATAGACCTTGGGGGCTAGCTTTAGGAATGTAGTCTAATGGTTTTCAGCCAGGCAGAGGGACTCAGGGAGAGGGGCAAGGCCTGCCAGAGCCACATGCTCATGTGAGCTAGAGTCCCTTCAAACGCTATGACCAAAAGCCATGTGGGAGGAAAGGGCTTATTTCAGTTTACAGTTTATAGTCCATCACTGAGGGGAGCCTGGGCAGGAACCTGAAAACAGGAACCGAAGTAGAGACCATGGAGGGAGGAATGCTGCTTCCTGCTTGTTCTTCAGGCTTGTGTTAGCTACCATTCTTATCCGTACCTCCCAGGGCCACCTTCTCTGAATTAAAAAATTTATTTATTTCCCTCCCTCCCTCCTCTCCTCCCTCCCTCCCTCCCTCTCCTCTCCCACACATGTGGGAGGGCAGAACACTCATATGCATAAAATAAAATTAAATCTGAAAAGGGAATAAATGTAAATGAAATGTTCCAATGAATGAGACTGTTCTCATCATGAAAGCAAACTATCCCAGCACAACATTTTGTCCCCGAGGAACAGTGAGTGTCGTTGTTGACGTAGCTTACCAAGAAGGTAATACTGTTCCCTCTGTAGGTATAATTTAGTGCCCACCGTGTTGGGGCTCTGTGGTAGATGCTGGAGTCAAATAGTGCCATATGGCAGCCTCTGTCCTTGAGAGAGAAATGAATGGGACTCAAAATTGGGTAGGTGTTGGGAGCTAGCAGGAAGATAAGAGGAAAAAAAAAAGTAACAAAGTCATTGTGAAGACTTATCACTGGCTATTAAGGGAAATGATTAAAAAAAAAAAAACCCAAAAGGCAGCATAACTCTTCCTCTGGAATACTTATGTGTACGTATTCTATAATGTTCTGTCAGTCATACTAACCTGAAGGGAGGTTGGGGAAATGGACCTCTGGTGTTTTTAAAATGGAAAGACAGAAGCTTCTGAGATGCCCTGGACCCAGACTTAGGATATAAAGTAGCATTACCAGGCCTGAAAATCACTGCCTCTGAAGTTCTACATTGGAAATTACATTCTCTAACTGTTGTACCTGGTCCCTTCCTTCCACTAAACTTGTTCTCTGACCTCATCATGACCTGTCTCTTGACCTGTCATAGTCTCCCAGCCTCAGAGTAATGTTGGCTTCACTTCAGTTCTGCTGTTGGGAAGCCAGCAATATCTGGTGAACTTGCAGCGTGCGCACAGAAAAGTGAACGAATGTTAGGTGTGCAACACGGAGGCGGCTTATTGACTGAACAGCCCGTGTGACGGAATGCACGGAGAGGCAGAAGCACAACCTGTCCCCAAACTCCTCCTGCGCCTCAGCACCCAGTCCTTGGGTAGCTTTGCCTGCTCTGCCCCTTCCCTACACAGGGTAGTGTATGTGCACATGCACGCACGAGGCACGTATGCTGTGTCTCTGACTTATTTTCTCTAGCACTCTGTTCTGAGGTCTGTCATATTTTGTTGTTACTGTTTGTTCATCACCATTACTCTGTCGTTCTTTATTTACTCATCCTACTATTGATAGGCATTTGTGTAGTTATAGCTGAGGATATTTTTTCTTTTAGATTTTATTTATTTATTATGTATACAATTATATGCATGCATGCTTGCACACCAGTAGAGGGCACTGGATCTCATTACAGATCTTTGTGAGCCATGATGTGGTTGCTGGGAATTGAGCTCAGGACCTCTGGAACAGCAGTCAGTGCTCTTAACCTCTGAGCCATCTCTCCAGCCCAGCTGAGGGTATTTTTTATCTTGTCTCGTGTGCTCACACAACTATGTCCTCACATTTTTCTTGTGCATGCCCCCTAGAACTGGGAAGTGTAACTCAGCTTGTGAACACTGCTATGAGCTATCAAGTGGTTGCTTTAATGCATCCTTTAGGAGAAATGTCTGAGAAGTCGGGTTGTGAAATGTCTGGTTGTTTAAATGCTTGTTAACTGTTTGACCTTTCACGCTTAATGAAAAATACATAGTGATTTTAATTTGAATTTCTCTGAAGATTGATGACATTGGATGCCTCCAAGTAGGTTTTGACCATTTGGCTATCTCTTTTGTGAAAAGCTTCCTCCCCCTTTTAAAGATTTATTTATTTTATGTATATTAGTGCTGTAATATCTGCATGCCAGAAAAAGGCATCAGATCCTGTTATAAGTAAGTGTGAGCCACCATGTGGGTGCTTGGAGTTGAACTCTGGAAGAGCAGCCAGTGCACTTAACTGCTGAGCCATCTCTCCAGCCCAGGAGTTCTTTACCTATGCCATGCAACCTGCAACCTATCTGAGATGTAGTTACTGAAATCTCTTCTTTCCGTATGTGTCTTTTTACACCACTAGTGGCTTCATTTGATGCCTAGAGGTTATTAACATAGGTCAACGTTTTAGACTTCCCCATTGTGATTAGTTATTTGTGTTTCCTGTGTTTAAGAAAATGTTGCCAATTCTGAGGCCAGGATCTTGTTATCCTGTTTATTCCAAAATCTTTATTGTTTTTCCTTTCATATTTAGATCTGTAACTCATCTGTAATTTTTTTTCTGCCCACATTAATGTGAGGATGATCTGATATCATTTACTGGAAAGAATATTCTTGGTTGTGGTGTCACATATTTGTGGGGATCTGATTTAATTGGTCTGTCTGTGGCTGCCCCAATATCTCATTATCACATTCTATGGGTTGAGACTTTAGATCTTAAGTCTGGGAATGTAGCTCAGTGGTAGAACACATGCCTCACATGTGAGGCCCTGGGATTCATCACCAGTAACACACATGCGGACACACAGGCACACACACACACAGAGAGAGAGAGAGAGAGAGAGAGAGAGAGAGAGAGAGAGAGAGAGAGAGAGAGAGAGAGAGAGAGAGAGAAAGGAGGGAAGGAGGAGAGGCGGAGGGGAGGAGGAGGAGGGAAGCGAAGCAGAGGAACAGTCATCGGGAGTTCCAGGTCTTTCTCAGCTGCTTAGGGAGCTCAAGGCTAGCATAGGCTGCACAAGACCCTGTCTGGAAAGAAAGTATGGGGCTGGAGAGTTGGTTTAGTGGTTATGAACACTTGCTGCACTTGCAGAGGACCCAGGAGGACCCAGGTTCGATTCCCAGCACCCACACGGTGGCTCACAACTGTCTGTAACTCCAGTTTCAGGGGATCTGATGCTGCCTTCTTGACTCTGTAGACAGTGCATGCACAGGTTGCACAGACTTGCAGACAAAACACACTTACAAATGCATGCACATCACATGCATGCCTATGTACATGTGCATGGCTCACATACACCCACACCCACCTACACACACACACGCATACAGGCACGCACTCACTCACTCATAACTCTAAAATACAAGTCAGTAAACAAATAAAACAAACATAAGCCTTGACACCCAGTGCTTGAGGTGTGCCAGCTCTGCCCTTGCTGTGGAGATTGATGTCTTAGTTTTGGGCTTTCACCACGTTCAGGGGCACGCACAAGGCTGCTAAACTTGCTAAGAGTGTGTGGATTTTATGGAAAGCTGGTATCTTTGCTGTGTAGCAGTAGTTTTAAATTCCCCTTGACTTCCTCAATTCTTTATTTCCTTCACTTTCAGCTATCCTGCAAGCCTGGCTTTTCTCAGGTGATCTGTTTTATTTAATTATGTATCCACGCTACTTAAGAAAATCAAATAAGGCTTTGATTGACTCTCTTCCTCTGATCTTTGCCCTGCAGTTCTTATTTCCAAATTATTTCCTTTTCCTACAGCAATTGCTACAGCCTTTCACAGTTGTCAAGTAGCTGTCTCCTTGCCAAGGACAAGCTCACTCTTAGCAGACTGAGGGGTGGTGGAGAATTCTGGAATGTGGTGAAATTATAGACTAATGTTAAAGTTGAATACAGATTTCAGAGCCATTGCCACACGGCACTTCAAGCTGTGGTTATGAAAAAGCTTGCTTCGATAGGGAGTGTCTGAGGAGCCAGAGAAGAGAGCAGGAATATTCCTGAGGGTTTACAGAGTTTAATGGTGGGCTGAGGAGAAGCGGGGAAATGGGACCTAAGAGTTTACATAAACAGGAAAAGGCACTTCTGCTGGGAACCAAGGAGAGAGAATATTTGTCAGTAGGGGAGGTGAGGTGGAGGACATGCTAACTTGAAATGGCCAGTACCTTCTTCACCACTGGTAGTCAGCAGCTCAGAGTGAAGGAGAAAGTGGAGGTAATGGGTGTGGAAATTTGAGGTGAGGGCTGCCAGGTAGGTGGTGTTCTTGGTTCAGAGGCAGCTGTACAAGCCAGCTCCTCCTCACCTCCTTTATCTGCCATCTGTGGCTGAAGGTCAGGAGTGTCACAACGGCAAGTCCCTCAAGATGACAGCTCAGAATCTTCTTTGACATTTACCCCTCCAGCTTTCTCCCCCTCATTTAAAGGGTAACCAGGGACTTGATTTAGTTCAGTAATGTCTCCTTCCTCATGGCCTCCCTTGGCCTCTGCATTGTGGCTGAACTCTCTTCTCCTTCCTTGGTATTCAGATGGTCCTTTAGCTGGCTCTTAACACTCCTCCACCATAGCCTCTTGATGGGGAATGTACTTCTGTGTATGTTTATCTTATTGATTGCTGAATAAAGCACTGTTTGGCCAATGAGGCAGCAAGTTAGGT
This sequence comes from Cricetulus griseus, assembly GCF_003668045.3. Classification (NCBI taxonomy): domain Eukaryota; kingdom Metazoa; phylum Chordata; class Mammalia; order Rodentia; family Cricetidae; genus Cricetulus; species Cricetulus griseus. The sequence continues at coordinate 67,465,783 of NC_048597.1, read as the reverse complement.
GGGCATGCTTCTTGAAAGACAGCGGCTAAGAAAGCCGCCGCTTTAATTTTGGTGTTGTTTAACAGTTAAAAGACTGTGTGGCCAGAAAAAGGTAAAGATTTATAGTAAAGACAGATTCAGATGAAGAAAAACCTCTAAAGGTTTACAGTATGTTTAAAAATATATGTAGGCTTATGAGAGAAAAAGAAACAGGAGGAAATAGAGTAGCTGGGTGTGGTGGCACACACCTTTAATCCCAGCACTCGGGAGGCAGAGGCAAGCAGATCTCTGTGACTTCAAGGCCAGTTGTGGTGGCACACTCTGGTAGGATTTGCTGAAGGAGGCAGAGGCAGGAGGAAGAGAGAAAGGGAAGGACTTCCTTCTTGCCCTTGCTTATATATGAGTTGCCCTCCTATGTCACTTCCTGCCTGGATCTCTACTACATTTCCCAGAATCCTCCTTGACTCCTAGTCCCACCTAACTTGCTGCCTCATTGGCCAAACAGTGCTTTATTCAACAATCAATAAGATAAACATACACAGAAGAACATTCCCCATCAGCCTCTCCCTCACCCTCTCTCAGCATGTGTCCCCATTTATCTTCCTAAAACAGGGTTCCCATCTTGTCTGCTTCTTAAAAGTCTCCATACCCTTCCAGCTGCTGCGATAGACAGGTTTCTGTTAATTAAATGAGTGAGTGCCGTTACATGTGAGGCCTTGGAGCAGGTACTGTAGGTACAGCGGCAGACATGGCAGACGTAGGCCCTGCTGCCACCAAACCTGATGGAAAACAATGCCTTTTACAAATTGGACTCTGGCTCATATTCCTAGACTCTCTTCAGCTGTATTCATCTACTCCTGCCATTTATGGCAGCTTCCTTGTCCCCCCAGTAAAATCCATGTTAGAAAATCAAGGTTTCTGCACGTTTCCCCCTCAGAATGCCTTTCTCCTGTGTACCTGTTATATTTTCATGGCAGACATTTGTTTTCTTCTAATTAGCCATTGCTCGTTAGTTTACCAGTGAAGCTCTTGTACAAGCTTGGGTTTTCAAAAGACTCTGCAGCTAACAATGACCTGCACAACTAACTGTTCTGCTTCTTCCTGCTACAAGAGAGGGTTTGACACGAATCTTTGAAGAGTGATCTCTGTGTGGAGTTGACATTGAATTCTGGGAGTCCTGTGCCATTGCCTCTCTGGGGACTGAGAATGCATGGAAGGGAAGGGAAAAGCAGGAGCAGGACGTGGGGTGCTGTGGGAAAGCCAGCAGTGCCCGCGTCATTTGTCTTAGGACGTGTTTGCAGTCTTGAGTTTATGACCGTGTCTCCTTTCAACTCAGACCGATGATGAAGATGAGTCCTTTGTTCTTGAGGACCCTACGCTGCTAAACATCGACACCATTGATTCTCACTCTTATGACACCTCATCTGTGGCAAGCTCAGACAGCGGCGACAGGGCCAACTTAAAGAGGTGAATATACTTGTAAACATACTTGTATATGGCGAAAATATATGATTATGTAAAGTCACTTTCTTTATGATACAGTCTAATTTGATTATTTTAAACCAGTGTCTTCATGGTGCAGTCTAGTTTGATTATTAAACGTCGGTGTCTTCATGGTGCAGTGCAGTTAGCTTGGAGTAGGTTCAGAGGAGAGCATCAAAGATGGGGTGGGGGTTTGTGGGGTAGAATGACACACAACACTTGGAACTCTAAATAACTTCAGTCTCAACTGCTTTCCACATTCCAAGCTCTTGGGGAGAACAGCTCTTGAAGAGGACAGAAGTAGAGGAAGCATGGTGTAAAATGAATTACTGAAACCACGTGTGACCTGAATGCTGACCAAGTGACCTGCACTCTTCCTCTTAGATTTTTCCTGCATCAGCGCTGTCTTCCTTAGGTTGCCATCTTGGGACAGGGATCCTTGTAGGTGTGCTCACCTCCTTGTCACAGTGTCTTACAAACAGATGAATGTTTTTGATGACCTGCTTCCCTGTTTAAAAGTGAGGGAGTTGTAGTCTGTGAGGTGTGACCAAGCTTTTGATACTGTTACAGGTTCACACTCGAGAACCATGCGGTTTAGCTAAAATAAACACACACACACACACACACACACACACACACACACACACACACACACACACACACACACACACAGAGTTAAACAAGCTCCTGATTTCATGTTGAGCCGTGTTCATAGCTTTCCTGGTCTGCATGTGGCTCCCTGGGCATGAGTTGGACCTGACTGGAACGTGACAGTCAGAAGTCTTGGGTGTGGTGTCAGTCCAGGTGCTGCTGCTGCCTTGAGCCTGCCTCTGAGCACTTTCACCCTACCCCCCCTCGCCCCTCTTTGTCCTCACTCTTCCCCACGCTGTGCCCAGGCAGATTAGCTGTGCCTCAGTAGCTGTGCCTCATATCCCCCAATAAACTGGATACAGTCTTCTCCATTTGCACGACATTCGTATTTGTCTATGCTTTTGTATTTACAAGTTGTTTATCAGCCCCTCCCACTAGGCCGTGAAATCCTCATAGCAGGACCTGTGCCTTCCTGGGTTTGGGCTCAGCAGAGTACATTTTTAGTCAGAATGGGCACATACTGATTCATACTTGGTAAAAGGTTAGGGATTTCTCTTTGGCTGGTGATGAAGAGTTTAATCGAAAGGAGGCATAAGCAGGAGCAACAGGGTGAGGGAAAGTTGGGGAAGGGAGGCAGGCAGAGGTCATGAGGCAGGCGGGGTTGTAGGTTCATGGACAGGAGTGAGCAGTGGTCTGTGCAGCCCTCGGGAGAGCAGGAGAAGCCAACCCCAGGTCAGGTGGGCAGGGAGCATTTTGAGCATAGAAGAAGAATGTTAGTTTTTTTCCTTCAGTCTCTCTGAGCTTCCAAGGGTAAGGGCACATCTGAATGTTGGTCTGTTGTACTTTTAAAAAACAGCTAACAATAATTATATAATTCTTGACAATTAATAACTGCACAGTGCTATTTTCTTCTTTTAAAATGTATCTTCTTCTTTCAGAGCCTTGGGACCCTGCCTTTTCAACCCTTCTGCTAAATGTCTCCTCCTCACTATCTCTTAGGAAGAAGAAGTTGCCTGACTCCTTCTCACTGCATGGGTCGGTTATGCGGCATTCACTCCTGAAGGGGATATCTGCGCAGATCGTGTCTGCGGCTGTGAGTGTCTGTCCCTTCCACAGCCTGATGACCTGTAGTGGCATGATGAAGTAGGAGTGAGCTCCAGCAAAGCCCGGCTCTTCTCTTGGCTCAGAGCTTTAAGAAAAATACAGTCCAGCTTTTATGTTTTTTTTCCGATTATTTTTGCCTTGTAAGACATGGCTGCACATCTTGACATAGGAATTAGTGTAGCCATGAGAGTAAAGGTCTGTGAGCATTGCTGTGCACCTGAATGAAGCGTGGCAGCAAGCGGAGAGAAATGCTATCTGCCTTGTCCTTGCATTCCTTTCTAGGTTAGTAGCCATCTTATGAGTTTGGCTGAGGTGAAGGGCTTGTTTTTTGGCCTCTTTATATAGACAGATGACTGATCAGGGTTCTAACCAAATGATTTAAAAATCATTCACCAGCCTTTTTCATGTGCCCTTGTGAAGAAAGGTAAAGCCATGTCCTGCCTTGGCAACGCGAAGGCAGTTCCGAGAGGGGAGAGGCGCCACTGTGAAAGGGCTCTGGTGAATGGGGCCATTGTACAGTGGCTGTGATGGAACATTTGTGGTCTTTTTAAAAAATGTCTTAGAAAGCCAGGCGGTGGTGGCCTTTAATCCCAGCACTCGGGAGGCAGAGGCAGGCAGATCTCTGTGAGTTTGAGGCCAGCCTGGTCTATAGAGTGAGTTCCAGGACAGGCTTCAAAGCTACACAGAGAAACCCTGTATAAAGTAATATTTAAGACAGTGGGCTGTGGGAAGACTCCTCCTTTGACCTCACGGCCCGTACTTAAATTTAGTCTGTCAAGTCTGTTCTCTGAGTTCAGTAGTTCTGTATATGATAAGGGTGACAATATAATGATGATGAGGACAGCAGGGACCTCGATACTATCTTATTCTTTTCATGGTGTTTAACATTTTACACATTTAATTTGAACAAGAAATGAGAGATATTTCTTAAGAGCGAGCAGGTGAGGCAGTAGGAGTCAGGACATCCAGTTGTGTTTCAGTTCTCTAAAGCTCTTTTGCAGACAAGGGGTAATGTTCTTCCTGGGCAGCTGGCATGTCCTGACCCAGCTGATGCACATAGCATCGGAGGTGATCTTAGCTAGAGAGATGCCAGGCGGTGGAGAGTGGGCAGTACCCTTCCTCTTTACGGTGGAGAGCAGCTCATATTTGCCAGAATGGAAACCACCTGTTGAGGATCACGTTTCCATGACATTTTCTGAATCTAATCCTTATGTAGGTGATGAAATTCATTCCTTCCAAAATCAAGATGAACCAGAGCAGTCATTTGACCCACCTGTGTAGTTCAACAAATATTTTGGATAATGGAGACCGAGCTAGAGTGCAGACACTGAGCGCTGATTAGATAAACCTGTTCTCCTCCCCCTTGAGGATAAGGAGGCCATTCTAATAAATGCCAGAGTGTGTGTGCTCTGTTCTCTCTGCATTGCTCCAGCATAGCTGCTTTGGCATGTTGAGATAACACAGCCAGGCGTGATGCGGTGCTTTCCTAACCCGGATTACCAGCTGATTTAAGTCGCCTGCTCTCCCTTGACGGCGGGTTTGTTAACATGGAGAGCTGGTTCTGTTTGGGGTATTTTTCCTGAATAGTCGCTCACTTGTGCCTTCAGCCTTGTGGACAGCGATGGTATCAGCCTTGTTTGGACCTTGATCATCTTCACTGTGGAGTCCATGCATGAAAAACACTTAGGAAGCACAAAATTTTTGAGTCTTATTACTTGACTTTGGGATCCTTCTCAAAGTAATGTGACATATGACTATTTACAATTAATTCAAATTAGGTTTGTTTTTTAAGGAATCTATCATTTTAAGGATGAACTTTGAGGTACTATAGATGCCTCTGCACATGTTTTATTATTGTTTAAAAACACGTCAAATGTGCTGGACTGTCTTGGGGTGACTGTTGGAGCTCACCCACACCTTCTGAATCTAGCAGCATAGGGAGTTGCATCCTAACGAGCCTCCCAGAGAACGGGTACAGTGTGACTTTGAGCCTCTAACTACACTAGGGTGCTGCATCGTCATCACCGATTCCATAACTTGATTGATTCTGTCCCCTCTCCCTTCTCCCTTCCCCCCACTCCCCCTCGCTTTGCTTTAGCTCATGCTCAGCTACCCCACTTTACTTCTATGCGTTTCCACTCATCTCAACTTCAGGAGTGTTTTCATTTTTTAATTACCATGCAAAATTGCAGGTTTCCTTATGCCATTTTCATAATATTTACTTTTGGTTGACCCATCCCCTACACTCTTCTCCCTCATTTCCCTGCTCCACTCCCAGTAAAATTCCAATTTTGATGCTAAAATGTTTCCCACATCTGCCATTTATGCCTTTTGAAGTCAGATGGCTTCAACATTCATTTGAACGCAGTTTATGTTTTTCATCTGCGCTTTCATCCCCGCTTTTCTCTGTGCAGAATGGAACAGAAACCGCATATCAAATATTTATATCAGGCATTGTGTTAGCTCTGCTCCCCCTTGACATGACAGGACGCTGGATGAAGATGCTGTCACAGTGCTGCGTCACCATAGGCTGTTGTTATCGCTTGAAGCTGTTTAAGCCCCAGATAGACACCTGCATAGCATTTGTTGCATTTAATTTGGTCCACAGGACAGTGTGTTAGGATAAATAGAGCAGTTCTTGCTATTTTTCTGAACACGTGGCGATCTCTGTTAGAACAGGTAGATGACTTTCCTGTCTCAGTTACTGACCAGGAGCTGAAATGGTACTCGATGCTTGGCTTGTTTGAGAGCAGCCTTGCTGTTCCCTTAGTCACTGGAGTTAATCTACTGGAGAGGAGCATCCTACTTAGAGGTGGGGTGCCTGCAGCAAAAGAGTTCCCCTTTTCTTGGATCTTTGATTCTACCATTTTGGTCCTGTAGGACTTGTAGTCTATTTACATTACCAGAAACAAACTCCTTTCCTTCTTGATATTTCCATTTCTAATCAGCACTGAAGCATCTGTTACCATTAGTAAAATAAAACAGTCTTCTCTCATGCTCATCTATTTTGACATCTACAGCTTTGTCATTTGCTCTTACTGGAGGGGTTGGTGAAGGGTGCCCTTCCTACCAAGTTGTTCAGGTCCAAGCGTGCATAAAAAAGGCTGCATGCTTACTTTCAAAACCAATTATCTCTTCAAATTCTTTTTCAAAATCTCTTTTAGGACAAAGTAGATGCCGGCTTGCCCACAGCAATTGTAAGTATACCTTTAACCCCTCGAGGTAAGGGTTTCAATTTCACTGAGTTCCTCAGGTTTACTGTTAAACTATTCAGTTCCATTATGATAAATTCTTAAGTCATATTACTCTTGGTAATCAAGTTTAAAACTTGCTCATGTTAGATTTTGATTTTTCTACTTTTATTGTTTAGCTCTCAGGCTCTCGGTTGAGAGCAGGTAATGGAGAAACAGACCTTTCCAGCATTTGTTCCCCTGTGAGCTGTGTCCCTTAGTCTGTAAGGACTGGGATAGTATTGAGTGAGCTCACTCTGGCAGTGCACATTCCACAGCTATGGACCCCAGGGCCAGGCCTGCAGAGAGTGTCTGGAGTGGCTGTGGCAAGCCAGAGGAGGCTTGAAAGTGCATTAAGGACCTGTCCTCTGGTTTTCTTCAGCTGCCTCTCTCTGTGGCTTTCTCATTAGTCACTGGTGAGGAAGTGGGCTCAAGTGGAACATTCTGGTGTCTCTTGCCTGCTGGTGATAAACTGGAGAAAAGTATTCTCATCCCTCCACATTGCTAGGAGGTCCTGGGTGGGCCATATAAAAGCAGCTCTTGAGCCTGAGAGGTGGTTTTTATTATTACTATTATTTTTAAAGTTGCTTTGTAGCGGTGATTCTCAACCTTCCTAATGCTGCAGCCCTTTAATACAGTTCCTCATGTGGTGGTGACCCTATCATAAAATTATTTTTGTTCCTACTTCATAACTGTAGTTTTGCTACTGTTATGAATTGTAATGTAAATATTCTTGGAGGTAGAGGTTTGCTAAAGGGGATGTGACCCACAGCTTGAGAGCCATTGCTCTAAAGGAAGCCGAAGGATACTGTTCATGTATAGTACTGAACAGGTGACGTTTTGATAGCATTTCTCTTAAATATAGAAGAATTCTGAGAAGTAAAAATGCCCTGGGTTTGATTTCTCATTTTGCTTTCAGGATGAAATTCCTTGTTTTAGTGATTGGTTGGTGCATCAGCTGACACCTAGAGAGGAAGGCAGGCCAGCAAATCCAACACTGACCATTTCCCTTTTGTTTCCAGGCAGTGTCCAGTCTGATAGCAGTGGGCACCTCTCATGGATTGGCTTTAATATTTGGTAATTTTCTAAGTACTTTCTTATTTTAAGTATCAAGATTCCTTTTAGGTTTTATAATGTCCCTTTAATTATATTGTATATGGTAGACTTGATTTCCAAGGACACAACAAGGAGAACATGAGAAAGTAGCAGTTGGTATTTGTAGTTAAAAATTACTTGAATCATGGCTTCATTTCACTGTTCACTGCACGTTTCTCTCTGTCCTTATGAATATGTAAGGTGTTGCTGCTTGCACATCTGTTGGTGTTCTGTAGACAGCAGAGTAATGTTGGAAAGAACCTCGCCTTGTCAACATGTCTCCCTCGGGTTGGTGGTGGTAATCACTTTTTATTCTGAGTCATATTCCAGTCACGGGTATTCTAAAAGGTCTCCAGGGAAAGGGGTCCCCGGGTTTCTGAGTCGATTTCCATTGTAAATCTTTCTAAACTGAAAAAAAAAAAAGTTAGCCTGTAATTACCTTGTTGTCTGAGTTAAGAGAAAATGAGTAGTTTAATTATATAGTAGAAATTAGTTTTCTCTGAGACTAAGTAATCAGTTTCATTAGTCTTTTGCTTTTGAATTCAGTATCAAGGGGACCGTTTTGATCTCTTTTAAAACTTTAAATCCATCAGATAGCACTCTCAGCTCTTTGTGTGTGGGTGCTCACCTCAGAGTCTCCTGACCTGCATTTCTTTTAGATGGGAAGTAGCAGGGGCTGCTGGGGAAGGGTTACTTGAAGTTGCTTTATTGGGAGAACCGACATTTGAGTTCTGTGAGTCTTACAGTTTTTACCACCCGTGCAAATAACTAGCTGTTTGCCATTGTTACTGAACAATTTGACTTTCCATTTATAAATTTTCCATTATTCCAAAAGCTTTTTTAACATATAATTATACTACCTAATTTCTTTAAAATGTGGTTGATTTAAATAATAGAGTTTTATTTCTTGAAGAGCAGAAGGAGAGAAACAAAAGTGTAATTTAATTTCCCTGGGAGAACTTTAGAATTGAATCTTTTAATACTATCTTTTTTTTTCTGCATAATTGATACGTATCCATAGTAGAAAATGTACAAAACATAGATGTGTGCAAATTGGAAAATATAAAATCATAAATTCTAATATCTAGGACTAATCTTTAGCATTTCTGTATAGCCATCCAGCCCCTTCCCCACATATGTACATAGCTGTAATGCATATTCCTAAGGAGGAACATGATAATTTAGAGCGTGCTTTTCATTCGGGTGGGCACCTCCCCATGTGTTTCTATGTTTGAAAGTGTCATCTTTGCTCATTTGAGATGTCTCACTGTGCAGCTTAGGCTGGCCCAGAACTTGTTTATGTGGCCTGGATTGGCCATAGACTCATCATCTTGCCTCAACCTCCCAACCTCCCAATGTTGAGAGTATAGGCGTGGAAACCATTTTAATGGACTTACAGTGGCCTTTCAAATAGATCCATGAGAATGTAACTAACCTTTTGCTCAAGGAAACCACTTAAGCTGTGTCTAAACATACATGACTTTGTTTCTGTATTTTTTTTTTTTTTTTTGCTTGTGATCATTTTTAGAACAAATTCCTGCAAGAGGAATTGTTTGGGCTGGAATAGGAGCATTAAAGACTTTTCATGTTCTTGTCTAATTGAATTCCAGAAAATTGTACGAGCATGGTGTGTGTGCAGCAGTTGGGGAGGGCCTTATTTTCCTCTAAGGGGGTAATTGGTATTACATCATAATGTCGGGGGAAGGGTTTCACAGTCTTGTGTCTCAGTGCTCTAATTTTAAGTGTATGAAGTGATTGAGAACCATGGCTTATGTGACATGCACAGAGTCGAGTTCAGAATCAAATAACACTGGCTCCTAGATCAGCAGTCGCCACTATTTTAAGTAGTTCTTTTCCCTGAGAGAAGATGAGGCAGAACTGCAAGAACCCAAGAAGAGAAGGCCTAAAGGCCACAGGACAGAGTGTATGCATATGCTGATTTTTCCTTCCTATTTAGCAGTAGTCGGGGTTTTCCTCCTCTCTGCTTTAACTCTCTCCTTTCCTTATCAAGAGCTTGGAGGAGTGCGTGCCTGCTTGTAGTCACGCACAAAGTGCTCCCTACAGACAAGTATGTTAACACACACGGAAGAGCATCACCCTTGATGCTGACTCCTTCACTTCCTTGGACCCACCTGCTGACTTTCTAAAATCCTCAGCAGGTTTCCCAGAGCAGTGATGAAACATTAATCTTTTCTTATGGCTCACAGGAGAGAAAGTCTGCCAGAGTGGACATTCTGTGGAAGAACCATAGTATCTGGTTTTGACTGAGTTTTAATAGTTCAGTTATATTTCTCTTGTTTGTAGGAGACAGATGTTTGGACAATGCTTTCTAACAAATGCATTAAAATTTGCTAAAAGCCCAGAAACAACTGGCAGACACCATGACGCGTCTAGACTAGCAGTCTGGGTTAGATCTAGTCTTTTAAAAATATCTTTGTTTATCACAGAAGAAACCTAGCAAAAGACCAACTTTGAGCGGTGTTAGGTTCTTTGTGAATCAGGTCTGAGTCATTAAAACTGTAACCCTGCGCTTCTGGAAGGCTTGTGCAGTTCCAGCATGCGGCACCCAGCGTGTCTGAGTTCTCACCTCACACCTGGTCTCCTTCCTGAGGCCTCACTCTTTCATTCCCTTTGCCCTCAATGTGTTCTGCTGTCGTGTCTCTTTGAAATAGTTTTGTTTCTGTTTAACTGAAACGTGGTTTACTGACTGTGCTATAATTTGAATGTTGCATGCTTTCTTTTCCCAGAACCAGTATCTGATTATAACCATAAATGCTAGGAACATCACCTAATCCAGTTCAGCGTCTGTCACTCCCATAGATAAACAAAACTCATCACTTAGACCCTCAGAGTTTGCCTGCGTTTTTCTCTGAACTTTTGAACTGATTTCCTTTTTCTCCCTCTCTTTCGATCTTTTCTCCATGGATCCAAAAGGAAAAGGTATAGTACATTTGGTATGCATGAATAGCTCTTTTTCTTTTAAGCTTTTTTTAACATTGAAAGAGAGTATTGTCAATTACACTTAATGCCTTCTTATGAAAGAAAAATAAATAGGTACCTAAAATTGGTTAAAACAGTCATTGTGAAAAATTAAAAATTATGCATATTTTCAATCCTTTATTTTAGCTGAAAATATGGAGTTCTTTTAGGCAGTTTTTAGTATGTTCTGCTTCCTCCAACTTTTAATACAGCCCTGAGCTGCTTCTTGAAGTTTGTGTCTGCCAATGGAGGTGTGCAGTAACATTTTTTTTTGTCATAACCTTTATCGATAATGAGTCACATAGAATTTCAGCCTGGTCAGTTAATCCATGAGTACAGAATTCTGGATTCTAACGAAGCCATTGTCTTGTTGATACCCAGTTTGATACTTTTGTAGAGTAACTCTCCTCCTCCAGGCTTTTCTGAAGCATACGCCTGGCAACCACAGCTGCTTGTTTGTGCTTGTCTGTCAGTGAAAGTTCACTAACATCACAGTGGCATGGGTACCTGGGAATGAACACTGACTGTTGTGTAGAAGTCAGCCAGGGATTCAGGTTGTCCTGGTTAGGAAGCTTCACCGAGGAGTAAGGTTTGGCTATAGGCTGCTCAGGTAAAAGTTCATCTACCATTTTGTATCAAATGTGACAAATGTTTTATAATGAGGCCTCCTATTTAATTTTCCCTTGGCCCTAGAGCTTATTATGGTGTGAGTAAATACAGGATAAGAAAATAGCACTTAGCCTGGGCGTGGTGGCAGCTGGATCTCTGTGAGTTCCAGGCCAGCCTGGTCTACAGAGTGAGTTCCAGGACAGCCAGGGCCACATAGAGAAACCCTGCCTCAAGAAACCAACACCGTCTCCCCACCCAGAAACAAAACAAAATAAACAAGCAATCAAACAATCAAACAAAAAACAGTGCTTGAGAGTGGTGGCTAACTGGCAGGTTAAGGTTAGACTTAACCTGCTTACAAGTAAATTATGTCCATTGTGGAATTCTTGAAGTATGTTCACCTTTACATTTTAAGCTATTATTTGTGACTTTTTGTTTCTATTTTTCACATTACTGTTAAGCCCAGGTCTGCCCTAAGCAAAGTGTGCTTTGAGCATTCCTTATCCAAACGCTTGGTGTCTGCAGCGCTTCAGATTTTGAGTCTTTTGCATTTTTGAATGTTTGCATAGACTTTGCTGGTTGAATATCTCTAATCTAAAAATCTAAAGTGTTACAATGTCAGTTTGATGAAGCTCAGGAAGGACTGGATTTCTGTAGTACTTTAGATTCTGGTTGTTTGGATTAGGGGTGCACATCCAGTACTAATAAAAATATAAGTGTAATTCACTGCAAGGGCAAATAGCTTGTTTTTGTTTGTTTTTCCTTGATTTAGGACAAAGTAACACTTTGTATTTCTGGTTGCCCTGGGACTCACTGAGTAGACTAAGTTGGCCTTGCGTTTGTGGCAGTCCTTCTGCCTGTGCTTCCAGTATTGGGTGTTGAGATTATAGGCCACCTCACTATGGTGATATATTATTTATGATTTATTAAAGCTTGCCTGAGAATTCAGAAAGCAAAGTCAGCCACAAGCCATAAAAGCCAAGCACACACCTTTAATCCCAGCAGCCAGAAGCTAGGAGGTAGAGTGGCACACACCTTTAATCCTAGGTCTCAGGATTAAGAGGTAGACAGATCTGTTTGAGTCCAAGGCCACCCAGATCTACACAAGATTGAATCAGTCTAAAAGAGAATTATAGCTCACACCTTTAATCCCAGGACTCATGAGAGGTATATAAGACAGGAGCAAGGTCTCAGTATGAGACATTGATTCTCCAGGCACACACACTAAGGATAGACGGGGCTCATTCTCCAGCCATGTTGAGAATGGAAACACCCCAGCCCTGTTAGAGGTGAGAACTCTCTGGTAGCTTGGCTGCTTAGCTACCCTGATCTTCAGATTGAACCCCAATATCTGTCACTGGGTCTTTTAATTATTCATGCTACACCTCACCCAGCTTCTGTGTTTTCATGGTCATTCTGGACCTAGAGTCCTCATAACTAATTTTTAAACCCTGTCATTGCTGCCAGTACTAATTTCTTACATTTGTGTCACTTGATAACCCTCAGATTGTCCATAGACATCTTATTGTTCAAATTTTAAGCTCTGTGAAGCCTGCAGGAAGAGTGATGGTTTCACTTTATATTTTTGGCTGGGTCACCTCCTTCATAATGTCAACACTTTTAAAATACTAAGTCGACAATGTTAACCAGACATAATTTTTTGCTGCTTTGTATGTGAAAGTAGGTGAATTTACTATAAATTCTAGTACATTTGTTTTCAATGCTAGACAGAGGAGGCTCCAGAATGCAGGGGAGAGTAGAGCTATTTAATTTCTTTTGAAATTAATGACTTTAGGAGCCTGGACAGAACTCTCACCCTCCCTCTTCTTTCTTCTGTGTACGTGCCTTTTCCCTTCCCCGGAACTGCAAGCTGTCACTGTTTAAAAGAGGCTGTACATTATTTCAGCCTGCCATTCCCCCACTTGTGTAGATTCATAAGGCTACAGAACGTTTAGCTCTTGCAGTAGGAGAAACCCACTGCTTTGCATGGAGTAGCTACTTCTGCTGAATTTAGAAGGTTACCCATAGCAGGCTTAGCATACCGTAAAAATAGAATGGATAAATGCAGAACAAAAATTGAAGGATAGCTTCGTGGTGTCAAAGTAGATTATATTTCATATGTAGTCCGTCTCTTGCCACCATCTTTGCTACCATCTTAAAAATATCATGTATAACTATAATCTAAAGTTAGTTTTCGGTGGAAACCCAGTCATACTCAAGGATATTGAATTGGTACTTTGTATATATCATTTTAGTAATCTATTCTTTCAGTGAAGCAGTGAGGGGATGGGCTGTTCTCTACATTGCACAGAAGAAGATGGGGAGGCTAAGTGAAAGTAAGACACAGCCCTAAAATTGCCCATGTGTATAGTGCCTGTAACTCTGTAGTAGAAGAGAAATTAAAATCAAAGCCTCAGGGGCGTGCTACCTTATCATGGACATTTTAGAAATAAGCTAAAAGCATTGAAAAAAAAAAACCGAGGGAAAAATTGAGAATCTTTTCATTGACATGGATTGTAGGATATAAAGTTAGCATATGTTGCAGGAGTGACCAAGGTTGGTAATTTAATTTCTTTCCTATCTTAACTAGTTTTTATTATGTGGGAGCTATAGGCAGGGAAGCATAGGCATTTCTGGCTTTTCTTTGGACAGGGTCACATGTAGCCCAGACTGGCCCTGAACTTATTATGTAACTGAGAATGGCTTTAAAACTCCTGACTCTCCTTCCCTCTGCTTCCAAGTATTGGGGTCATAGGTATGCACCATCATACCTGGCCATGCATAGGTTTTTAGGTATATCTTTCTCTTCTTCTTTCTTCCATTGCTACTCTTGTAGTTTCTTTTTACTTAAACCATATACTGTCTGTTTGATCAGATTTGTCTGTTTTTCTGCTTTCTCTGCTATATAAGAGTACTTAAGCTGGGCAGTGGTGGTGATGCACACCTTTAATCCCAGCACTTGGGAGACACAGGCAGGCAGATCTCTTTGAGTTCCAGGACAGCCTGGTCTACAGAGTGAGTTCCAGGACAGCCAGGGCTACACAGAGAAACCCTGTCTCAAAAAACAAAAAGCCACAACAAAAACCCCCAAACTTAACTTGAAGTTTGTGAGATCCAGAGCACTTGCAAGTGTGTTGGTGCATCAGATCCTGTATGGTGTGGATTCCAAAGCAGGGCTGCAGAAGGCCCCAGCAGCAGCTGTGTGGCCACCACTCTGTGCCTGCAAGGTCGGCAGCCCAGACCTGGGACTTGTGAGTTGGTGTGAAATTTCAGTATCAGTTCTTTCTCTCTTACTATTAGCCCACCTCTTCCCTGTACACGTGACTCAGATTAGTAGCACAGTCATGGTTGGTTTGTGATTCAGATGTGTGCATAGTCTACTAAATGTATAATAAGGTAGGTCATGGAAAACCTAGTTGTAGGCAGTTTCAGTAGAGCAAAACAGACATAATGTCATAATTGGAGGCAAGAAATTCTAGAATAAAAGGTTTTATTAATAAGGGTTAAATTAAAGCTAAACATTGGGGGAGGCTAGTGTGTGTGTGTGTGTGTGTGTGTGTGTGTGTGTGAAAATTGGATTTATGTAATTCTGGATGTGAAATAAAGGTAGGACTTTTAAAACACATGCGACCTTGTATATTTATGGGTTTATTCTTTTTGAATATTTATCTTGGGAGTTTGAAATCTAAAATAACTTAAAAGCTGTTGAATATTTTCTGTGTGCCAGGTGCAGTACAGCCATTAATTGTCTCCGGGCCCCTTGTGTGCCATCACAGCCAGCTAATGAACACAGACTGACTCATCTGGTGTTCATTTTGGATGGGAATGAGTTCTTACCTAAGGGCATCCTCCAAGCTCTTTGGTAACAGGTAGCTCTTACAGGAACTCAGTCTGTACTGATGAAAGCCACTGGGACAACCATCAGGTGCCGTGTCCCCAGAATAGCTAATTCACCCACGGCCTTGGCCCTCAGAGAGGTCATGCCTAACAGAGGAGGAGGCACAGCAGCTCGGGGCAGCCCTGTGCATTTGCGTCTTAGTCTTTGAAGCAATTAACTTTTATAAGCACACTTCCTTACATTTAAAATTTCTTAGGGATCTATTTGAGGTGTGAGTGTGCATGCAGTGCCTGTGGAGCATAGAAGAGGCCAGCGAGTGAGCCATCCCGACAGCTCCTATTACGTTTTTTTCACCTCATTGTTTTCAATACAAAATGAACTTTGCCCAGGAGAGGACTTAGCATAGTTGCACTTAATTGTTAGGTAATAACATCTAATAAATATTTGAGTACTTCTCCCGAAAACTTAAGAACAATTTTTCTAAGGTAATTTAGCTGTTTACTCCAAAGTTTTGCTTTCACTATACAGTTCATTTGCTTGGTCAACCTTTTCTATATGGATAGCACAAGTATAAATTTAAACAAATTCTTTTCTTTTTAAGTCTGTTTTCATAACAAAAGTATTTTCTGCACATGGGTGTTTTTGCCTGCAGTGTATATGTGTACTCCATGTGTGCAGTGCTGAGGAGGTCAGAAGAGGGCATCAGATCCCCCCTGGGACTGGAGTTACAGACTCTTGTGATCTTCCATGTGGGTGCTGGGAACTGAACCTGGGCCCTCTGGAAGAGCAACTGGTGCTTTAACTGAGCCAAACTTTAAATGAGTACATCTTGAATTGTGAAGTTTTCAGAGACAGTATCCTTCAGGGCTGGGAATGGCTCAGTGGGTCACAACATACCCACTGTGTGAGTAAGAGGACGTGAGTGCAAGTCCCTAGCTCCCACATAGAAGCCGGCATGGCCGAGTCTGCCTCTAACCCAGTGTTGGAAGGTGGGGACAGGTGGATCCCAGGAGCTTTCTGGACAGCCAGCCTAACTGAACGGCAAACTTCAGGTTCAGTGAGAGGCCCCATATAAGAAATAGGGGGAAGAGCAATATTGACGGATGCCTAACATCCTCCTGTGGCCTCTACATATGAATTGTAGGCACCTGCACCTGCAGTTGTAGACACAGACATATACGTCACACACGTGTGCATATGCACATGCACACAATCATAACCCCCCACATACAACACGCACAAAGAAGGTGGCATTCCCTGTACCCTGAAATCTTAGAAATAGCAAAAAAAAAAAAATTATAGGATGAAGCAGCTTGGAGATAGTGGTTTGTTTAAGAGAATATATTTTCTTATGGATTTCTGACTTGTCACCACCAAGCTTTGAAGTATGTTTTCCTGTAGGTCTTACTGTTTTATCTCAGGGTCTAATTCGCTTGCCTTCTCTAGATCAGAATCAAGCCCTGCGGCTCTGCCTTGGCAGCACGAGTGTTGGAAGCCAGTATGGAGCCATCTCTGCTCTCAGCATCAACAATGACTGCTCAAGACTTCTCTGTGGCTTTGCTAAAGGACAGGTAAGGTGACAGTTTAGCCTCAAGGTGAGGTTGAAGTAAAATCTGAATATTTTTAGGTAATTATTTTGAAGAGCAGAATACATGTTATGTGTTATGAAGTGATGTTATCTAGAGGTGACATGCCCGTTAGTGCCACCCTGGGATCTGCTAGTCTGACCTTTGTCTTACTTAGACAAAATGTGTGTGTGTGTGTGTGTGTGTGTGTGTGTGTGTGTGTGTGTGTGTGTGTGTGTGTGTGTGTGTGTGTCTGTGTCTGTGTCTGTGTCTGTGTGTCTGTGTGACTGTGTGCGCGCGCACACGCATGTGCGAGCATCTATTGGGTGTGCACATGTGTAGAGTCTGAAGGATGATCTCACTCATGCTAGAATAGTGAGCTCCAAGGATCTGCTTGTCTCCACTTCCCAGGACTAGAATCACAAGTCCATATGACACAGCTCCGAGCCCCTTCTTTTCTTAAATACTTACGTTTCTATCTATCTATCTATCTATCTATCTATCTATCTATCTATCTATCTATCTATCTATCTATCCATCCATCCATCCATCCATCCATCCATCCATCTATCCATCCATCCATCCATCTTTTGGTTTTCTTGTTTTGAGACAGGGTTTCTCTATGTAGCTTTGTAGACCAGGCTGGCCTCGAACTCACAAAGATCTTCCTGCCTCTGCCTCCTGAGTGCTGGGATTAAAGGTGTTCTGTTTATTTATTTTATTTTATTTATTTTATTTTATTTATTTATTTTATTTATTTTATTTTATTTTAAACTATGTGTGTGTTTCTGTGTGGCTATGTGTACACAAGCACAGGCACCCACTGACAATAGAGGCCTTGACTCTCCTTGGAGGTGGAATTATAGACCATTGTGAGCTTCCTGTGTAGGTGCTGGGAAATGAACTCAGATGCTCTGCAGGAGAAGCAGCGCTCTTCACAAGCCTGCTCTCTTGCTCCAATACTTGGCATTTTTATAGTTCTAGGATTGCACTCAGGTTCTCATGCTTACAGAGCAAGTGTTTTACCAACTGAGCCATCCCCACCCCCTGGGGCCACTTTTAAATATAGTGTTCCCATCACTGTGTTCCTGGACAATAGTTCTGACTTTTGCTTCTTTGTGGTGATAGGTCATGGTTTTTCTCATTCCCCGATCTGTACATCACAGCTGGTTTGCTATGATACTTCTTGTGTTTGGTTTTAGTCAGTGCTCAACAGATTGGCTTATCAGTAATGACAGAAATCTAAGTGTTAAATGGGCCAGCAGAGGGAGGGCAGGTGAGAAAAGACCCAGGGCTCTAATGGAGTCTCAGCCTGTAGCTGTGTTAACTTGATGGCTTTCTTCTTGCAATGTTTATAGACAAGGAATAGGTTATTCAGCCAAAAGGCAGGATATTGGAGTCCAGAAAAGCAAGCCATTTGTTTTAAAGCCTTTGCCTGTCTTACAGATCACCATGTGGGATTTGGCCAGCGGGAAACTTCTCAGGTCGATATCAGATGCTCATCCTCCAGGGACAGCCATCTTGCACATCAAGGTGACAGCTTCTCTTCCTTGTTAACCGTCTTTGTCACCATGCCTCTGTAGCCACATGAAACATTGTGATAACCAGACACCCCCTAAGTTTATTGAACATGAAGCTGAATATATTTGATGAACCCAACAAGATACTTTCTCAAGTTAAAAGCCAGAGATGGGCTAGAATGAAGATACTCAGCTTCAGGTTATGCTGAAGTCTAGCAGTAAAAAGGCCCACTTGAACTGATCCAGTAGTAGGGGTTTGGGAGCCAAGAAGTGATACCCTGCTAAAATCTCCTATGGAGATTTTAAACAGTCTCTTTACCTTGTTCAGTTGGCCAGGATTTTATTGCCAAGGGGTGTATGGCTGCACACTGTTGGGAGGTGCCTGAGGCTTCAGGCAGCAGCTAAGGAAGAGCCAGGGCCTGGAGTATATTTAGAAGTGAATCACTTGGTTTATTTTCTTTCAGGGCCTCTAAAGGAAAAGCATTAAGTTTGCCGTGTTTTTTTTTTTTTTTTTTTTTTTTTTTTTTTTTTTTTTTTTTTACTCAGACCTGAAAAACATAAAACTGACTTAGGTAACAGGCTTCATTTATAGCTCATGTGAAGCCTGCCTTTTCATGCTGGCAAGCCCACGTTCAGAAGCATAAAAGGTAGAGAACTCCATCAAGGGGATTCTAAAACCAGCTCCTCTAGATTTAATCATGTGCATAGTTGGTTGCTTAGCTATGCGACTTCCTTATCCACACGCATACTTTTTAAAGCTCGAACATCTGGAGTTTATATATCTGCATCTAGGTTAGTCACAGAAAGTCTTCTGTGACAAAACAGCATTGAAGCATTTAGCAACGATGAAAACAGCCAAGATGAGTTAGTCCTTCCGCTCTCAGTGCACAGAGCTAATTTATCTCAGCCTCTTTTTCTACAGCACCTGCCAGCTTCTAATGTTATCGTTGTCTGTGCATGTTTTCTCTCTTAGTAGAGTAAGATCTTTGAAATCAGATTCTATTTGTCATTTATTTTTGTGTTTTGCCCATAGTAACTGCTCAATAAATGTTTGCTTGAAGTAATAACTAGTCTCTTTGTAGCAGGAAAAAAAAAAGAAATTACTGGTGAGACGCTAAGAAACAGAAGAATTAAAGGCAGAGAAAAGAAGAGAAGGACACAGCTAAGATTAAGGTGCAGCTCCCGGAGCTGTGTTTTTTGGGAATGGTTTGAAGGTGGTGTTTGCAGACACTGGCACGAGAAGAGGGTACATGCCTCAGTGTTAATTGGAGTCTACTTGCCTTTGAGTAATTAACTTATCATTCTCCAGACAGTCTGATACTGTCAGCAGCAATCCACGCTTGCATCCTGTCTTCTAGTATATATGCGAGTCTACGAATATTCTGGTCTGTGAAGGCATGGATAATGATTTACGGGACTAGCCTTAAATATAGGTTAAATATAATTTGTTTTGGGGAGAAGTCATTTATATAAGAAGCAGATGGCTGTTGCAGGTTCCTGCTCTAAGGATCTGCACAGGTTGCTCCCTGTGACCCAACCGGATGTAAAAAAGAGTCATCTGCCTGGACCCCAGACCTAAAACCCACTCTCCTTCATGCCTGCACCTGTGACCACACCCAAATGGATGTGGTCAGTGCTACAGGTGCAGGCGGGGTGGATATCTCACTACAATTTCCCTTTTAGTCTAAAGAAAAAGATTTAGGCTAGGTTCAAAATTATATACAAAGATAGCGAATATCAAGTATGCTCTAGGAGAAGGAAAAGTAAGAACAAACACACTTAAGACCTATTGCCAGTGAAGCAACAAGAGCAAATGGCAAGAACTACATATCCAGTCCTAGGGTAAAGGCATAACAGAAATTACTATAGAGTTGTCCTAAGCTGGAAAGTTTAAGTCTTGTACCTAATATTTCTGTCTAGGAAGAGAGGACAATAATTGTGACAACCTCATCAAATACCTGAGAAGGAGGATAACAATGCTAGGGTAGGCAGGAAGTGCAGGTGAGCAACTTCCAAAGGTGCAGAGAAGACAGAAACAGCAGGCTACCAGGACAGTCACCCAGAGTCTCACAGCAGTGTAGGGGCAACCAGCTTTGGCTAAGGCCTGGAGTATCTGACTGACCAACACAGAAGCAGGGAGGTGGAAAGGCTGTCTTACCCTGACTTTGCAAGGTTCAGCAGTCTTCTATGTTTGTCTCCTGTAAGCACAGTAGGACAGCATGTCCAAAGTCAGCGGTTGAGGTTGGGGGTAGTTCTTTGCCCAAGAGACCATTACCCAAGGAGAGAAAGGACTCCAGAAGGAGTGTCATCATTGCCCAACATTTTTTTGGGAAAGCTTGGTGCTATCAGGAGCAATTGTGTCTCTTGTCAACAGAGTACTAATATTAAAACATTTAAATGCCATATTCTGCAGGTCTATGAAGTGTTTGAAGATCAAATATCTATGTCTGACTAATCTCATAGGTATTAGAAACATGGGTGATAATAATGTGTAATTCTCAGAAACATAGTTGTACAATGGCTGAAGCTTCCCAAAATAACAAAAACAATCTTAAAGCCTATGAGTAGCAAGAACAATGACCTCAAATTTGTAACTATATACATATATATGTAATTCTCAATAACAGAGATAAAACTGAAATGTCTTGGCTAGAGGTAAAACTGTGAGGTGCAAAATGATAAGATATCCTAAGTTGTATCAATATACAAAGTATATATATATATCAAGATAGTTTTATATTTATGTGCAAAATATCATAAACAGAAAGAAGACCCTAAATAGTCAACAGACAAGAATCTAGCAATTTAAGTTATCAAGAATCTAACAACTTAAGTTATCTATAGCTAACAGTTGCTAAAGTTAGTTCCCTAGAAAATATGTTAATCTACCTATATCCCATCCTAACCATGCTTTCCCATCCCATACCCAATCCTAAACAATTTAAAACTAAGCCTAAGCAGGCAAATTATCCCATTTTTAGCAGCCAGAGAAAAGAAAGATAAAACCCAAAATACTCTTAGTGCCAAAAGTAGGGTAAGGGTTAGTACTTCTTGCTGAAATGGGATGACAATGACTTCATGGGATCCTGTAGGGAAAAAAAAAATTAAAGCAACGATAAGTTTCAAGAGTACTAGCAGTAGCATTTGTAGCTATTCTCTGTGTGGCAAGAGATGCTTGACTGAAGTTCTTACCTGAAGCTCTGGCCAGGGTGTAATAAGAAGGTGCACCATTTCTGCTAGCTAGTCTGGAGTTGTCTAGAGCATTATGGTCCCAAATCAGTGTTTGTTAGTTCAGAGGCATCAAGGTAAATCAAGTGGAATTGATGAAGTAGAGCCCATCTTCTTTCCAGAGAGTTCAAAGATTGCTATTAGGAAACTTTTTGTTCGCTGTGGAGGACTTAAACATTAATATCAGCACAGAAAGTTTAATTTTAATAGGTGAGCATGCAGGGAAAGGTAACGATAAAGACAAAATTAAGTATGAGGAAAATTAGGATTTTAGAGAAGACAGAGTTAAGACAATAGATTTTGTTTTCTTCTGTCTTACACCAATGGCCTTTTGATATGAGACAGAAACTCTGAATTTTATTTAAACAACATGTTTGACTTTGGAGAAGGAGGGCCAAGCCCAACTCCAAAGCCAGGTTTGATTTTTATGTGAATTGGAACTACAATTGTGTTGGGAAGAAGAAAAGAGTTTAGTATAAATATTTTACCATGCATCAGATCGTTTTTTGTGTGATGATTTTTTGGATAGCTATCCTTTCTTCTTTAGGCGTCTTTTTGCTTTTTGGAGATTTTTTTTTTCTTCTGTCTTCCTGTAAAGACAAGAACAAACCAGTCCCCCTACCTTTGTGAGGTCTGCATACACTAAAAGGAAAAGTGAAGAAGAGACATAAGTTCTCTTCCTTCTTCTGCACCTGAGTGGACATCGCATGTGCTCCTCTCCTTGACAGCTGCTCATCTAGGCTTTGAGAGAAAGGATGGAGATGTTTTTGTTGTGTGTGTGTGTGGGGACGTGTTTGAGGGAGTGTTGTACAGTCGCCTCTTGTATCTCAGCCGTCTCTGAGTAAAAGTGGCTCATTTAGAGTGATTCACTAACCTTCAGGCTGTGTAAGGCAAATCCCTGTAAATGTTAAAAATTCTACCATTTCCATTCTCATCCAGTAGCATTTACCGTAACACACCTGAACTTCAGGACTGCATTGTTGTGAAAACTTTGCCCTTGAGTTTTCCAAGTTAGGCTACAGCCACTCAAATATACTCTTAAAAATGGCCTGTGGTGGCCCACACTTTTAATCCCAGCACTCAGGAGACAGAAGCAGGTGGATCTCTGTGAGCTTGAGGCCAGCCTGGTGTGCACAGAATTCCAAGATAGCCAGGGCCTCAAAAAAACCATGAGAGAGAGAGAGAGAGAGAGAGAGAGAGAGAGAGAGAGAGAGAGAGAGACAGAGACAGAGACAGAGACAAGAGAGAAAGGAAAAGAAAAGAAAAAGGAAGGCAAGGGACCTACCTATTTAGGAAGAGTCACTTACTTACTCAAACAAGTTTATTTCCCAAAGAGCCCAAGAATCTTGCTATGTTTGTCTTTACTAAAAAGTCATCAACGTGTATCTGAATGGTCCTGCCTACCTAATACCAAGTTGTAAAACCTTAATGTAATAACCAAGCCAGGAAATTAGTTTTGTTGTTTTTTTTTAATCAACTGAAGTTAGTTTTTTTCTTTTATCCTGATGAAAGCTTGTTTTACTTTTTTTTTTTTAGTAAAAAAAACCTTATTTAATGTGTGTGTATGTTGTGGGGAGGGCATATGTTATCCTGAGCTTGTGGAACTCAGAGGACAGCTTGTGGGAGTCAGTCTCCTACTTCACCATGTGAGTCCCAGGGGTGGAATGCATGTTGTTGGGCTTGGTGCTGGATACCTTTGCCATGTCACCACCCTGTTTTGATTTTTGAAAGCCTCAGTTGTTTAAAGATACTGAGCTAATATTATTGGAAATAAGGATAATTTTGAACACTTAAAGAGATGAACCAAATCTGGGTTATTTCATGTGCTAAGTGTGTATTTTGTTTTCAAAATTTATAATTTTGTCCCCACAATCTATTTAATACTTGTCTGACTTTTTAAAGTTTATAAGACAGTAAACTCCTTTTCTGTTTAGTTTACAGACGACCCAACTCTTGCGATCTGCAACGACAGCGGAGGCTCTGTTTTTGAGCTAACATTTAAGTAAGGGACTAATGGACGCTTGTTGAAAAGTGGGATGATTAGCTGTTTAATAGTTTGAAACTGAACATGGAGAGGGAGGCCTGGAAAGTCCAGGTGTTTGCAGATAGGTTCTGGCTGTGTTAATGTTACCTGGGGAGTTTACATGTCACGTGGGAGTCTAGGCCTGGCCTCTGTGATTTTTATCTCAGGTCTGAATTGGGATTCAAGACTTGGACTCCCCGGGAGACTCTTCCATGCTCCCAGGTTAGAAACTAGTCTACACTAATTTTAGTTTGGGCTCCAAGCCCACTGGGTTATACC
Organism: Cricetulus griseus; assembly: GCF_003668045.3. Taxonomy (NCBI): domain Eukaryota; kingdom Metazoa; phylum Chordata; class Mammalia; order Rodentia; family Cricetidae; genus Cricetulus; species Cricetulus griseus. The sequence goes on along the minus strand of NC_048597.1, from coordinate 67,442,261 downwards.
TGTAATGGCCAGGTACAAAAAGGGTTTTCTTGCCCTAGAATTGTCCTGTTTTACTTGTTAAATAGGAGTAAAAATTGTCTAACTACCTGGAAGAATATTTGTGAAGCTGAGGTTTAAAAATATAGACTACAAAACATAATGTGCATTTTGCTTCCATAATTCTCAAGGTTAATGTCTATATTTGTTTCTTGCGTTTTTCGTAGCATCTTAGATATACTAGGTGCAAAGTAATCGCTGAAATACTATGAGTCATTTATCCAGCTAGTGTCTATTGAGCATCTCCTGTGTGCAGACATTTGTCCAGACACTAGAGTTAGAGTTATGAACCAGTCAGAGTCCATCTCTTTATAGAGTAGTTGGGGTGAGCATGGGGAGACAGGTACAAGCCGAAATACCATAATTTGGGTAGATTTGAAAGGTGCGATGAGAGACCATTGTGCTGGCTTCCACTTGCATGAGCTCAGGAAGTCTTTGGTAGAGGGTGACATTTAAAAAGAAAGCTGAGTGATCAGAGACTCAGCGAATGAAAAATCCAGTGGAAGTAGACAGACACCCCCACACAAGGCACTCACGGGGATCCACAGGAGCCAGTATGGCTGGAGGATGGCTGCCAGAGGCGACAGTTGTAGGAGAGGAATGAAGGCAAAAGACAGACCTTACAGAATTGAGACATGGGTGAAGACTTTGGATTTTATCCTCATTCAGAGGTGAGTCAGGGCAGCGTCGTTCCTAGAAGAATGGCAGTTCTGACCTGTGCGGTGAAGAGATGCTGTCGTGGGTAACATGTCGCTAGGACTGGGTGGCCAGTCAGTCAGGCTGGAGGCCATAGTGCCTGGGTTATCGCTAAATTGATTGTGAATGTCTTATACTGCCAGGAGAGTGATGGGAGTGAGGACGTGTGAATCCAGGTGTCTGTTCAGCGGCTCCAAGGGTGAAGTTTGCTGCATCGAGCCCCTGCATTCTAAGCCCGAGTTGAAGGATCACCCCATCACACAGTTTTCACTGTTGGCCATGGCATCTTTAACTAAGGTAGGTGCACTTAGAAGACAGAACCTTTACCTTTGAGAGATGTTGAACATGGTTTGAGAATTGCAAGGTAAATTTTGAAAATAATATGTATTTTCTCCTGTAGATACTGGTCATTGGGTTGAAACCATCCCTGAAAGTATGGATGACTTTTCCCTATGGACGGGTGAGCATGACTCTCTGTTTTGTTGGTAAAAGGAAGGACAAGTCAGGAGGGTGGAGGGAGTGATCTATAGGGTGAATTCTATGCAGTTGTCCAAAAATCTAGCTATAGAATGGAAGTGAGCTCCCAAAGACATTGGCTTAAGAAGCCAAGCAGGGTAAAGTGGTGTTTAGGAGTCATGCTAGGTTGCACCTTGGTGTCTTTAATGCTTTAAGCTTTTCTTCCATGAACAACATATTCAGCTTGTTTAACCTTGTTCGATGGTCTCTGTGTTTTGCTGTCCTGGTTCTTTGTAGTTACACCTGCTCTCATGCACGGATTTTCTTAGTTTCATTCACTGTCTTTTGAGGTCCATCCTCATTGGATGTAACACTAATGAGCAAGCGGGTGTATTGAATGCAGCCTTGCTGCAGTGTCCAAGAACACTGTGTGACAGCTGCTCTGGGTGACAGCTGCTCTGGGTGACATCTGTGCTGTGAGAGAGCTGTGCTGTGTGACTGCTATGCTGGGTGACAGCTGCTCTGGGTGACATCTGTGCTAAGTGACTGCTGTGCTGGGTGACAGCTGCTCTGGGTGACAGCTGTGCTGGGTGACTGCTGTGTTGGGTGACAGCTGTAGTGGGTGACTGCTGTGCCGGGTGACAGCTGCTCTGGGTGACAGCTACGCTAGGTGACAGCTGTGCTAGGTGACAGCTGCTCTGTGTGACAGCTGCACTGGGTGACAGCTACGCTAGGTGACAGCTGTGCTGGGTGACAGCTGCGCTGGGTGACAGCTGCGCTGGGTGACAGCTACGCTAGGTGACAGCTGTGCTGGGCAAGAGTTGTGCTGGGTGACAGCTGCTCTGGGTGACATCTGTGCTGTGAGAGAGCTGTGCTGTGTGACTGCTATGCTGGGTGACAGCTTCTCTGGGTGACATCTGTGCTAAGTGACTGCTGTGCTGGGTGACAGCTGCTCTGGGTGACAGCTGTGCTGGGTGACTGCTGTGTTGGGTGACAGCTGTGCTGGGTGACTGCTGTGCCGGGTGACAGCTGCTCTGGGTGACAGCTACGCTAGGTGACAGCTGTGCTGGGCAAGAGTTGTGCTGGGTGACAGCTGCACTGGGTGACATCTGTGCTGTGAGAGAGCTGTGATATGTAACTGCTGTGCTGGGTGAGAGCTGTGCTGGGTGAGAGCTGCGCTGGGTGACAGCTGTGCTGAGGCAGGGTGATGTTCACTGTCTGCTCCTTTGACACCATGAGTGAGCATACCCCACCATAAAGCCAATATGAATTAGTACTGCAGATGCTTTCCATGGTTTTTGTCTCTGATAGGTCACTTTAGAAGCTGTTATTTTTCAGGAATACAGATGGTTTTATGGGTTTCCCATCTATGGATTTAACCAGCCACACATCACTATCAGAAAAGTTTAGGTCCATACTCAAAGTGAACAGACATGTTTCCTTGTCATTACTTTCTAAATGGTACAGTGTAGCACCTGTTTACATAGCATTTAATTGAATTGTAAAGTATTCTAGAGATGATTTGATGTGCATGGGAGAATGTGCATAGGTTGTACATAAATGTATATGAGGGGTAAACCTGGGATAAATTCCCTGTGGACATCCCTTTTCCTTTTCCTTTTGTTCTTGATATTGTTCTTGAAGAGTTGGGGTCTTCTTTGGAAGGACATTGATGAGATGCTGTTGTCTTAGTCACTGTTCTGTTGCTGTGAAGAGACACCAAGACCAAGACAACTTATAAAAGAAAGCATTTTGTTACGATAAATCTTTTTGCCAAAAGCCGCCTGAGCCCTACCGCCACATGTGAGCTTTACGCCAGCTGCCCGCCCAAGTTAGGCCCAAATGAATACACAGAGAGACTTGTATTAGTTACAAAGCTGCTTGGCCAATGACTAGGATTCTCATTTGTTAGCTCAGTCTCAAATACCATACATCTATATATTTTATGGGATTTATCGGACGCCTTATTGGCGCCCCTCCTTGCTGGTGAATCACATCGTGCCGCTGGAGCAGGAGCCGAGGGGAAAAGAGAGGGCCCTTCCTGTTTCTCTTTGGCTTAAATATGAGTCTCCTTGCTATGTCACTTCCTGCCTGGATCAGCACTTCTCTACTACATTTCCCAGAATCCTCTTTGACTCCTAGTTCCGTCTAGTTGCTGTCTCATTGGCCAAACAGTATTTTATTCAATAATCAATAAGATAAACATACACAGTAGTACATTCCCCATCAGCATTTAATTGGGGATTGTTTACAGTTTCAGAGAGTGAGTCCATGACCATCATGGTGGGAAGTGTGGCCAAAGATAGACAGACATAGTGCTGGAGCCGTGGCTGAGAGCACCACATCTGATCTCTGAAAAGTACAGAGAGAGAGAGAGAGAGGGAGGGAGGGAGGGAGGGAGGGAGGGAGGGAGGGAGGGAGAGAGAGAGAGAGAGAGAGAGAGAGAGAGAGAGAGAGAGAGAGAGAGACTGGGTCTGGTGTGGGCTTTGAAAACCTCTAAGCCCTCCTCCAGTGACACCAACAAGGCCACACCTTCTAATCCTTCCCAAACAGTTCTACCAAGTGGGGACAAAGTATTCAGGTATGTGAACCTGAGGTAGGGGTACAGTTCTCATCTAAACAGCACAGCCATGGCCAGACATGGAGGAGATGGCTCTTGTTTCCTTGTGGGTGTCCTATTGTATCTGGGCACTAGGAGAAACAGTCTGTCTTTCCAAATGACAAACCGGTAGAGAACATCATTAACATTTCTTGGGATAGCTTCATTGACTCACTGAGGTTTTCATCATGATGTTTCCATCTTTTTGAATGTTTCCATTCATGAATGTTTTCAAACAGATGTCTAAAGAATGTTAATGAGATGCTACTTTTACCACTTTGCTGTATTGCCTTTATTACATTCTGTGTATCTATCCATCTTTCTATCCACCAAGATATTTTAGTTTTTTAATGGATTTCAGAGTAAAATACAGAAACCAGCACCTTCTGCTTTGGGCATTCAGCATATATATAATTAGCTAAAGAGTTTCATATTTGTTTAGGCTTCGTTGGTGTAAATTCATATACAATAATTATACAAATCTTGAGTGTACATTTGTTGAAGTTGTATGTACTTCTGTAACCCAGCCCCAAGCAAGGAAGATGGCAAACATGACCATCAACCCAGACACTTCTTGTGACAATTCCCACCTGGTCCCTGCTCACTGGAAGACTTGTGGGAAACCAGGGACTTCTTGTGACAATTCCCACCTGGTCCCTGCTCACTGGAAGACTTGTGGGAAACCAGGGAAGGTTTAGCAAAGCAGTTAGTCAGGTACTAGGTCTTAAACAGATTTTTTTACTTTGTCCTTCTGTTTTTTGTCAACTGTGATGAATATTTTCCTGTCTTTTTTTTTTTTTTTTTTTTTTTTTTAATTAGATGGATCCATCCAGTGTTCCGTTGCTGGCCTGGCACTTTGTGGCAGTGAATAACTTTGTGAATCCCATGCTTGCCTTCTGCAGAGGAGATGTGGTTCATTTTCTCTTGGTAAGCCACAATGTGATGGCGGGTCTGTTATTAATGTGTCAAAAAAAAAAAAATCTATGTCATTGTCATAAGTCTTTGGAGAGACAGAGTGTATATCCTCTCTCTCCAAATTTGTATTTAAGGCTTTAATGTTAAAAATGGAAAAAACTTGAACTCTGTTGGTTCCTTAATCTTCTTGGTTTCTTCTCTTTTAGCTAACACGTAATTAATGGTTTGTCTATATGTGTGAACTGCACATGTATGATTGTGAACATGTCTATATAGTATTACAGTCTGTACATTTCTGTATATTTATTTGTTAGAGAGCAAGCGCCAATTGCACAGGAAGCCAATGAAGGAAGTATAAAACATTCTTTTACACATCTTATGTACTGTTTTATGTACTGTTTATGTACTGTACAGAGTTACTGCTGGCGAGGACAGTTGCCGTGCTGAACTATTTGATCGGAGTTAAAAGTTGTTAATGAGAGCATATAGAATGTTTACAGAGGTCTGTGAATCTGGGGAGGAAGGCAGTGAACTTCACTCACAGAGCTAAGCATGTCTCTATTGTATCATTGGGTATTTTGCTTCGTGAGGCAGGTGTACCTGTGTATCTCATTTCTCCAGCCAGAAACCTTTCAGTCCCCTCCCCCTTCAAATATGCTCTGTCACAGTGTCCTGGTGACTCTCCCTCCATATTGTCTTGACTTTCTTCCTTTTGACCCCATCATGGTTGATCACTTCTCTGTATAAACCACATATGTTTGTCCTAGACTCTGAGGTGGCTTCTCAGCCGGTCTCTACTCCCACAGACACCTCTGTCCGTAAATCTCTGTGCCATCTTCCACTTGCCCTAGCTCATGGTCATTGCTGCCTTCTCTCCCTCCCTGACCCTGCTCTGCTCTGCTCTGCACTGCAGACCTTCCCTGTCACAACAGTGAGCACACCTAGCATTCTCCCCCACTAAGCTGAAAACGGAGGCTAGAAGCTGACTCCTCATGTTCGGCTAGCACTGTGTAAAGGATGGCTGGTAAATGTGTACAGAACTAACGTCAGGGATGATGTGAAATATGAAATTGAATATACGGGTTGACTTAGATCAGCTTGGGGGAAACCTGTGTATCAAACATGGCTAGTTACCTGTTTTGGTAAGTAAATTTTTAGTGGAATATAGTCATGTTCATTCATATTTATTTATTTGAGACAAACTCAAACTCATGTAGCCCAGGCTAATCTCAAACTCCACACTGTAGCTAAGGCTGACCTTAGACTCCGGTCTCTCCTGGCTTTACTTCTCAAGGTCTGACAGACTATACGGTCAACAGAGGTTAAAGTATTTGCCATACAACCCTTTACAGAGGAGTTTGCCCCTCCTTGGTGAGGCACCCCTAATGCAGGTATGATTGGCTTGGATTGGTAATGTGTAGATGTTATAGATTCCAGGTAAAGATGCAATTGAAATGCAGTTTTAGGATCTGTCTGGAAGTAGCACAAATAATAGCTTTTTGAAGGTAGGAGGGGTATGCTGAGTTGGAAATACTAGTGGGACTCTCAGGTGCTACGCTGGATGGCGGTGAGCAGACAGTAGGGCAAAGTGCAGATGAACACCTCAGGACGGAGAAGGTAGGAGTGTGTCAGCTGCTGTGCAGCGCAATGACTGCAATCAGTGTAAGGAGATAGGTTCATCTGGGCTCACATTTCAGAGGTTTTGGGCCTTTGACCTGTGGAGAAGGTACTGTATCATAGTGGGTAAATGTTGTAGGCAAAGCTGCCCACCTCATGGCAGCTAGAGAGAGAGAGACAGACAGAGACAGAGAGACAGACACAGAGAGACAGACTGAGACAGAGAGAGAAAGGGCACATCTGTAGTGACCTGACTTCCATCCAGGAAGCAGTATGTCTTGAAGATGGCTACCCCACCTCCTCCCTCAACCCCCAGTAGTGTCACAGGCCAGTAACCAAGTGTTTAACCCATGGACCTTTGGTGGAGACACAATTAAACCACAGCATGTGATTTTGCTGGATACTCACGAAAGGCAGAGGAAAAAGAAAGGAAAGGGGGTTGTAAAGACGTGTAGAAGGAGAGGAGAAAGGGGCTGAGGGACATCCGCCAGAAAGGACAGAGCCTCTGTCACAGGATCAGTTCTGAGGTAATAAAATATTACTGAATGATCACGGAAGGCAGGCTGGAGAGATGAGCATGGGACACAGTGGCTTGCCAGGTCCTTGTTAGATGTCTGATTAACAGGGAAGCAGGCACTACTTGAGGTCAGCTCACCAAGACATGGGACTAGAGGGGAGGAAGGGCACTGAGATGAGAAGACAGACGTCTGGCGCACACACTACCGTGGGAAGTGGATGCTAGCACCCCAAGTGCCAGGTGGGACTGTACGGTGTAGTTTTTCTCTTCAAGGGGAGACCATGAAGTGGCTGAGGTGTCTTCATTTCTATATTTTCTCTGTCAGCATTTATAAATTTAAAAAAGTTCTTTCAAGAATTGCCTGATATCCAGGCTGTTTACACTCTCCTCATCAGGTCAAGAGAGACGAGTCGGGTGCAATACACGTTACCAAGCAAAAGCATCTTCACCTGTACTACGATCTGATCAACTTTACTGTGAGTAGTGTTTAAACCATGTCCCGTTTATTCCATGCCCTCATTCCAAATCACAGGCGTATTAAAGCTTCTAGGGTTTCACCAGGGCCATCAGGGTACAAGTTAGTAGTGCACACACCCAGTGTGAAGTGCTGTGGTGTGCCATGAAGTCTGACTTTGGTATGATGCCAAGTCCTTGTTGCCTTTGCCCAAAGTCCTGCTGAGCACTGGCAGGGGAAGTTAGGGTTTTCTTGAGTGCTTTAATACCTCAAAGGGAGTCTGGGTTCAGAAGAGCTCAGGTCTTTTCAGAGTTGTGGTTACACTGCTTTGTGTATGGATACGTTTGCACATGTGAGCTTCTCTTAAAGGATTTAGCTTGTGTTACCTATTCTTCTCTTGTGACTTAAAACTTTGCCAAATTTTACCTCACTTCTCAGTCCTCAGGGTGCTTTGGTTTTAAAAATGAGACCTTTTTTTTTTTCTGAGTCAGATTTTATGTTTTCTTTTTCAGGAGTGGGTGATTTTGAGACTAGTGTGTTTACATTTCAGTATTTACCATTACTAGTTTTACTATCCAAATAACTGACATCCGGTGAAACATTGCATATATGATGAATATAGCTGTCTTTAATTATAATGTAACGGTTCATTTATTCAGTAAAAAGTCTGAAAAATTTCCCATCAATTCACTAATACACAGTTGCACATCAGCTATCCTCCATATCAAATATTTACATTATGACCCATAACAGTAGCAAAATTACAGTTATGAAGTAGCGACAAAATAATTTCATGGTTGGGGGTCACCACAACATGAGGAGCTGTATTAAAGGGTCACAGCATTAGGAAGGTTGAGAATCCCTGCTTCAGATGCACAGAACTGATAGAATGGATATATATTTAAAGGGATTTATTAGAATGGCTTACAGGCTATGGTCCAGCTAGTCCAACAATGGCCGTCTACTAACAGAGAGTCCAAGAATCCAGTAGTTGTTCAGTCCACAAGGCTGGATGTCTCAGCTGGTCTTTTAAAGCTTGGCACTTTAAATTCAGTGCCAAGAATTGTCCTCTAACCACCTAGGTTTGTGAGGTTTGCATTGCTGTGCTGCAGTGCTAATATGAAAAGTTGAAATAAATTTGTTACTGTACTAAGGTCATTTGTGCCAATATGCCTTTCAAAAAAACTTGTAAAAAATTCAACATTCTGCAGTGTGTTAGCGTTCTTAGTCAGCCCTCCCTTATACCAGCAGAATGTCTTCTTACACTGTGACACCTAGTACTGCTTTCTCTGGGCCATCACAGAGCTGCTCTTACTGTGACTCTGTTGCTATTTAAGTTATTCATGCACAATAACTTAATGTTCTGAGTGGCCAAGCCCCTTTGTCATGGAGGGTTTGGACCGGTCCTCACTCTTACTTTGTTATGTGCTTGAATTGCAGTGGATAAACTCACGCACAGTTGTGCTTTTAGACAGCGTGGAGAAGCTGCACGTGATTGATCGGCAGACTCAGGAGGAATTGGAGACAATCGAGATCTCAGAAGTCCAGCTCGTCTATAACAGCAGCCACTTCAAGTCACTGGCCACTGGAGGGAACGTCAGCCAGGCGCTGGTGAGTGCTGCCCTTACCCAGCATTGCTCTCATCACTGGGGTGGGTTTTTTGTTTTGTTTTGTAACCACTGTTTTGTTTGAAGGTAGGAGTACTAAGGTTTTTCTGCCTCCCGTGTGTTGAAATGGGTATGCATGTATTTGTAAGGATTCAAGATTATGACCCAAACAGTAATTCCTCTTATTTAATACCAAGGAATAGGCTGGAGAGATGGATCAGTGGTTAAGAGTATTCTCAGAGGACATGGGTTCAGTTCCTAACTGTGATTTGTCATCTAACAACTGATCTGTAACTGCAGTTCCAAAGCCTGCCCTGCACAGTGATACACTTCCTCCAGCAAGGCCACACTCCCTAATAGTGCCACTCCCAGTGGACCAAGCATTCGGTCTATGGGGGCCATTCCTATTCAAACCACCACAGAAGTATTTGGGAGATATGGCAGAAGGTTGGCCAGGTGTGGCAGCTTGGGACATTAGAAGGCTAAGATGGCTGGGAGAGGAAGAAAAAAGATGCTTTAGGACCCAAGACAGGAACATAGACGAGGAGGACATGGGCTCATATTGGTATTAATGTTACTGTAGAAAGGCAGCTACAATAATGCCTTAAGCAATTTATGTCAGTAGTGTGTAGTTAAGCACTGAATTTGTGATGCGTGTTTTCCCAAGCCATTCATCTTTAGGAAAAGAGGACTGCTGTGAGGTATCTGTGGGAAACTTCTTATAAAAAAGAATAATCATCATCATCTTTAATGGGTGTCAAAGGCACAGGCTGTAGGTTTTGCTCCAGTCTTTCTCCTGTTTGTAACTACAGAGCACGCAATATGTGAAGAGTGTTCTAGCTTCACAATGTGAACACACTAAAGCAGCAGTAGCCAGTGTCTCAAACACAGACATTTCCTGGGCTAGGGTGGCTGTTAGGGGCTGGAGAGATGGCTGAGTGGCTAAGAGCTCTGGCTGCTCTTGTACGGGACCTGGGTTTGAGTCCCAGCACCCATATGGTGGCTCTCAAATACACATAACTCCAGTTCCAGAGGATCCAGTGACCTCTTTTGGCCTCCTAGGGCAATAGGCATGCACACAGTGCACGTACATTCATGCAGGCAAAACATTCACACATAAAAAATAAATTGTTAAGGAATTATAGCAGGACATGGAGTAAGAATGATGTTGGTTATTTATTGTGGGAGATTACTTACACCGAAAACCCAGGTTAGTCTCTGCAGCCTTTCGAGACCCGACCTGAACCCCGAAAAGAGAGAGTGCCCCCTCTTTCTCAGCCCTTTATTCTACAGTCTTCTACATACCTGCAACCACGCCCAAATGGTAAAGGTACAGAGCTATCTTCTCCCCACAATTCCCCTTTTAGTTTAAAGAAAAGATTTAGAGTTGACACAATGTCTTTATGTCACACAGCAGCCTTGAACGTTTGGGATAAGGTTCATGAACCAGGAGAGAGAGTAGAGTCCTACACCAAAGTGGTACAGGTACCAAGAGAACAGTTCACTGAATTTTTACAAAGATTGTCCATAGCAGTAGAATTACAGGTAGCAGATTCAGAATCTAGGGGAATACTCACAGAATCTCTAGCTTATGAGAATGCAGATCCATAGTGCAATAAGGTGCTTTGGCCTTTAAAGAGCAGATCAGCACCATTGGATGAGTGGGTTCTGTATACAGCTAGACTTGAGTATTACGATCATGACAAGAAGCTTGTCTGTGGACGGTGCTGGGGCGTCACCTGAAGTCCTGTGCTGACAGCGGTTCAGCATGTGTGTAAGGAAACTCCTCAAGGATGGGAAGAGCCACCAGAGAGGCTGGAAGGGAATTACATCCAGGGCACCCTCACAATGTACTTTCTGCTTATTTGGACCAGTTAGAACAGGTGCTGGCCAGGGTACTCAGGGGCATTGCACCCCAGTAGTTGGCCTTGAAGCAGAGAACTTGCTGAGCTGGTAACACACTAACAGATGTTAAAAGCGGATGAGACTCGGGTGGCAGTGTGACTCAGTGGCACAGTGCTTCCCCAGCACCTGAGGCCACGGGTCCAGTCCCTAGAGTAACAAGCACATCCCAGAGGTCAGGGAGCAGAGCAAACAAAACACAAGAATATCGATATAGAAATTCCTGAGCACCACCAGTAAAGCTCACAGCGTGTGCCTTGACTAGAGATGACTGGGTGTCCGGGGCGGGGGTGGGGGTGGGGTAGGACTGGAAAGGGGGGTCAGGCAGGCAAGACCGGCCCTGCCCTGACACAGGGTTAGGATGAGCAGACAAGGGTGCAGAAGCTTTTGCCCTATTCTTTTGTTTTGTATTCATTTTTAAAGTTAACGCAAGAGTAATGGTTTCATCATGGTATCTCACACATAGATGTCGTCATCTTAGTCCTCATTTCTTTCCCTTTCCACTCCGGGCTGTTCCCCTCTGCTCTCGTATTACATGTTGTCCTTTATCCTGTTTCCCACCTCCCTTAAGATCTCTTCCTGTCCTCTCATAATCCCCTTTCTTAGTTTTGTGACTTACAAGCATACATAAACACACACACACACACACACACACACACACACACACACACACACTTACTTTAAATTTAGATTCTGCATAAGAGAGAAACCATGCAGTTCTGATCCCATTGAGTCTGGCTTATCTGACTTAACGTAATGATTTCCATTTGCATCCGTTTTCCTGTAAAGGCCATGATTTCATTTTTCTTTATGGTTACATAAAATTCCCTTGTGTCTATGGACCATTCTTTATCCGTGCACCTGTTGAAGAACACCTAGGCAGGTTCCGTTTCCTGACTGTTGTTAAGATTGTGATAGCAGACGTGGGTGTGCAAGTCTCTGTATTGTGTATCCGTTAGTATAATCATAGTCTCTGTGTCCACAAAGTTAAGTGAAGACATGGAAGACACTTTAAAAGGTGAAAGTCAGATCTCCAGTGGTGAGCACTACAGAGCCTGAGGTGAGAGTGGAGCTGCTGGAAGGGATGATGGCAGGGTTGAGGTTATAGAATGAAAAGTGAATGAGCCTGAGGTCGTGATAGGATGATGCAAGATGAGAATTCCCGGAGAAACCTATGGCACTAGTATTAAGGTGTGCAGAATAATGACCACAGTCTGGTGGCCTCAGCCGGAGCAAGCTAGTCATGCAGATCACCAGGCAGAAAATGACCAAAAAGCATCTTGGCATATTATTTTTGTCTTGTCTACACCCCCCCATTACCCCCCACCCCCAACCCCCCGCTTGCCAGCTCCTTGCAGCTGAGGACCAAACCCAAGGCCTTGCACTTGATGGGCAAATGCTCTACACTGAGTGAAATCCCTAACCCCACATCACATCTTGGCTTCTTTTGCAACAGTCTTGGAGTCGGTAAGCCTTAGGAGATGCTTCTGCTCAACACTTCCTATCAGGCGGTGCTGCTGTGTGGCCACACCCAGCTGTGTAAACAGCTGCCCTGCTGCTCCCTCAGGGACACAGCTATTTATCACGAGGTGTAGAAACTGTCCCCAGTTCAAGAATGCAGTGAGTGAATCAGAAGTCTGCTGTCCGTCATGGAGGAGGGAACCCCTTGTTCTCCTTGAGGTCTAGCTTCCATAATATTGGAAGCTGCTATGCAAGCTGCTAAAGAAGAAAATATTCAATAACCCTACCCAGCCGTGACACCTGAACTGCAGCAGTGACCAGCAGGACAAGATATCCCTAAAATACAGTGGTGGCACTCATATCTTGGTAGCAACCAACAGCTGTCTAACTTGACTTAAGACCACTAATGGGAGGGAGATCATTCCCGGTACTGAAAACCCAGTCGGCCATGGCTAGTGAAGGTGAAGATCTCAGAGGAAAGCCTGCTGCTGCCACTTCCTACACCAGGACATCCCCAACAGCTTCCTTATCTCTATCATTGTGCCCATAGGTAGGTGTAGCTGTAACTCAGTAAGCAGCAGGTTTCAATAGTTTGCAACTACATTTACAAGTTAGTGTATTTCTTTCCTTTTCCACATTATTCTGAGAAAGCAAAAGGCTGTTTATAGAAGTGGGGAATGGTTTCTTCATCTTTGTGTTTTTAGTCACTTCCACTGGCAATCAAGCAACAGAGTTTTTTCTTTACTTGCTTGTAAGTTAAAACTTTATTGACCTAAAATGTCTCTGCATTCAGCATTCTTTTACAATTTTTTAATTTTATCGTGTGTGTGTGTGTGTGTGTGTGTGTGTGTGTGTGTGTGTGTGTGTGTGTGTGTGTGTGAATAGATTGGAGGACAACTATGTGGAGTCAGATCTCTTCTTCCACCCCTTCATGGGTGCTAGGGCTGGAACTCATATCATCAGGTTTGCCCATGAGTGTTAACCCACCAAGCCTCTCACAGGCCCCATGATTGACATTCTTATATTTTTGGTTGTGAGCCTAGCCTTTAACGGCTGAGCCATCTCTCCAGCCTCGTGATTGACATTCTCAATGGAACTTCTAGTATGTGTAATTTTACCTTGTTTGTGTATTTGGCAGGCTTTGGTCGGAGAGAAGGCTTGCTATCAATCCATCAGTAGCTATGGTGGTCAGATCTTCTATCTGGGAACAAAGGTAAGCTCTTACTCTGCTTTGTATGTCATCAGGATAGCTGAGGAAGGAGGTGGCTAATAAGGAGCAGTGTGTTGCAAAGTGAATTCTGATCAGTATTGATCCAAGTCTTTTTTTTTTGGTTTTTCGAGACAGTGTTTCTCTGTGTAGCTTTGGAGGCTGTCCTGGCACTCGCTCTGGAGACCAGGCTGGCCTCGAACTCACAGAGATTCGCCTGCCTCTGCCTCCCGAGTGCTGGGATTAAAGGCGTGCGTCCCCAACGCCTAGCTGATCCAAGTCTTATAATAGTTATATAGCCAAAGATTTTTAGTTGTTTAACATTTTCTTTTTCACTTAAGATCTAATTTTACTTTTGTGTAAGTGCTAATAGGACACTTAACTTTCTTGATTTAGGGAAATGCTTTTATAGCCTTCCTTAACATTTGTTTTAGTGTCAAGTATCTAGTTTCATTTTTAATTAGAATTTTTATGTCTTGCTTTGATCAATGTATACATTGCAAAGTGATTATCATAATGAGCTAATTAAATATCCATCGCCTTGTTTAGTTGTCATTCGTGTGGGGGATGGGAAGGCTGAGGATCAGCTTCCTCAGCAAATTTAAGGTAGCATCTGGTTCCTTTTCCTGTTGCTGTGGTGAATGCTGTGACAAAAGCCAACTTAAGGGAGAAAGGGCTGATTGTAGCTCACAGTTTGTGGTACACATCATGGCTGCAAGGTCAGGCCAGCTGGAGCTTGAAGCAGCTGGCCATGTTGTGTTTGCAATTAGAGAGCGAATAGTGAATGCCCACTGCTGCTCGCTTCTTTTTCTCTCTTACATTGTGAAACGTCTCCTGGGCAAGGATCCCACACACAATTAAGATGGGCCTTCCCACGACACTTAATGTAATCCCAAGAATCTCCTACAGACTTGCTCAGAGGCACATCTCTCATGTTGACCACCGATAGTAAACCCCACAGGCAGTGTGTATTTGTCCTACGATTTAAGTGCTCTTTAACGTAGATCAACTTAAGTTATTGAAGTGCATTGAGGTGTTTGACTTAGACATTAGAGCAGTTTATCTTTCAACATAAAATGGACAGTATTCTTCATTGTTAAAATCCAGCCACAATATTGACAAGTAGGTGCAAGACGTCAGCCTAGATGGCTCATGTTTCCTTTGAGGGTTTGCTTCCTTGCTCTTCAGTAGGAGTAACTTGAGGACCCTCTAGTAAATTCCAGGGTCTGTGTCCATCTGAGATGTGAAATGTGTTTTACTTGGAGATCTGAGGTGAGACGTGCGGCTGGAACAAACGTGTCTCTGAGTGAATCTGCTAACGGTCATCTTCATTTCTTTCCTTTTCTAGTCTGTCTACGTGATGATGCTGAGGGGCTGGAGGGAGGTGAGTTCACCGGGATTTCCTGTGTGGGAACGGAAGTGGCAGCAGCCTCATGCTTTTGTTAACTCTGCAGATGATACTTTGGACTTTTTAATATCAGAAAAATGCATAAAAGCCGATTTGACTGTTAGGTACTTGATTTGCTAAAGCCGATTGTATCAGAACTTGGTTTTGCACCGCTGTAACTGCTCTGCTGTCAGAGAGAGCGTAGCATGAGGAAGAACGCTTTATTAATCTATGGACATTAGAAGGGGACAGCCTTGAGTAGTAAATCCTCACTTACAAGTGACCGTCTGTTGTTTTAAGTTATTAAAACAAGGAAGTGTGAAAAAAAGAATTGGGTTTGAGTCTACTCAAGATAATAGTGGCTTCATTAAGAGTTTACTCCCATTTGGAATGATCTGGAGACAGGCAGCCTGTAGCTAGCATGGGAGCTCCATGTCGTAAGATGCTGTCCCACTTTACCATCCTTGCCTTTGAATTCTAGTCTCAAACTCACTTTACAATCCAGGATAGTACTAGAGGCTCCAACTGTTATGTCTAGGGTCCATGAAGGAGGAAAGAGAAAACAAAAGCCAGCCCCAACATTTAAGGATAATAAACATTTAGAAACACCAAATAATGCTTCCACTTGTTGACCAGAGTTTAGTTGCATTGCCCCCAAAAGATACAAGGGAATCTTAGAAATTGTGTGCAGCTAATGTATTGCCATCTCTAGTGAGCTAGGAGATTGTTATTAAGAAGGGTGCAGGTGCCCACTGTGCTAAGCAAAACCTGCCATCTCTCCTATGGTAGTCCCGTTGTTTCCTTTCTGTGTGCAGGCTCTCCTGCCACCTGTCACACAAGCTCACAGAAATGCGATGCACAGTGCTTTACGAAACACTTTGCTTAGTTAAAGTCCTATACTGAAATGTGTAGTGCTGACAAAGTAAACTGTTCGCTCCCCAGCAGCAATTCTGTAAAGGCAGACCAGGAATTCCGATGAGTCGTTGGTCAGATAAAAAGGTCTGGCTTGTCTCCTTTACTCATTTCAGAGAGTGGATCATCTCCTGAAGCAGGATTGTCTTACAGAAGCCTTGGCTCTTGCGTGGTCTTTTCATGAAGGAAAGGCAAAAGCAGTCGTGGGTAAGTAAGTAAATAGATGCTGTGGAGTTGAAGTGTTGTCGTAAGGAGTCTTTTCTTAAGGGAAATGTACCGTGAGAACAAGCAGGAAGCAAACTGAAAAGCTGTGAGATATTCCCCTCACCCAGCCATTGATACTGAGGCTTGTAATTGTATGTGTTGTTAGCATGGGTTGTGGAGGGGAGACTGGAACCCAGGTTCCCTTCTGGAGCCGAGCACTAACTTTTGTTTCCTGTTGGACTTTGTTTCTCCGAAGGGCTGTCAGGGGATGTCAGCAAGAGGAAGGCTGTCGTTGCGGATCGGGTAAGCATCTCAGTGCTGTCGTCAAGAGGTCACAGTGCAGATTTGTTTTTTGTATTTGCAAATGTCTTTGGGGATGATCAGGCAAACGGCTGTACTCGAGGAGAGAAATGGGCTGGGCTGTAAGTCCCAGGTATGATCTGCAGTGCTGTATAAAGTCTCTCCCTGATTTACCATCAAGGAGATGGTAAATCAGAAAAACAGTCAGAGCACCGAGGAGAAGGAATACGTGGGGAACCTCTGCAGGGAGGGTTACTGAGGCACTTAACTCCAGGTTTTCATTTCCTGAGTGATGTAATACCACCAAGGTCTGGAACACACAGACAGTTCTTAGGAAAGATTAGCAAATTAATACTAGCCCTTCATCTGAGAGAATTAGGGAATAAAAACATTGAAATCCCAACTGTGTTTCTAATATAATGATAAAGCATGATTCAGTATTAACCATGTATGTTAAATATTGAACAAGAGAAGCCATACCTTTGATTCTGACACAAAACTTTTTCCTACAGATGGTAGAGATCCTGTTCCATTATGCAGATCGGGCTCTGAAAAAATGCCCAGACCAGGGAAAAATCCAAGTGATGGAGCAGCACTTTCAGGTACGCCTCTTCGTGTGTGTCAGCTTGCAACGGCTGGCTGCAGTGCTCTCACGCATCCCCTCGCCTTGCACACGCGATGCTCTCACGCACCCCCTCAGCCTTGCGGATGTGACTCCCAGGTTTTGGCTGTTAAGCATCCTTTAGTGTCGAGCGTGTTGTTTCGGTGTTTTCTGGGAAGTGTCTAGTAGATGGGAAGAGACAAGTGCACTGCTGCTCACTGCTGTGTGAAGGGACACACCTGTGACTTGACACCTTACTGTGGATGACATTGCTAATGGCTCACGTTTATATTAACTAGGGTTGTTAAGGAGGGAGTGGGCTGCTAAGTTTTAAATTTAGTTCCCCAAACACCTGTGTGTGACTCAAGATATGCATATGAAATAAATATATGCATGGTGTATGTATATCATAATCTATAAAATATGCTAATGAAAGATGCTTAGATTATCTTAGGACTTAATGAAAATGCAAGCCAAGGAACAGCTTAAAGATATGCATATGTAATATGTTGGTTTTTCTATTTGCAGTGATCTCCCATTATATTTGTTGTAAATCTGTTTACAACAAACCTCTACAGCAGCAGCTCTCTTCTCTGCTTGTATTTTGTGTCGTGTATATGTGTGTGTGTGTGTGTGCGCGCGCGCGCGCGCGTGCGCACACACTCTCGCTGGTGTATCACACATGGGACAAATACTTCATTATTTTTTAAAAAGATTTTTAAAGATTTATTTATTTTATGAGTATGAATGTTTTGCATGCATGTATTTATGTGTCAAGCCAATGGAAGTCAGAAGAAAGTGTTGGCTCTCCAGGGAACAACCAGAGTTACAAATGGTTGCCAGACACCATGTTTGGGCAGAGAATTGAACTCAGGTCCTCTGTAAGAACAGCTAGTGCTTTTAACCACTGAGCCACCTCTCCAGCCCCATAGGGCAAATACTTTAGTACTGAACCACATTCCCTAGCCAGTCTTAAGTCTTCTTTAAATAAATATTTGGGTATCAGGAATATCAAACGTTTGTAAAAAGAGCTAGATGGTAAATTTATGGGTTTTAAGTCACTCCTCTTCATCGTCCTCCTCATCTTGGTGAAAGATCAAACTGAGAGCCTGGCACACACCAAGTACACACTCTACCACTGAACTGCATGCAAGCTCCCCACTTTTTTGGTATGTGCCATGGTGTATGTGTAGCATTCAGAAGACAGCTCCTAGGAGTTCTCTCTTTCCATCATGTATGTCCTGTGGCCCGAGCTCAGGTCGGTAGGCTTGGTAGCAGGTGCCTTTACTCGCTGAGTCATCCTTTTGGTTCCCACCTTTTTTGTTTGTATGTTTGTTTGTTTTGAGGTAGGGTCTCACAGTGTAGCCCTGGCTAGGCGGGAATTTGCTGTGTAGACCAGACTGACATCAAAGTCACAGAGATTCACCTGTCTCAGTCTTCTAAGTGTGGGTATTAAAGACATGTGTCACTAGACCTAGCTAAGAACCATTTTTTTGTTGTGACAGGATTTGACCCATTGGCTTGAGTATATGTTGCTTGATTTCATATAAATTAAACTCTTAAGTTATAATAAGTACAATATATGTGATTATTGCTGTCTTAAAGATTATAGTACAGCTAGCTAGGCTGTGGTGGCACATGCCTTTAATCTCAACACTTGGGAGGCAGAGACAGGCAGATTTCTGTGAATTTAGGGCAGACTGGTCTACAGAGCGAGTTCCAGGACATGCTCCAAAGCTATGGAGAAACTGTGTCTCAAAGGAACAAAAACAAAAAAGATTATAGTACAGTTGAAATATTTTTATTATATATTACTGGAAACATTTAAATACAGGGTCTCACTGTGTAACTGTGGCTGGCCTAGAGTTTGCTATGTAGACCAGACTTGTCTTGAACACACAGAGTTCTGTCTGCCGTTGTTTCCCGGGTGCTGGATTTCGATACTGATATTTTTATATCTCTTTGATGTTCAGAATGTAGAGTATTGGCATACATATGGCAACTAAGATTTGTATGGTGTCAGTGGAGCATTTGGCTTCCTGAGCTGCACTGTTCAGTGCAGATCCATTGCTGCTTGACTGGGCCTTAGTAAATTTGTCAGTAGAGAAGGATAAATGAATTCAGATAAAGTTATGGAATAAATAACCCGAGGAGGGAAACCACATGGCAAAAAGAAAGGGAGCAGAATGACTTAGGAATAATAACGTGTGGGCATTGGTGTTTTATGGGCCAGTTGAGGTGGCCCAGTGAGCAAAAGCCCTTGCAGTGGAAGCCTGATGATCTGAGTTTGGTCCTTAGATCCCATGGGTTCTGATTTCAAAATGTTGCCATCTGAGATCCACTTGGAAGCCACGCACACACATCCTCCCTACATCTTGTATACACATGTACACATACAGTAATAGTAATATGTAGTGGAATGTTGATAGAATAGAAAAGACAGCTTTAATGTTTTGTAAGAACATACTTCACCAAAAGGTGGTGAGATGGTTTTCACTGAAAGTATGTTTTGTTAAAAAGAAGCATCCTTTACGAAAAGATGGGAGAAAGTAATTGAAAGGGGAGCAGAGACAGAAAAACATATGTATTCACACACAGCATAACGCTGGGGACCAAGCGTCCAACACGTGAACCGGTGGATGACATTGTGTATTCAAACTATAACAGTGTGTAAATCACAACATCTGCAGATATGGAGAGAGGTATTTACCTAAAGTTAGACGCTAGAAGAGTGCTGGCAGAGCTAGTAGAGCAGGCCTCAACTCAATTAGAACAAAGCTGTTTATCCCATGATTGCATCAATGGGCACACCTTAACTGGCTGGACCCTTGAAGGGGTCTTAGCTGAGTAAGACCATTGATGACAGTTCTCTCCTCCCACCCCCCAGCAGCTTGCATGGCACATTCAGCACTGTGAAATGCCAACAGGGAGGAAGCTTCTATCTCAGTTCCAGCTTTGTTTCTTTATGGCCTGCCACCAAAGCACCTGGCCTCTTACTTTCTAGTCCCCAAGGGCAATCAACAGCAGTGGCCATAGTCTCTATTGTTTTGGAGGCCCAAAAGGGCCTTTCAGGCCAAAAACTCATAAGAGGTAGTCCGCCGCTAGCATTGAGATTCCTTTCTGTCCATGACTGTGTCGCCTGTGTCTGTTTCTGCTTTGTCTTCTGTGTGCACCTGTGTGCACATGTGTGAGCCTATGTATGGAGAAGCTAGAGACCGACATTCCTCAATTGTTCTCCTCCTTATTTTTTGAGACGAGGTCTCTCACTGAACCCGGAGCTCCCTGATTTGAGTAGACTGCCTGGGTAGCCGTCTCCAGGGATCCTCCTGCCTGTGCCTCTCCAGTATGCTGGGGTTACACACATATTGCCACGTCCAGCTTTCCCATGGGTGCTGGACATTGTACTCAGTTATCATGCTTGCACGGGCAAGCATTTTACCTGTTTTAGCCATCTCCACGGACCCCTGGGATGTTCATCTGCTAGTTTTATGTTACAGGAGTAGCCTTCTCCGTCCACACACAATACTTAGGAATAGTACATTTAAAGACTTCCTTTGCTGGGTGAGATAATTTGAGTTAATGTCTAGACGGTTTGCTGTACTTTCATCTTTAATCTCAGTACTTAGGAATATGAGGCAGAAAAATCATAGGTGCAAGGCCAGCCTGGGTCACTGAGTGAGATTTTGCATCAAGAAAAACAAATTTTAAAAATAAAGCTATTATTGGAAACAGGAAAAGGAACTAATAACCCAACTAGCTCAAATGTCAGTAGTGCTAATTTGTGATCTGCCAGCAGGTGGCGCCTTGTGCCTGCTGCCAGCAATCTCATGTTTCTTTTGGAGTCAGTGTTCAATGATGTTCAGTAGTTTTGCCTTCCTCTAAGGGCCAGCCAATGGAATTTTGAAGGTATTCTGTTGAATCTGTAGAACACTTTTGGCAATATAGCTATCTCTATAATATTAATTGTGCCAACTTAGGAGCAAGGCAGACTTCTTCAGCTTCAGAACATTGTGTGGGCCCTTATCTCCTTGGTTGTTTCTTCCTTTTTCTTCAGTTTCGTATGGGCTATTTTTCCTAGTTTCTTTCTCAGCAAATTTGTGATTGGTATATATGAAAGCTGATCTTGTGTTTTGATTTTGTATCCTGCAACTTTATTGAAGTTTTACCAGATTTAGCAGTTTTCTGGTGGAGTCCATGAGTTGTTTAGGTATGTCATCTTCCAAATAGGAATGGTCTGACATCTTCCCTTTTGCACCTGTGATCATTGGGGAAATTGTCTGCTGTGTTTTGTATTTTGTTTTGTTTGGGTGCGTATGACAGGTATGTGTGTCCTTGTCTTGTTCTACAGTTGGGAATACCCACTTAGAATGATTTTCATAGTGTTCTTCCTTTCCTGTTTGTGGAACAGTTTGAGAAGTCTTGGTAGTAGATGTTCCTTAGACTTGGTAGGGTTCAGACTGACGCCTTCTGGTCTTGGGCTAGAGCCTGTGGGAACTTTGCACCACCGCTTCAGCGGCTTTGCTTGTTACAGGTCTGTGTAAATTGTTGATCTCACCTGACTTTAATTTGGGCATGTTGAAACACATTTAGACATTAACACAAGCAGTCCGACTTTCCTTTGGGCCGCCACCTCACAAGTAATGACACAGAGACTTATTATTAATTATGAAAGCTTGACCTTAGCTTAGGCTTTTCCCCAACTAGCTCTTATAACTTAACCTGTTTTTATTTATCTACATTCTGCCAGGTGGCTCAGTTATGTCTCTGTACTATATGTCCAGCTTCTTCAGTGTCTTGCTAGCATTTCTCTGGAGCCTAGATTCACCAGAGTTCCTCTCTCTGCCCACAAGTCCGGCCTGCTCTTTCCTGCCTAGCTGTTGGCCATTCAGCTCTTTATTAAACCAGTCACAGTGACACATCTTCACACAGGGTAAAAAAAAAAAATACTCTGCAACAAACACAACTCTTCTAGGTCTTTCCACTTTTGAGAATACACATTTTAAAAGTATTTTTTTGTGATATTCTGTATTTTATTGGTAACAGCTCTCTTAAATTTCAGGATCTTGTCTATCTTGGTTTTGAGTGATTTGGCTAGGGAAGAGTGAACTTTGGTAATATTTTCAAAGAACTAGTGCTGGTTGATTTTATGCCTTGTTCTCTTAGCCTCTGTTTCATTAATTTCTGCCCTGATCTTTATTGTTTCTTGCTGTCTACTTGTTTGGTCTTAGTAGCTTTTTATTTTTTCTAGAACCTCCAGGTGCACTGACTTTGAAATCTCTCTGATTTTTTTTTTAAATGTGAACTTTTAGAGCTGTAAGCCTTCCTCTTAGTGATGCCTTGGCCTGTAGGTTGTATCATTATTTTCACTTGAGTATAGGAATTTTTAGATCTCCTCTCCATTTTCTTCAGGGGACCACTGTTCATTTAAAAGTGTATTGTTCAGTCTTCACATATCTGTGCAAGTTTTGAGGTCTCTCTTGATGTTGATTTCTAGTTTCCATTGAGGTCTGATAAGAAACAAGGAACTATTTCAATTTAAGAAGCACATATTTTAATTACATTATTTATTTATTTGTAGGGGAGTGAGTCAGGGTGGGCCTGCGTGTACATGTATGCCATAGCACATGTATGACGGTCAGAAGACAGCTTAATGGGTCCCGGGGTTTGGTGCTTTACATTATTTACTTGTACTTTATTAGCTGCTCCCTTTATTTCTGTGTATTTGTCTTTTTATCTCCTCTGGCCAGTTTTGATTTGCTGTCTACTTTACCAAACATGGAAGTCATTAAGACAGCTTGTTTACTGCTTGCATACGCTTGGTCAGCTGCTTTCTGACATTTGACTCCAAGTTTTTGGCTGTCTTTGCTAGTGGCATGGGTTTACTGGAGACAGCATATTCTGTTTTCTTCTTGTACATGTGTGTGGTGCATATGTCTTGTGAGTGTGTGGTCACGTGTGTGTGTATATATATATATGTGAAGGCCCATGATTGATGTGGGAGTCTTCTGGAAGTACTATTTCCCCATAAGTTTTAAGAGAGAGCTTAGCTTCATGTAGCAAGCTTAGTTGTCAGTTACTTTTTAGAGCTTGAAGCCTATAGAAGCCATGTTTTCCTGGCTTTCAGTGCCAGTGACAGATCTGATATTATTCCAGTGTTTCTGTCTTTGTGTGTGATTTGAAGTTCTTCTCTTATAGCTTCTAGTATTATTTCTCTGCTTTGTATTTTTGACATTTTTCTATGACATGCTGTGACTGGATTTTTCTGTGGTCACATCTAGCTATCTTTGAGTTTGGATATCTTTCTCTGGTGCTGGGAAATCTTCACTATACTTTCATTGAATAAATTGTGTACGCCTTTAGACTTTATATCATCTCCTTCTACCTCATGGCTTCTAGGTTGGGTCTCTTGAATATATCCCAGAGTTCTTAGAAGTTCGGGTTGTGATTATTTATTTATTTACTTACTATTTTGTATATGAGTACTGTATCTGTATGTACACCTGCACACCAGAAGAGAGCATCAGATCTCACTACAGATGGTTGTAAGCCACCGTGTGGTTGCTGGGAATTGAACTCAGGACCTCTGGAAGAGCAGTTATTGCCCTTAACCTCTGCGCCATCTCTGCAGCTATGGGTTGTGATTATTAATTGTCTTTTCTTTATATATCTCTGTGTACTGTTGTCTTGACATTGTCCCCTGTACTTGGAATATATTCTTGGGCTTAATAATGTCTCTGGTGATATTTTCTGCTGTTTAGTTTGGTTTTGTTGTTGTTGTTGTAATAGGACCTCACTATGTAGTTCTGGCTGGCCCGGGTCTTGCTCTATAGACCAGGAGGCTTAAATTCCATCTGCATCTGCCTCTTGGGTGTTAGGGCTAAAAGTTAAACTACCACACGTAGTATTTTTTTAACAAATTTTTTAACTTTTACTTTTTTACTATTTCATACATACAATTTATTTTGTCGATACTCCATCCCCTCTCCTGTCTCTTTCTGCTCCTTCTGCAACTCCGTTTCTTCCTAGTATGCCTGTTGCTTGTTTGCTTTTGAATAATCCATTGAGTTTTATCATGGTTGTTTGCACATGTTTGGGCATAGGGTGTTTACTGGATTGTGGGGCGTGTACTCCCTTCTCAAACATCCATTAACCACCAATAGGGCCTAAGATAGGTGTGGGACCTCATAGCCCTCCTTGTCCATGCAGAAATGGTTCCCCAGGCTCGGTCCAAAGTTTGTGTGCAGGTTCTGTTGTGTATTTTATTCTTTGATTTCCCCAAATTTCTGTTTTGTTTTTCTTCAGCATCTCAATTTTCATGATTTTTTTCTTCATAGTTTCAAATTTTATCTTCAAGTTAATGATCTTCTTCTTTTAATATTTATTTTATGTGCAGAGTGTTTTGCCTTCATGAGTGTCTGTGTACCACGAGCATGAAGTGCCCACAGAGGCCAGAAGGGGGTGTCAGATCCCTTAGAACAGGGGTTAGAGATGGTTGGGTGTTGAGAATTGGACCCAAGTCCTCTACAAGGGCAGCCAGTGGTCTTAGCTACTGAGCCATCTCTCCAATCCAGTTACTCATTCTTTTATCTACTTTGGTATCTTTCTTGTCTAGATTCTAAATTGATTTTATAACCTTTTTCATAGTACAAATTAATGCTATTTTATTCATCTGCTTAGTATTTCCCTATTTCTGGCCTTTTCAGTCATCTCATCTTTTAATACTGAGAAGTTATCAACCTGTGGAGGGGCCACATCTGTCTGTCTGTCTATCTGTCTGTCTGTCTATCTATCTATCTATCTATCTATCTATCTATCTATCTATCTATCTATCTATCTATGTGTGTGTGTGTTTTTTTGAGTATCTGTTATATGTATGTATCTTCTGATTTTTAGTTGCCTCTTTCCCCACTGGCTTTTATTTGTTTTTGTTTTCTTAAACTTGAGTCGTCATCCTGGTGTGTTGTCCACTTGGATTTATGTGCAGAGGAGAATCCAAGTGCAGTGACACTTATACTGGCTTGGCAGCAGTCCCAGCAGGAGGACACACTTGTCACCTGTGTCCCCTATGAAGTTCAGAGACTGCAGCATTAGGTTACCGATTGGGGAGAATGTAGTTTCTAGTTCTTTTAGGACAAGGTATCAATATTCACATAGTAACATAAGGGAGGAATGGGAGAGTGGGGAGGTGGGGTAGGTAGAGTTAGAAAGCACTATGTATTAACTTAAGAGCATTTTCAAGGCCGGGCGGTGGTGGTGCACACCTTTAATCCCAGCACTTGTGAGGCAGAGGCAGGCAGATCTCTGTGAGTTCGAAGCCTGCCTGATATACAGAGAGAGTGCCAGGATAGGCTCCAAAGCTACACAGAGAAACCCTGTCTTGAACACCCCCCCCAAAAAAAAAAAAAAAGAAGAAGGCTTTCCAGAAATGTTCTTTGAGCTGTGTCTTCAAGTTGCTGGGGTCCAGGTTTTATGTTGAAAGGTCATTTCATTAAGGATCTAGGAAACATTGTTACCGCTAGCATTGAATGTCACTGTGGGTAAATCAGGGCTAGCCCCGGAGGTTTCTGCTCTCCCAAATGACAGGTTTACTTCCTGGCCTTTTCTTTATTTTTAGAACCCACTGCATCTCCGAAGGTCACTTCGGGCCATTTTCCCCCTCGTGTGTGGTGTGCTCTTTCAGGATGGAGATGCAAGTGCTTTTATTTCAGGAAACATTATTGAATTCCCTGTGGAGCTACCGGCTGTGTTCCAGCGCTTTCATTTTCTTATTTGGGATTCCAATCACGCACACACCAGTACTCTTCTTTCTGCTTCCTCTTGCTCTCTTCCCCTCTTCTTGCCTCTTCTGTTCCCTCCTTCCCAAACACTTTGCTCACAGCTCCAGCCTCTGCGGCTGGCTCTCACCATCACTAGGAAGACAAGCACCTCAGTGGACGTACCAGTGACCTCCCATCAATGGGGTATCTTAGTAATTCCCAATGCTGTGTTAAACAGCAGGGTGTGGCCCCCTTTCTATTTTTAAAATCTTTATTGGTTGAGTGGAAATGATGAGGCATGGAAAATACATCAATGTTACTTTCTAAGAACATTTTAGATGAAGTTCTACTTTCCTATTTTCCCTCTAATAGTTCTTAAAACAAATTCCACCTGGTAAGTTTTGGGGTTTACTGCAGGCATTGGCAGTCCCTAGTGGTACTCATTCATGGTACATTATCTCAGGAGATGTTCACATGTTTATTTTGAGCACATCTTTGGCGGGGGGCGGGGGGCACTCTATCTGGTACTTACTCTGCCTTGGGGAAGCTTGGGAATTTGTTTCTTTCACATGGCCTATGTGTGCCTTTTCTTAGAGTCACTGCTAATTTCTTGGTCTGGGTGTTCCCACTCTAAGGAGGTAGTGACAGTCCCCAAGAGTACAGATTTGGCCCACGTAGCCATGAGACACAGCCTTCCTGCTTTTCTCCCTGTGCCAGGAGATAGGTTTTTTCCTGCAAATTTCCTTTTATTGCGAATGCAGGGATTTTCTAAATCTCAGTTTTAGGTGTTTCCTCCACTTTGCTCTCAGCTTACCTGTGGCACTGTAACTCAGGCTCCTGTGTGACTGACACACACCCACAGCATCACCCGGTTGGCTGGCGCCTCACTTTGCTTCTCAGTCCTCTGTCCACTTTAGACTCTGTTTGACCTTTCTTTTTTGAGAGTTTTGTTGTGTACTCTACTTATTTATGTAATTTTAAAAAGATGTGTTATTATTTTTAATTATATGTACTCGAGTGTGGACGTGTATCTGAGTGCAGGCGTGCATGGAGGCGGAAGTTGCATCCCTTGGAACTAGAGTAACAGGAAGTCTTCAGGCCACCTAATGTGGGTCCTGGGGGCTGAACTTGATTCCTTAACTGCCGAGAGATTTCCAACTCTCCCCTCTTCATCAGCATTTCTAGGAACTCTCTAGTTATCTACCCTGTAGTATTTTCTTCCAGAAAGTTGAGATCCCAATGTAGCTCTAACTCTTAGTGAATCTTTGAATTTAATCCCTGGTTTTAAATCTTATGTGTTTATTTTTTCTGTGTGAGTGTATGTGTGGGCATTCAGATACTGTGGCATAAGTCTGGACATCAGACGACAACCCGTGGAAGTCAGGTCCCTCATTCCACTGTGTGGGTTTGAACCAGGCCAGGTGGCAAGCACTTTTACCAGCCAAGCCGCCTCACCAGCCCACAGGTCCTATTTGTGAAGAATCTAAATAAAGTTATAAATCTGGTCATGAGGAATAGTGGGATGGGCTGAGGACAGCCCCCATGATCACTTCAGGATTGTGGGTTCTCTTCAGGTCTTCTCTCTGGCAAGAAGGCTTTCCCGTTGTGACCTCTGTCCAGTTGGTGTGGACTGTGTTCTGTGTGGTCTGCTAGCTCTGATGAGACTGCTTCTCTGTCTAGTTTCTAGGTCTCTTGGATGTAGGTGTCCTGTACACAGTAAACTCAGGCTGTCAGTTTTTAGCCATAATGACTTACTACTACAAAATGGTGACAATTATGAGTTGCCACCTACTTGATGTGAGACTATACATGATGGACTCTGAAATATGAAACTGAGAAGTTCAATCAACTATAAAGTTAGTTTAGAACATTAAGCAAAAAATAGGTAACTTGAAGTACCATCAGCACTAAATATATTTTCAATTTGATGGTTGTTGTTTAGTGCCACTGTATAGATAAGCTGTAAGTAGAAAACTTAACTTGACTATTATGTTTATATTGAATTTAATTCCATTTCTTACTGCTTTTCTCCCTTGACCATTGCTGCCCTCTCCTTCTGTTATATAACTGTAGCAAACACCTGAAATGGATTTAAACATTGTTTTTTCCAGGCTGGAGATGACTGACTAGTTAAGGGCATTGGTTTGATTTCCCCTAACTCACGTGGCAGCTCACCTCTGTCTGTAACTTCAGCTCCAGTGAATCTGATGCTTTCTTCTGGCCTCTCTGGGCTGCATGCATATTGTGCCCATATATTCGTGCAGGCAAAACATCCATGAATATAAAACAAAAATAAAATCTAAAAACAAAGGCCCTCCACCCTCGAAGTGTGGGTACAGATTTGCTTGTGGACAGCACAATCCCAAGTTGTATCATCCTAGGAGCCCCAGCACCTGAAGCCGACCTTTGCTCTCCCCAGTGGGCTGCAAGTCAGGTGAGATGATGCTCTTTTATGTTCCCCTCCAGGATACGGTGCCAGTCATAGTGGACTACTGCCTCCTGCTCCAGCGAAAGTGAGTACCCATTGCTTGTCAGCCCTGTCTTTTCCAACCCGGGTAGTGTCTTGCTTGGGAATTCTATAAATTGGACTAGGATTTTTCTTAATTTGCACAAACTTCATTTTCAGATCCTTTATACGATAAACTTTTCCCAGATAGAAGCTTGTGGCTTATCGTCTGTGCTTGTGTGCGATGGAAATGGAGGGGAGAGGCGTCATGGAGGGTGATGCAGCTCTTACGGGCTATCATTCACCGCAGTACTTCATATCTTTCCAAAGAGGCTAGGCGCATTTTGCTAATTCACCTTTAGTTTTCTTCAGAGCCTTTTTTATTTAGAGTCAGTGTAAAACTCTAGAGTAGGTTTTTTAGGTTTAAGTATTAGCTTTATTACCTTCCAACATGTGCCGGTTCATAGTCTTCGGCACTCACTGTAATAGGCAAGCACCTCAAGGCCCTTTGTATCAGTGTCTCTAATTGTTGTAGCACCTTATTAACGTGTATAGTGGTGGGTAAGTGCTGCTCATCTGTCGCATAGGCGATGTTCCCCAGGCAGCAAGTGGCAAACCTGTCAACTTCACACAGGCCCTTTCGGGGCAAAGGTGGGTTCTCAGCACAGGAGTCTAGGCCCTTTGTCTTAGCCGATAGCTAAGACCACTTTCTGAGGGATAAAGATTTGACTGTATAATTCATGCACAGCTAAAACCCTAACAGCATTCACTTGACTTATGAATATGCATGTCCTTGGGGAACCAGATTCCTAAAAGGTTGGATCTTACTGTGAAAGTGTAAGTGAAGGTTATTAAGGGATGTTGTTTGCTGTGTCTAATTTTGATTGCGTTGTAGGGATTGCATTGTGGCTTAAATTGACCTCAGTGTTTTAGCTCTGATCAGTGACATGTACTGTGCCCGAAGTAGAGATATTGCTGACAATGTTGTGTTGTACATCTTCCTCCTTGTAAGTAAGTGCTGAAGGGAGACGCTTCCTCAGGTGTGAAGACCTTAGAAGGCTAACCGCCATGACACTTGTCATGGGCCCTCTGCATCCTTAACTGATTCAGTGTTATTTTTCACCCCATTTTCACGCTCACTTTCTTGCTAGTTGTATTTTTAATTTTTAACGTAACCTTAGCAGCTTTAGTTTCATACATTTTGATTCATTTGACTCTCATATTTGTTTCCATATCAGGGAGTGTAGGGAAAGAGGCTTCCTTCTGGTATTAAGTATTGTGGTCCACTTAACTCTTCACATTGAGAGAATTCTAGTTACAGTGGAACACCCTTGTATACTAAATAAGCATGGTACTCAGTGCAAAGTGACTCTTTAATATGTGATGATCGAATAAACAAGGTGCTCACTCTCTGGAATTGTGAGTGCTCACACAGGGACACAAGGTTAAAATGACTCCAGCAGTTGTAAAATGAAGGACAAGATGGGGTAGAAAAACGTTGGTCAGAAACATTTTATGATATTCCCCCAAATGTTCTGTAGGTAAACATTTCTTATGTGCATGATCTCCTAAGAAAATATGCTCCAGTCTGTCAGCTAGGCTGAGGTCAGGGGTTTCTCATTGAACTGGAGCAGGCTGGCAGAAGATAGAGCTCCTCCACCTTTTAAGTCACATCAGACTCTCTTTGTTGTCCCTTTGTGTCCACGTCCCCCTTTCCGTTGGCTTCTTTCTGATGGCTCGGCATGCTTTCCTCTGGGCTGTGCCATCACGGGGAATCTCAGAGATTCCTCTTTGGCGCTCGCTCCCCCTCCTTGCCCTTTTTGCTAATGTGCACGTGTTCCTCACTGTCTGGTCTGTGACTTAAATACCACAGTTTCCTTGTCTCTCAGCTCTGTTTCCCAAGTCTCAAAACTACATTGTGTTGGTCCCATGTGTCGTTGTTGCCTTTCACTCCTGGTCCTGGCCTGCTTTTTAAGTTCCAGCAACCACAGGAGGACCAGGGCAGCATCACCACCACAGCACCAAGGCCTGAGGTTGTGCAGGCTTTGGATCCCCCTCTTTCTGTCCTAGATTTAGCTTCTTCCCATCTGGCTTTCTTTTCCATCAGACTAAGATCCCGTCTAGCCATGAGCTTAGGGGGAGGATAGAACAAGCTGTTTGGTCAACATTGATTTTTCATTCCTAAGCCATCTATCTGTTAGCTTCCTTCCATTTCACACATGGAAATTAAAGTATTAGATGGGAATTTGTAGTGTTCAATTAAATACTTAATTGAATCAATGCTGGAGGTTTTATAACATTTTAGAGTGGCCACTGATAATCAAGTTACAGTGGTCAGTGCTTTAGGCTTGCTCGAGCAGAGGACTGTTGTATGTGTGGATCTTCCCCATGTTTCTCCTTAAACTGGTGTTTGCTGCTTGCTCTGCATTAGCCTGTCTTCTTCACTCCCAAATATAAAAAGGACTCATGCCATTGAGATTCCCCTTAGGAGCAAATTGTGTACCGTGCAAATATCATTATACAGACTTAATGTCAGCTTTATTGTGCAGTGGTGCAGAGCCCGTGTGAAGTAATCATAATTTCAAAATCCTGTCAAAATGGGTGCAGTATTTGGATTTCAGTAAAGCGTGATGGTGCTGGCCACACTGAGTTCCCATCACTGTGGGTGGTGTCTAAAGTGATTCAACTCAAATGACTCCATCTTATGGGAAGCTGAGCCAGCAGTATTTCAGTAGGCCCAAGTGGACACACAGTAGTCCTTGGGTATCGGCTCTGTCTCATATACTTAGTGTAGATCGGCGAGTCTGTTACTTGACAATACCCATTTCTCTTTCCTCTCAGAATTTGCAGTTATCATCAAATAAGTTCTTCACATTAAAGAGTTATAAAACTGATAATGTATAAGATGAGTTTAACCATTTTTTTTTCTGTTTGCAGCAAAAAAAAAAAAAAAAAGCTCTCTAAAACATATCTCTTAACGTGAGTGTTAGGAAAAGTGACACCTCTAGGACATCATCTATTATTTGTAGTGGACTTTGTGTTATAGGAGGCGAGGCTGAAAATAGTGCTCAGCAGGGCTGAAGTTAGCCCTTCAGGAAACACGTCAGCACCCCAGAGACTGTGACTCTGTGAAAACTGTGTGTGTACATTTCTCTCATCTTCTCTTAGAATGACGAGATCACATTGTAGAATTGGTTTCCTTTTTATTTTGAGGTAGTGATACAGATAGGAGTTATTGACTCTAATTCTTCCTGCTCTTTGATCCCAGCCTCCTGCAAGTGGTCTGTTTTAGACTAGCCAGCATTGTACACTGCCCTTGCATGGAAGTGTCTTGTCTGTTAACCCCTAGCCTCCTGCGAGTGGTCTGCCTTAGTGTTGCCAGTGTCTTGTCTGCTAACGTCTGTGCCATTTGCTGAACTTGTAGTTTCTCTGCAGAAGTGAAGGGGTAGAGACAGAGATGAAGCTCACCTGCAGCTCACTAGAGTGTTTAGGGCCAGCAGGGGAGAAGGGCATGGTCCTTTGATCTTTCCCCTCCTTCATTCCTCTCACTCACCCACTCCTGTCAGTGCTATGGCCAGAGTTTGGATTCTGACTGATGTTTCCAGAGTGCTTTTCAGCAAGCTGCCGAACTTTGTCAGCTTTATTTGTTTTATACTTATTTATGTATTTATTTTTGGTGGGAAGAACATGCTACAGCCTGAGTAGGCGAGAGAAAAACTTGCAGAGTCATTTCTCTTCTTCTACCCTGTGGCACCTAGGATCAAATTCAGGTTGTCAGGCTTGGTGGCAAGCTCTCTATGCAATGAATCATTTTGCTGGTCCTGATTGTTTTGAGACAGTTTTGTTTTTCCATCCCAGATGGCCTTGAACTGATAATCACACTGCCTCAGCTTTCTGGGTATTAGGATTACCGGAATGCACCGTCGTGTCTGGCAACATCTCTTATGTCTAAAAGAATTGTTGGGAGGGTTTGTTTTGTGCAGTATTGCAATGTAAAGTTTGATGCAAACATTGTTAATGTTTCTGTTAAACTGATGTAAATTGAAGTTTGTGAAAGATGTGACATGCTTAGACAAAATTTAATGAATATTTGGAATGTTCCTAAAACCACTATTGTTTTCTTTCTTTTTGTTACAGGGATCTTTTATTTAGCCAAATGTATGACAAATTAAGTGAAAACTCAGTGGCAAAAGGAGTGTTTCTGGAGTGCCTCGAGCCATATATTTTAAGTGATAAATTGGTGGGGATTACGCCCCAGGTCATGAAAGACTTGATTGTTCATTTCCAAGACAAAAAACTAATGGGAAATGTGGAGGCCCTCATTGTACACATGGACATCACCAGTCTAGACATTCAGCAGGTAAGCTGACCGTCTGTCCGTTTGAGTTCCTCAATTGATCATACTCACCTGCTTTCCACAGTTATTGAGCCCTTTGTCATTATTGGTATACTTCTGAGGACTTTATGTGAGTAGAATTAGGTAACAAACGCCTCCAAGCCAGAGCACTTGTCTTGTGTTTCTTGGCTGCTCTTCAGAGCCTGTGGCAGTTTCCATCTTCAAATCACCCAGTGCATGCCTTTTGCCTGGCCCTGATTCAGTCTGCTCACTAACATGGCTCTTGTCTGGCAGGTTGTTTTCAACCATGGATAGCTTCTCATGAATAATAGACCATTTTTACATGTAAGAGAATGGTGGCCTTTAATCCTAGCACTCGGGAGGCAGAGGCAGAGGCAGAGGCAGAGGCAGGCTATTTCTGTGAATTTCAGGCCAGCCTGGTTTACAGACCTAGTTCCAGGCAGGACAGACCCCACAGAGAAACCCTATCTCGAAAAACAAAACAAAAAAAAAATCAGCTGGTACATGAAACAGAGCTGAGTTTTGAAATGGAGAGGATGGCAAGGAGAGGAGGGCTTGTTAGAA
The DNA here is from genome assembly GCF_003668045.3 of Cricetulus griseus. Taxonomy (NCBI): domain Eukaryota; kingdom Metazoa; phylum Chordata; class Mammalia; order Rodentia; family Cricetidae; genus Cricetulus; species Cricetulus griseus. The sequence continues at coordinate 67,409,267 of NC_048597.1, read as the reverse complement.
CAAGTCAGCAGCCTTGTGGCCAATGGCGTATATGGGGTTCAGGCAGCTGTAGTTGATGGTGTATCTGGGTTTCAGGTAGCTGTGATTGATGGTCTATCTGGGGTCCAGTAAGCTTTCAGTTTTTATCTGAGGGTCCTTTTTGTTGCTCAAAACATTTGACAGTTTAATTCTTTAGTTCACATTAGTTTTGACAATGAACATGTTACCGTTCAAGTGTTTAAGCTTCTCCAGCTGAGTGGCTTTCAGATGTCTTAGGAGGACCAGTCCCTTTTCAAAGGTATGGATCCCACGGGAAGAAAGCTTGGAAACTCTGTTATTACTTCCCTAATGTTGGTGAGCACTTGGGTAAGGCAGGGTACTCTGTGCACATACCTTTCTGGTACATGGCCTGACAACAGCTCAATGTCTTGAGAACATATTATCACTCTGCCCTTATCTGACTGTCACATCTAGGAGAAATTTTTATTTTCAGCTTTTTTTTTTTGTTTTGTTTTTCGAGACAGGGTTTCCTCTGTGGCTTTTGGAGGGTGTCCTGGAACTAGCTCTTGTAGACCAGGCTGGTCTTGAACTCACAGATATCCACCTGCCTCTGCCTCCTGAGTGCTGGGATTAAAGGCGTGCACCACCAACTCCTGATTTATTTTCAGCTTTTTCTAATGTCAGTGTAAATATGCTTTGATCTGTCTCTGTCTCTGTCTCTTCATAAAGCTTAAATTTAAGGAGAGAAGTTTCGCAGTGAGCAGAACAATAGTAAATAAACCAGAGATTATTTGAAAACAAGTATAACATCACAAATCAAAAAGGACAGTATGGTAGAGATGGGCTACCTGAGGTTGGCTAACTATAGAAAGTCTTTCTGACAGAAGGTATCAGAACACTGAGAGTGGTGTATGTGTGTGTCTGTTATCCTAGGATTTGGGGCTGTGAAGGCAAAGCCAGGAGGATTAGAGGTTCAAGTTGTGGACTACAGAGTAAGAAAGACTACAGCCATGAGACTCTCTTTCAAAGAAAAGAAAAAAGGCATTCAGACACACAGAGAAGAAATCAATAATGCTTGTATTTGGATGAGAAGATCATTTATGGTGAAACCCAATGTGAAGAGGGAGGAGATTCTGCCCTGAGGGTTAAATGACAGGGAAAGAGGCAGGCAGATCTGGAGCCTGGTGAACAGAAGCAGAGCTCACAGGACAAGGAAAAATGTGTGCATTGTGTTCTAAATGCTGTACAGAAATCATTAGACTATTTAAAGCAAAGTCACTCTGCTGCCAGGGATGGTAGTGTGATGGAGAGTCAGAGTGGTCTGATTAGGAGACTGTAAGTTGAGTGTGAGATGTGGGAGTCAGGGGATTTAAAGATGCTGTTTTGTGGACAGGGTGAGTAGTGATCTCCTGAAGGTGACTGGAAGACAAGCAGTCCGAGTCTGAGAGACACAGTCAGGAGTCTTGCTTTCCACTTGTCTCTCCATAGCTGCTAGACAACTCTGAAGAAATTAAGCAGCTGGATCGGGCAGAAGGGAGGTTAGAGTTGGAGATCGGAACTCGGGAGAGAGGGTGGAAAGCCTACAAAAACCTTGTTTTTCTGCTCATGCCTCTGGCCACAAGTCCTTGTCTCTGCCAGGCTGGCCTCCAGTCCAGTGTCTGATATGACACAGCCTTCATGGGAACAGAAAACAAGGACCTCATTCTGCTAACCCTCTGCTCTTTTCCCTAAGCATTTTCTCTCCTCTCTGTTCATCCACACGACACTCCTTTTCCATGTAGTTTCCATCCTTACCATCTTCTGCCGGTGCAGCCCCTCATGTTCATTTCTTCTTTTGGTTCAGGTGCCAGGTGTCCTGTAGGTCCTAGCTCATATGTTGTTCCGAATGACTTTGAATGCTAAAGACAGAGTCAGATTCCTTTAGAATGCTTATCATAACTGTAAACAATGGTGTGTGTGTGTGTGTGTGTGTGTGTGTGTGTGTGTGTGTGTGTGTTTAGTTGAATGTCTTCTACAAGTCTTTGTTATTTATCTTATTTTTGAGATTATAATATAATTATATCATTTCTCCCTTCTCTCTCCTCCCTCCAAACCCTCTCATATATTCCTCTTCATGAGTCTTAACTTACACCAGTTTATTGTCTTCTTTGATGGGTGTCCAAGCTGGATTTCTCTGTCACTTTTTTCTAGTGCTAAAGAGATGTTTTGTAATTTTTTTTTTGAAGAACTGTTTTAATGATTAAAAGTAAAATGAATGTTGAAAAGGGAAGATTACAAAGAAACAAAATTAGGCATTGAGGGCTATCTTAAAGTAGCTATTGTACTGTTTGAACTAATACTGAACCTGCAAGAACACTTTTCCATTGGGTTTGAGGATTTAAATTTCAGTTTCCTTCAGAGAAGGAATAAGAAGAAAACTTAGGGAAGAGAAAAATCTTCGTTCTCAGAGTTTGAGGGAAAATCCTTGCTGTCATGGTGTCACATGGCTCAGCAGCTTCTCCCTTTTACAGGTGGTTCTCATGTGTTGGGAAAATCATCTGTATGATGCCATGATCTATGTGTACAACAAAGGCATGAATGAGTTCATTAGCCCCATGGAGGTAAGATACTCTCTAACGAATTTAATATTGTCTAATGTCCCTCTACGCTTTGTATGCTTAGAATTGTTTGTTTTTATCTGATCATTTTAAAATTTTTTATCAGTTTATTAGAACTGTATTCATTATTTTAAAAAAATTATTTTTTTTTGTTGTTGTTTAAGACAAGGCTTCTCTGTAATGGCTCTATCCATTCTGGAACTCACTTTATAGACCAGGCTGTCCTTGAACTCACAGAAATCCTCCTACCTCTGCTTCCTGAGTCCTGGGATTAAAGGCATGTGCCACCATGCCTGTCTCTAAAAAATTAATTTTTATTATATTTATTTATTTATTTTTGTGTGTATATATGTCTGTGTTTATGTGTGGGATATGCATGTGTGCACATGTCAAGGACAACATGTGTGTGGGGGAATGTTTGATTCTCTTTCTTCTGCCACATGGTGCCTGGGGATTAAGCTCAGGTTGCTAGGGCACCTTCAGCACTGAGCCATCTCACGCACTGGCCCTTAGCTTGGGACTTTCAGGTGGTATTTATTTTTTTAATTTTTTAATTTTTTTTTTTTTTTTGCTGATGATTGAACTCAGGACCTCTCTATGCTTTGTATTCTCTACCAAAGAGTTACACTTTTAGCCTCAATAGTCTTTAGTTGCATATGTAAATATTTAAATATCAGGGAACAGTAGACAGAAATAATGCAAGTAGGCAGTGGTGGCGTGCACCTTTAATCCTAGCACTCGGGAGGCAGAGACAGGCAGATCTCTGTTCGTTCAAGGCCAGCCTGGGTTATAGAGCTAGTTCCAGGACAGGCTCCAAAGCTATACAGAGAAACCCTGTCTCTCAAGAAAAGAAAAGAGAAGAAAAAGAATAATGTCTATTGTTGACTTTAAGTTTTTTTTTTTTAAATGTAACTTTTCCAAAATGTGTAAGAAATTTGTGTAATTATGGCAGAAAGGAAGTTCTGTTGGGAAATGCTGTTTTGGGAGTGTGTTCTGTGGTTAGGATGAAAGCAGTCAGGAGTCACTGTGAATTGACACTGTATTGCTTTGCTGTATGGATTGTTATGCTGTCTCCCAGGAGTCACTGTGAATTGACAGTGTGCTGCTTTGCTGAGGAAAGACTGTTACCACATTCATGATGATGCTGTCTCCCAGGACACCTCACTGGGAATCTAGAAGCGCACAGGCTTTGAGTACAGCAGGCTTGTCACTGTGATTGATGTGGCTACAGAAACATGTGGCTTTCTCAGTTCCTGCTTATTGCAGTAGTGACAAGGCACCCCCAAGGAGGCAGGCACTCCCTTTAATATTTGTTTGGTCACTAGTCGTTCAATTGCCATTTGTTTGTGCACACCACCTTCGATTTTGGTCCTACCCTTTTCTTTTGGTCAGCTTCTAACCCCGACTGTCAATGCTAATCTGTTCTTTGCTTTAACCATGTCAGCTGTCCCCTCAGTAAGGCTTCCTCACACACAGAACATTCTCAGCCCACTTCTAGACCACCATTATCAAGAATGAATGCAGTTTCCAGTTTTTCTCAAAATAATTCCTTAAAACCAGTTCTATTTTGAGGCATTCATTCCCCATTGATGGAAACGGTTGTCAAGGTAAGGTTGGTGATACGGCTCAGTGTGTAAAGGCTCTGGACAACCTGACTTGATCCCTGGAACCTGCATGGTGGGAGGAGAGCACCAGTTCCCGAAAGTTGTCTTTTGACCTGCACAGACATCCTGTGGTACATCCACACACCCACATACCCACATACATAAATTAATTTTAAAAATTGAAGTGGCTGCTATATTCTTATGTTGCTTTTGACAATTGCATTTTATATGTGTTTGTTTCAGTCTGGCTTGTGTGTATACCTCCACGTTTCAGGTGGAACACTGGGCTTGAGTTTGCCTCTCTTGTTCAGAGGAGTTTCCAACTTGAATGGATCTTGGCAGGGGCAGCCTGGTATTTGTTAACAGTAGGCAGTAGGTTCATCAGTGGTCTCCCCCACCCCCACCCCCAGTGTGTAAGGCTTAGTTGTTTTACTACTGAACAGGTCTACAGTAAAGACAGTTTACATCTTTAGAAAATTTCTGGGTTTTCCAGAATTCAAGACTGGGAAATCTCCCTAGTTCTCTGTGTTGGGAGGAAAGTCCTCTCCTCTACTGATTAGGTCTGAGTAGTGGTAGGGAGTAAAGGGGGCAGTGGAGGAGAGACTGCAGTGTGCAGAGAGGAGAAAGGATGATATCCATTCAATGTGTGTTGGAATTAACTAGTGGTTAATTCTTAGATCTAACTAGTTACTAATGGTTAGTTCTAAGAATAGACAGAAGGAAAGGCTGACATACCCAAGGCCTTAACCAAAAAGGAAGCAGGCAGAGTTAGGGCTTCCAGAGGAGAGCTTTTTGCTCTGTTTCCCTTTAAATAATGTGAACATCTCTCCACATTGGCTGGCCTCATCTGGGGAGTCTCCTATCTCTCCCACCTGAGTAACTGGGATTAGTTGGGATTGCAGGTGTCTGCTCCATCTTTTTTTTTTTTTTTTTTTTTTTGTGCTTCTTGATGATAATGGAAAGATGAATGTGGACATCTTGGTGCTAACCGTTAGTCCAGTGGAGTCTCACTGGGCACACAAACCACATGGAAGGGCAGGCTCCATGCCTGGCAGTGGATGGCCAACACAAAACAAACACACTGGTAGTTTTTGAGATTTGTTGTCTCTTTGTTTGGGCATTTTTTTTGGGCATTATGTTGCTTTGTTTGGGCATTTTTTTTAAACCTTATTATTTTTCTTTTTTTGCTTGTATATTATGGTTTCTCATATTGTGTTTTTATGGCTGTGTCTGTGCGTGTGTGCCATACTTTTTCTTTTCTTCTACTTAAAAAAAAAATCTGGTTTGTTTTTATTTTCCTGTTTGTTATTCTAAAGGTATGGAGGTGGGAAGAAGGGGATGATCTCGAAGGAATTAGGGGAAGGGAAGCTGTGATCAAAATATATTGTATTAAAAACTTATTTTCAATTAAAAAACAAAGTAAGGCGGATGAAGTAAGTTGTAAACAAAGCTTGTGAACCTGCCTTAATCATGATAAGCAGTTATTGTGTGTGGTTACAATGACAGATGCAACAGGGGCATGAAGCAGTTGAACCAGGTCCTCCCACTCCCCCACAGACAGGGTTTCTCTGTATAGCTTTGGAGGCTGTCCTGGAACTTTCTCTGTAGACCAGGCTGGCCTCGAACTCACATAGATCCACCTGCCTCTGCCTCCTGAGTGCTGGGATTAAAGGCATGTACCACTACTGCCCGGTTAGCAGTTGAATGTCCAGAAGCCCCCAGGACAATTCTTTAAGGGCTTTTATTCATTGTCCTAGTGTGATGAAGGAAATAATATAAACAATTTTAAGGGACTTACTCTGTGTGTCCCAAGTAATAAATATTCATAAAAGTCTCTTTTAAGAAGTCAGTTTCTTTCCAGTCAGAAATGTTGCCCATGGTGACTCATGCCTAGCATCCCTGTACTTAAAGCTGAGGCAGGAGGATTGCTATGAGTCATAGGCTACCGTGAGCTATAGAGTAAGACCTTATCTCCAAAACCAGACAAGAGTTCCTCTGGAAGACCCTGGCAGTGATCTCTTTGGGACTGTATGTTTGAGGTGGTGTAGGTGATGTGCTTTCCCCTAGGGCTGCTACTGTTGATGTTTACAGAGTAAAGTCATCTTTACCACTTTGGTGGGATGGTGTTCCTTCATGCGGTTACTGTTCTTTTGAATAATGAAGTTCTTTTCAGAACCTAAGCTGCTTTTTATGTCAGAAATCACAATCTTGACAATGACCTTCATGTAGCTAGTGTTTATTAAATGAGGGCGCGGCTTCAGTGTTTTCCGAATAGCTCTGTTCATAGTAAGTTTTGTATTAAGCTCAACAAACAACGAATAACTAACTCCATCAAAGAAAGGATTAATAACTTTAATGTTCTTGATTATCTTTGAAATGATGGTGATTTTTCTTTTTGAATTTAGAAACTTTTCAAAGTCATTGCCCCTCCTCTGAATGCAGGAAAAACTCTTACAGGTATGACTTTTTTCTCTTTTGAGAAGCTTTCTGTTGCATTGTGATTGATTTATTTGATAGGGGCATGCATGCTCCACAGAGCACACCTGGAGGTCAGAGGGCAGCACGGTAGAGCCCTCTGGCTCTCTCCTTCCACCTTTGCTTGGGTTTCAGGGTCAAACTCAGACTACCAAGGCCCATGCACCATGCGTTTTTAACCGCTGAGCTGTCTTGCCAGCTCTCCCCCACCTTATTTCTGGAGACAGGGTTTCTCCTGAACCTGGAGTTGTTGGATTGGGCTAATGTTGTTGAGTCAGTTCTGGGGGTTTGCCTGGCAGTGCTGAGGTTGCAGTGAGCGTGGCCATACCTGCTTTTCTGTGGTTGCTGGGGATCCAGGCTCAGGACTTCATGCTTGCACAGCCGGTACTTCACCCACTGAACCATGCTACCCATCCCTCCCACATTTTTTCCGATATGGATTTCTCATTTCATTTGAAAACACACATAATCATGTATCTGCCTTTTAAACCGTAGTGAGATTTGTTTTATGGTGTAGTATCTGCTCTGTTTTAGACAGTGTTTCAAATACACTGGAGAACAGATTGAAAATATTCTGTTTAGTGGAACATTGTGGTGATGGTGTATGGTTTTGTCCAAGTCTTCCGTGTCCTGCCTGTCTTTGTAATTGCTTTATTGGAAACTGGTGCGGAGATCTTTACTGTTGTTTCATTGTTCTGTCTCATGCCTTACTTCTTCCAGTTTTTATAGCTAATATTCAGAAAATGTTTACCACTTGGATGAGTGACAGTTTCACGGGACATCTTCAAATTACTTATAACTATGATGATATTTAACTTTTAGAATTTAATGTAGCCTAGCCCCTTTTGGGAAGTAATTCCTGTTTGTTACCAGAATGTCTTTTTTGTTGTTGTTGTTAATGGTAAATAAACTGGTGGCATTATATATTAAAATTACTTTAGTTCAGATGGGAAAGTAGATTTCTGCCAGACACACCTAATTGCCATTTAGCTGAACTAAAGCAATAGCATAAATTAGTTTTTTTTTTTTTAATTGCTTTTCAAAAGTTGCTGGGCTACATCTTACTACCTGCAAAGGTTTTGACTCCATGTGCAAGTTACTGTTTGGGAAAATAGCTAAGTTACACAGTGACAGCCTTAGATTTCTGAAGCATTTGTACCTGGGAAACTGGGAAGAGAGACCTGAGAAGGACTTTGCATATGCAGAGACCATCTGCTCCATTAGGGGCACACAGGCTTCTGTTCAGATCACCCAGAGAGAAGCTGTTGCCAGTCAGCTGTGGACAAAAGCTTCATTTCCCCACAGTTTAAAAACTGTGGTCTTTGTTCAATCAGAGAGAGGTGTCAGTACATCTCCTGCTGGAGCTCCTCTGCCCGCTTCTGTGGGTCTCTCCTATTGCTTGCCATCGGTGACTGTATAGAATAGGGGTTTCCCTTTCATACCTATGCACCCTTCTAGCCTTCTGACTTGTGGCTGCTTTCGTTAAGCCTGTGCAGGATCTACACTCTCTAGCCAGTGGTACAGTTCTAGCCAGGGGGTCATTTGTAGAGAAAAGTGACAAAGTCAGTGTGGTGGTTTGAAAGAAAATGGCCCCCATAAACTCATAGCAAATGGTACTACTGGGAGGCTTGGCTTTGTTGGAGTAGGTATGGCTTTGTTGGAGGAAGTGTGTCACTGTGGAGGTAGGCTTTGAGGTCTAATATGCTCAAGCCATGCCCAGTGTCTTAGACCACTTCCTGTAGCCTGTGCAAGATGTAGAACTCTCAGTTACTTCTTCAGCACTACATCTGCCTTCAGGCCCCCATGATGATAATGGACTGAACCTCTGAACTGTGAGCTGCCATCTCAATTAAATGTTTTACTTTATAAGAGTTGCCGTGGTCATGGTGTCTCTTCACAGCAATAGGAACCCTAACTAAGACAGTCAGGACCTGCTGATCTTTATCTGTCTGGACCACCCCCGCCTCCAACCTCATTGAACAGGAATATCACATGACATTGTCTGTCTGTTGTTAAGTTTTTTCTAGTTAACAAACTGGCAGATAGTGGGCAACAAGCCCAGATAGGGACTTCACACCTCTGATGAAGTGCTCAGTATAGCCTGGGCATTGGCAGGGTCCTGAGGTGGATGGCCCCCTTCTCAGTTCATCCGGACAGCCAAGGACTAGGATGATGGGTTTCTGATTGTCTCTGCTCTGAGTCACTGTCAGCGCTTCTAGAGCACATTCTACTCTCTCATCATACTGCCCGAACCACCTTTCCTTCTGAAAATGCCACCCTCAATCTGGTTGTCACTTTCTCATCAGGGACACAGTCCAGACCCAGTCCAGTCATGGCAGACAGTGTGTTTTATGGGGGATTGTTTTCTCCCTTCCTGTGTTTGGATCAGTAGTTGTCTGGATTCTTCCTGAGTCCTCAGATCTGGAAGTCCAGTAGTATGGTGCCATCTCTGCTGGGACCTGTGAGGACCTCGCAGCAGCTGTCTACAGTGGCAGAAGGTCATGATCCTTAGACTGCAACCAAGAATATCAGGCCACGCCCCTCCCACTAACAGAGGTCAGGGAGACCTACTTGTTTCCTTTTGTTTAGGAATTTTCATTTTTCTGTCAGGTGAGAGTTCTCCTCTGGCCTTCATGGGCGGAGCTTCAGGGTCAGCCTCGGTTAGGTGGTCTTCCCTGGGTGCGTGCTGCTCTCCAGTGTGCAGTGTTGCTGAGATTCCAGGGATATGTTGGACTTTTTAAACCCTTGCAGATTCATCCTCCATGTTATCGTTTTTAAAAGGCCTCCCCGTGTTTCAATGATCAATAGCAATAGTTGTTTTCACAAATGCCTCAGGAGAAGTGTTCTTCTCTCAGAAGGAGGAGATTCTGGATTCTGCTCTTTTCCCCACTATTTCCTTGTTCGTTTTGTCGGGCAGTTTTATTAAGAATGGATCTTCAGTGAGCTGCCAGGTGGGTGCTATATTTTGACCTTAGAGCCTCATGCAAACTAGGCAGTGCTCTGCCACCAAGCTGATCCACAGCCCTCCTTCTCAGCATCTCTGTGTCACTCAGGCAGAGAAAACCGGAAGCCTTTCTGAGTGCCATCTCAGGTGTGCGGGTCATAGTGTGCTTACCGTAAGGGAAAGGCCTTGAGAGAAAAGGACTCTGGGTGCCCTCAGGGTGTTAGCATCTACTTGTTCTTCAGTACGTTCACATGGCTGCTTTCTGTGCTAAGTTGCAGGCTTGCAGGGTTTTTTGTTTGTTTACAGTGATGGGGCAGGAGTCATTTTGTTCAATCTAAATCTGTTTGAAATAGGCTTGAAAGTTGGCTTTCACATATGTAGTTACCATAAATGAATATGGAATATAGCACTGAAAAGTCTAAGTGGAGTCGTTGAGTTTTTACAACAGAAAACTCTAGAACACACTGGGAAGACTTGAGCAGTGGAGAGCAAATCCCAGTTTTGTCTGTAGTCTCTGCACATCCACTCATCATCTGCCTACGTGTCAAGACACTATGCTGGTTGTTTAGAGTACAGATCACAGATTTCCCACTCCAAAGGGACTCCTGGGAATGGAACTGTGGAGAGGGGCATGCTAGTGAGTAAATTCAGCTCTCTAGGAATAGACTACCAGATATACTCTTCCTGAGATTTCCAACAACTAGAGTATATATAATCTTGTGCCAGCAAAATGACTCAGTGAGTAAAGACTCTTGCTTCCAGGGCTGAATTCAAGCCCCAGACCCACACGGTAGAAGGAAAGAACTGACCGAAACTCCTGAAGATGTTTTCTAACCTGCCCGAATGCACTCACACATGCATGCACACATGCACTAAAAATGTTTACCTAATCAGTCAGTGAACGTGAACTTGGTGTGTTAGTAAGGTGATTATGGTCATGTGCCACACTAGTTGATCAAATGACACCTTTAATTAAAGCAAAACATAGCTATTCATGTAGTTTTGAGAAGTTCAATTCTATTTGTAGGAACATCACAGACTTTCGTATTTATGAAGGTTACTGATAAAGATATTTTCTTACTTGAATTTTGTCTGGGATTCATGTTACAAAACCAGAAGTTCCAGCTCTTCATTACCAACATCAGCTCCCTACAGTCTTCACTCCATAGTGTTCCCAGTCACTTCACCTTATTGATGGTATTCCAATGTGTGCTACCTTTACCCCTTAGCTAAAAACTCATCTCATCATCTTTTCGGTGCTCTAAAAGTCTCACGGAATAACAGAATCTCTTAACATAGTTTAGAGTAGGTGATTTAGTCAAGGTTTTTTTACTTTAGACATTTGGAAACATGGCATCCTGAGCCCTTGCATTGTGGGTGGTGAGTGTTCATGTGACCAATGAGGACACACCGTAACTACATCTCATTAGTGATTGATTGGCCAATATCTACAGTTCACCAGCTTTTTTTCCCCTTCCCTGCTTCCAGGCTGTCAACAACACATAAGCATCTACTTAGCTCTACACGTGTCTACAAATATAATCTAATGGAAAATTTAATATGTGACAGTTAATTTGTCATCTCAAGTTTATATTATTTGGAAATATATTTACCTCATCTTAAAGCCAACTTTGAGAGTTTCCCCCCACATAAATGTTACAGTTTGGAAAAAGTTGGAGAGAGAACTGCTAAGTGCTTTTCTTTCTGTTTCAGATGAGCAAGTTGTGATGGGCAACAAGCTCCTGGTGTACATCAGGTGAGAAGTTCTGATGTGTCTGTGTCACCCAACTCCCCGTGTTTGCAGTGGTACAACAATATCCTGTCTGTGTAGTAGAGTTTCTCATTCTTTCAAGGCTATTTTATGTAGTTCAGGTTCCATGTCTGGCAGTATCCAACATCATTTTGTGTTACTCCTGATAGGCCTAGAGGACAAGCATATTGCTAACACCCCACAGTGCCCAGGGTAATCCCATGAAGAATTCAAGAGACCTTCAGTGTAGTGTATTCTACCTTTACCACCAGTAGGTCTGGGTAATTCGTGTGTTTCCCTGTTTTACATATAAGGGCAAGGTTTGTTTAAGTCATAGAGACATTAGTGACAGATGAAACTACACTGTCTATATCGTTACCCATAGAGGAGATTTTGTTCCGGTAGAGTATGAGGCTTCAGTCCTGGTAGAACTGGCCGTGTAGCTGCTTGGCAGGAAAGTGGGGAGGTGGCCAATCCTCTCAGAGCATCACTTTAGTTCCTGTAGCATTGGAATAGACGTTGGAGTGGAGGTTGAGACCAGTTTCACACCTCTTAACATTGATTCAGTAGTAAGAACATAGCAACAGTTACCTAGCACTTTATTATCATATTTTAAACTTCATAATATCTGGTACTAAGTTGTTTCTATTATTAAAAATTGATGATGGATTCCTAGAGGTGTAAAGTTTGTTCCTACACCTCCCCAAAAGAGTTAATTAAGAGACGTATTCCAGATGCTCATAAATAATTCAGATCATTAATTATTTTTTTAAAGAAATTCTGATTCAGAGGTGAAGCTTCAGGGCAAGTTCTTTGTGAGATGCAAACTCTCCTTTAAAGGCAGTGGTTTCCCCAGAGTTCATCACCATGGCTTATTTCCGAGCTTTCCCTACCACTGTGAAACCTCTAGTTTAAAAGTCTTGGAGAGTATCAGGTCTCTAACAGGCAAACTGTAGTTGAATGGTACCATTAGGTTCCTTCTCGATGCCAGGTCTGAGGTGTTTGATGGAATGTCCCCATCCCCTTTTTTGTTTTTGTTTTTGTTTGTTTGTTTGTTTGTTTTGTTTTGTTTTTTGAGTCAAGGTTTCTCTGTGTAGCTTTGGAGCCTATCCTGGCACTTGCTGTGTAGACCAGGCTGGCCTCGAACTCACAGAGATCCGCCTGCCTCTGCCTCCTGAGTGCTGGGATTAAAGGCGTGCGCCACCAACGCCCGGCTTGTCCCCATCCCTTCTGCCCTTGAGTGCAGTACAGGAATGGAGGCCCCTGCCCAGGCACAGGACACAAAGTGCTACCCTCCCCCATCACCCAAGTGTTCTGAACTGGGTGTTAGTCATCTTGTATTAACACTTGATCTAACACTTGAAAATATAAAAATTATGCACATTTATGGGCTACCATGTGATGTTTAAGTCAAGTGTTAATACAGTTCTCCCTGGAAGCTTTCTGGTGAAAATACCCAGCAGCCTTTGTTAGAACATGGGCCTGCACCTTTAGACCTAACCCCACACTCTGAGACAAGCTAGACCTCCCTGCCACGCTCCCTGGAATGGAGCCTTCAGAAGCGGTGCTGTGGCTTGACAGCTCTCAATTTGTGTTGCCTGACTCCACCGTGCTCCCCTGTCAGGTCTCCCATGCTGTGGTGACTCAAGTGATGTCAAACTTCTCACATTCCTAGAAGATTATAAATGCAAGTCAGACCATGCCGTTGTTCTGGGGATTGGTCCTTAGGGACCAGTGATGAAGCTGTCTGTCTGTAGCAGTTCCTCTGGTCTCCCCTCCTCATCCTGCTTGTGGTGGCTCTTTCCCTTATTCTTGTTCTCCCCCTCCTCATCCTTCCCCTCTTCCCTTTCCCTTACCCCACCCTTACTCTCATTCTCTTAATGCAAGGCATCTCTAGGATTTTTAAGAGAAACCTCTCCTTCCCTTTGAGACCCCATCATGTTCAGATCTCCATATTCTATTGTTTCTGTCTGATGTTTTCTTTCCACCTTGAGGCCTCATCATGGCAGTTTATCTGTCAGCTTCCTTTCTGGACCAGTCACTGCAGCCTTCCTATCATCTTTTCTGACCCTTTCTCATGGCCTCTGGGAGTATGCATCGTGTGGTCCTTGTGTCTGTCCTCAGCTCTGCAGAACAGCAGCGACCTGGTTTTGACCCTGACCTGACAAAAGTTGAATCTGCATCACTACGGAGGAGGCAGAATCTCAGGGCTGAAACTGTCACTCTCGTGAAGTTATCTCTTTACAAGGCATCACATCAGATCTTCTTCTTGTTTTCCAGCTGTTGCCTGGCAGGTCGTGCCTATCCCCTGGGTGACATCCCCGAAGATCTTGTTCCCTTGGTTAAAAACCAGGTGAGTATTATTTTCAGTGTTTTTCCTGTCTGCACCTCTTAAGATGGCTGTTGTAGTGATGGTTTCTCTTGTGATAAACACCATCAACAAAAGAAGCTTGAAGAGGAAAGGGTTTGTTACAGCTTACACAGCACACTCCATCACTGCGAGAAGTCAGCACAAGAATTCAAGCAGGGCAGGAACCTGGAGGCAGGAGCTGATGCAGAGGCCATGGAGGGGCATACCTGCTGGCTTTCTCCCTATGGCTTGCTCACTCAGCCAGCTTTCTCTTAGAACCCTGGACCACCAGCCCAGGGAGACTACAATGGACTGAGCCCTCCCATATCAATCAGTAATTAAGAAAATGTCCTATAGAGTTGTCGATAGCCTGATCTTATGGACAAATTTTTCTCAATTGGCTCTAGTTCATGTCAAGTTGACATAAAGCTAGCTAGTGTAATGACTAAAGACAAACTGCAGTTGGACATTAAACACAGCTCAGGACAAGAATCTGCACTGTCAAACCAACTTTGACATTTTGGTTAAGAGAGGATTTAAAAGAAATATTGTATGACATGGCAGCAGTTTAAAGTGACTGTTGAGCCTGCCTTTGCTTTCTCCCAATGGGTATCTTTGCCCCAGTAAGACATTAAGATGTTAGAAAATAATCAACAGTTGGTTTTAACTTGCAGGTGTTTGAATTCTTGATTCGTCTGCATTCTGTAGAAGCATCCTCTGAGGAGGAAGTCTATCCTTATGTTCGGACTTTGCTACATTTTGACACAAGGGAATTTCTGAATGTGTTGGCACTGGTAAGGGACACTGTAGTTCTTAAGGTATTTTCAAATGATCCAAAGAAGCATGCGTATGTGTGTGAATTAGGAAAAGAACCGCACCCATTAATGCTCCAGCAGGTGAGTCAGGAGTTGAAATGCTTCAGTCTGTTGGGCCCCTTAACTCTGCATACAGCTTTTTCCTTCCTTTGCTATTGTCTCTCATTAGAAACTAAAATGAACATTTTTGTTGGACTTTTTTGTATTTATCAAATGCTATAAAAAGCAGAGCACTCTCTTCATAATTTATTTTTATTTTTGTGCATGTCTGTGTGAGGGTATCAGATCCTGGAGTTACAGACAGTTGTGAGCTGCCATGTGGGTGCTAGGAATTGAACCCAGGTCCTATGGAAGAGCAGCCAGGGCTCTAACTGCAGAGCCATCTTTCCAGCCCAACATTTTTGTTTTTTAAAAAGCTGGCTAGGTGGTGTGACCTCTGCTTCCATACATTGTGTTGCTGGTGTCCACAGTATGGGTGAGGCTCTGAGTGAGATGTGTGAGCACAATAGAATTAACTGCAGTTGAGTAGACAGTGGAAGGTCCCCATTGAAAAGCATCTTCATAAATGTTTAATTAGAGGGGAATTCAGATAAGCTGGGTTGTCTGTTTTACATAATCATCTAAGGGAATAATTATATAAAATGTGATGACTCTTCCCAATTAAATCGTATTGTCTTATTCTTCTTTGTTTTGTTTAGCTTTTGGTAAGATGGAAAGTGCTTATGTTATGGTCTTTAGTGAAGTTACCAGCTTCACAAGTATGCAAAACCCATTAACAGACACAGTATTTGGAGAAAATGTGCATCTTAATGCCAACAGTAACTGTCAGATGGTACCTGTGTCTCAGTGTGCACACATCACTTTTATAGTTACAGCAGTATAACCAGTTAAATTATTTTAAGAAGCTAATGAGAGGATCACTGCATCATAGAAACTTTAATTGCACATGGAGGAAGGGAAGAGAACAGGCAGTTAGGTATCATCAGTCAAGAGACGTTCGCCCTCTGTTTCCATGTCGTTTGAAGGCTCTGGGAGCTGCTCTCATTAGACTTTTGCCTTTAAACATGCATTGAAAGCGATTCTTTTTATTTATTTATTTATTTATTTATTTATTTATTTATTTTTGCATTGTTTTACTTGGGGAGCTTCTGTAAAGAGATAGAGCAGGGTTCTACAAACAGTTGTCTATAAGGGCTAAGTCCAGCCCCATTTAACCCCAAACCTGCATAAGCTAAGGATTATTATTACAGGTGTAAAAAGAAGTAAAACAATCTGTTACAGAGACCACTTGCAGCCTCCAAAGTGAGCCGTGTTCACCAATAGGTTTGTTGACCTTGGTTAATGTTTACCTTGTAACCATTATCATCTAGACCTTCATACCACTCTTTAATTTTTCATGTCCAAATTCCTAGATAACTTTGCGCTTGAGTTTCAGATGTCCATCCCTTTGTGGAACGCTACTCTAGCAGTGACGTGCCATTTTGGCAGCTGTTGCCTGCCCCCGAAAGATGTCACCATGTGTGCCATAGCAGTCATACTCCTATGTCACCATCTCATTAGATTTCTAGAAGCAGACTTTTAGTGTGTGTTTCAAAGTGGTGACTGGATACTGCCAGGAGGGAAATGCCTATGGAAATTACCTTTCATGCCTCACTGTTTATAGAACACCCGTTAATTCTCCATGCCTTTGGGTATCAGTTGAATAATACTTCTATAGCAAATGGTACCCTCTGCATCTTCAGTGACATCTCACTTTAGCAGCCTGGGATGAGAGAGGGAGAGAGAGGGATGGATGGAGGGAGGGAGGGAGGGAGAGAGGGAGGGAGGGAGGGAGGGAGGGGAGGGAGGGAGGGAGGGAGGGAGGGAGGAGCGAGGGAGGGAGGGAGGGATGGAGACAGAGAGCGTGTGGGGGGGTAGGTGTGAGTGTGTGGGGGTGTGTGTGTTTGTGTGTGTGCGCGCTCATCATTTTGGTCATATTTAAAACATACTTAACATATTAAGTATAGAAATATCTCCTGGTTGAACTTTCCAGATTAATTAGCGTTCTATGATCGCATATTTTATTTTTCTGTGTAAACAATTAACTAGCTAATTCAATGGCTGTTTTGTTTTGTTTGTTTTCTCTCTTTTTTAAGAGTGAAGGAGAAGGTTTATTGTGGATAAAAGGGAGACATAGTCAGAGGCAGGGACATCTGGGGGAGTCCAAAATGGACATGACCCTGAGCCATGTGAGAAAAGGGGGAAGAGGAAAGGAGAAGGAGGGGGACACCAGGTGCAGTAGCCAGGAGGCCCAAAAGAAAGTAGATGAAAAGCTGTTTTGTTTTTAATGGTTGTTTTTAAAGTACTTGGCATGTGCCAGGCAGAAATAGGGAGGGGAGGGCATGCCAGTCAGAGGAAAGAGAAGTTGGAGAAAATTCATGTCCATTTAAACAAACACTAGCAAGTTCTCTTGAGAGTCTTGAAAGCCCATGGCTGTGCAGATCCTTTTAAAACATCCACTGGGACAACATGCAGTCTATTTCCATGGTCAAGAATATAGCAACTATCATTTCTATGTTAACTTAACATTGCTCAGAACCAGGGTGCTAAGTACAAACCAGCAAAAGATGCCTGGGTCTTTTCTCACTCCTGCTCAGTGTGCCCAGGTGTGACTCAGTTTCTGTGCCTTTCTGGTGGTCCTGTATGGACTTAGTGCTTTTGTAACATACTACTGCTACATGCTGCCACTACAAATCCAGTGTTTTTGATGCATATTATATTCAGAACACATTAAGCAATAACATGAAAATTTTAAGTGCTGTTCTTGGCATTGTTTGAAGGATATGGTAACTCATTCTGGTATTTAGGTAAAAATTTTGATCTTTTGGAAGCTTTACCATAATTATTTTTATTTTTTATAAACATATTAAGTTCTTGGCTTCCTCATGCCACCATCAGACCTGCATTCATTATTCTTTGTTTTCATCTGCTCCTCTCCCATGGTCCTCCTCTTTTTTCCTCCTTCCAGCTAACTCTTTTCTTTCTCCAGTAAGTCCCCTTATGTCACCTCTCTAAGTCCCACTTCCTTGATGGTGTCTTCTATCTCCAATATGACCCTCTTTCTAGTTCCATGTCCCACAAACATACATTTACAAACACACACACACACACATACACACACACACACACAGATGCACACACACTGTAAAACTAGGTTCTGCATGTGGAAGAAAGCATGCAATATTTGTCTTTGTGAGTCTGGCTTATTTCCTTCGCATAATGATTTCCAATTACATTCATTTTCCTGGAGATTTCATAATTTTATTTTTCGTAATAGCTGTATAAAATTGTGTTGTGTGTATGGTCCGCATTCTCTCTATCCATTCATATGCTGATGGACATCAAAATGGGTTCCATTTCCTGGCTATTGCCAATTTCACAGCTGTAAACCAAGATTATTTTTAAAATGCTATCCCTGAAAACCCTTTTTCTTTTTTTTTAAAAGATTTTTATTTATTTATTATGTATACAACATTCTGTTTCCATGTATATCTGCACACCAGAAGAGGGCACCAGATCTCATTACAGATGGTTGTGAGCCACCATGTGGTTGCTGGGAATTGAACTCAGGACCTCTGGAAGAACAGTCAGTGCTCTTAACCTCTGAGCCATCTCTCCAGCCTGAAAAAAAAAGCAAATCTTTAAAAAAATCTTTTTTTTTTTTTTTTTTTTTTTTTTTGAGACAGAGTTTCTCTGTGTAGCTCTGGCAGTCCTGGACCAAGCTAGCCTTGAACTCAGAAATTCACTTGCCTCTGCCTCATGAGTGCTGGGATTAAAGACATGTGCTACCACCTCCTGGCAAAACAAGTCTTAAAACAACAGCAACAAAAAGAACCTGATGAGGAATGGTTATTTTATTTGAGGATTTGTGTGGGTTTTGCACTATGTCATTTCTGTGGAAAGATAGCTACTCTGTGCATATTCCTGGCTTGGCTGCTGTAATAGAAGCATCACCTGTGAATGGCCATTCTTTGCATTTGAAATACTAGAGCTCACTGTACCAGACTCCAGTTATTTGACCATGTTGAGATTCAACATTCCAAATGCATACTTTCCCCACACAATGAATCTGAAGTGAAGAAATTACTGGTTATTAATGGATAGATATTCCTTAAAAACTAGAATACAAAGATTTTCCTCATTTTATTTCTCAAATGCTTTAATGGTCATCTAGGCATCATTTTAGAAAAGTAAATAAATTCAGGTATTTCTTGCTAAAGGGGGGGATTTAGTGATTTGTTTCCTTCTAAAATTAACAAACAACATTACCTTAAATTTAAAATTTGTCTTTCTCTTTTTTAGACCTTTGAAGATTTTAAAAATGACAAGCAAGCTGTGGAATACCAGCAGCGCATTGTGGATATTTTACTGAAAGCAAGTATTCAAAGATTGCATGTTTTTGTTTGGATTGTTACTATATTAAGATAATTGAAATGTCTATAGCAGGATTTGAAATAATCTGTTTAGTAGAGCCATTTGTCAAAGTACTAATATATCATGGTGTTGGGTCCTCAAGAGGTGAATGAAATATTAACAATTAATTGAAAAAGTTTATTGTGTCATAGTGTTATACTGGGGTATAGAGTGTGAGTTAAGAAATGCTTATTTCGGCAATTACTTTATTAGTATGGTTGTATGTAATAATAGAGACGGCTTTAAGAAATAATGCCAAGAATCCCTGACTCTTTCCAGCCTTTGTTGGTTTCTATGGTAGTACCATGTTTTCCATGGCATTAAGATGATGAGTGACACTTAAAAATGATTTGAGGATTACTTCAATCCAGCCACAGAGTCGGCAGGGACCTACCTATTTTAGGATCTGTGCTGTTGCTATGTGTTTGTGCAGAGACAGACTGTGCAGAGACAGTCGAGTTCCTGTCCTTTGCGTTGTCTCAGCTTCTCAGAGCGTTTCCGTTGAAAGCTTAAGTTACCACTCTTCATCTGTCCATAAAATAGAGGTTCCTTCCTTCTAGATTACTGTTGTTAAGAGGCCAGGATTAAAATGTCCTCTAGTATATGTAGCATAAAATACTACAGCTGTAATATTCTTTGTAATATGCACAGCACACACAGTATATACAGCATCTCAATTTAGCTATTTGTTAGCTTTGTAAGAAAAGCAGTGATGACTATGAGAATAGAATTTTTGAATTCCCAAATAAAGCCAGTTAAATCCAGGTGGTTAATATACAGAATTTTCATCTATGTTCCCAGATAGTCTACCTATCTGTAGACCTGCTTTTCATCTTTCTGGTATTTTTCTGTACCTCTCTGTTAGATCAGTTGCCATTAAACTATACCTGTGAGATAACTCAAAATGACAGTAGCCTATTATGGAAATGTATTATTCTTTCTTAAGCTGGAGATAGGCAATCTGATCCAATAGAGTGGCTTCAGAACCCCCAGGGATTGAGGTTTGTTACTATTCCACTTAGCACATGGTTTCTGTCTGGTTCAATGTAGCTGCTCAGGGCCAGCTGTTCCCCTGCATTGAGCAAGCCCATGTCAGGAAAACCCAGAAGGAGCTGCATCCTTAAGAAAGTGCCTTCGAAGCTGCGTACTATAAATCTGCTCATAGCACGTGACCCAGAACTTTGAGAGCTACTAAGAGAGACCAAAGCAGTCTGGGTTACCATATGCTCAGCTAAAAATGAGAACTTGTGTTTATCAGTTAAGAGGGAAGAACAGATACTAGACAGTGTGTTAGTGCACTTTTACCATCACACAGACCCGGGACTTTATAAAGGAAAGAGTTTATTTAGCTCACAGTGTTGGAAGCTGAAAGCGTAACATTGGGAAGCCTGTTCGGCTTCTAGTAAAGGCCTCCTTGCCTTTGTTACAGCATGGTGGATGGCATCCTGGTGCCAGTGAGTGTGACAGGGAGCCAAGATGTCAGAGAGATATTACAGGGATGACCTCATTTCTGCTCACTAGACCCTACCTATCAAAAATTCCACTATTTTTACAAGTGGGACCAAGTTTCCAGCTCTTACAGCTTGGAGAACAAACTAAACTAGTATATAGTAAATTTCTCTATATTCTTCAGAGTGGTTTAACATGATATCTAAGATCCTCTATATTTTATAGTCCCCGACTACTCTATAACTGGTTCCTTTTCCTCTCATCCCCTCACCCCTGCACACATGCTAGTCTACAAACTCTTCACCCTTGCTAAATCATCGGAAGTCTCTAGGCTTCTGGGTCAGCATCATGCCTTATCTTTGCATGGATTTTCTTTCCGCCAGCCATGCCTCTTCCCTCCCATTCTCTGTTAGATTCCTGACTGCCTTCGATGGCCTCCCATACACTTCTAGGTGGACTAGAGCTCCTTTTTGTCCTTTTTGTGCTGCACTTGTGCATTGCATTGGAATTGTTTACAGATTTTCCTATCTCAACTCGAGCTTCCTGGAGTTAGAAACCAAGGAATATTATTAGTGGTATTTGCTATATTAATTGTATTAATTATGCTCTGCTTTTTACTACTATATTCACCTAGGCCAGTGTAGCATGCCCGGACCATGTGCTCTCTAGTACCTGAAACGTTGTAGCTATTTAAGAAACACTTACACATTGGTCAGGTTGGAATTTGAACCTGTACTAGTCTGGAAGGACAATCCCCATGCAGAGACTGGGACTCTAACTCCCTGTGACTGTTAGCAGGCTGCTGTGCTTTTTGTCAGAAAATTCACCTCGAATCAGTGAGGTGTGAACACAGAGGTCATGGCTTTCTGGTGACAGTGTTGTACATGTGTCGAAGTGAGCTTGTTGAGAGCAGAAAAACAAATGAGTGGTGGGGACAGGTGGACGGGCTTGTCATGTGCTGTATGGTTGCAGACAGGGAAAACACTCAAGAGATAAAGTGACACCCGGGAAGGTTCAGGCCTTTGAGATATTTTGGAGGAAAGAATGGAGAAATTGTAAAATGGAGTCAGACATTTACTGAGTTGGCAAAGGAATCAGTTATGAGTTGGAACTGCTTTTGTAAAAGGTGTGTTTAAAGTCAGACAGTTTGGGGCCTTACAGAGCAGATGGAAGGGCCAGCAGCATAGAGGGGCACTGGTTGGGCCCTGAGAAAAGGGAGCTTAGACACTAAGCAGGGTGACGACTGAGCCATGGAAAGCTGAAGATCATGGTCTGGAACATGTGTTATGTGTAGGGAGCTGGCTGGGGACGTCGATGTAGAGGGAGTACATAACCGGAAGTGTAACTCAGGGTTATGTTTCTTGGTAATGTAACTTGGCAATGACAGCACACTTGAACAAGTGCTGGCTGCCATCCTAAAGCAAGAGGGCCAAGGAAGGTCGTGTTGCTCACAAAGTAGGCGCCAGGGGACCTTTTTATAGCAGGTGAAAACTCATGCTTTGTCTCAGAGTGGAGGATAATGCATGGGACTTGGAAGTTTTACAGTGGATGGCTGGATACTATACCTTCACTTGTGGTAAATTTACCCCAGTTAATCCAGCTTGACAGCCTTCAGCATACAGGATCTTCAACCACAGATGTCTGCATTCTTTCTTTGTTAATGGCAGGGTTGTCCTCCTACTGATGATGCTGGAAATGTGTGGCTTTTACATTTTCCATATGTAGGAACACTGTGCAGGCTGCTCTCTGCACTGAGCCTCCATTTTCATCACTGCTGCTGCAGTGCAGGACCCCTCCTCCCTGGGGCCACCCAGCCCCTCACATACTGAACTCCCGTCACTGTCTGTGTCCCCTGCTGTACTCAGGATCATTTCCCAAGCCCAGTCCCGATCACCATCCACCTCTATTCGTTCCACGGTTAGTGTCATATCTCCAGATTCCTGAGGCTGCCATCTGATCTCTCCTCTCGCTGTTCTGCATCCCAGAAGAACATAGGGTTTCCCTAGCAGACCGGTTTTCCAGTACCCATGTGCACCATTGTTCTTGCGTCTCTCGGTTGTAATTTCCTTGGCAAAGATTCTACTTAGGACTTCAGAGCTTTGCTTAGAAGCTGTTTTCTTTCTAATTTTCTCAGATTCCTTCTGTAGCAGTGAATCTAATGTGCTGTTGTGTTGTGGATCTTTTGTAACATTGGGCCTCCACAATTGTTTTTGAGCCTTTATAATGATGTGATTTCTGATTATATGTTTTACGATGTTTATCTGTATTAGGATGTTTATCTGACTCACTTTCCTTCTTAGTTCATAATTCCAAAAGCTTCTGCTCAGTCACCTTCTCCATTTAAGACAGGATCCCAGCCAGTGAGTGGCGGTGCCCACGATGGGCAGGTCTTCCGTCCCATTTAACACAGTCTGGATCCTCCATAGGCAAGCCCAGAGCTCCTGTCTCCAGGTCACTCTAGATTGTGTCAAGTTGACAATCTGTGCTCACCATCACAGTCTGTCAAAGGCCCCTGACATAGCACCATATATACTGTGAGGACACAGGACACGAGAACAAAGTTAAACTAGAGGACAGACTGCCATTGGTAACCTGTTGTGTATGGTTGTAAAAGTCCATTACACAAACCACCAACTCCAGAGCTGTCTGCAGATACTGCCGAAAGCATTGCCCCATGCATGCAGCGGCAACTGGCTTTCCTTCCTGGAATTCTTCCACTGGGAGATTATCTTACTTTTAACACTCAGAGCAGCCTTCTTTCCTTGTTGATAGGCAGACCTTCAGTAAGGTTAGTAAAATTAAATTAAAATTATTTTAGTAGGAGTCTCTAAGAATCCCAGAGAGAGATGCTTACTGTTTCTTTGAATTCTCCCAAAATGCAGTTCTCACCATTTGCTAGAAACATGACAAAAGCTACCTCACTGTTTTCTTTAAGAATGTGCAAGTAGCTGTGTTCCTTCTCAAGATGGTGGTGAGCCCTGTTCTTGCACAGCTCATAAAAGAATCTTTTTTTGAGTCTTCACTAACAAGGCTCCCACAGTTTGTGTGTGTGTGTGTGTGTGTGTATTGTCTAAATGGTTTGTTTTATTTACCAGGTTATGGTGGAGAATTCAGATTTTACCCCCTCACAAGTGGGGTGTCTCTTTACATTCCTCGCTCGGCAGCTTGCCAAGCCTGACAATACCTTGTTTGTGAACAGAACTCTCTTCGATCAAGTAAGTGTCTTTAACAGTGAGACCTGGAGCTGGTTTCTTTTGTTCTCCATTCATAGACAAGATAGACTACTGGGGATTGTGTTCAAGTTTGGGATCTGAATTAGGGATGTATGTTTTAATGATATGTTCTGGGCAATATAATTTTGCCTGTTGCCTAGTATTATTGGAATATGGGTTATCAGTATTCTGTTTTAGCAGTTATTTGGTTGCTCTAAGTTGCCTAGAATTTCTTGCTTCTGAAATTTGCTAACTGGAGTGCCTATCTTTCACTGATGGTCTGGAGAAGAGGTTACTTTGGGAAGTCCTTGTCTCCTTATAAATAACTTTGACTCTCCAGCCATTTATCAGTCACAATAAAAGAATTCCCTGCCTTCCACAGGGAACATGAAGACTTACCCACTGCCTACAAAAGCCAGTGATGATAATGTGCTGTGCTGAGCACTTCTCAGAGCCAGGAGAGTGTTGTGTGTTCACCAAGTTTTCCAGAGGTCCCCAAATCAGTCTGTTTATCCTCAGTTTTCAGAGAAAGCTCAGAAAGGTTGAAAAACTCATCTAAACCCAGACTTAGATTATTATTTTTTTCTAGCAGGAATCTCATTACATGTGTTAGGATAGGATTCAGATTCAAGTGTCCTGGCTGCAGAAAGGTGTACTTGCAGCCAGGCAGTGGTGGCACACACCTTTAATCCCAGCATTTGGGAAGCACAGGCAGTTGGATCTCTGTGAGTTTGAGGCCAGCCTGGTCCTCAAAGTGAGTTCCAGGACAGCCAAGGCTACACAGAAAAGTCCTGTCTCGAAAACCAAAACAAACAAACAAACAAACAAAGTGGATGTACATAGGACACATGCTAAATTGTAGGCATCCCTGAAGCCTGATGCTTCGAGCAGTAGGCCATCAGCTGGGACAACTCTATACAAGGGGGTATTTGTTACAGGTGAGTGAGAAAGAATTGTGGACATGGGAGGATAATTATTGCTGTTATCTTTGGCCAGGTCCTTGAGTTCCTCTGTAGCCCTGATGATGACTCCCGCCACTCTGAAAGGCAGCAGGTATGAGAACCAGCACTCTTTTTGCTAGAGATTGGGGTGGGGGTAGAGAGTCTGTTGCAGCTACTTTTGCTCTTGCTTGATAAAAGGCTCTAACCAAAGCACTTAAGGGAGAAAGAATTTATTTTAGTTGATGTGTAGTCCATCATGACTGAGCAGTTTTCTCTGTAGGGGCTTGAGGCAACTGATAATATTAACATGCACTCGGGAAGCAGAGAGGGACAAAAGCTGGTTCTCTGCCATCGTTGTCCTTTTCATGCAGTCCAGGACCCAAGCACAGAGAATGGTGCTGTCCTTTTAGGGTGACTCTTCCCACTCAGCAAACGTAATCAAGATAATCCCCAAGCTTTGCAAGTGTTCCTGTATCCACAATGATTGCCACTACCTGTGAGTGAGAGTTTGTTCAAACCGTCTGCCTTTCTGTGGAGTGAAGCTACTGCAGAAGATCTCTTTCTGGCTCACTCTGTGTCAGAGTACTGATTGACAGATCTGGGGTCATTGATCACCTGGGTGTGGGGGTATCTTAAGTTAGCTTGGCTACTCAACTCCAGTGGAGGTGTCTGTATCAGGCATGTTCCATTCCTCATTGTGTAGCAACAGTCAATGTCTGTTATACCACTCCAGCTCATGGTTCTGTCCCTGAACCACCAACTACAGGACCTTCGGCGTTGGCACATTCAGTTTTGGGGGATACCCTAAGGTGCTGCTGGGATAGTGACTGGGATAGCCACCATTTCTTTCTTCTCATGCCATTTTTGTGAGAGGTGCTTTTAAAGTCTGTACACTGAGATTGTGGGTGCTAAGCCAGTCCTGTTAACATTGATGCCAAACTTTGTAAGTAATCAAGTCACAAGAATTTAGAGTTGTGGCTGTCAAGCTGGCTTTCCTGAGTGTAGTATACAACCCAGACTCGGAGGCCCTGGTGAAATGTAGCCTTGCAGCAGTGAACCCTTTAGCCACTCTGCTGTGGCCCAGCGACCCATACAGACTACCTGAGAACAAGGCCAATGTTTTGGTTTCCTGTTAAGCTATGCTAAGTACAAATAGCGTCGAGGGAACTTTTATTTTACACTTGTTTGTCTACACGGTGAGGGTGGATCATGGTGTGAGCATATAACTCTGAGTATAAAAAGCTTCATTGACTGCAGGTGAATCAATACAGTGTGTGTAGGTGGAGTTTTCCTGTCCCAGCTGCCTGCTACCAAATAATTGGCAGCTGCTTCCCAAATAATTGACTCAGAGAGTTCAAATGTTAATTACAAATACTCAGCCAATAGCTTAGGCTTGTTACTAACTAGCTCTTACAACTTAACCCATTTCTATTAATCTATGTGCTGCCCTGAGGCTCGTGGTTTTTACCTTTGTCTCATTTTGTGTGTCCACCTCATTATCCATCTGACTGGAGACTCTTGACTCCCCCCTTCTTCCCATAATTCTCTCTGCCCCCAAAAATCTTAGCTATCGGCCAGTCAGCTTTTTATTAAATCAATTTGAGTGACAGATCTTTGCAATCAGTGTACAAAAGGATTATTCCACAGCAAATGTGTTTACCTTTGAAGGTGTGGCTGTAGTGCTTAGATGTGGCCAAGTCTGAACTTTAAAACCAAACTTTCAAAAACAGCCATAGCACCTTTGCCGTGCTAATTATGAAGGCGCCCCCTTTAGATGGCTCTTCCTCCTCAGGTTTCAAAATAGTGAAAACTGATCAATAAGGTTTTCAAGGTCACAATTCAAATTAGTACTTAGTGATTTCCTTTCCTGCTTACCCAGAACTCCTTACACTGGTTGTCATGAAGCAGACTTGGTTTATGCAGTATTTCTTAGTATTTTCCAGTGATGTGCTTATATTCAATAATTAGTTCCCCAAGTATAGTTCTGATATGAATGGAGCCATTTATGTAAATTTATGTAAATGAAGAAGGTGAAAGTAATACACGACTGCTCTGCCCAGTCAGGTAGAACATTGTTTTTTATTCTTTTCTTTTAGTAAACATACAAGATAATGGTTTCCCCTTGACTTTTTCATATCTGTACAGTACTATACACCCTCACCCCCACCCCTACCATTACCCTCTCTTGTTACTCCTCACAGATAACAGTTTTGAATAAAAATAAGTAACTGCTTCTTCCCCTTCACTATGTAATGCCTACAGACAGGCACACTTAAAAATTACATTTATTTATTCGGTGTGTGTGAGCATGAGCCACAGTGTGTGTGTCAGAGGACAGCTTTCAGGGGTCAGGTCTCTCCTTTCACCATGTGGGGCCCAGGGATTGAACTCAAGTTCAGGCTTGGGGCAAGCCCCTTCATCTACCTGCTAGCCCAGGAATTCACACTTTTTAGCTTAACTGCCTTGTTAGTATTTTCTCCATGTTCTTTACCAGGGACTGACAAACTATCTCTGTCAAGGAACCAAAGAGTAAGCATTTTATGTTGGGTAGGCCACTGATGGGTCTGTCTTCTTTTGTTTGCTTGCTTGTTTTTACAGTCCTTTAAAGAGTATGATTTTTAATAACATTCTGATGATTTGTAGAGATGCCACAATGGCTTATTTAGTCTTCCAGTGTGTTGTTACAAAACATGGGGCTGGAAGATACAATCCCAAGAGCAGACAGAGCAGTAAGATATGATGAAATAATAGGAAATGATGAGTTTTGAGTTTCATTACCTTTGATTTTTAACATACATAGTTATACATTAGTTTAATTTTTAATAGTATTGCATAACTTGCTCGCAAAAATCCCTGATGATAACGATTAGCTCTAATGAGTTGGTAAGATTGTCTTCAACTCATTACATTATTTTATTCAAAACTGACACAGTGAATATGTTCACTCCTTTTTTATTGCATATGACAGTACATTCCAGTGCTCCAAACAGATTAAATTTCATCAGCTTTCTTTAATATCAAAATCATAAACAAAAAGTTCTTGGTGAAGGCTTCCTGACACCCTGACAAGGGTCATGTTGCTCTGACTCCCCAGCTAACATGCAGGCCTGACATCTTAACTACACCATTGTTCTGCTCATGGTTCATCTTCGGTTACTATGGTAAAGTGATGTAAGCATCAGTATTTTGGGCTTTTATTGTTTTTGTTTTTGTCTTTGTTTTTGAAATGAGGTCTTGCTGTATTGCCTAGGCTGGCATAGAATTTACAATCCTCTTGTGCCTTCTGAGTGATGGGATTGTATGTGTGCACCATGATGGATGCCTGGATTAAAATGTCCCTTTTTTGATGCAAATCTCATGTGGCCCAGGCTGGTCGTGAACTCCTAAGTGTCTGAGCTCACCTTGAATTTCTGATCTATATTAGTGTGAGGACTGTGGGCATGTAATATTGTGCCTAGTTTTATGCATTACTGGGGATTAAACTCACAATTTCATGAGTGCTAGGCAAGTCCCCTACCAATTGAGCTGTATCCCAGCCCTGGAATTCACTATTTTAACTCTGAGTTCAATGGTATGAAGGACATTCCACCATTGCCAGATAATCCACCTTCGAAAACAAGCTATAGTAATTCTGAGCAGTAGTTCCATGTTCTCTCATTCCCTGACACCTGGCAACTGCCATTACTTTTCCTCCTGTTCTGGGTCCTCATATAAGTTCAGGCATATAGTGTTTATTGTACATTTGTTTGGCTTGATCTCAGTAGCACAGTATGTTTAAGGTTCATTCGTGTTGTACCATATATCCAACTTTTCTTCCTGTTTTGAAACCAAATGAAATTAGTGTGTGTGTGTGTGTGTGTGTGTGTATACCTCTATCTGTGTTAGCCCATTTGTCCATTCATCCCTTGATAGACATTTTAATTGTTCCTACCTTTTGTATGTTTTGAGGGTCACACACACACACATACACACTAACCCTACATTTAATTAAAGTTGTTTGTCTGTAAAACTGGACATAGTCCGTGGACTCGATTTTAAAGACCGTAAGACATAGAAGTGCTGAACCAAAACTAACTCCTTTGGCTGGGGAGATGGCACAGTGGATAAGACAACTGGCTGCTCTTACAGAGGACCCTGTCAGGTGTTCTGTGTTGTATGAGTTGGTCAAAGAAAGAGGTCATTCCAAGATGAATATTTTAGGCCTGTGTGGCAGCAGAAAGGTCCAGCCTCTTATGGACAACCATAAAAAAGTCATATTTATTAATTGTTGCAGAAAGTTGTCTTTTTGGTAAACAAGTTCCTCATATCAAAGTCTATTTTGGTCAGGCGTTGGTGGAGCACGCCTTTAATCCCAGCACTCGGGAGGCAGAGGCAGGAGGATCTCTGTGAAGTTCGAGGCCAGCCTGGTCTCCATAGTGAGTGCCAGGATAGGCTCCAAAGCTACACAGAGAAACCCTGTCTCAAAAAAACAAAAAACAAAAAACCCAAAGTCTATTTTGTACTGTTTTCGGTACCCAGTAATCCAAGAGTTCCAGATGTGCCAGAGTCATGCAAAGACTGTAAAAGTGCTTCAGAAAAACAACTCTATAAATCACAGAAAACAAGCACTGATTTCCACCAAGATTTCTTCAAGGTCAAAGTACTTCTAGAAAACAATTATTCTGTTGTAGTGTTTGCCCTAGATAGAGTGACTCTGCCAGCTGCCTGCAACAGAACCTGTGTTTGATTCCTAGCACCCATGTGGTGGCTCACAACCTTCTGTAACTCCAATTCCAGGGGATCCGACACCCTCTTCTGGCGTCCACAGGTTCCAGGCGTGCACACATGGTGCACATACATGCAGCAAAAATACGCATACATATAAAGTATAAAGGAATAAAAAACTAACTTCTTAGGATGGTATATGCAGGCATTTAGAGGTTAGTGTGAGTGTGTGGGGCTACACCTGAAAATGCTGCGGTATTCCTTCCATGTTTGGAAAGCAGAATCATCCTGTGTAGTGAACCCAGTCCAAAATGTCATCAAGTAATAATCCACAAGAAAAAGGTCATGGAATGCGTGGGGGAATGGACTCTTCGAGAACTAGTCAATAAAACAAACCTCACAGTGTTTATACTCATTCATTTTAAATCTTCAGGTCCTTTTAGAATTGCTGCAGGCTGGAGGCATAGTTCAGTTTGAAGAAAGTCGGCTCATCCGCATGGCAGAAAAGGCTGAATTGTGAGTGTCTTAAATCTGTATATTAATTTTCCATAGTACTGTTATTTCTCTAACATGAAACACACTTTATTTTGCATTTCCACTATTTTAATTAAGAAAGGTTATAGCAATAACAATCTCAGTATCAGAAACATAGTTTTTTTTAGTTTGTTTATTGACTTTCATATGAATTCTAAAAATTAGCAAAATTTACAGAAATGTATAGTATACATTAAAAATATATATTTGTTTTAATGTGAAAGTGAACAAGCAGTCTTCCTGTGCTTCACCTTATTCACACACAGATTTATTTATTTGTTTGTTTTTGGTATTTTGAGACAGTTCTTGCTGTGTAGCCCCATGCTGTCCTACAGTGTGCAGTGTATGACTTGCCTTTGTCTTACTGCTGTCTCTGCCTCCCAAGTGCTGGAACCATACACATGCCCAGCTCTAGATTTTTAAAAAATTAATATATCTATGGTATTTCTTAATTATGACAGTTATATTTAGTAGAAATGATATACAATTTAGCATAATAAATAAGATACAATGTGCTAACACTCACCTATTTTATTGTATTTAGTTTTGAACAAAGAATCAAATTATTGTAAATTATTGATACATAGCACCAACTATTTCTTTAAAAAACAGTCAACACACTGTCTGTTTACGGCTTTTATAAACAGCTTTCAGCAGCATCTTCAGTCAGGAGGCAGGCACTATTCTCTCTTAGATATCTAATACCGGCTATGTACCCTTACCAGATTCCCTTGGACCAGATTCCAGAGGTTTGCAGGGTTCAGATATTTGCATGGGTTTACTGTGTCCCTGGTGTGAGATTCCAGGTCAGAGATGCCCTTGTATTAAAAATTCTTAGACCTGTAATTGGCACTGAAAATGACATCATTCCCCTTAAACACGCTTGAGTAAAGTTATGAATGTCAGAAGGCATCGCCACCTGCCTGTTTGGCAACTGAAGTTTGTCCTTTCCCGTTTCAGCTATCAAATCTGTGAATTTATGTATGAGCGAGCACACCAGTACGACAAAATCATTGACTGCTACCTGCATGATCCATTGAGGGAGGTAAGTTTGAAGACTGCTCCACCCTGTCTGAGCCTACCCACATTCTCTCTCCCCAGCCGTATTCACTTGGTCTTTGTTGAGTTTCTACTGTAGTTAAAATGTGAAGTTTCTAAGTTTGAGTATGTAACTCAGTGATAGATACTGATAATAACCAAATGTAGACTTAAGCATTGTGCTAGGGAAGAGGGGGTAGGATGTGGCTCTAGAGGATAACAAGGGCATAGCAAGCAGAGAAGTCTCTGAGAAAGCAGAGCTCAAAGATGAGCTCTGAGATAGGGAGGAATGTAGAGGGGACAGTGCACAGGGCAGAGTGGTCAGGGAGGAGTCACAGGGGGCAGTGCACAGGGAGGAGTGCACAGGGAGGAGTGCACAGGGAGGAATGCACAGGGCAGAGTGGTCAGGGAGGAGTCACAGGGAGGAGTGCACAGGGAGGGAGGAGTGCACAGGGCAGAGTGGTCAGGGAGGAGTGCACAGGGAGGAGTCACAGGGGGCAGTGCACAGGGAGGAGTGCACAGGGAGGGAGGAGTGCACAGGGAGGGAGGAGTGGGCATGAAGGTCCCAAAGGTCAAATGGACATCTTCAGGGAACTGAATGGAGATCACATGGGTGAAATGAGAATCAGCACAGATGGAGCAGAGTTGACAAGGGCAAGAGAGATCTGAGATGAAATTGGGAATGTGGACAGGTATTACCAAAAACAAAAGTATGCCATCCCGTTAGCTCACTGAGGGTTAGCAAATGAGACCAAATTTAAGTGGAATAGATGCAGAATTTCGAAGAGTCTACCCTATGGCTTACGTACTTACTCTTCCTTATTAGTGCCCGTTTCCATGAACTATCTCCAGATCCAAGTGGTTTTTCATCTTCTAATAATAGATATTTATTGAGGTTGGCACTGATAGCAACAGTCTCTGAATTCTGCCTGAGTAAAGGGCTGAACGCATTGTCTTGTGCTCCACAGGAAGACGTCTTCAGTTATATCCACAACATCTTATCTATTCCTGGCCACAGTGCTGAGGAGAAGCAGTCTGTGTGGCAGAAAGCCATGGATCATATGGAGGTACCAACTCCAAATCCTTAAGGAAATCTTTTGATGGTTTCATGTTCATATAATGAATTATTTAGCATTTTCATGCCTCTTTCTTCTCTCATTCCCCTCCATCTCAAGTCCTCCCTCATACTTTTGTCTTAGTCAGGGTTTCTATTGCTGTGAAGAGACACTATGACCAAGGCAACTCTTATAAAGAAAAACATTTAATTGTGGCGACTCACTAACAGTTCAGAGATTTAGTCCATTATCATCATTGCAGACATGGTGTTGTGCAGGTAGATATGGTGCTGGAGAAGTAACTGAGAGTCCTACATCTTGTAGGCACAGGAAGTAGTCTGTGTATCAGACTGAGCAAAGCTTGAGCATATATGAGTTCTCAAAGCCCACTTTCATGGTGGCACACTTCCTCCAACAAGGCCACACCTCCTAGTAGTGCCATTCCCTTTAGGGGCCATTTTCTTTTAAACCACCACAAGTTTCATGTCTTCTTTTTGTGTGTGACCCACTGAGTTCCCAGGTGTGGGTATAGCAATGGCTATACCATGGAAGAAAATAACACCCATCCTCCAACTACCACTACTGGCCCATAGTCTCTAAGGGTGGGATGGAGCCTCATGGGCCCCTCCTCCAGGATGAAATGGTGATGGGCTCAGAGTTAAACAGATGACCACAGCTGCAGTAAGTTCATGAGTGCATGGTCTGTGTCATATCCAAAAGATGTCTTTTTGCTGCATATCTCCCCTTCCTCCCCCTCTTAATTCTTCCTACCCCTGTTTCTGTGATGTTCCCTGAGCCCTGGAGGGGGTGACAGAGCTCTGAGTGTGCCTGCATTTCTGCATTAACTTCCCTCTGCTGCTGTAAGAAGATTGACTAGAGAGGGCTGGGCACAGCACTAACCTCCAGTGACCGACTGGAGCTGTATGGGCTGGTTCCTTACCTCAAATGGAGACAGGAGCTGGGACTGTTAAACCTAAATTGTGCCATTTGAATGGGTATTTTCCAAGTTAATTTTTGCTCAGTAGTGGCAGATGTTATAGGAGTTTTCCTCAGTTCTTATACTTTTTTTTTCCTTTTTACATAATTCTTTATTGATTCTTTGGGAATTTCACATCATGCATCCTAATCCCTCTCACCTTCCAGTCCCTCCATGTCTGCCTCTCACTCTTGCAGCATGTGTCCCCAAGCAAACCACCCCACTCCTCCATCTTGCCAGCATCTATCCTAGTGGCATCGGGAGTTGTGGTGTGTCACACAGTATAATACCCTTTAGTCCAATCAGCCCACCTGCAAAATGTTCATTGCAGCAGAGTCATTGTTCTGGTTCAAGGCCTCTGGCAAACCATCATCATTGAACCCTCACCGAAACTCCTCTTGGACATCCTGCAGGACCAGCCCCTTCATGAGCTCCAGCAGTCACAGATGGGGTAGATGCTGGGGTGGGCAAACCCAAGGCCCAGGATGTGGATCTGGGTAGCAGCTCAGCTGGTCAGTCTGGGTCACTGGGACTGTCCCCTCAGGTAAGGGGTAGAACCAGCTCTTCTAGGCCCATGCCATTCAGGGCCAACTCTCCCATGCCTGTGGTGAGGGGCGGAGCCATCTCTCCTGAGTGCCTGCTGCAGTGTCTAGTAAGGGGCAGGGCCAGCTATCCCAGAGACAGTGCAGTGGCAGGGGAGTGGGGGGACAGGGGGGGCGGACGGACACGTGCAGCTCAGTACAGCCCTTGAATTTCAACACACAAGGTTCCTATTATTCCCTGTGGTGACACAGTCATGGGCATCATCCCAGATACCATCTGCAGCAGGAACACAGACCCAGATGTGCCCTCAACCAGCAGCTTGGGCCCCGATGTCACTCTGGCCCCCATAGCAGCACAAACTGATGGCAGCAAGGCTCTTTGATACCTGTCCAGACCCAGGGCATCTGCCCATCCCCCAGTGGCACCTGGAGCCATGGATATCAACCCAGACCCTGGCTGCTGCTGGGCCACAGACCTAGACGTGTCCCATGATAGCATCCTGGTCCTAGACAACCCCTTGGACCTGTGGGGGTAGCACAGGCCACCCAGATTGTCATGTCCCCAGTGATAGCACAGCCCTCAGACACCAACATGTTCCCTGGAAGGGTTACAGACCTATGGCATCTGTACTGCCTTCAATAGTATCAGGAACCATGAACATGAACTCTGACACTGGCTGCTGCAAGGCCATGAACTCAGACATGGCCCTCAGCAGCAGCCCTGGCCTGGATGGCACCATAGCCCCAGGTAACAGTACAGGTCACTTAGGTTGGCATGGCCTGAGTGGTGGCACTGCTCTTGGACACCAGCATGGCCATAGTTACAGCACCAGGGCCAGTTCTACTGTTTGCCCAGGCAGGTCCTCTCTTCTGATTGCTGTAAGGGACATACGAGGGTGGGAGTGTCAGCTCTCCTGCTTTTACACCCTTGAGGCAGGCTCATCTGTTACCACCTCCTCCCACCACCACCCTCACACACATACCAGGGTCAGCTCTCCTGTGTTGTTCAGGCCTGGTGCAGGGCCCTCTCCTGTGTGCTGTACCTGGGCTCAGTCTGCTTTCTTATAGTGCCCAAGACCAACTGCCCAGGGGTGGCCACCCGCAGTGATCTGGTCCCTCCCCTATCAATTGTCAATCAAGAAAATGCCCCACAGACCTGCCTACTGGCTAGTCTGATGGAGGCAATTTCTGAAGTAAGGTTCTTCCCAGATAGCTCTAGCTTATGTCAAGTTGACATAAAATCATTTTTGGTCATATAAACATTTCATAATATTCTGCAGACCCATCTGTATCCATAACACTCATCTGAAGATGGAAGGTCTATCCATGTTCAAGTACCCTTTTCCGTTTCTTCCTTCACTACCCGAAAATTTTCACTGTAGACGTCTGTCACTTCCTTAGGTTTATTTCAAAAGCTTTTGTTCATTTTGTTTTTAGCTGAAGTGAATAGGATTGCTTTCCTGATTTCTCTCAGAGTGTTCGTTACTGTTATATAGGGACAGCTACTGCTTTGTTTTTCATGTTGATTTTGCTTTCTGCTAGTTTACTGAAAATATTAGTTCTAAGAACTTTCTGGTAGAGTCTCATGACCATCTTTTACATGAGGTCATACTGTCTGCAAATAGAAGTGAGTTGACTTTGACGTCATGTTTTAATGGAAATGGCTTCCAGTTTTTCTCTTATTTAGTATAATGTGGCTGCAGCAAACCTCTATTATGTTAAGGTATGTGTTCCTTCTATTCTTTCTAACCCCCAGGATTTTCTCATGAAGGGATGCATTTGTATTTTGGTAAAGCCTTTCTGCGTGTGTTTATGTGATCTGTGTTTTCTCTCCTTCATATTGCACTCATTGATTTGCATATGGTAAGCCATCCTAGCACACCCGAGATCAAGCCAGTGATACAGTTGATGGGTGTTGAAATTAATTTTCTACTATTTGAGAATTTTTGCATTCATGTTCATCTGGGATATTGACTTCAATACTAGTTTATATTGTGTCTTTATCTTTTTGTTTATTTGTTTGTTTGTTTTTGGTTTTTCAAAACAGGGTTTCTCTGTGTAGCTTTGGAGCCTATCCTGGCACTCGCTTTGGAGACCAGGCTGGCCTCGAACTCACAGAGATCCTCCTGCCTCTGCCTCCCGAGTGCTGGAATTAAAGGCGTGCGCCACCAACACCCAGCCTGGTTTTAATATTGAAGTGGTATTGGCTTTTGCTACAAGTGTGGAGTGTCTTTCCTCTTCTTATTTTGTGGGATAGTTTGAGAGCGTTGTTGCTAATCCTTGAAGGTATTGCAGACACCCCACCCCCACTCCCCCCACCCTCAACCCCCACTTCCACCTCGACCACCCCTTTCAGGCCTGTGCTTTTTCAATTGGAAGACTTATTTTTGCTTTAATGTCATGTTGGTTATAGATTTGTTTTACTTGTTTCTATCTTTGTTTCATTTGATGGGTTGGATGTTTAGATATTTATCTACTTTTGCTAGCTTCCCCATTTATTGGAATATAGGTTTTCAGAGCATGCCCTCACAGTCTTCACTATTTCATTGATGTGTTGTAATGCCTCAATCTTTATCTTTAATTTTATTGATCTGGATCTTTTTCTTTCAGTTAGTTTTGACTATGGACTTGTCAGTGTTGTGAAGAACCAACTTTGTGTTTCATTGGTTCTTTGTATGTTCTTTTTGTTTCCATTCCATTGAATTCCACCCTAATGTTTTAAAAATATTTTATTTATGCATGTATATGATAGTATGTGCACATGTGTGTACAGAGGCTCAGAGAGGGCATCAGATTCCTTGGAACTGGAGTTACAGGCATTTGTGAATTGCCCCTTGTGGAGACATAAGTGGTCTTAACCACTGGACCATCTCTCCAACTGTGGTCCTCATGATTGAGCTCCTCTATCCTGATCTTACTGGTTTGGGATGTGTTTTGTTCTTTTTTTCTAATACACTGAAATGTATCATTATTTATTTGAGAGACTCCTGATTTTTAAGTGTAGGTGTTTAAGGTTGTAGGCATTCCCTTTAGAACTGCTTTCATTGTATCCAGTTACATCTAGTATGTTGTGTTTCGAGTCTAGAAATTTTAAATTCCCCTCCTGATCACTTCTATGAAATCATTCATCATTCATTAGTGTGTTGTTCAGTCTGTATGAGGATTTGTTTGGTTTTGATTTTGTTTTTTCTAGAGTTCACTTTGGTATTGAGTTCTTGTTTCAGTCCCTTGTGATCAGACAGAATAGAAGAAATGCAAATAGATGGATCCTGTTTGAATCTAATATGTTAGTCTGCATTGTTTCATTGGAGAATTGAGGCCAATAATGTTTAACAGTTATTGGAAGGTATTCATTAATTCCTTTCATAACGTTTGGGACTTTCCTACTCTTTCTGCTTACGTCTATTCTAGTGCACTTTTATTCTAAGTGACTTCATTGATGTTTGTTTTTCCCTTCAGTATAAAGGATTCCTTCAAGCGTCTTCTGTGGTATGACCGTGGTGGTTGTGAAGCCATTTGGTTTATGTCAGTCAGGAAAGTTTGTTCTTTATCCTCTGTTCTGGTTAGTTCTCTGTCGCTGTGATAGAACACTGACCAGAAACAACCTGGGGAAAGAAAGTGTTCATTTCACTCTCAGGGTTGTACATCACTGGGGGAAGCTCAGGCAGGGCCTGAAGCAGGCACCACAACGAGAACATGGAGAAACTGCTTCCTGACTCTCCTCTTCTGCTGCCTTTCTTATGCAACACAGGCCCTCCTCTCCAGGGACAGCACCACCCACATTGTTTTGGCCCTCCTGCATCAGTTAGCAATTAGGAAAATGCCTCAGAGACATGCCCAGGGAACCATCTGACAGGCAGTTCCTCGCTGAGTCCCCTCTTCCTAGGCATCTCAAGTTGACAAGCAAGATTAGCTGTCATGAGCCCACACACTCCTTGTCAACTTGACATACAAACATATCATGGTTAAATAATAACTTTCCTTTTTTGGTCTGTGCTCAAGATCTCATGATAATATTAATACCACAATATAAAACATGACCTACCATTAAAAAGTCCAAATTCTCATTGAAAAAAGCCCAAAATCTATTAATTGTGGATACCTAGAAAATCCAAAATAAGTTACATACTTCTTAGTCCAAGAAGGAAGAACCAGGCACAAATACAGTCAGAACAAAGCAAAACTCATATCCAACAATGTAAAATGCTTCATGTCTGATATCTCTGAAGAGATTCACGTGTGGTCTTCTGAACTCTGAAGGGCTTGGGTAGTACTACCTCTCCATTCTGCCATCTACAGTACACACAGCTTGTCTCCTCAGCTCAGGAGCTCCACTCCACAACTACCACTGCTCTTGATGGTCATCCCGTGGTGCAGGCATCTCCAGTCTGCTGGAGTCTCCTCTGCAGCTGAGGCTGCACCTTCAGCAATGGCCTCCTGGCCTCTCTCTTCAGGAACTAACCTTGCCACCAGGCTGTGGCACCAACCCTCAGCTGCTCTCCAAGATCTGGACCTTCTACTGCAACTGAGAGGCCCCTTCACCCTGGCCTCTCCTAGTGCCAAGCCTCAGCTGCTCTCCATGACCCCTTCATGCCTTCAAAACCAATACCACATGGAAGGTTCTTTAACATTGCTGAGTTCAACTTCCAGTCTGCTGTCTCCAGATCCTAAAGTAGCTAAAAACAAAACAAAACAAAAAAACATAATTCTGATTTACTGTGTGGCATCATTCTAACTTTGCTAATTGATAATGTGACCCCTAAATTAAGGCCAAAGCAGGATGTCTTAAAGTATACTGTGGAAGCTCATGACAGCATCAAGCCTCTTGTCTGCGTGTAGCTCATTAAGTGTACCATAAGAAAACACCTTGTCTTTTCTGTTTGACTGCAGGAACTTGTGTCGCTGAAGCCCTGTAAAGCTGCAGAGCTGGTTGCTACTCACTTCTCTGGACAGATTGAAGTAGTCATTGGGCAGCTTCAGGTAAGGACCGTGAGCATGTAAGGAAAGGGCATCTTTGTCTGAGGGTTTCTGACCATAGTCATAGCCTAAATTCATAGTTGCCAGTTATTGTGGTGGTGGTAGTGGTGTGTATGTGTGTGTGTTTGACATGTGTGTTGTGTGTTGTGTATGTGATGTCTGTTACATGTGTGTGTGTGATGTGTATGTGGTGTTACATGTGTTGTGTATATGGTGTGTGTTGTATATGTGTGTGTGTGTGTGGTGTGTGTATGTTGTGTGTGTTCTATGTATGTGTTATGGGGGTGGGAGTGGCTGTATGATGCTGGAGCCCAGGGAAGGGTACGTGGCCAGGCTGTATGAATCTGCTTACACCACTTAAGCCCAGAGCTTCTGTCCTCTTTAAAAACTGCATCTGCTGAACCTGGCTTGTTCTGGTGCTTCTGGGATTGTCTTTAAAATTGTAAAATGAGCAGTGACAGGACCCCACCCATAGGAAGCGACAGAGAAGGATGTTGAATGAATATTATTCATCAGTCACATAAAAGACAGGTGTGAAAAAAGGCAACTATTTGATTGTAGTTTGTTGGTTGAGTTCTACTTAGTTCTTTTAAGAAATTGTATTTTAGCCGGGCAGTTGTGGCACGCGCCTTTAATCCCAGCCCTTGGGAGGAATAGGCAGGTGGATCTCTGTGAGTTTGAGGCCTAAAGAGCCAGTTCCAGGACAGCCTCCAAAGCTACAGAGAAACCCTGTCTCAAAACACAAAAGAAAGAAAGAAATTATATTTTACTGCCAAGTTTTAATGGTCATATAAACCCCATACAGATCTTACATAATTTCTTTACTTTTAATGCAATTTGCTTCTGGAGAATAGTTCCCAGAACTCTTGGAATGAAAAATTAACCAGAATATTAAGTTATAACTAGGAGGAAAGCATGTAAAATAAAATAAAGCAATATAGAGAAGACAGGTTATGAAAACTGATAGAGACTAGTGACTATATGAGTCAGTCTTTTAAAAACTAACATATATTTCTATACTTGTATATACGTGTGTGTGTGTGTGTGTGTGTGTGTGTGTGTGTGTGTGTGTGTGCACTCGAGTGCATGTCCCTTTCCAGTGTGAGATCAAGCCTTAGGTCTTATGTATGCTAGGCAAGGATTCTATCTCTGAGCTACATTCCTAGCCATAAATATATTTAAAAATTGTATTTAAAATATTATTTTCACTTTGAATGCTCCCTGCTTGTTACAGAAGAAATTTGAGTACATAGAAAAAAATGTAAAAACTCATTTTTGGTTAGTCTTCTTAAGAACTTTGAAATTATATTTATGTGGTATAAGAATTTTAGCCTTATTTAATTGTCACTACTGTACGACAAAGGCAGGAAAGTACATCTGGGGTTTGGAGGTGATGGTAGCTGTGGAGTGGTTGGTTTTGGTTTTGTTTCCATGAAAGGAAACTGAACACTGAGGCACACAGTCATACAGCTAATAAATGCTGCAAACAGGACCCAGGTTTTTGGTGTACTGATGGCTAACACTTCACAGCTGTGGTTGATTCTGTTGCAGAGATGATGAGTGGATTTTACAGGTCATTGTTAATTTGGACCTTAAACATCCCCCAAGTCTGTATTGTGTCCCCCCCTCCTCCCCTGCCACCATTAACTGTCTCATAGCAGGCCCTGTGAGAGGCAGAGGACAGGTTGAGACTACCCATACAGCCCAGGTCCACTGGCGGCATCACTGGCCACCTGAGTCCATGGTGCTGGGGCCAGCTTGCTTGGGAAGGGGCTTCTGTTTGTCCTTCCACACTCAAGTGACTGCAGAACTGAGGCAGGAACAGGGCTCGTGGCGGCAGCATCTGCACTTTGAAGGGGATGTGGAGAGCGCTTTAGCACTGCACAATTGTGGAAACTCAATATTTAATTGGAATTTTATTTTTCCATTCAGAACCAGGTTTTGCTTTTCAAATTTTTGAGGAGTCTTCTTGACCCAAGGTATGTTAATAAACTTTGGCTTTTTACAGTACACATGTGGAAGGGTGGAAAGACAGAAGTGGGGGTTAAGATCCTGGCCCTTGGCATCCAAATAGTAAATAGCTCTTTATTTTTTAATATAAGAAGGAGTGATTATTATACTGATAAATCGTCCATGCCCCGAAAGAAGATGTAAAGTAGTACTTCCTTTCCATTCAGACATAAGCATATATGTATCTTGAGTTCTAATTGGTCTTAATAATAGAAGCCCAGAGTCAGATACAGGGGTGAAAGCTGAACGATCAGCGAGTCACAGCCTCACCTTTCCTTGCCAAGTTTCCCAGCTGAAAAGAGAGTGAGTTCTTCTTTTCTCCTGCCTGTAATACTCTCTCTGCCCAGACAGCTCACTTCCTGTCTGTCTGTTAACTAGTAGCAAGCTCCACCCTCTGATCTTCAGGAATGCTTTATTGGTACAAGCAAGATATCACAGCACATGTTATGATGAGTTCCCACTGGTGGAAATAAATAGCAAGGCCCTACATGCAGACCGTCCATCCAGGAAGGACCCTTTCCACCCTGGCTTCCCCCAGCCTAGTCCTTATTCTGGTGTTCCCAGCCCATCTTTCAATTTACTCACCCTCACTCAGATGTTTAGTTTATATTAATGTCTTGGTAGTATAGGAAGGCTAGTTCAAATGTCATTTTCAGTTGCTGCTCTAAAAATAACCAATCACAGTGAAGCAAACCCTAGGAGATGATGGAATTAGCGATGGATATGTGAGTGAATCAGGGCCGAGTGTGAGATCCTGAAGTTCGATGGTGACTGGGTGGAGCCTTTGGAGTCAAGTGTGATGATGTGTGACCTCCTCTGAACTGCCTTTGACTGCGTTCTGGGTTACATCAAGCATTTTATACAAGTACATAAAGTACTGTGGACAACTCTCCTCCCCCCCACCCCCATGCCTCACTCCCTTTCTCTCTCATTAGCTCCTCTGGCCCTGGGACACTTTTGCTTCTAATCTCCTCTCATCCGTACACACAGAATCTTATGTAGCTGTCTAAGTCTAGCACCCGGGAACAAGAGAAAAGGAGAAAAACATGCAATATTTCCCAGTTGCATCCATTTTCCTGCAAATGGAGCGACGTGTTCTTTATGCTGAAAAAGTACCAGTGTGTATGTAAACCACACTTCTGACTCTGACCCATTCCTCTGTTGATTCACAGCTGTATTGGTTCCATCACAGAACTATTGTGTGTATGCTACAATAAGCATTGATGTGAAGTGTCTCTATGATCTGTTGACTTGAGTACTTTGGATAAACACCTAGCTAGCTCACACAGTATCTTAGTTAGGGTTCTACTGCTATGATGAATCACCATGACCAAAAAGCAAGTTGTAGAGAAAGGGTTTATTTGTCTTATACTTCATATGGCAAATTATCATTGAAGGCACTCAGGACTGGAACTCTAGGAAGGCAGGAACCTGGAGGCAGGAGATGATGGCCACCAAGAGGTGTTGCTTATTGGCTGGCTCAACCTGCTTTCTTATAGAACCCAGGACCACCTGTCCAGAGATGGCACCACCCACAATAAGCTAGGCCCTCCTCCATCAATGCTAATTAAGAAAATGCCCTGCAGGCTTGCCTACAGCCTAATTTTATGGAGGCATTTTCTTAATTGAGGTTCCTTCCTCTCAGATGACTTTACCTTGTGTCAGGTTGACATAAAACTATCCAGCACACAGGATAAGGATATTTTTAGTGTTTATTGTTAAGGAACACCCACAGTGGCAGGACTAGTTTATACTCTGCTCAGGAGTGTATAAGGCTTCTCTTCTTTCCTTATCCTTGATAGCATTTGCTGTTTCTGACTGTCCCATTGATTGTCCTTCTAACCAGGACAAGGCAGAATCTCGATGTAATTTTTATTTGCATTTCTTTATTTCCATATGCTTATTGCTATTTGCTCTTCATTTTAAGTCCTTTGTATATTCTACATAAGACTCATCTGTCTGATGTACAGCTGGCACAGATCTCCTTTCTGTAGGCTGTCTCTTTACTCAGTTTGTTGTTTGTTTTGCTGTGCAGAGTTTTTTAATTTCAGGAAGTCCGTTTGTCTTTTGGTGCTGTTACAAGTGATGGCAGTCCTATCCAAAGGTGCTGGTTCACACTGACGTGAGTGTTTCTACTACTTCTTCCACTGCCAGTCTTAGAGGCAGGTTTGACATTGAGGTCATTGGAGTTGATTTTTATGCAGGTTGGATGAGAGGGATTAGTTTCAGTCTCCTACATGAAATTACCCAGTTTTCCAGCATCGTTTGTTGGAAGTGTCTTTTCTTCAGTGTGCATTTTAATGTTTTTGTCAAAGACTGGGGGCTGTAGCTGTGTGGGTTTATAAGTAGAACCCCTCCCCCCACTTTGTGCCTTTATCTGTGTGTTCAGTATCCTTTGTCTGTTCCAGCAGCATCAGGCAGTTTTTCTTACAGTGCTAATATAGTTTGATACTGGGCATGGTAAGAGCACCATCATAGTTCTTTTACCTCCAGATTTTGTCTTCTTGATTATAGCCTTTCTGACTTATATGAGATAGGGTCTCAAAGTAGTTTTAATCTGCATTTCCCCAGTGCCTAAGAAAGTTGAACACTTTCTAGAATATTTGTTACCCATTTATAGTGCTTTTTGATAGGTATTTTTGGATCCCCAGTAGTGGGTTTCTTTACTGACTTGATAAGCCAGATCAACCGAATTAAAAAGTAAAGAACCAGCTTTAATCTGAGCAAAGCACTCTGGGTAATTCTTGGAAAAGGGGGCAGGAGAGAAATCACATGGCAGGGGCTCAAAATCACAAGGCAAG
Source organism: Cricetulus griseus (assembly GCF_003668045.3). NCBI lineage: Eukaryota > Metazoa > Chordata > Mammalia > Rodentia > Cricetidae > Cricetulus > Cricetulus griseus. Next base: position 67,366,062 of record NC_048597.1, on the reverse strand, counting down.
GTCTTGAGCTTTGGGGAAGGAGCCTGGACTTTTGGCAGTCTTTCTGAGGGGTCAGGGTTTGGAGAAGGAGGAATGTGGCTAAGGTGGAGTTCCTAAGCAGAGTTTCCAGCCAAACACTTTTGAGAACTGTTTTGTTCATTGGCCCATTTATTGATTGGCAATTGGACTTTTTTTGACATTTAAGCTTTGCAGTTTTAAAAGTATACATCCCTAGTATTAATCCTGTCTGACGTGTAGCTGGGAAAGGGTCTCTCCCATCTGTAGGGTGTTTTTTCACTCCACTGATGGTTTCCTTTGCTGTATAGAAAGAAGCCTTTTTATTTCATTTAAAAAAAAATTCTTGGCTATACTGTGTATTAGATGCTTTTGGTGTATTTTCTTCTTGCAATGCCATTGTTTCAGGCTTTAAATGAATTTCTTAGATCCACTTTGAATTGATTTTGTTCATTTAAGAGATACGGATCCAGTATCATTTTTCTGCAGGTGGAGATCCAGTTTTGCCAGAACCATTTGTTAAATAGGAAGGTTTCTTCCTAGTGTATGTCATTTGACACCTTCGTCAAAAATTAAATGTGCGTGTCAGTACAGGTCTTTTCTGGGCCCCCTCGTATGTTCTGTTGGTCTGCATGTCTGTTTTAGTGCCAGTACTGTGCTGGACATGTCACTATAGCTCTGCAGCATGGAGGCGTCCTCTTCCATTTCTCTCCTGAGAGGGCCTGCCCTGCCCTCTCTCCCGACTCCTGCTGGCCACCAGTCCCTGCAGGACTCCCGACAGACTGCCATCTGTGCAAAGGGCACTTTGGTGGACACCACCAAAGGACGCAAGAATGTGCAAGTGAATTTATATTCAGAGCTCTTACCGTGTGATTTTCCTGTGAATGTTGATGTGGCTTTTGTTAATAATATCATATAGGGCCCTGAAGTACACACAATAGGGCTTTTCTTGTGGAAAAACTCTCCAGTCAATTGGAGTGTGTATTTTTAAGCCGTCAATCAAAATAAAGTAAAAACTGAACATGAGTGACTTTGCCAAGAAGCAAAATATAGATTATGGAAATGGCTCTGGGTTGTCACTGGATCTGTGAGTATTTCTGCTGATATCTTTGAAGGGACATTGTAAGATAGCAAGTCTCAGTGTTGAAATGGGGCACCTCAAAATCAAAAACTAGAACACAGTAAATCTCCTGAACCTGTCCCTCTTCAGTGAGTCCCCAGTGGGAAATACATTTGTCAGCATGATCAGCCTCGTCTCCTGTGGGTAGGATATCGCCTGAAGTCCAGATTCAGCATTTTAAATTGTAGCATCATTTCCTTGTCTCTCCCTCCTCGTTCTCCCCCCATCCCTCCCACCCCCGTGTGTAGCCTATACACAGTTATTTCTTTATTCAATACTTACAGAGAGATTGCTATGGTTACTCTTTTCTGACTCAGACCTTTCCCTCCACTTTCTTAGCAAATGGCTTTATCGACTTATTAAATCATTTAGTAATTTCAGCTGAAGCCTGCTGAGCACGGTGACTGGCATGCAAGATCAAATGGCAGCAGAGCCCTGCCATCAGAGAACTCACTTCCAACTAGAAGGCGCAGGCTGAGGTGCAGGCAGCGCTCACGTGCCGCGGTAGCATCCTCAGAGATGGACGGCTTTCACTTTCTGACCCACTCTCGGTCTATCTTCTTAGCTGTACCACGCAGAGTCAGACAGTCCATGATGGCATCTATGTGTAGTGTGGGCTACTCTGGGGGCCAGGGCAGGAGGCTCACTTGAGCCCACAAATTTGAGACCAGCCTTGGCAACCTGGTAAGAGACCACATCAAAACAAGCAGTTGAAATCTACACCTCAGCCTGCGCTGAGTTTGAGGCTCTTATGTACACGCCCTCATCTTCCCCATCCAGCCTGTTTATACCCTTAGTGAACAATGCATGCACTTGCCACCCTTCTTTCTTGGCCTTCTTGATCCCGTCACTCACAAGAAAATCCCAGCTTTTCTTGACCTGTCCTGGCCCACCTTCCAGCTTCACGGGCTTCCTTCTCCTTATTGCTGCTGTCTTCACCCCTTAGCGATACTGGGTGTAGTTGGACTTTCCTTGGGACTGTTGGCTCCCCAGTAATGACACAGAGACTATCAATTATGCAAGCTCAGCTGATAGCTTAGGCTTCTTTCTTGTTTTTTTGGTTTTTGTTTCTTGTTTTTTTTTTCGAGACAGGGTTTCCCTGTGTAGCTTTGGAGCCTATCCTGGCCCTCGCTCTGGAGACCAGGCTGGCCTCGAACTCACAGAGATCCGCCTGCCTCTGCCTCCCGAGTGCTAGATTAAAGGCATGCGCCACCAACGCCCATTAGGCCTCTTTCTAACTAGCTCCTCTGACTTAAAAAAACCATGTTAATCTATGTTCTTCAACGTGACTTGGTTACCTTTACTCTGTAGTGCCCATGCTGCTCCCTCCGAATGTCCTGGCATCTCCACCTTCTTCTTCCCAGCGTCCTCTGTGCCTGGAAACCCTGCCCGGCTACTAGCCATTTAGTTTTTTATTAAAAATATCAGATTGTTAACACCAATCAGAGTGACACATCTTCACAGCATACAACCGATTATTCCACAACACCTGGGCAGCTCAGAGGACGCACGCCATTTCTTCCACACTGCTTTCGTGAGCACAACTTGCCTACATGTTGGTCAAGTCTGTAAAGCAATGCATGTGCTTCGATTTGAGTCTAAAGAATGATTGATAGAAAAGCAACCATCGTAGCATCCATAATAGAAAAAGCTATTCTAAGCAGGAAATAGGGAAGAAGGCGAATTAAACACTGGTGAGTCTGATTGACTCCCAATCAGCAAGCATGACAGCATGAATGAACAATACCAGAGACTGAGAAAGATGTGCATTAGCCTCGCACTTTGATCGGAGGAGAACGTGGGTGTGGCTAGCCACATGCTGTCTGCCCTGGCCAGTTAGTGAGAAGCAGAAGCTTGCTCTTCAAACCTTGGAGGTTTTGCCCTTTGTACTGCACACTTCTGACACAGTGACAGCTGGCATGTTAGTGCCACAACTGAAGTTCTATAAATTCTGCTATTTTTAATCCTCTTTGCAAATACTCATGTTTCTCCACTTTGCAATGAAAAGGGCTCATTAAAATTCTACTCTTCTGTGAGTAGAGATTGCTGTTCTTTGCCCCATTCCTCTTCTGCCTGTCTATACTTATTTTCTGTCTTCCCTGACTTTAATTGGATAGTTTATGTTAGTCCATTGAACAAACAAACAAAAAACAAAACGACAGCAAAAAGCTGTGAGGTAGCTTTTTGAGTTAAGGTGCTTGGCTCCCAAGGCTGACAACCTGAGTTCAGTCCCTAGAACTCCCATGGTAGAAGGAGTGGTTCCCACAGGTTGTCCTCTGGCCACCGTATGTGCACTTTACCCCCAAACACACACACACACACCACACACACACACACACACACCACACACACACACACACACACACACACACACACACACACACACACACACACACACACACACGGGGCAGAGGGGGGGGATAAGCAAATAATATATTTTTAAAAAAGAAAAACCCTTTCCAGTGGCTGCCCTTTGTTTAACAAGATCAGTGTACTGTGATCGAGTGACTACAGACAGCACTCGTGAGAGCCTGAGGGCATCAGAAGTCCACCCCGTCCTGCCTGCCGCACCCCTTTCACTCGGTGCTGTGCTCTGTGAGCTGTGCTGCCTGTGCCATTGCTCTCCTGAGCCGAGTGCTGCCTGATGGCGCGTGTTCCGTCTCCAGTGCTCTGTCTTTGTAGATGCAGGCTCTGACCCGGGTCTTCCCACTCTCTGAAGAGCTACTTTCAGCATTTCTTGTAAAGCAGATGTGTCAGCAACACATTCCCTCAATTTTTCTTTGTCTGAGAAAATACTTCCCTTTCAACCTTTTAGAGCTAATTTTGCTGAATTACAGACTTTTCAGGCACTGTTTTTGCTTTTCCCTTTGGCACTTTAAATACTGTTCCTGCTCTGCTTGCATGGTGTCTGAAGAGGTCTAATGAAGTTCCCGTTCATTCTCTCCATCTGTGTCTCTGGTTTTCCCTCCGGCCTTCTCTCCAGTAGGTTGTGTCAGATGCACCTCTGTGTGGGCTTTTTCTTTGTTTGTTTTGTTTTTAAGCATTTATTTTCTTGGTGTCCTTTACTCTTCTCAGGGCTGTGGTTTAAATTCAGTTACTATTTAGTTCTTTTCCTACGTTCTTTTTCCTTCTCACAGTTCCAATATGTATATTTATTCTTTGGGGCCTTACTGTAGTCCTTGGGTGTTCTGCTCTGCTTTATCTTCATTTGCTTTTCAGTTTGGACATGTCTGTGGACATCAGAGAAGCTCCCAGACTCTGCCCTCTGCTGTGTCTGGGCCATTGATAAGTGTATCAAAGGCTTTCTTCACCTGTGAGTTATTTTTTCTTTCTAGGTTTTCATTGTATCTTCCAAGTCTGTGTCTGTGGGCTTATGTTATACTCTTCTTGCTTGATTGCTTCTCCTCTCAAAGCTCAAAGTGTGTTATTTTGAAAGACCCCCGCCCTTAGCTTTCTCTTTTAAGTTTCCCCGCGTGCAGCTGGCGGAGCGCGTGGGGAATACATCCTCCCCTGCACCCCCCGACCCTTGATCCCCACAGCTGCCGGCACTTCCCCGCCGCCGCCGGATCGCTCGGTCCCAAGGTCAGCCTTCTGGACCGGCAAAAGATAAAGGCCATTTCGCCTGACTATTACGGTGCCTTTTTCCCCTATAAAAGGACTCCCCTTCCGGGGCTCAGGGCTTAGCCTAACAAAAAGCTAAGTCCCCGGGTGCCCGGCGCCATCAATAAACCCTCTTGTTCTTGCATCCAGAGTTCGTGGTTTCGCTGATTCCTGGGTGCGGGTCTCTTCTGAGGTCTTTCAATTTCACATGCCAGCACCGCTGCTGTCTGAGTCTGCTTCTGTTGCTTGCTGCATCTTTTCAAACTGCATTGCTATATCTTCTCATATGTCTTGTAGTTTTGGGATGAAAGCTAGACATCTCCATGAAAAGAAACTGGAGTAAATAGACCTTCAGATTTAGAGTTTTAATGTTTATCTGGCTAAGGGTCTGTATTTATTGTTTGCTGTAGCTGTAATGTCTGAGGCTGGAATTTCATTTTTCTCTTCTTCCTTCCCTTTGGGTTTCCGTAGAAGCTGCTTCTTGAAGAAAGTCCAGGACACTTATTTCCATTAGTGTTCTTCAGTTGGCTTTTAGCCGTTGAGCTCCTGTCCCTCCTAGTGGTCACAGAGTGTCAGCTGGAGGCAGAGCTCTCCTTTCCCACAGCCATTCTCAAGTAACCAACAGGGAAACTAAAGATTACTTATAAATGCTTGGCCAATAGCTCAGGCTTGTTACTAGCTAACTCTTACATTTAAATTAACCCCTGTTTCTTATCTAGGGTTTGCCATGTGGCTTGGTACCTCTTCTCAGAACGGCATGTTCATCTTGTTCTCTACGTCTGCTGTCGACTCCAGACTCTGCCCTTCTTCCTTCCATCATTCTCACTTTGGTTTTCCTGCCTAACTTTGTCCTGTTCAGCTATTGGCCATTCAGCTTCATTGTTAAACCAATCACAGTGTCAAATCTGTACAGCACACAAAAGGATTATTCCATGGCAGTCAGCCTTTCTCTCCCAGCTCCATACCTGAGGCAAGAGGGTGGAGTTGGTGGCTGTGCTTCTCCGGGGTCAGTTAAGCCATGAAGTCCCAGTCCGCAGGTCCCTCAGGAGCATGTGCCCTAGTTTCCCAGCACCTGCACACGCTCACTGTCTCACAGCTCTGGAGGCTGGGCTGGCAGGGTTTATCCCCTCTGAGGCTACAAGAGAGAGCCCTTCTCTCCCCTCCCCTATCTCTGGTGGATCTTGTTAGTCTGGCATTCCTGGAACCCAGAAACTTCGTTTTCACACAGTGTTCTAACCCTGTGTAAGTCTATATCTAGGCTTTCTCTTCTTGTAGGAAATTTGTCCAGTCAGAGGTGCACTGGTCTCCACTGTGTCCTTACTCAACTCATTAGTCTGCAAAGACTGTATTTCCAAATGCCACTCCAAGGTATTAGGACCCACAGGCCATCAGTCAAGTGGGTGTGAGGTAGCCCTGTCCATCCACAGCGGGCCTGTTGAGAATAATGAGCTTAGGACCGATGAGAGGGGACAAAAAGAGTTTTCAAGCAGACAGATTTGGTTAGCTTAGTGACCCCAGTTTGTTAAAGTGAGCAGAGAGAGATTGTAAAACTTCCACAAAGCCATGGAAACGGTATAGGCCGGCCTGCTCACACAGTTTTGGAGTGCACAGAGGGAGTAGACCAGCCCTTCCCACACCAGGCCCGTCATGGGAGAATGACTCACCACAGCCATGTTCTCCATTTCGAACAGTAAGTTTAAACATGTAGCAAGCAAAAGAATGTCATCAAGGTGGCACTTTAATCATCCTATACAAACCAGCTTAAAGCTTGCACTAAGGTCAGGCCAGGAGCTCAAGTGAGAAACCTGGAGGAAAGAGCTGATGCAGAGACCATGGAGGAGTGCTGGTTACTAGCTTACACTTCATGGCTTCCTCAGTCTGCTTTTTGTTTTTGTTGTTGTTGGTGGTGGTGGTAGTGGTCTGTCTGTTTTTTGGAAATAGGGTTTCTCTGTTTTACAGCCCTGGGTGTCCTGTAACCTGCTTTGTAGACCAGGCTGGCTTCAAACTCACACTGAGACCCATCTGCCTTTGCCTCCCGAGTGCTGGGATTAAAGATGTGCACCACCACTGTCCACCTCTAAGTTTAATTTTTTAAATGTTTTTAATTGAAATAGAATTCCATCACTTCTATCCTGAGCCCCTCCCGTGTCTGTCCCTCACTCTCAAGTTGATAGCCTCTTTTTCTTTGATTATATTTGTTACATACATAAACATATAAATACATATACCAATACACAGATATATAACATGAATACAAATGGTCCTGCCGAGCCCATTTTTGTTTGTGTGTAGGTGGTTTCAGGGCCCACAGTCTGCACTGAACGACCAAAAAGGGACTCATCTCTAGGAGAGGCTAAGTCTCCTCCTGGCAGTCAATAGATGCATGCAGTCCTTTGTCCTGGAGTGGGGCCTCGGGTTAAGTTCCCCTTCCACACTGACGCATCCCTTGTGACGTTGTTCCATTCTTGTTTATTCAGCCATTTCTAGGGGAGGCTGTTTGATCAGAAATCCCTGGTATTTTGGCTTTTCTACTCTCTCTGCGCCCTTCCCACTGTGTTCCCTGAGCCACGGATGCAGGAGCTGTGATGTAGATATACCCACTGCGGCTGGACTCTCTGCCACCCCCGGTCTCTGCATCGTGACCCTCTGTGGTTCTCTGTGCTGGTCCACATTTGCTGTAAAGAGACTCTTCTTTGATGAGGGGCGGAGGCTGTAGAATGTAGTGGGCATCAGGCTGTTGTAGTGTGCCAGCTTGCTTTCTTATAACGCTCCAGGACCACAGCCAGGGTGTCACTCCCCCATGGGATGGGCCCACCCACGTTAATCATTAAAGTATAGCAACTCATGGTTCTCATTGTTTAAGCCGAATTAGGTCTTAGTTCTTTTAGTACAAAGTATAACTTTTGTTAATTGTTCCATGTGAACCGAGACCTGTTCCATGCCTCTGAGTGATGTATGGTGTAGTTCAGCAGGTGACTCCAAACGCAATAGGCATTTTGAGTTCATATTTTCATCTTATAAAAAATGGTCTTGTTTTAACATGGTGTGCCAGTTACTTTTGACTATAGGTGTGCCCTCTTGCCTCTTGCTTCCAGGGAGGGTGTTCATGTCAATCAGGAACTGCTGCAGATACCTCCATCAGTTACAGAGCAGTTCATTGAGCTGCTGTGTCAGTTCAGCCCAGACCAAGTCATAGAGACACTGCAAGTCCTCGAGTGCTACCGTTTGGAGGAAACCATTCAGGTAAGGCCTGCCACATGCGCAAGGCTAGTGTGACTTTCCCTGCAGAGTCTCCCCGTTCCAGGTGGGCACAGAGACCCAGATGTGACATTCCTTGCAGAAGCTGGGAAGAAATAAGTGCTGGCACCCCAGGTGGAATCGCCACTGCTGTAGTCAACTGCTTTTATGATCTTTCCTCACTAATTAAAAAAAAGTTTTAAAAATTATTCTTTATTATCACTATGTATGTGTGGTGTGTGTGTGTGAGTGTGTGTGTGTGTGTGTGAGTGTGTGTGTGTGTGTGTGTGTGTGTGTGTGTGTGCGCGCGCGCGCGCACTCGTGTACCATAGTGCACATGTAGAGGCCAGATGACAACTATCAGGAGTCCTTCCATCATGGCATCTGGGGACTGACCTGAAGTCATCAGTTTTCAGGCAGCACCTTTACCCACTGAACCATTTCTCTGGCCCTCCCTCTGTCTGAGTCAGGGTTACTGTTGCTGTGCTGAGACACCATGACCAAAGACACTTGGAGAGATAAGGGTTTATTTGGCTCACATTTCCTTATCACTGTTCACTGAAGAAGTCGGGACAGGAACTCAAACAGGGCAGGAACCTGGGAGAAGGGCATTGCTTACTGGCTCCCTTCACAAGCCTTGTTCAGCCTGCTTTCTTACAGCACCCAGGACCTCCAGCCCAGGGATGGCACCACCCACAATGGGCTGGTCCCTCTCCCATCAATCACTAATTAAGAAAATGCTCCACAGGCTTGCCTACAGCCCAGTCTTATGGAGACAATTTTCTCAATAGAGGTTCCCTCCTCTCAGATGACTCTAGCTTGTGTCACATTGACATAAAACTAGCCAGCACACACTCCCTACTGATTTTTAACACCGTGCTGTGTTATACTAAACTCACATACACGGATCTGTTTGTGGTTCTCTTCTGTTCCTTTGGTTGTTTTTCCCCACACACACACCACACTTAGTCAATGCAGCTGTACAGGAAGCCTTATTGTTTGGAGAAAGCCATGTCCCCTCCCTGTCTACATAATACACACCAGCAGCTCCCTGACTCTTCCCAGCCCTGCATCAGCTTTGACCGTGAATTGAGAACTGCACCAGTACAGAGAGAATCGACAGCTCTGTGGTACTGATGCTTCACATCCAGAAATGTTTGCCTTGTAAAAATGTCTTTTGTTTTTGTCTTAGGTAAGGTTGACCTCTTTTTATTTTTTAAGACAGTCTCTGTGTAATCCCTCACTAACCTGGAACTCAGTATGTAGAGCAGGTTGGCCTTGGACTCAGAGATCCCGCCTCTGCCTCCAGGGTGCTGGGATTAGAAAGGCGTGCACCACCATGTCCTGCCTCTCTCTATAAGGTCATTTTCATTGTTTGCTGCTGTGGCATTAAAATACAAGGGATTATTTGTGCTGGTTTCCTCTTAGCAACCAGCTAAATTCTTTTTCAATTCAATAGTTTGGGGGTTTCTACAGCTCAGTCTTGTCTGGGCACTCTTGACATGACTAAATAGAAGCAGTGGCAGTATGCCTTCCATCCTGTTTCTGATTTAAAGGGAACCAGGTACTTTGCAGTTATTATAGGGTTAATTATAGGATATTCAGAGATAACATCTCTTAAGAAAATTCTGCTCAGGGTTGGTTATTTGGCTATGAAAGTGTGTTGTGTTTTAACAAATGAGTTTTCTACATTCCTGGAGATGTTTTCTCCTTTGATCTGTGTGCTGGTCAGTGTCAGCCATTAGCTTGATGAGATCTGGAGTCACCTGGGAAAGAAGTCACTAGGCACAGGAGTGAGGTCCTGTTTGGCCTCTGGGCACTGATGAGGGGTTGTCTTAGGTTAATTGGCATAGGAAGAACCATCTGAAGTATAGAGAGTGAGCCTTGCACTAGCAGGCATTCCTCACCCTGCTCTCCTTCCTGATTGTGAGTGAGATGAGCAGCCACTTTCAACCTGCTGCTGTTTTAACTTCTTCTCCATGGGGAACTGCGTCTTTGAGCTGCGAGCAAGAGTGAACCCTTCCCCTTTAAGTTGCTTCTGTTGGGTATTTCATCACAGCAGTGGAGAAAGAAACTGAGGCGATCTGTGACACTTTAGTATTTCTCTGGTATTTGCTTGCTTTCATTTTCTGTATTTTCCTTCTTATTTCTAAGCATTCTTTTTACTGATTTAGATATTCTTAGTTTATTAATTTTTAGTAAAACCCCATAAGTTAATATCTACTCTTTTCGGTCGTTTTGTTCTAAATGTTTTATGTAGATCACAACTGACACTTTCTAGTTTATAGCATTATTGTTTGTTATGTGTGTTGGCTTTTGTCCCCATTCAGATATGTGGCAAATTTGGAAAATAAACAAACAAAGGGATGAATTTGTTTGAAGTAGAACTGCCAGATGGGTTCACTATAAGAAGGCTCCACATACCGTACTGTGCAGTAGATACTTCAAAGACATGGGTTCATTGGTGACTGTCACATACTGTACTGTACAGTGGATAGTGCAAAGATACGGGCTTACTGATGACTGTTACAATCTGTGCTGTACAGTAACATACAGTAAAGACACTGGTTCCCTAAGACATGGATTCATTGATGACTGTTACATACTGTACTGTACAGTAGCATACTATAAAGACCCAGGTTCATTGATGACTGTCAAGTGTGTTTGGTGTGCTGCACTTTTTGTACTCTGTAAGCAGAGTTTACAGAAGTGCTTTCCTTCTTCCCTAGATCACACAAAAGTATCGGCTCCATGAAGTCACTGCGTATCTATTGGAGAAGAAAGGGGATGTTCATGGCGCCTTCCTCCTACTGCTGGAGGTAGGGTTTCACTGTGCTCACTGTCACTCTGTCTCTGCCTCTGTCTCTTGTGTCTCGAGGTAAGCTTCAGACAGAAGTATGTTTTATTATGGGACTCGCTGAGAACAGCCCCATATTTATCTATGGCACCATTATAAAGTCATAATTTATATACATGAAAAGGATCCACAGTTGTAAGTATAACATTTGATGAAGTTTTTTTTTTTTTGGCAAATGCATGTATTTGTGCAGAACATGTAAAGAAAATAGTCATCATTACTATCTTTGCTTTATATTCAGAGAAAACCACTTTTGTATTTTCTCAATGTCCAGTATGTTTTCTTTTGTGTAGTTTTTTCATGATACGGTGATACTTTTGAGCTTTCTCTTCTATTACATTTATCAGTGATTTTGTGTTGTGTAATATTTAGTTAAGAGCATTCCATTCTCTTGATTTCTAGATCTGGGGTCTCCAGGAATAAAATTGTTTTCATCACTCTTATGCTAATGTTTTTTGCAAGGGCTATACCATTTTATACTCCCAATAACAAACGTTTAAATTATTCCTTTCTTACTAGTATTTGGGGTTCTCTCAATTTAAAAAGAAACATTCCTTATTGCAAAGATGATTATAAAGTAAAAAATTCACCATTTTAACCACTTTGGTAGCATGTGTACCATTCGGCAAGGCCAAATATAGTCACATTGCTGTGTGTCTGCCAGCATCCACCCACAAAACTGTCCCAGCATCCAAGTTTGCAGTAGTACACATATGAGCTAATGAGAGAGAAGAGGTGTGAAGGCTGGGGCCTGTGCTGAGAGGATAGGCTTGCCATGTCCTTTGTTAGTGCCCACCTGTGCAACTCACCCATGTTTTAGGACCTGGTAAGAATGTCACACCCTCATCCAAAGCACGACAGATGGAGAACCCGAGTACTACTCTAAGGGACATCGGTGGTGACTGCTCAGTGGTACAGAGAGGCACACATGGGCAGCATTGGTGACCCTTGATCTCTTGCAGCCATCCCTACGCTGTCAGCTATGTGGACAGTAGTCAGTGCTGAAGGGTAGCAAGAGAACATTGCCTTTGTCATTTACGTGCTTACATGGGTATACCTGGGAGCACATGCAAGCCACGGTGTTATGTGATGGTCAGAGGGCAAGCTGCAAGAGTCATTTCTCTCCTCCCACCATGTAGGTCCCAGTGATGAAACTCAGGTCGTCAAGGCTTGGTGACAGGTACTGAGCCATCTCACCAGCTATTTCTTTGGGGTTAACCTCTAAAATTTGTTAATGCAAGTATG